>NC_066362.1:207834915-208434915 GCF_013377495.2 Cygnus atratus
AGGAGAAGGAGAAGGAGAAGGAGAAGGAGAAGGAGAAGGAGAAGGAGAAGGAGAAGGAGAAGGAGAAGGAGAAGGAGAAGGAGAAGGAGAAGGAGAAGGAGAAGGAGAAGGAGAAGGAGAAGGGAGAAGGAGAAGGAGAAGGAGAAGGAGAAGGAGAAGGAGAAGGAGAAGGAGAAGGAGAAGGGAGAAGGAGAAGGAGAAGGAGAAGGAGAAGGAGAAGGAGAAGGAGAAGGAGAAGGAGAAGGAGAAGGAGAAGGAGAAGGAGAAGGAGAAGGAGAAGGAGAAGGAGAAGGAGAAGGAGAAGGAGAAGGAGAAGGAGAAGGAGAAGGAGAAGGAGAAGGAGAAGGAGAAGGAGAAGGGAGAAGGAGAAGGAGAAGGAGAAGGAGAAGGAGAAGGAGAAGGAGAAGGAGAAGGAGAAGGAGAAGGAGAAGGAGAAGGAGAAGGAGAAGGGAGAAGGAGAAGGGAGAAGGAGAAGGAGAAGGAGAAGGAGAAGGAGAAGGAGAAGGAGAAGGAGAAGGAGAAGGAGAAGGAGAAGGAGAAGGAGAAGGAGAAGGAGAAGGAGAAGGAGAAGGAGAAGGGAGAAGAAGGGAGAAGAAGAACCGTCTCCTGCTTGGGCCCTGTCCGCAGCGCCCGGGCAGGAGGCGCCGAGCCCAGCACAACCAGCGCAGCGAGAGGAGAGGACCGAGAAGCCGGAGGAGGTTTCGCACGCTCACACACACCCGTGCACACCGTGCACACACGCTGGTGAGCCGGGCACGCATGCCCATGCCCCAGGGTAGGCACAGGGGCAGGAGCGGGGCCACGCACACACACTGGGGACCAGCTGGGGGACGTGCCCATGGCACTGGCCATCTCATACCCGTGGGGACACGTGGCTGCGGGACACCTCCAGCTCTGCCTGGCAGGATGCTCGTGGCACGGCCCAGGTCGTGGTGCCCACCATCGGCAGCCCACGTGTGGCTTTAGGAGGCTCCAAGCATCCCCGGGGTGGTGGTAACGGCGCCTCGGTGGCATGGCTGTGCCGGCATCATGGAGACCGAGCTGGCACTGGGGATGTCCATACAAATCAACCCCCAGCGTGCACACAGAGTGGGCGTTTTGCATCAAAACGTGGTTTCTCACCCCAAAAGAGGGGCTCCTGGCAGCGCCCGGTGGGCACGGGACCTCGGCGGTGCGCACGGCTGCCAGCGGGGACGGGCACGGTGCCGCCGGCGGGGCTGGCACCGCGCTGGCTTTCTCCTATATCGGTTTGGGTTTGGTTGGTTGGTGTTTGTCTGTGTGGTTTGTTTTTTTTGCCTTTGGGGTCTGCTCCTTCCCGCTGGTTTCGTCGCTCCCTGCCCCGCGGCGGCACGGGGAGGGGGGCAGGAGGCTGGGGGGGGGGCGTCTCGTAGGCGAAGCGATCGGCCAGCATCCGCGGGGAGGGTCTGCGCGGGTCCTGCCGGGGGCTGGCCAAAGCGTCTCTCTAAAGGCAACTCCGAGGTAAGGCAAAATGAATGCAGTTCGTTGGGCCCGGCGCCGTCTCGGCTTTGGGGGTCTCCCGTGGCTCCCCCTGGCACACGTGCACACACCGAAGCAGACGGCTCGTTGCTTAAAAGAGAAACGGCGAGGGGAACGCCCAGGGTGGGCAGCAAACGGCCCCATGGCCACCCCACAGCCATCCCTTGGCCACCCCATGGCCATCCCACAGCCACCCCACAGCCACCCCATGGCCACCCCACGGCACACCGCCCCCCCCCCCCCCCCCCCCAGGGCTCTGCACCACCCCAGCTTGACCCCACAGCTGTTTGGGGTGGCTCTGGCTTGGGACATGGAGCCGGGGCTGAGGCCATGGGGATGGCTCAAGGCACCCCCAGGGCTCTTTGCTGGGCTGCCGGAGCAGGGCAGAGCCCCCCAGGATGGTGGGGGCCGGGCACGGTGGGCTGCAGGCGGGGAGGGAGCACGGGGAACCGGCGGTCAGTGGGGCAGGAGGGAGCACGGGGGACCTGAAGGGTCTGTGCACGGCCAGAGGGACCACAGGGGGCCACCACAGGTCATGCACAGTGATGTGTAGGACCTGAAGGACCTGGGGAGGCCACCACAGTCTATTACGGACGGTGGTCTGTAGGACCAGGGGGACCACCACAGCCCATGCACAGCAGTCCGTAGGACCATGGGGACCACCACAGCCCATGCACAGCAGTCCTTAGGACCGGGGGGACCATGGAAGGACGGCAGTGTCCATGCATGGCAGTTGATGGGACTGGAGGGACCACGGGACGTTGGCAGGGTCCATGCACGGTGGTCTGTAGGACAGAAGGAACCATGGGGTGCTGTTGGGGTCCACACGCAGCAATCTGCAGGACCAGGGGGACCTCACGACATTGGCAGGGTCCGTGCGCAGCAGTCAGTATGGCAGGAGGGCCACGGGGGCCAGAGGGACCATGCAGTGCCTGCGGGGTCCATGAGCAGTGGTCTGTGGGATCGTGGAAGGGTGGCGGGGTCCGTGCATGGACATTGATGGGACTGGAGGGACCATGGAAGGGTGGCGGGGTCCATGCATGGATGTTGATGGGACTGGAGGGACCACAGGACATCAGCAGGGTCCATGCACGGTGGTCTGTAGGACAGAAGGGACCACGGGGTGCTGTCAAGGTCCATGCACAGCACCCAGGAGGACCGGAGGGACCGCAGGACACCGGCAGGGCCCACGCATGGCCAGAGGGACCACGGGGGGCCATCACAGCCCATGCAAGTGGTCTGTAGGGCCAGAAGGACCAGGAGATGCCCTCATGGCCCATGCATGGCAGTCGGTAGGACCAAGGGACCACCGGAGGCCGTCAATCCATGCTCTGTAGGACTGCAAGGACAGCAGGAGGCTGGCAGGGTCCACGCATGGCAGCTGATGGGACCAGGGGGCTGCCGACCAGCAGGGACCATGCATGGTGGTCTGCAGGATCAGAGGGACCGTGGGACACCAACAGGGTCCATGCATGGTGGTTTGATGGACCAGAGGGACCATGCAACACCAGCAGGGTCCGTGCACGGTGGTTTGATGGACCAGAGGGACCATGCAACACCAACAGGGTCCATGCATGGTGGTTTGATGGACCAGAGGGACTACGCAACGCCGGCAGGGTCCATGCACGCTTGGTAGGACCAGAGGGACCACCAGAGGCCCCCACAGCCCACGCACACAGTCTGTAGGACCAGAGGGACCACCGGAGGCCATCGGTCCATCCGTGGTGGTCTGTAGGGCTGGAGGGACCACGAGAAGATGGCACTCCCGGGGGGTGGCAGCGCTGGGGGTCCCTCAGCCCCCGGGTGCTGGTGCAGGGCGGTGGGGGGACCCAGGGGGGTCAGGGGGGGACGTGGGCAGAGCGAGGTGCGGGGCTGGGAGCACCCGGGTGGCCGTGCGCGTCCTGCTCCCGGTGCCACCCTCCTGCCACTGGCCCCTCACACTCCGAAAGCCGTGGTTTGTCCCCAAACCATCCCATTGCATGGAGGGGGGGTGCTCTCGCCCTCTGCTCTCCCTTTGGGGCCACTTGGACACAGGGACAGTGGCCGTGGCACCGTCCCCATCTCTCTGGCGTGCCCGGACCCCAGGGGCTCCAGCGTCGGAGCCGAGAGCCCCCCCAGCACCCCTCATCTCCCCCACGCCACAAGCGCTCCCCTCGCCTGCCCCACGCCGTCCCCCTGCATCCTGCTGGCCCCCACAGCCCCGTTTTCGGGGACAGCCCGCCTGGAGGTGCTCGGAGGGGTTCCCAAACCCCCCCCCCACCTCCAGCTGCCGAGGAAAGACGTCCCCATTGTCAGCCCGGCGGGGACACCAGGGTGGCACCAGCAGCCTGAGGCACAGCCACCCCCGACCCCACGCTGTCCCCAGGCGCCACCAGGCAGCGAGCCCACAGCCAGCGGAGCCCGAAGAAGGGGTCCGGTGACCCAGAGCGGGGGGCACCACGACCCCGCAGTGGCACCAGGGCAGGGACGGAGCTTGCCTGTGCCACCGCGGAGCCCCCAAAGTCCCCCTCGCCCCCCCCCCCCCCCCCCCCAAGATCAGGAGGAAGGGGCTGCAGGGCTGCGGGGTCGGGGTCTCTCCTCTCCATCACCACCTCCCCCTGGCCCCGGCCCCGGTCCCGGCCCCGGCCCCCCCCCCCCGCCCCCGGCGCTCACTCGGCCCCCGACTCGGGGTGCCCCTCGGCGTCCAGGCACCCGTTCATTTGGGCGTCCGGCGCCTGCGGATCGTACTCCTCGTCCAGAAAGTCCAGGGAGTTGTTGCTGGGCAAGCCGCGGATGGTGAACTTGTGGGACACCTTGGTCCACTGCTCCCGGTTGCTGGCCACCCTCTCGTACAGCTCGGACGCCTTGGGGAAGAGGTCCTGCAGCAGCCTGGCGGGGGGGGGGGGGGGGGCACAACCCCTCAGCACGGGGGTTTGGGGGGGGGGGGAGGGGGGCTGCCCGTCCCCGCTGCCTGGGAAACCCCCAAAATCCTGCAGGGTGCTGTGCCCGGCGCCTCTCCCCACCCCCACCCCCCCCCCCCATCCCACCCTGGGATGATGCAGGGGGGCAAAGGGAGGGCTTCTCCGCCCTCCCCCCCCCCCCCCAAAATCCCCCCTGGGGGTAGCTGATCGGGGCGGGGGGGGGGCTCACTTGTAGATGGGCATGGCGATGTGCTCCATGAAGCTGATCTGCAGCTCGGGGATGTAGGCTTTCTCCCGGTCCATCATCTCCAGCGGGCGGTTGCCCATGGCTTTCTCCTACGGCACCGACACGGGGGGGTGGGGGGGGGTGGGGGGGTCAATGCCACCCCCTCCACCAGGAAAACCCCCGCTGAGCCCCCCCGTCTTCATCCGAGCCCCCCCCTGCCCCGGCGCGTGCCAAGCGCTGGAGAGCTTCAGCCCCCTCCCCACCTACCAGGATCTCCCTGGGAGAAGAACTCCTTGTAGATCAGCTCCTGCAAGGGACAGGCTGTCACCACGGGGGGGGGGGGGGGGGGGCACATAACCATGGGGCCCCCCTCCCCTCCCACCCCCCCCCTCTGGCCCCCTCCCCGTGGGGGACACAGCTCCGGGTCCCGCAGGGTGCAGGGGACGTCCCTCGGGGGGCTGCTGGTGCTGGTCCCCTGCTGGTGCAGGCACCCGGCACGGGGCAGACCCCGGGGAAAAAGGCGGGGGGGGGGGCGGGTTTGGGGGTGCGGGGGGGGGGGTCCCCGCTCACCGCGATCTTCCTGGTGGTCTTCCAGCCCTTGGTCTGGTCGGAGAGGTCGCAGGACGTCATCAGCAGGCAGAGCAGCAGGCTGTGGTGCTGCTTGTTCTTGGGGTCGTAGCCGACTGCGGGCAGGGCGGGGGGGGGGCAGGTTTGGGGCTGGGGGGTTCAGCACGGACCCCCACCGCCCCCAGGAGAGGGCTCTGGGGACAGCCAGGACCCCCCATGCCATGCCCCTACAGCCTCGGTGGGACGAGCCCCTCCCAGCACCCCCCAGTGCCAAACCCCTGGGGACGCTGCACGGTGCCCCCAGGCCAGCCCAGCCCTGTGCCCCGACACCCCCCCCCCCCCCGGGGACAACTGGACCCCCCCCAGGAGGGTCCCGGCAGCCCGTCCCCACCTTCTGCCATCTTCTGGAGGTCCTTGAAGATGCGCAGGTGATGGGCCAGGTCGGTGGCCAGGATGATGTCCCGCATGAGGTCCAGCATGCGCTGGTAATCCTGCAGGGTCCCAGAGGCTGCCTCAGCACCCCCAGCAGCAGCACGTGGCACACTGGGGGGGGGGAGGGGGAGCTCGGGGGGGGGCTCGGGGGGGTGGGGGGACACGGAGTGGGGGCTCACCTTGCGGGAGAAGTGGTCGAAGATGTTGCAGCCCTGGCTGTTGAGGATGGCGATGGCCTGGGCGAAGTGGTGCCGCTGCGGGAGGAGCGGGGAGGTGGCGGGGGGGGGGGGGAGCGCACGGGTGGGGGCATCGGCACGGCCCCAGCGAGACGGGGGAGGGGGGGCAGCCACTGCCACCACCCCCCCACCCCCCCGAAAAAAAAGCCACCTGGGTGCCAATGTCCCCGAAGGGGGGAGCAGGGCTGGGGGAACACTTACCTCCATGACTGAGCCCTCCGAGCTGTACAGTGCGGCCAGGACGGATTTCTGCGAGTAGGAGCATCGGGGGTCAACCTGACCCTCACCCTGACCCTCACCCCGACCCTAATCCTGCCCCTAAATGTGCCCCTAACCCTAACGCTAACCCTGACCCTAAGCCTAACACTAATCCTAAACCAAATCACATCCCTAACACCTAAACCTAACCGTAACCCTAACACTAACACTAAACCTGACCCTGACCCTAAACTTAACCCGGACCCTGACCCTAAACCTAACCCTATCCCTAACCCTAACTCTAACCCTATCCCCTAAACCTTACTCTAACCCTAACCCCTAACCCTAAACCCAATCCCTAAACCTAACCCTAACCATAACCCTAACACTAACCCTAAACCTGACCCTAACCCTAACCCTAACCCTAACCCTAACCCTAACCCCAACCCTAACCCTAACCCTAACCCTGACCTTAACCCCGAACCCTAACCCCTAAACCTAACCCTAATCCCTAACCCTAACCCCAACCCCAACTCTAACCCTAACCCTAACCCTGACCCTAACCCTGACCTTAAACTCTAAACCTAACCCTAACCCCTAACCCTAACCCCTAACCCTAACCCTAACCCAACCCTAACCCCAACCCTAACCCTAACCCTAACCCTAACCCCAACCCTAACCCTAACCCCAACCCTAACCCTAACCCCAACCCTAACCCTAACCCTAACCCTGACCTTAACCCCGAACCCTAACCCCTAAACCTAACCCTAATCCCTAACCCTAACCCCAACCCCAACTCTAACCCTAACCCTAACCCTGACCCTAACCCTGACCTTAAACCCTAACCCTAACCCTAACCCTAACCCTAACCCTAACCCTAACCCTAACCCTAACCCTAACCCTAACCCCAACCCTAACCCTAACCCTAACCCTAACCCTAACCTTGCCCCTGCCCCTGCCCCTAACCCTGCCCCTGGACCTGGGCCGTCCGAGCTCAGAGCATGCCCCCATCTTCACCATTGGGTGAGCCCCCCCCCAACCCCGGAGCGTCCCCGTGCCCCTCTCCTCGCGCCCCGTCCCAGCGCCGTGCCGGAGCTCACCGAGGCCACCTGGAAGGAGTTATTGGTGCCCCTGTGGTCCAGGTCGTGGCACATGCAGGAGATGAACAGGGCGAAGATCTCGATGTCTCTGGGGAGGGGGGGGAGGAGGGAAGCTGAGGCAGGCAGGAGGGCAGGGAAGACCCGGGGGGGGTTGGGGGGGGGGGGTTTGGGGGGGTTGGGGGGGGTCCCGGCCGTACTCCAGGTAGTTGACGAGCTCCAGGTTCTTGTAGAGCAGGTAGCAGAAGTGGGAGACGGAGAAGGCGTGCATCCAGTTGTGGTACGGGGGGTCGCGGTAGCCCTTCTTCACCATCAGGCAGAACCTGGGCGGGGAGGAGGATGGGTGGGGGGGGGGTGAGGAGGGGGCTTCTCGCCCCCCCAGGGACCCCGCAGGAGGGCAGCGTGTCCCCCCGCCCCGACCCCCACCTGGTGAGCGTCTGGCGGTCCATCTTGTAGGTGTTGATGAAGTTCATGTCCTGCAGCATGCTCAGGATGGCCTGCGGAGGGGACGGGGGTGGGCAGGGGGTGTCCCCGCGTCCCCCTCCTCACCCCGGGGGGACCCTGACCGAGGTGGCCGTTGGGGACTGTCCCCCCCCCCTGCCCCCCCCAGCCCTCACCATGGAGGTGTCGTCCTCGGGCAGGGAGCGCGGCGTGTAGGTGAAGCTGGCGAAGTTGGGGTCGATGGTGGCCACGGGCTGGATGCCCTCGCTCAGCAGCTTGGTGTACTCGTCGTCCGACACCTGCGTGGCACGGGCACAGCTCCCAGGGTGTCCCCAAATGTCCCCTGGGACACCTCAGCCAGCACTGTGGCACGGGCACAGCACGCACGGTGTCCCCAAATGTCCCCTGGGACACCTCAGCCAGCACCATGGCACGGGCACAGCACCTAAGGTGTTCCCAAATGTCCCACGGTGTCCCCAAATGTCCCCTGGGACACCTCAGCCAGCACTGTGGCACGGGCACAGCACGCACGGTGTCCCCAAATGTCCCCTGGGACACCTCAGCCAGCACTGTGGCATGGGCACAGCACCCAAGGTGTTCCCAAATGTCCCACGGTGTCCCCAAATGTCCCCTGGGACACCTCAGCCAGCACCATGGCATGGGCACAGCACCCAAGGTGTTCCCAAATGTCCCACGGTGTCCCCAAATGTCCCCTGGGACACCTCAGCCAGCACCATGGCACGGGCACAGCGCCCAGTGTGTCCCCAAATGTCCCCTGGGACACCTCAGCCAGCACCATGGCATTGGCACAGCGCCCAGGGTGTCCCCAAATGTCCCCTGGGACTGATGCCAAGAACCCCAACCGCTCGGCCATGCTCTCTGCCACCCCACTCCCAGGGCACCACGCTGACACCGGGGGGGTCCCAGCCAGCAGGTGACCCCTGTCCCGTGCTGGGGTGTGGGGGTACATCGCCATCCCGGGGGGGGACACCTCACCTTCATGTGGTACATCATCATCTCGTTGGCCAGGTGGCTGCGGTACTGCGCCTCGTTCACCTTCTTGTACAGCAGGGACTGGGGGGCAAAGGGGGGCCGTGGGTGCGCTGGGGGCGAGCGCCCCCTCTCCGGACACGTCACTGGTCCCCTCGTGTCCCCTCCCCAAGGCGGGGACCCCCAGGGGACCCCCCCCCGGCACTCACGTGGGCGATGCTGATGCCGCAGTAGATGGAGAAGGCGGTGGCCAGGTCCTCGTCGAACTTGCTGAACCAGGGCCCGTTGATCTTGTTGACCAGCTCGGCCACCCCGATGACCTCTGGGGACACAGCGGGGTGAGGGGGGGTGGGTTGGGACCCCTTGGGACCCCCCCTCCCCCTCCCCCTCCCCCCCCGGCACAGGGTTGTCACCACGTGCTGGGGGACAGTGCTGTGCCCAGGGGGTGGGCTTGGGGACCGTGCGATGAGCTGGGGACAGGATCGTGTCCGTGTGCTGGGGACAATGCAGTGCCCTCGTGCTGGGGACAGGATCGTGTCCGTGTGCTGGGGACAATGCAATGCCCTCGTGCTGGGGACAGGATCGTGTCCGTGTGCTGAGGACAATGCAATGCCCTCATGCTGGGGACAGGATCGTGTCCGTGTGCTGGGGACAATGCAGTGCCCTCGTGCTGGGGACAGGATCGTGTCCGTGTGCTGAGGACAATGCAGTGCCCTCGTGCTGGGGACAGGATCGTGTCCGTGTGCTGGCGACAGGATTGTTTCCATGTGCTGGGGACAACGCAATGCCCTCGTGCTGGGGACAGGGCCGTGCGCCTGTGCCGGGTGACAGGGTCGCATCCACACCCTGGGGACGGCGCTGTGCCTACGTGCTGGGGGACAGGACTTCCCCCTGTACTGGGACCAGCAGGGTGCCCGCCGCCCTCACCCTGGCTCTCGTTCTTGATGGGGAAGCAGAGGATGTTCCTGGTGCGGAAGCCGGTGCTGTCGTCCACCCCGCGGTAGAAGAGCGGGTGCGAGTAGGCGTCCTTGATGTTCAGGATCTTGCCGGTGGTCGCCACGTGCCCCGCGATGCCCTGGTCGGCGGGGATGCGGATCTCGTAGCTCTGTGGGCACGGAGAGGCTTGGAAGCAGCTGACACGACCCCGGGGGGGGGGGGGGGGGATGGACCCCCCCCCTCCCTAAAATCGGGCTGCTCGCCCCCGCAGCGCCCCGCAGCCCACCTCACCTCGTCATCCACCACGCCGCCGTCGAACACCTTGGCCACCAGCTCGTGGCTGAGGCGGTCCAGCAGGAACACGGAGCATCTGCAAGAGGCCACCGCGGCACTCGCACCCGCGGGACCGACCCCCCCCCCCCCACCCCCCCAGGGCGCCCAGGGGGATGCCGTCCCCCCGTGTCCCCCTCCCCACGTGGGGTCCCCGCTCACATCTCGGCGTTGCTGAGGTTTCGGGCTTCCGTGATGATCTCCTGGAGCAATACGGAGACGTCGTCTGCAGTGGGGGGAAGGGTTGGGGGGGGCCGGGGTGAGGGTGCCCCCAGGGCAGGTCTGCAGGCAGGGAGCCCCCAGACCAGGGGGAAGCCCCCCAGCCATGTGTGTAATAAGGGGGGGGGGGGGGGGGTGCATCTCTGCTCAGTCTGCAACAAGTGCTGTGCATGCAGCAGGGTGTGTGCACACAGCAGTGTGCATTGCACCACGGTGTGCATGCTTATGCAGCAGTGTGCATGCGTGTGGCACGTGTGCATGCAGCTGTGCGCGTGTGCTTATGCAGCAGTGCGTGCATGTATGCAGCTTGCTTGCATGCATCAGGGTGTGCACACACGTGCAGAAGTGCGTGCAGCCATGCAGGTGCATGCAGCAGGGTGTGTGTGCGTGCTGCTCTGTGTGCATGCAGTGCTGCACGGGCATGCAGCAGGCCACTTGTGTGCAGTGGTGCATGCATGCAGAAATCCGTGTGCTCACAGCAGGTGCACGCTGCAGTGCATGCACGCATCCAGCAGCAGGGGTGCGTGCAGCAGTGTGCACGTGTACATGCAGCTGCACGTGTGCATGAAACGGTGCACGTGCAGCAGTGTCTGTGCTTGTAATGGTACGTGTGCATGAAACGGTGCACGTGCAGCAGCAGCCGTGCTTGTAATGGTACGTGTGCATGAAATGGTGCACGTGCAGCAGCGGCTGTGCTTGTAATGGTACGTGTGCATGAAACGGTGCACGTGCAGCAGCGGCTGTGCTTGTAATGGTACGTGTGCATGAAACGGTGCACGTGCAGCAGTGTCTGTGCTAGTAATGGTACGTGTGCATGAAACGGTGCACGTGCAGCAGCGGCTGTGCTTGTAATGGTACGTGTGCATGAAACGGTGCACGTGCAGCAGTGTCTGTGCTTGTAATGGTACGTGTGCATGAAACGGTGCATGTGCAGCAGTGTCTGTGCTAGTAATGGTACGTGTGCATGAAACGGTGCACGTGCAGCAGCGGCTGTGCTTGTAATGGTACGTGTGCATGAAACGGTGCACGTGCAGCAGTGTCTGTGCTAGTAATGGTACGTGTGCATGAAACGGTGCACGTGCAGCAGCGGCTGTGCTTGTAATGGTACGTGTGCATGAAATGGTGCATGCGCAGCAGCGGCTGTGCTTGTAATGGTACGTGTGCATGAAACGGTGCACGTGCAGCAGCAGCTGTGCTTGTAATGGTACGTGTGCATGAAACGGTGCACGTGCAGCAGCGTCTGTGCTTGTAATGGTACGTGTGCATGAAACGGTGCACGTGCAGCAGCGTCTGTGCTTGTAATGGTACGTGTGCATGAAACGGTGCACGTGCAGCAGCGGCTGTGCTTGTAATGGTACGTGTGCATGAAACGGTGCACGTGCAGCAGCGTCTGTGCTTGTAATGGTACGTGTGCATGAAATGGTGCACGTGCAGCAGCGGCTGTGCTTGTAATGGTACGTGTGCATGAAATGGTGCACGTGCAGCAGCGGCTGTGCTTGTAATGGTACGTGTGCATGAAATGGTGCACGTGCAGCAGCGGCTGTGCTTGTAATGGTACGTGTGCATGAAACGGTGCACGTGCAGCAGCGTCTGTGCTTGTAATGGTACGTGTGCATGCAGCAGCGCGGTGTGTGTGCGCACCGCTACGTGCGCGCAGGGCTCTGTGTGTGCACGTGTGCATGCGTACCCGAGCAGCCAGTTCATGCACCCGCTGTGGTGCTCAGGGGTGCCCTCCTGCGACCAGCAGGGTTAGGGCTGGTGGCGCACAGCACCACGTCCCCCCAGGCAGGGGACCGGGGACCCCGGTGCCACTGTCACCCGGGTGAGCGCCCACCCACGGGTGCTCCCCGGGCACTTACCCAAGTGCGTGAACAGGTTCTTCGCCACCTGCAGCAGGGCCTGGTGGGGACAGAGGGGACATCGTCAGCGGGGGCGGAGGGGGACACCCACGGGTGCCATGCAGCCAGGCGGGGGCCAGTTGGGGGGGGGGGGGGGGGGGGGGGCTCACCTGGCACTCGCACTTGAGCTTCTGCTCCTTCTGGAAGGCCAGCGTGCTGGTGAGCACCGTGGAGGTGTAGCAGAAGCAGTGCTGGATCTTGTGCTCGTCCCGCTCCGTGTAGCTGGGGGACGGAGCCCCGCGGGGGGGACAGGACACCAGCTCAGCGCCCCGTCCCTGCCCCCCCCCCCCCCCCAGAGGGAAAGGGGGGGGGGGTGAGGGACGGATCCTGACGCCCCCCGTCCCACCCTCACCTCTCGCCGCTCAGCTTGTTGAAGGCGCAGGCCAAGGCCACCACCTGGGAGGTGGCGCGGCTGATGACGGGGACGCAGAGCATGGAGGTGACCTCGGTGCCCAGCATGCTGTTGAGCTGCTTGTGCTCCTCCTGCGGGGGAAAAAGACGGGGGGGGGGGGGGGGGGGCAAGGGGGGGAGGGGGGCGGGCAGGGTTCACCCCCAGCCCCCAAGGGTGTCCCGTGGGGCTCGGGTCCGTGGGGCACCCACCTCGCTGATGTCCTTCAAGGTGATGGATTTCTTGTCCTCCACCACCTGCCCCAGGCGCCCGAAGGTGAGCTGTGGGCAGAGGGGGGGGGGCTGAGACGGGGCAGGGGGGGACACGCCAGCACCGCCCCCCCCCCCCCCCTCGGGGCACCGTATCCCCAAAGCTGGCACCCATGGGTGCCCTCACCGAAAAGCTGATCTCCTCCTCGAGGACGCGGTCGCCCACCACCTGCAAGAGATGGGGCCACGGGGCTGAGCTGCTGGGGGGGTGCCGTGACCCGGGGGGGGGGGGGGGAGGGTCTTGGACACTTGGGGGGATCCAGGACATGGGGGGAGCCCGGCTGGGGGCACCCACCTGGCAGAAGAGCTGGTGGTTGTCCTCCGAGACCAGCAGGAGGCAGCAGCACAGCGACTGGGTCTCCTGCTTCAGCTGGGGGGGGGGGGGTGAGGGCAGCGGTGGGTGCTCCAGCCTGCCCCGAGCCCCCCCCCGAGGGCAGGATCCGGCCCCTAACCCATGCCCAGAGCACCCCTGTACACCCCAGAGAGCGGGGTGCCCTCCTACGGCCTCTCCCCTGGGGCTGGGCGCGTTAACCCTGGAGCCTACTGATGGCACCCCAAGGGCTGTAACGCCCTGGCGTTACCGAGGGCTGGGGCGGGGGGGGGGGGGGGGGGGGGGGGGGGCTGAAAGCAGGAGCCCCCGCGCCGTCTCCTGCCCATCCTTGTGCCTGGGGTGGCACCGTTAACTCTGGAGACTAGTGATGGCTCCGAGGCCGTTCACTCCGCTCACTACTGACGGCTGTGCCGGTGATGCCCGGGGGCGGGGGGGTTGGGTTTCACTTTGGGGGCTTTGCTTTTTGGCACGGCAGAGGCAGGGGGTGCGGGGGGGGGGGAGGGTGGCGGGGGGGGGCAGCTACTCACGTAGTTGATGACCTTGAGCTGCAGCGAGGCCGCATCCAGGTCGTACAGCTCGCCTGCAAGAGGGGCGGCTCAGCGCCCTGCCCGCGCCCTGCCCGCACCCTGCCCGCTCAGCACCCCCCCGGCAGCCCCCCCGTCCCCCCCCCCTCACCGCAGAGCTGCAGGATCTTGCAGTCCAGCTCGCTGTAGCTGCTGTCGGGAGCCTTCTCGGCCTTGGCCAGGGAGGTCTGCGAGGAGCTGGTGGACAGGCTGACCTGGGGCCAGGGCTGCAGCTTCTGCAGAGCCTGCACGCGCCGGTACGCCACCAGCGTCTGCGGGGAGGGGGGTGTAAGGGACCGGGGAGGTGGGGGGGGGGGGGGGCAGGGGGAACGTGGCACAGGGGACGGGACCGGTGCGGGTGCCAGGAGCCGCCGCGGTGGGGCTGGGGTCACTCACGTGCCGCTCCAGCGCGCGCAGGTTCTGCTCGTCCGAGTCGCTCAGGTGGCCGCAGTGCACCTGGGGGGACAGCGGGAGGACCCTGGTGGCCGGGGCAGGGCGCGTGGCACCCCCCCCCCCCCCCAGCCCCGGGGTGGAATCGGGTTCGGGGAGGAGAAACGAGGCTTTGGCGGCATTTCCCGTGCGTTTCGGGTCGCGGCTCAGCATCTGCCCCCGGCCTGGGTCCCTCGTGTCCAGGGGTCCCGAGGGGTGGGACGCGTTATGGGACAGCCACGCCCGTCCCCGTGCTCACCAGGACGACGCACACCACGGCCCCGCTGTCCTTGTCCACCAGCGGGATGATGAGCACTGCAAGGAGAGAGCGGGCTCAGCCCCGGGTGGGTGCTGGAGGGGTGGCGCCGACCCCTCAGATTGTGTCCCCCCCCCCCCGCCCCCCCTCCATGCCCCCCGTGCATGCAGCCCTCCGGTGCCCACCCACCCGCACGCCCCTGCCCCACCACGCCTGCCTTCATCCACCTCTCGTGCGCCCCCTCCCAGCCCTCCTGTCACCCACCCACCCACCCTATGCTGTCCCCTCCCGTCCACTTCTCCACCCACCCCCCCAGCCCCTCTCCCATCCACCCACCCACCCCATGCCCAGCCACACGGCCCCCACCCACACACCCATCCACCCGCCCACCCCTGTGCCCACCCATGCAGCCCCCGTCTGTCCACCCACCCGCTCACCCACCCTCCCAACCACCCACCTTCCCACGCGCCCACCCATCCATCCACTCGTGCGTCTGTTCTCCCATCCATCAATCCACCCCCTACCCATTCTCCCATCCATCCACCTACTCTCCTATCCGTCCATCTGTCCGTCCACCCATCCCTCCACCCAACCATCCATCCCTCCATCCACCCCTTCATCCCTGCATCCCTCCATCCACCCCTTCATCCCTCCACCCATCCACCCATCCACCCATCCATCCACCCACCCATCCATCCAACCGTCCACCCACCCCTCCATCCATCCATCCATCCATCCACCCACCCCTCCATCCATCCATCCCTCCATCCATCCATCCCTCCATCCATATCCATCCATCCATCCCTCCATCCAACCATCCATCCATTTCTCCATCCATCCACCCATCCATCCATCCCTCCCTCCATCCCTCCATCCATCTCCATCCATCCATCCATCCATCCATCCATCCAACCATCCATCCATCCCTCCCTCCCTCCCTCCCTCCCTCCATCCCTCCAACCATCCATCCATTTCTCCATCCATCCCTCCACCCACCCATCTATCCCTCCCTCCCTCCCTCCCTCCATCCCACCCATCTGTCCCCCCACCCACCCCTCCACCCCCCTCACCCCCCCACCCGTTGCCCACCCCATTCCCATTGCCCCCTCTGCCCGCACCCAGCCCCGTGCAGCCCCCACCTTGCGTGCCGGGGGCGAGGGGCGCAGCCAGGGGGCCCAGCTGCCGGCCCTGCAGCTCGGCGGGGGGCAGCCCCCCGCACTCCACCCGCTTCTGCCTCCGCACCGCATCCCTGGGGGCACAGGGGCACCCTGAGCCGCCCCTGGCGAGGCCAGGCAGGGGGCCTCCACCCCCGTGCCCCGTCCTGGAGGCCGCTTTGCTCCCTGCCTCTGTTGGACCCCCCCCCCCGTGCCGTGTCCCCCTGCTTCGCCCCCGCTAAGGGACCCCCAGTGAGTGGGGGCGGCGTGGGGTTGGGAGAGCTGGGGGGCAGCAGCAGGGCTCACGGCCCCCCCCCCACCCACGGGGGCAGGTAGGCTGTGGGGGTGTGGGCAGCCCAAAAAAATTGGGGGGGAGTGGGGGGTAAGAGGGTGGGGAGGGCACATGGGGTGCAAGCGATTGGGGAGGGCTTGGGGTACGGGGGGGGGGGATGTGCACAGGGCTTGTGCATGCATGTGCATGGGGTGTGCATTTGTGTGCAGTGTGTGTGCACCCACAAGGAGTGTGTATGGGTGTGCATGGGGTGTGTGTGTGCGCGCGCACAAGGAGTGTGCATGTGCAGAGTGTGTGTGCATCTGCATGCTGCATGTGCGTTGTGCGTGTGTGCGTGTGCACAGTGAGTGTGCATGTATGTACATGGTGTGTGCGTGTGTGCGCACAGTGAGTGTGCAGGCATGTGCATGCATGTGCGCATGCAAGTGTATGATGTGTGCATGCATGTGCACATGCACAGTGAGTGTGTGCATCTGCACGCTGCATGTGCATTGTGCGTGTGTGCCTGTGCACACTGAGTGTATATGCATGTGCATGGGGTGTGCGTGCACGTGCACCGTGTGTGCGCATGTGCATGCTTCATGTGCACGGTGCATGTGTGCTTGCACATGCACGGTGCATGTGCACAGTGTGTGCATGCATGTGCATGGTGTGTGCACACATGGCAGGCGGAGGGGTGTGCACATGCACAGGGTGCGTGTGCACACACTGCGTGTATCTGCGCATGCGTGGCTGGGCAGTGCGTGTGTGTGGCTGTGTGTGCAAGGTATGTGTGTGTACACACGTGCACAGGGTGTGTGCATGCGTGTGGCTCATCCCAGACCCGCAGCCCAGCAGGACTTGCAGTGGGGGGCCGGGGGCGCACAGCACAGCCCGGGGTGGCCCAAAGGCCCCCGCAGCCCCAAACCCACCACTGGGGGGGGGGGGGGGGGGGTTGGGGCAGCAGCAGCTCTGCAGGAGGGGCTGCAGCAAACCTCCTGCCCTGGGCACACGCGTGTGCACAGCACCCACACGCGCGTGCACAGCGCCCACACCCCCTGAGCTGCTCATCCAGGAGAGCCTGGTGGGGTCTCGCATCCCCTAAGAGGCTCCAAGTGTGGGGGGGGCACGGTGGGGGTCCCCCTGCAGAGGGGTCCATGGGGGGGCTCACCTGAGCTTCCCCTCGGCGGGCAGCTCGTGGGGGGGGTCGTCGCAGGTCAGCCGGGTGTCCCCATCCAGCAGGTAGATGTAGACGTGCTCCTGGAGGGGGGCAGTGGCACCACCGTGAGCCCCCCCCCCCCCCGGCAGCCTCAGTGCACTCCCGTGCACAGGGCACGCGGCAGGACACGGCACCCTGCGTGGGGCTGGGGGCTGCTCCCCTGCAGCCCTCCCCGGGCTCTGCAAACCTCTCAGACACCCCCCCCCCCCGGCAGCCCCCCGGGATTGGCACGGCGTGCCTCAGTTTCCCCATGCGCTCTTCCCAGGGCACGCGGAGCTCTGGCACCCCGAGCACGGCGTGCCTCAGTTTCCCCAGGGGGCGTTTTCCAGGAGCTCCGACAGCCTGCGGCGGGCAGGATTGAAGCAAAGGGCCCCCAGCGCCGGCACGGGACCCCAAAACCTCACGACGCGTGGGAAGAAGGCGGCAGAGACGCGGCGGTGGCAGCGGAGCCGGCACCAGGCGGCCCCGGCACGCTCCAGCACCCAGGGGCCGGGGGGGGGGGGGGGTCAGGGGAGGGAGGGAAGGGTAATTCACGGCAGCAGCGGGCGATGAGATCCCATTATCGGCTGCCAACGCGGGAGATAACGCGCATGTCACCGCGGCGGGGTGATTTAATGCTGCGGTGCCGCGGACGCGTTAGGGGCCGTGGCTCCGGGTTCGTTCCGCGCCAGCTGCTCCCTGTCTGATGGCCCCGAGCTGCCGGAGCCCTCGGCGGCGGGCAAGGGCCGGGCTCCGCAGACTTTCCGGGCCGAGGGTTTCAGCGACGGCGCGTTCGGCGCCCAGAAGTAACGCCGGAGGCAGGCGGGGAGCGACGGGGACGCGCGGGGAGGAGAGCGCCGGGATCCCGCGGGGATGGAGCAATGGGGGAAACTGAGGCAGAGCTGGGGGCAAGGGGGGGAGTTTTGCTCGGCTGGGGCACGGTGCTGGCATGGTCTGCGTGATGCCTGGGGTGCCACCAGCACCCCGGGGCCACCAGCACCCCAGGGCCACCAGCACCCCGTCACCGGGCACGCCAGCACCCTCCAGCTGCAGCACGGTCCGACCCCAAAAACAGCACAGGGGCTCAGCCCCGGGTACCTGTCCCCTGGCAGTGCCACCTTCTGCGGCCAGGCTGGGTGACAGCAAGGGGACAATGAGCTCAGGGGTCCTGCCGGTTCGGGGCGGGGGGGGGGGGGGCTCAGCACCGCTCCCTCCCCGCTATCAGCAAGGGTCCAGGGGGGGACATTAGCACAGGTCATGCTTAAAATGGCAAAGAGGAGAGCGCTGACGTGTGGCTCAGCCCCAATATTAGCCAGCAGAGAATCCACCCCCTGCAGGGAGCTCACGGATACCCATCGAAGCCCAGTGCCCCCCCCCCGCCCCCCGCCCCCAGCACCTCACGGGGTCCCCACCTACCACTTTGGGCAGCAGGGAGAGGACGGCATCGCGCAGGGCGTCCCGCAGGCTGGAGACGTCGATCACGGCCCCCAGGCTCAGCAGGGCGTCCTGGGGAGAGAGCAGACACGGGGCGGGGGGGGGGGGGGGGGAAGGGGACGGGTAGGGGGCTGAGGTGGTCACCGCTGCGATGTCACCAACGTCACCACGTCACCACCGTGGGGTTTTTTTTCCCCCCTGGACCCAAAATCCCGACCAGGTGACGCTGCCTCCCTGGGGGGGTGCACGGTGCCGGGGACACCCCAGGGGGACGGGGACAGGAGCCGGGTGCCACCTCACTGCAGAGGGCTGCTGGGGGTGGGGGGGGGGGGGGGGGCCGGTCACCCCTTTTTTTGGGTGCCCCTGTGACCGTGCAAATGGCCATCCTGCCATATTGGGGCATACTGGGAGCACTGGGCAGGGGAGCGCCCCCAACACGTGGTGTGACACGGGGCTGGCACAGCGGGGTGACACGGGGAGCCACACGTGGCCGTGTGTGAGCCCTGCTGGTGTCTGCTCGGACCAGACCAGCACCAGCACCACACCAGTGCCTGCCCCAGCCCCGCCAGCACCACACCAGCGCCGGGCGGCAGCAGCAGGGCGGCCGCGTGCCGATAAATCCAGAGCCGGGTCCCCCGCGCTGACCCCGGCCGGCTTTATTTACGCCTTTGATTTCTTCGCATGAATAAAAACGACCCGAGCCTGCCCCGAGCCTTTCGCAGCCCCGACTGCCAACGCAGCCGTGGAATTTTAAAGACGAGCCAGCAGCTTTTGTGGGCACCGAAATCTGGCAAAGCCCCCGAGCACCACGCACTGCGCCACCCCCCCCACCCCCCCCCCCCCGAAGTGCACGGTGAGGGCACGGCGTCCCTCTGGCCACCCTGGGCTGGCCGCGGTCCCCGATCTCCCAGCACTTGTCACAAACCCCAGGCGGGGTCGCGCCGTGCCCCGGGCACCACCGGTGCAAAGTGGGGCTCCCAAATTCCTCCTGCCCCAAGCAGCTGATGGGATGGGGTGCACGGAGCGGGGCTGGAGCTGCGATGGTGGGGTTTGGGGGGGAGGGGGCTGAAATTGTCCCCTCGGCAGGGACACCCAGCCCCGTGTCCTTCCTTCTGGAGCAGTGTCACCGGGGGGGGGGTCTGGCTGTCCCCATACCATGTCCCCAAGGCACAAAATGAGGCTGAATGGCACGGGGTGCACGAGGGGAGAGGAGAACTCCGGCTGCTCCCGGCTAACGCGGAAATAAATCAACCCGGGGAAGATGAACCGGGAGGGAGGAAGGGGAGAGAGCAGGGAGGAGGGGAACCAAAGAGCTCGTACGTGCCGAGAGCTGGTGGATGTGTCCCAGGAACAGCCCCGCGCAGGAACAGGGGACACCGGGAGCAGCCCCGACACGCACGCGTGCGCCTTGCACGACCGCGCACAGCTCCCCGCTGCGCTGGGCATCTCCAGGGCTTGGGGGGTGCTCCGAGTGCTGGGAGCCAACCCAGTTTTTTGGGGGGAGAAAACAGCAGCAAAATGCTCCCGAGCTCGAATCCCGTTGCAAACCGGCGCAGCCCCGTGTCGCCCCCCGGGCCGTGCGCCACCCGCCCGCCCCGCAGCGTCCTCGGCGGGGAATCCGGCGCCGGTGGGAGCTGAAGATTTGGGCTCTGGCTGTGATTCCAACAGGGCTGCATCTCCAGCCGCTCACTAACACTGGAGACACATGCACTGTAGAATACAGCCAGGCCTCGACCGGGTGCCCGGGCGGCCGGCCGCGTGTGCCCGGCATCCCCGCCGTGCCGGGGGGACGAGGCAGAGCCCGAGCGGGACCAGAACGGGTGCTGGGGGGCCGGGGGAGCGGGGCCCAAAGCCGTTTGTCCCCTCCCAGGAAAGCCACGGCGGTGGCACGACGGCGCGGTGACAGACAGGTGCCGGCGAGGTGGCAGCTGGACGCAAGCAGTGGCTTTAAAAGGGACGGGAATCCGCCCCCCGCAGCCCCCCCCCCCCCCCCCGGCCCCCATCCGCGTGGTGCAAAAAAGCTGCAGGAGCTATAAAAAAAAAAAAAAACCAAAGGCCAGCAGAAAGCCAGGTGGGGCCGTTTGCGGAGCGGGGGCACCCCGCTCACCCTGCTCCCAGCAGGAGGGGGGAGGTCGGGGCGGGGGGGGGGCATTTGTCCCCCTCCCAAGCCCAGGGCATTGCCACGCTCCTCGGTGCCGCGCCGCGGAGCTCCGCGCCCCTCCGCGCCCCTGCCCCGTGCGGGGCCAGCGTTGAATTTCTTGCCATAAATAGTACTTGTGGTGCTGGGCCCCCCCCCCGCTGCTGGCCCCCCTGGCCCCGCTGGGGCCCTGCTGTCAGCTTTGTTTATTGCCTTTGCTTAATTGCCGCGCTCGGGAGCCGACGCAGCACGGCGCGCGCCCTCCTGGGCGCCAAGGGCTTGGCCCCCCCAACCCCGCTCTGCAAAAACCTGGAGGGGGCTGTGGGGGGGGGGGGGATTAACCCCTATCCCCCCCCCAAAATAAATCCTTCTCCTTCTGTGGGGTGCAGTGATGAGTGTTGGCCGGGCAGGGGATGAGCATCTTGGGGCCGCCGTGCGAAATGGAGTGGACACGGATGGGGAGGGGGCTCGTCGTGTCCGTCTCCTCCCCCCCCCCCCCCCCCAGCCACATCCTGCACCATGTGCCATGATTAGATCCCCCCTGCCCGGTTATGGGGATGGGATTTTTGTGAACATGCCCCGTTGGGTGCCCTAAGAGTGGGACAAAACACCCCTAAACGCCGGGGACGATACGGAGCGGCTGAGCCCGGCGGGAGCGCCTGGCTCCATCCTGCGCCGCCCGCAGCACCCCCATGGCATCCCTGCCGGATTGATGCTGCTCCCAGCCCGGGCTCCAGGCACGCACCCCTGCCAGGGAGCTAATTACGGGGCTAATTAAGCTGCGGGGCCTGGCAGGAGGAGGCTGTGTTGGCACAGCCCGGCGCCCTCCTGCAGTGCAACGCTCGACAGCCCGGCGGTGGCACGGGGCCATCGGCCACCCCGTCCCTGCCGCTGGGACCCACCGGGGGGGCTCATCCCCAGCCCCGGCCCCCTGCACACCAGGGCTGGGGACCAAAAACCCTTGTCCTTCCTCCAGCCCGGCTCTCTCTCGAGTACCAACGCTTCCCGGGGGTTAATTAACTTTGTGGAGCCAGGGAAGCGCCGCGGAAAGCCTGGGCGGGGAGAGGTTGCGATTCCCAGCTGTTGGAGCACAGCCTGGTGCCCTCATCCCCAGGGCTGCGAGCGGAGCAGCCCCTCGGAGAATGCCTCCTGCAGGGGGGTGCGAGGGGAAGGACCATTTTTTGGAGACGCAGCCCACCCCCCCACCCCCCAGCAGCTGTGCACAGAGGAGAAGCCGCCTGCCTGGGACAGCAGCACCTCCCCAAAGAGCCCACAAAACCATTGGGGTCCCAGCCCTGGCGTGCGTCTGTGTCCTCCCCACCCCAGTAAAAAAAAAAAAAACAACATTGTAATGGTGCCAGGGTGGCAGGAACGGGGACGTGGGGGCAGCATGGGGGGGGGGGGGGGGGCAGGCTGGGTGTCGGGGGGACATGGAGCTGTGGGCAGCGGCTTGGGGTGTCCGTGGTAATGGGGTGATCCCACCCGCGGCTCTGCAACCCCCCCTCGGCTCGCCCAGCCTGGCCAGGAAGGGGCCCCCCCACCCGGTACAAGCACCCCAGGAGAGCGAGGGGCAATTAAATCTCCATCAGCTCCTTGGGGGATTCATCAACGGGGCTGTGCCCTCAGCAGGGCTCTGTTCGATATCGCAATTACCGGGCTGGATGACAGAGAGGAGCTCACGAAGCCGGTTCACGGGGAGGGGATGGACCCACCACGACCCCAAGCACCTTCCTTTGGGGGTGCCGGGAGCTTTTGGGGGTCCGTGCCCCCTGCCCACCCCATGTCCCAGCTCCCGCTCGGCCGGCACGCAGCCCCCCCGCAGGGCGGCGAAACGCCGGAGCCGTATCTGCCCCCCCGTTTCTCGGCGGAGCCACGGGGTGATTAATGAAGCCATTCATCTCGTTAGGGTAAGCAATCTGTCTGTGCCGACACAAGCCAGGGTGCAGCCACCGGGCAGGAGCACTGCCGCCCTCGGCCACGGCGTCGGCATCCAGTGCCAGCACCCCACATTCCTCCCCGGGGGGGGGGGAAGCACCAGGCAGGTATTTGCCCCCTTTGTAGGGCTGGGGATTCATCGGTGACTGGGCAACAAAAATCCAGCAATTTTGGAGAGGCGCCACCGCGCTCTGCCCCCATTTACCTGACCTCCCCCCCGAGAGTGGCAGCACCCAGCACCCTTCCCTGCACGGTGCCGGGCGGGCAGCAGGGGCTGGTTGGGATTACTGGGACCACCCCATCCTTGCCCCATCCTGCCCGAATCCGCAGCCTCCTCCTGCCCCACGGGGATGTTGACGGAGCACCGCAATCCCGTCCTGGCCGCCTTCCTCTCTGGAGGGGGACGAGGGGACGAGGACAACCACCTGGGTGCAGCAGGACACAGGTGCTGCGGGGCCTCCTGGCACCCCCTCTCACTGTGGGGGGGCTCTCAGGGCCTGCACCCCCTCCCTTGGCCCCTGGGACCCCGCTATGCCGGGAGAGCGGTGCCAGCACCGGCGAGCACTGCGACGCGGGCGCTGCTCCCCGCCGGGCTCCTCTGCCAGCGAGGGGAAACTGAGGCACCCCCAGGCCCTGGGTTTGCAGCGGGGCTGGGTCCTGCCCCATGTCCAGCTGACAACGGGGCTGGGGTCCCGCGTGCAAGGATGGGGAGAGCGTCCCCATTGTCCCCCATGCCTCTTGTGCACAGCTCGTGTGGCCATTCGCTTCTGGCACAAGGATGTCGCCCGGCACCGCCAGCAGCCAGGGGCAGGCAGGAGACGTTTGGTCCTGGTCCCCGGTGCTGTGCTGGTGGTGGGTGCACCCTGGCCAGCCTGCGCGAGCACCCATGGGTGCTGGCTCCCAGGAGCTCCCCGAGCCTCGGGCAGGGAGCCGGGGGGATCTGCTCCCCATGCCACGAGGCCGGCAGCCTCCGCCAATATCCTCCCGGTGGGGCCGAGAAACCTGTAGCCAATTAATTATTTTCTGGCTGAATTTTCAGCCCAGCTTTTTTTTTCGGTAAAGGCCACGAGCAAATGACTCCCCGAGCTGCCGGCAGCTTGCCGGGCTCGTGGTCACGGCAGCGGGTGGCGGAGCTCCGAGCCCAGCTCCCGCTCCGTGCCGGCACCTGCCCCTCGACCGGGAATGCATCCACCTGGGGACGCGAGGGAAATGGTCTCAATTAATTTGTAAGTGGATTAGTCAGGGCGCATTAGCCCCCCGCGTGAACGATCGCCTTGGGGATGCGAGCAGACAGCGGCCGACCTCCGCTCCCCGAGCCAGGGAAGGCAAAACGGAATTAGGGCCGCGGGGCCGCCGAGCCCTTGCCACCTCTCCAGCTCACACTGGGTGCCGTTGGCACGCTTGTGCCCCCCCCCCCACCGGCCCTACAACAGGTCCTGGAGGGATGGCAAGGCTGGGAGCCACCAGCCTGGGAGCCGTGGGGGCTGCTGGTGGGGTGGGAGCAGGGGGGGCACCAGGCATTTTTGGAGAGCTGCACACGAAGGGGGTAGAGTCGCGGTGCTGGCCAGATTTGGGTCGTGTTTGGTGGGGCTGGAGCCCGGCGGGAGCAGCAGGGGCTGGGGGTGGGCACGGAGGAGGGAAAACCATTGGGAATCTCGCTGCTGCCTGCAGCACGGGGCTGGGAGGGTGACACGGAGCCGGGGGGGACAAGGTGGCACGCAGCAGGGCCCCAGGGGCACCTGGGGGGACATCTCCTCCCCTCCTGGACCCTCC
The DNA here is from genome assembly GCF_013377495.2 of Cygnus atratus. Lineage (NCBI taxonomy): Eukaryota > Metazoa > Chordata > Aves > Anseriformes > Anatidae > Cygnus > Cygnus atratus. The sequence continues at coordinate 207,859,021 of NC_066362.1, forward strand.
GGCACCGCCGTGAGCACGAGCATCGTGCCAAGCATCCCCTCCCTGCCATGCCACACACACTGCTGGCCAGGAACAACACGGCCCTTTGCACCAGGCTGGCTGTCATTGCACTGGGACATGTGTCCCCCCCCCCAGCAGCTCCAGGAACAGCCGAGACCCCCCCCTGGAGCCCCCCCGGCCAAGCCCCGCTGCCGGCTGCCAACCAACCCCCAGTGCCCGCGCCGCCCTTCCCAAGCATCCGCGGAGCAATCTGGCGGCGTTAAAAATATCCAGTGATTCAGGCAGCTCGCCCGTCCCCGTCCCCCCCCCCTTGCCTCGAGGCTGCCGAGCCCCCCGGCCACGCTCCCCCCGGGGCTGCCCCCCGCCGCCCCCCCGGGTGAGGTTAAATATAGCCCCGGCGCCGGGTGCTGGCAGCACGGAGCTCACGCCGAGCTGCTGCATGGCGTGGGCAGCCTGGGGCACCACGAGCCCTCCCCAGCCCCGTTTTAGGATCCCCTGGGGCCGGATCCTTGCCCTGCCCCATAGTCTGTATCAACAGGGCATGGGGCAAAAATGGGGCAAGGTTCTGCCCAGGTGCACAGGCAGTGAAAGGAGGAGGGATGGAGGGATGGAGGGACAGATGGAGGGAGAGAGGGGTGGAGGGATGGAGGGACAGACGGGGAGGAGGGAGGAACGGAGGGACAGAAGGGTGGAGGGGACAGAGGGAGGGATGGAGGGACAGGGATGGAAGGACAGCTGGAGGGAGGAACGGAGGGACAGAAGGGTGGAGGGGACAGAGGGAGGGATGGAGGGACAGGGATGGAAGGACAGCTGGAGGGAGGAACGGAGGGACAGAAGGGTGAAGGGATGGAGGGAGAGGAGAAGGAGTCGGAAGGAGGGATGGAGAGAGGGGGAAGGATGGACAGAAAGAGGGAGGGAAGGAGGGTCAGAAGGATGGAAGGATGGATGCATGAAAGCACGGAGAGATGGACAGGTTTGGAGGGATGGATGGAAGAAGGGGTGGAGGGATGGAGGGACGGATGCATGGAGGGATGGAGGGACGGATGGACGCAGGCTAGGAGGGACAAAAGGAGGGAGGGAGGGAGGGATAGAGGCTAGGAGGGACAGAAGGAAGGAGAGAGGGATGGAGAGGGGGTGAAGGGATGGAGGGAAGGTTGGAGGGGTGGGGGAATGTATTCATGGAGGGCTGGAGGGACAGGATGGAGGGATAGAGAGGGGCAGAGGGAGGGAGAGAGGGATGGAAGGAAGAAGAGATGGAAGGAGAGGGCGTGGAGGGATGTAGGGAGGGTTGGAAGGACAGAGGAATGGACGCATGGAGGGGCAGATGGAGGGAGGGATGGAGGGAGGGGAGCTCTACCCAGCCCCAGATGGCAAGTCATCCATCTGTCCATCCGTCCATCCGTCCATCCCTCTGTCTGTCCATCCACCCATCCACCCGCCCGTCCGTCCAGCCGTGCCTGCAGTCGTGGCTGAGAGCAGTGCTTTCGGTCGCAAATTACATTGGTTTAATCCAATCAGGCAGCAACAACCTGCAACCCGAGGTAGCCCCTAATTACCTCATCCTTTATATCGGGCTAATGAGTGTAAACGGGAAGGAAACACTTCTGGGATATCTCTTATATCCCAGATGTTATTTTGCCCGGGGTCCTGGTGCAGCAGATAGATGAGGAGCTCGGCACCGTTGGCAGGTGCTCAAGAGCACGGAGCCGGCCCCGGCCATCGGCACTGCTGGGCTGGGACCTGGGGCTGGCACTTCCCTGGGGCTTGTACCCACACCCTGTGGGATTAGCCAGTCCCTACATGGCCCACAGCCCTGCTCCATCAGCACCACGCTGGGATTTAGTGCGGATGGAGGAGTAAAAGGGCCGTGGTGAGCCCCTCTGCCCCTGATCCGGGCTCACTTGAGCCCGCTGCACCTAACCAGCACCCTACCCACCGCCAAGCAGGCACAAAGAGCTGACTAACTGCACCAGCGTGAGCCGTTTGCTTCTCCTTAAATAGCACTTTAAGAGGCATTTCAGGTGCTCTTGCTCTATTAGCGAGTCCCAGCTGACGAGGCTGCAATATAATCACCGTTCAGCCGGGCTGAGAGCTGGCGCAGCGGCGCGGTGCAGGGCGCACGGTGGGCAGCCAGGCCCATGGCCACAGCAGTGCACACAGGGAGGGGGCACGGGGGGGCTGCACAGGGCACAGGGAGGCTTGCACAGGCAGTGTGCACGGGGCTGTGCACACAGTGCGTTTTGCACAGGTGGCACGCATGGGGTGGTTGGCACAGGGTGGGTTGTGCAAGGGGCGTGCATGGAGCAGTGCGCACGGGGTGGTTTGCGCAGGGTGGTTTGCACAAACGGTGTGCATGGGGCCCTTTGCACCCCAGTTTCCTTTTTTTTTTTTTTTTTTTTTTTTTTTTTTGTGACAGATTCAGCTGGAATGGCTCTCCCTGGGGAGCACACGGGGGTGGTGGTGGGCGCCCAGCGGGGTGCTCCCCAGCCATCCCCGTGCACCCCGCATCGCGGCCGGCCCGGCCATGGCCGCATCCCTCCACCCACAATGGGCCAGCGACGGCCCCGCTGATAAAAAGGGGCTGGAGTCAAGGCCGCTTCCTGTTGATGTACCATTGTCAGGCAGGACAAACGGCCCGGGGACCGCGGCCGTCGTCCTCCTCAAGGATTTCCCGTCACCCAGAACATCGCGGCCTTCTTGGAACAACAGCCCCGCAGGGCTGGCAAAAATACTCGTGGCTAATTAGCTGCTGATAAGAGCAGGGCTGGAAAAGGGCTCGGGATTTCTCCCGCAGCAGCAGCAGCAGCAGCTCGGCCAGGGAAGGGAAGGGAAGGAAGTTGTTACTCGGGCGGTAAACAAATTGCGAGGAGCAGATAAATGGCTTGTCAGAGCCCCGCTCCGCAAGAGCCGCGGTGCCGCGCGCCGGCAAAGCCCCGAATCACCCCGGACCTGATGCATTTGCTAAGGAAAGTCCTTGGCCACGTCTCCCCTGGATAAAACGGGAGCCTGAGGTCACCGATGCACCCCGCACAGCCCCACGTCTCCTGCCCCATACCCACTCCTGGGGGCAGCCGGGGCAGGGTTTGTTCCTGGCATAACCGGGGTGAGCACAAGAACCACGGCTGGAAGCGAAAGGACGGCCCCATGGAAGGAGTCACCCACGCACTGCGGCGCTGCAGTGGCACCCCGGTGTCCCCAGGAAGGGACTTGACCCCTGCCCTTGTGTTCCCAGCACGGCGAGAAGCTGCCGGCTCTGCAAGGCTGCTGCAGCAATAAATAATGTGCCGGAGGATGGGGGAAAGGGGAGCGGGGCCGGCTGTGGGGTGAGGCGGTGGAGCTGTGTGCCCGATGTGTGCCGGGGACACATCCAGCCCTGGTGCTGCTGGCCCTGCCACTGCCCCCTCCAGCTCTCAGCACCCGGGGGATGATGCAGCTCACAACTCAGAGCAGCCCAAAGGGACGGGGAAACCCATCCCTGTGCCAGCAGAGGTGCCTGGAGGGGATGTTCCTATGGGCTGGGGTGCAGCTGGGTCCGTCCTGCAAACCCAGAGCTTGGGCAGAAAATGGACCTGGCTGAGCATCCGCATCCACCCAGCTACCTCATCCATGCAAGAGGTGGCTGCCTGGGCAGAGGGAGAGCGAAACCAGTCCCTAAAATCCTCCTGCACCTCGTACCGCGGGTGACGCCAGCCCCGCACGCCCTCCCCATGGCACCCCGCAGCGAACGCGAGCTCCATCCCCGAGCACGGAGCCCTCTCCACCCCGTTGTTAGCAGCAGCCCTGGCACCCAGATGCCTTGTCCCTGGGGGACGCAGACACCCGCACGCCCCGCGCTCACACCCGCCGGTGCCAGCCCTTTGCACGGTGGCAGAGCCGGGCACGGTGCCGGCGCCGCATCCCCAGGACGCGGCGTTCCTGGAAGGCTCTCCCTGGCACCCGATCCCCTTCCTGTCCCCGCCAGCAGCCTGAGCCTCCCAGGCTGCCACCGAGCAGCTTTCCTAGACACCTGCTGGTGGCTTGGCTCGCCGAGAGGTCATCGTGGCAAGGATCTGCTGGCCACCCTTGTTGCCAACCGGGAGCGGGGCTTTTGGCCAGGAGGGTGCCCAGCGAGGAGGGCATTGGGCCAGACCCCAGAAGGAAACCTTGGTGCTGTGCATGGAGCCCCCGGCCTGATGCAGCCCGTGGGCACACGGTCCTGGAGAGGGACCTGGGGGGTGCTTTGGGCAGTGGCATGGGAAAGGTGGGGGGGAACGTTCACACGTCCCCACTCGGCACTAATGGGATCTGCACGGTGATTAGGGAGCTCATCTACCAGCCTCTGATTGAACTGGGAAAATTTAATTGCTGGCCATCTGCAGCCGGGGAGGAATTCGATTTGGGGCAGCTCTCCAGGCAGTACCTGCATGGGCTTGGGGGGGGCCCGGGGCTGTGCCAGCACTGCCCGACTCCGTGGGGACCAGGCACGGAGCAGCTTCGCTGCTTGCAATAACACCATCCACGGGACATTGCTCTGTGTGCATGGAAAAGCTGCTCCTTGCTCCCAAATAATCTTTTATTTTCCATATATCGAGGGGTTTGGGTTACGGGGTCCAGCCCCGGGGTTGTCTGGCCCCATGAATGGCAGGAGTTGCATTACTGGGGGGGGAAGCTGAGGCGCAACCCAAAGTCACACATTAAATCCAGGCCAGGGCCGGGACCAGAGCACGCAGCCAAAAACCCACAGATCTGCCCCAGAAAAGCAGCCGAGCCCTGCCTGGCTCCCTCCCTGCGCCCAGCTGGCTGGAGGAAGAGGATGGGTGAAGCAGGCACAGGGAGACACGAAGGGAAGGCGAGGGAGAGAAGTCGCAGGAGGGATCCCGGCCATCCTACGGCGAGCTGGTGCTCAGTGGGTCAGCGCATGCCTGGGCAGCATCACAGCCCCCTGCCCCAAATCCGCCCCCCTGCCCCAAATCTGCCCCCCTGCCCCGGATCTGGCCCCCTCCATCCACGTGGGCTGGGACACGGAGCTCCCTGGCAGGGCTCTTTTTGGGGTGCAAACGCCCACCCTGGGCACCTGTGGGCGCAGGGGATGCTCACGCGCCCAATGCTGGCCACGCAGCTCCCCTTTTAATTTTAGGGCTCACCCCAGAGGTGGCTGCGTGGGGCTGGGGGGGCTTTGCTAAGCAAGGAGGGGGCTAAAGGAGCAGCACAGGGTTTTGGGGGGGATTCTGTCTTGAGGCTCAGGAGATAGGGGAGCAGGGAGCAGGAGATAAGGGCTGAGGGCCCCCCAGCCTGCGCAGCGCGTGGGTGGAAGCGGGATGCGCCTACGAGGAGCCGAAAACCGAAGCGAAAATCCCCCTCCGGCTACAGCACAGCTGCCAGGGAGGATTTTCTTCTGGGGCTGGCAGCATCCTGGGCTGGGAGCAGCCTCACATCACGGCCGTCCCTGCTCCTGCACAGGGGACACGGGGCGTCAGGAGGCAGCCCCACTCCTCCCCACATCCCAGCACCTCCCCACCCATCCTCCTGGGGACAGGCCACCAGCACCATGGGGAAGCCAGGCTGGGGATGCAACCAGCTCAGACCCAACCCTGAGAGGAGGCTGCTGGTCTCCCCAGCTCCGGAATGTGTTTTGGGGATGCTCAGGTGAAACCTGGATCCAGCCCTGCTGAGCCCCCTGGGGTTGGCCTCGCTGCGTCCCCGCTGCAGGCAGGGCCCCGTGCCATCGCCTCCGTGCAAAATATCTCAGCTCAGCTCGAAAGGGCCGAGGTCTGGGGGCACGGAGCAGACGCTGTGCCCAGGAGGACGATGCTGGTGCTGTGCTGCCAGCTCCAGCATGAGAAATTCCTCCCCTCCAGCAAACACCAAAGGTCAAAGACACCCGGCACCGCTGCCCCAAAGCCTCCTTGTCCCCATGCGCCCGGGGCAGGCGCAGCTCCGGCCTGGCTCTGGGCTCCCCCCGCAGCCCCTGGGGACAGCCCGGGGCTGGGCACCACAGCAGGGCCATCCCCAAAACCCACCCGAAGGTGCCCAAGGACTGTGGGCACAGCAGGACAAGGAGCTCACAGGATGTCCCCGGGGAGGCTCCAGGAGGAGAACCGAGACCCACGGGTTGGCGCAGGAGCTGACGAGAGGGTGGCTGTGACATCCCTGGGGACTTCACCCCGCGGCACACACCTCACCCCGCGGACACGGGAGATTTTGGGGGATCCACAATGCCAAAACCCACAGCCCCCAAACGAGCAGCACCAGGACAGGCACCGAGGTGGCACGGGCTGATCCTGCACACACAGAACAAGCATTTAATGGTGGGGACCCCCTGGGCAAGGACGGCCGGGGGGCGCCCAGCCCCGGTCTGGGGGTCCCGCTCTGCCCCCGGGCCAGCAGGGTGGGGGCCGTGAGCAGGGCAGGGGAGGGGAGGAAGCCGTCCCCGTCGCACGTCATGGAAAGAAGCGCCCCTGCATTGTGCGGCGCGGCCGCCGCGGCCCTTTCCTCCCCTTTATTACCCTGCTGATGTGTTTGTGTCAGCGGGAGGAAACGGCGGCCGCGCCGAGACAAACGGCTGCACACACGCATGTCCCCACGCTGTCCCCCGCCCCACAAGCCCGGCCTGCCCTCACCCGCACCCCCAGTGGGGAAACTGAGGCAGGAGAGGGGTGCGCCCTGAGGATCGACGCGTCCTCGGGGCGGGACGGGGTGCCGGGGGGGCGCGGGGACGCGGCTGCTCCCTGCCCTGTAGCTGCGCCGTGCCCCCCCAGCCCAGCGCGGGTGCAGCAGCAGTGGGTCAGCACGGCCCCCCCCACACACCCCCCCGGCTGGCTTCCTGCTCGGCCAGGCTGCGAACACGTATCAATTAGGCTCTGATTCATGGGCCAGTCAGCGGGTAATTGCATTGGGGCCGCTGGCTGGGAGAGGAGGCAGGGAGAGGAGGCAGCGGTGGAGACGCAGACAGCTCGCCGGAGCGGCCTCACCCCGCTGCGGGGTGCTCGGGGCTGGGGGGGCACAAAGCCAAAAGCCCCAAGGGCCAACTCAGCCCCACAGCTCCGGGCTCGGGGCTGCTGGTCCCAAAGCAGGCAGTGCCACCAGCCTGGCACTGCTGGTGACCACGGTGATCCCAGGAGGGACGCGGTGTCCCCGCGCAGGGCAGCACAGCGGTGTCCTCCCCTCGCCACGCACCTCTCCGTGGCCCCGCTCTGGTCCCTTCGCCCCGTGCTGCTGCAGCATCACCCACCGGAGAGGCAGCTCTGCCCGTCCCGTGTCCCCCGTCCCCAAAACACCGAGATGGATGTGCCACAGGCTGCCTGAGGCACATTGCTGGGGCAGGGCGGGTTGGGTCCTGGGGTCTGGGACCACCACGGACCCCACACCACATCCCCTCACCCCGAGCGCTACCACGGGGAGGAATCGCCCATCCTGCCCCTGCTGGGTGACAGCTCTGACGTCCCCAGGCTCAAAACCCCGCAGCAAACCCTGCCGGCCCAGCCCGCCACGCCGACCCCGGTCCCTCTCCGCCGGCCGCAGCGCAGGCCGGTGCTGCTGGCCTTTCTCTCCTAGTTCCTTTCTCTCCGTCAGCAGCTTTTGGTTGCTTCCCACAGCGCATTTTGTTTCCTGCCCCTCTTTTCGCAGGGCAAAGCCCGCTGTTCCCTTCCTCGCTCCGGCAGCGGCCGAGCTGCGCTGCGGGCAGGGGGACACCGAGCCCACGGCCGTGGTGCTTGCACCCAAACCACGGTGCTGGGCACTGAGGTCAGGAAACCCAGCCCTGGACACACGAGAGGGGGGCAGAGGGCTCAGGGCTGGAGCAAACCGCCCCCCGAGCTGCCCCAAATCTGGGTGCGTTTGAAGCACAGAGCACCCAGCGCGTTCCCATCCTCCTCAGCTGGGGCGCGTCCTTCCCCCCAAAAACCTGCGTGAGGGAGGAGAGGAATTGGGGCACGGCGCTGCTGGGGGGGCCTGATGGTGCCCCCCTGCTCCATCCTGGCACAACCACCCCGGTGTCAGCCCCACGGTGGGCACGATGCCTGCCCACAGCCAGGCGCCGGGCAGCAGCGGGGAGCCGGCTCCTGCCTGGGGGGCGCAGAGCCAGGGACCCCACCCCACCCCCCAGGCGCTCCAAAACGCATCAGACCCCGAACCGGCACCGCAAACGCACGGGATGCCCCACACCCCCTGCCCCCCAAACCCATCCCCGAGCCCAGCGACCCCCGGGGCTCCCCCAGATTCGTCCCCATACCCCCTCCCACAGCCCCGGAGCCCCCATTCCGAGGGGGGGGGGGGTGTAGGGTAGGGGGCGGCCGGGCAGAGCCCCCAGGTCCCGGCCTTACAGCGTCCCGGAGGGTGCCCATGGCGCGGCCCCGGCGGCGGCGGCTCCCGGTGCGGCTGCGGGAGGGCGCTGCGGGCCCGCCGGGACCGGGACCGGGGCCGGGGCCGGGGCAGGGGCAGGGGCCGGGGCCGGGGCCGCCCCCCCCCAGGGCCAGCCCATTTCCTCCGGCCCGGCAGGATCCGCACCTCCCCGCAGGAAGGGCAGCGCGGGGTGGGGGGGGGTGGGGGGGGGGCGCGGAGCCCGGCGCGTCCCCGAGCACCCGGGGGGGCACCGCTGCCCCTGTCCCTGCCGGGGGTGCGCTCCTCCCCCCCCCCCCTCCCGTGCACCCGGGAAGGGGTCAGGGATGGGGGGGGGTCCCCGCTGCTCCCCCGGCCGGTCCCGGAGCTCCGTGCCTCAGTTTCCCCACCGGGCACGACCCCCCAGCGTCCCCCCCCCCCGCCCCGGTTCAGGACCCCAGCAGCTGCCGGGGGCGCACAGACCCCGCTGGGGGTTGGCGGGGGGGGGGGGAAGCCCCCGGCCCGGCCGGGAGGTGCCGTGCGGGATGCTCAGCCCTGACACGGGGGGGGTCCCGACCCCGCAGCGTCCCGAAGCCGCTTTTCCAGCAGGACCCGCGGCTCCACCGCCCCCCCCCCCCCCACTGATCTTCGTGTCCCCCCCCCAGTCCCTTCCCACCCTTAAAACCGAGCACCCCCGGGACCGGGCGGGGAGCGGGCTCAGCAGAGCTCCCCCATCCCAACCGGGTCGGGGGGGGGCACGGGAATGGGGGTCCCGAGTGGGAGAGGGTTGGAGGGGGGACACGGGGGGGGGGGGGGGGGGCGCGCGGGAATGGGGGTCCCGAATGGGAGGGGAGGGGAAGAGGGACATGGGGAAGGGGGTCCCAAATGGGAGGGGAGGGGAGACTGAGATGGGGGCCGCGGCTGGGAGGGGAGTGGGGGGGGACCCAACGTGGGGGGGGGGTGGCAAAAGGGGGAGGGGGGTGGGGGCTGTCCCCATCCCTACCTGTAGCGCCTCGGAGCCGGGCACGGCGTCCTCCACCTTCAGGAAGACCTGCTGGCCCCGTCTGAAAAATTGAAGGAGGGCGGTGAGGAGATGCTGCAGCACCAGCACCATGCCGCCTCCCGGCCCGGTTCGGAGCGGCACGGCACGGCACGGCTCGGCACGGCTCGGCACGGCCCCGCTGCGCTCCCCGCCCCCGGGCAGGGGGGTGCGGGCCCCGCGCTCCCCGCCCCGCTCCGCCCTGCGCTCCGCTCCGCTCCGCTCCGCACCTGCTGCGGGGACCGCGGGGACCGGGGAGGGCGGGGGGGGGGGGGGGGATAAAGGGGGGGGGACGGGGCACTGCCCCCACCGGGGGTGGGGGACCCCAGGGGGGGGTGGGCTGCGAGCGGTGCTCCTGCTGTGGGGTGAGCCCCGGTGGGTCCGGGCACTTGGAGAGGGGCTGGGGGGGGGGGCGCGTCCCCACCCCCCTTCATGTCACCCCCCCCCCCCTTGGGCTGGGGGAGGCCCCCGTCCCTGGGGGATTTTGGGGGTGCCACCTTTAAAAGCCCCATATTGGATGAGCCACCCCCCACAAGACAGGGGGCACACACCTCCTGGAAACGACCCCCCCATAGGGGTGCGGGGCCTGCTCACCCCCAGCCTCCTGCCCCCCCCAGCAGGGAGGTGTGTGCCCCCCCCAGTGCACTTGGTGGGAAGTTCCCCCACCCCAACTGAATTCCCAGCCAGAAAGCCCCCTCCCGTTCTTGGCAGGGATGAGCCCCCCCCCTCCCCCCCAGCCCCCGGAGCTGGGTGGCAGCGCTGCTTCCCCGGAGCCTCCCCTGGGGAAAGCAGGGGGAAAGGGCAAAGAAAGAGGAGAAACCCCCCCGTCCTCCTCCAGAGCAACGGGGGGGGGGGGGGGGGGGGCAGGGGGGAGTAGTGCCACCCCACCACAGGGGTTTTGGGGTGCCACATGCCCAATCCATGCAGACACTGAGGGCAGCGCACGTGGAGGAGCAGCGGGGTGCTCCTGCGCCTGGCGTCCCCCAGGGACCCGTACAACAAAAGGGAGAAGGAGAGGGGTCTGCAGGTGGGGAAAGCACCACCCTGGGGCCGCATCCTGCCCGCTTCCCGGGGGGCAGAGGCCAGCCCCGCCGAGCGAGGGGAGGCCCCACCAAAAGCCTTCCCTCAGCCCAGCCGGGGTTTCCTCGCCACCCAGATCAGATAAATTGGAGCTAAGCTGGCCTAAGCCACCCGTAACAGTTCCTTAAGTGCTGCTCGGAGCGGCTGCCAGCGTTACCTCGAGCCTTTATCGAAGGGCAGGCTCAGGTGGGGAGCGCACGTGGCAGCGCGGGTTCCTCCACGGCGTGCCCCATCCCCGTCTGCGCCCCTCGAGGGGCACCGGGGGCTGCAGCCTGGCCTCGGGCCCCCTCCTCATCCTCCTCTGGCGAAGGGGCTGCGGGGTGGTGCTGCCTTTCCCAGCTCCCCAACAAAGGCAGGAGCTCCACGGGGCTGGTTTCCATGCCCAAGCCCAACCACCCCCTCAGCCCACCCCAGGCATCACCGGCATGGACCCCAACCCAAATGGCAGCAGCACCAAGAGCCCCTGCTGGGGGGTTCCCACCTCCCCCCCCCCCTTGCTGCACATCACTGGGGCTCTCTCCGGGCTCTCCCCTACTCACTTCATGCCCCCAGCACATCCTACAGAGGAATTCCCGTTCCCCTCTGTGTCTCCTGCACCAAAAGCAGAGCCCAGGCAGGTGCACACGGGTGAGCACGGGGTGTCCGCGCAGCCCCGGGGCCGAGGGCTGAGCCACGGCTGCAGCTCTGACTTCCAGCCCGGGATGTTTTGGCTGCAGGGCCCCAACAGCCCCCAAATCACCATTCCTCATGAGCCCTTCCCCTCTGCAGGGACACTGCTCCGGCTCCAGCTGCTGCCAACGCGAGGTGACAGCCCCCTGTGTCCCCCGTGTGCTGCGCCCTGCACCCTGCACGATGCCTCCTGCACCCCACAAATTGCATCCTGCACCCCCCATGATGCCGCCTGCACCCCACACGGTGCGTTCTGCACCCCACGAGCTGCGTCCTGCACTGCACACCCCGCACCCCGCTCCCTTCATGCTGCACCCTGACCCTGCAGAGCATGTGGCACCCTGCACCCTGCACGCTGCACCCTGCAAGCTGCACCCCATTCCCTGTCCCCATTCCCTGCCCCCCATTCCCAGCTCCCCATTCCCTGTCCCCATTCCCTGCCTCCCATTCCCAGCTCCCCATTCCCAGCCCCCCATTCCCTGTCCCCATTCCCAGCTCCCATTCCCTGCTCCCCATGCCCAGCTCCCCATTCGCTGTCCCCATTCCCTGTTCCCATTCCCTGCTCCCCATTCCCTGCCCCCCATTCCCTGTTCCCATTCCCTGCCCCCCATTCCCAGCTCCCCATTCCCTGTCCCCATTCCCTGCTCCCCATTCCCTGCTCCCCATTCCCTGCCCCCCATTCCCTGTCCCCATTCCCTGCTCCCCATTCCCTGTCCCCATTCCCTGTCCCCATTCCCAGCCCCCCATTCCCTGTCCCCATTTCCAGCTCCCATTCCCAGCTCCCCACTCGCAGCTCCCCATTCCCAGCCCCCCATTCCCTGCCCCCCATTCCCTGTCCCCCATTCCCTGCTCCTCGCACCCCGCAGCCCCCGGGCGGTGCCGGGCGGGGGGGCTCGGGGGGGCCCGGCGGAGCCGCAGGGCCATCTAGTGGCCAGAGCCGCCCGGGCCAGCCCGAAGGACGCCCCCGCCGTCCCCGGGGCGCGCAGGGGGCGAAGCGGCCGGGCAGGGACCCTCCTGGCCCGGGCGGGGGGGGGGTGACAAGAGCTCCCGGCTCTGCCCGCAAGTCCTCGGCCCTTGGCGATGTCTGGCAGCACCCTGGGACCGAGGGGGTGCCACAGCCCTGGATGTAGGGAGGTGGGTGCCTCACCTGGGGGTGGCACGTGGGGATGGCACCTCGAGTGATATGGCACATGGTGATGGCACCTCACCTGGGGGTGGCACGTGGCAATGGCACCTCACCAGGTAATGGCAAATGGTGATGGCACCTCACCCAGTGATGGCACACAGAGATGAAACCACACACGGTGATGGCACACTGTGATGGCACCTCACCTGGTATGGCACATAGCGATGGCACACCACCCAGTGATGGCACACGGTGATGGCACCTCACCCGGTGGTGGCACACAGAGATGGGCACCTCACCCAGTGGTGGGACACCGAGATGAAACCCTACACGGTGATGGCACATGGTGATGGGCACCCCACCTGGTATGGCATATGGAGATGGCACACCACCCAGTGATGGCACACGGTGATGGCATCTCACCTGGTGGTGGCACACGATGATGGCACACCACCCAGTGATGGCACATGGTGACAGCACCTCGCCTGGTGACTGCACATGGTGATGGCACCCTACACGGTGATGGCACATGGTGATGGCACCCTACACGGTGACAGGACATGGAGATGGCACCTCACCCGGTGATGGCTCGTGGTGATGGCACACCACCCAGTGATGGCACACAGTGACAGGCACCTCACCCTGAGCAATGACATCTCTCTGGGCTCAGCTCCTCGCCCCCTTGGGGACATCAGGAGCTTTTCTCTCTCTAGGGCCTTGGCCTCCCGTCAAAGCCCCGTGGGCAGCAGGCTGCCTCGCCCCCGCGCCCCACTGCCTGCCCCACGCCTCGCTGGCACCCTTAGATCTGCTCAAATCCCCTCTGTGGGTTTTCGATCTCAGTTTTTTTTTTTTTCTCCTCCCACTGCCGGCGGATGAAAAGGAGAGAGGGCGAGAGGTCAGACGCTTGCGAGCTCCTCAGCCCTCCCAGCCTCCGGAGGAACCCTTTGGGGAGGCTTTTCCTCCCCTCCAGCCTCAGTTTCCCCACCTCGCCCCGCAGCCAGGAGCCCCCGAGCACCGGTGTCGGAGGCTGTGGGCTCGATCCCCGCGGCTCGCAGCCCGCAGTGAGGGTGTGTTTCTATGGCAATGGGGATAAGTGCCGCCGAGATGCGAGCTCATGCTTGGAGACAGATGCTGCAAACAGCTCTGGAGCCGCAGACGTGGCTGCCAACTGCCCCGGAGCCTGGGGGCGAGCACCCCTGTGCCGGGCAGGATGGGACCCCCAGCCCTACCTCGTCCCCAAGGGCTGCTGCTGGAGGAAATATCCCAGCCGAGAGGGTCCCTGGAGGGGATGCAGCACCCACCTGGCCAGGGGGTTTTGCACCCGGGGCCGTGCACCAGCCCTGCCCTGTCCCCGCTGGCACAGCCCTCTGCACGAGCGGGACCGACCTGAGCCCCCTGCAGCAGCGCTCGGCTGCGGGCGTTTGGGCTGGAAAGCGGCGCTTCCCATCACCAGGCTGTGCACATCCACGTGCAAGGGGTGGAAATACACCTCACAACCACCCCCAGGGCTGAAATCCCTGCTCACCCTGCTGGGCAAAGGGACGGTGGGATGCTGAGCTGCTGGCTTAGCGCTGGGACCCCTGGGGCTGGGGGAAAGGACAGAGCCGGGGCCGGGGGCTGCTCCCGGTGAGTCACCCCAGGGCTGTGCTATAATTAGAGATCCCAGCAAGACGAGGCGCGGGGAGATTCGTCAGCTGCTGGCCTTAATGAAGCAGGCAGCAGCAGGGCACCAGCGCAGCCACGGCGTGGCACCCCGGCGGGGCTGAGGGAGGCGGCGGGGGGGCGAGGGCTATTTCCAGCCGGAGCCGCGCAGCACCAAATTGCCAGCTTCAAGTGCCGGGGAGGCTGGGGCTGGGTGCTCACCCCACTCAGTTCTGCCCCACAGCCAGCCCATGGGGCAGCACCTCACCGTGGGGCAGCCGATGTGCCCCACACCCTGCCCAGGCCACCACGGGACCCTCAGCACCCCCAGGTCCCCGTGGCACAGCCCCGCGGTCCCCAGCTCCGGGGACACCACGCTGCGGGGACCAAGCATCCTCTCAGCCCACCAGCTCTGCTCAGCCTGGATGGATCCTGCAAGCTCAGATTCAGGTCCTGTGCTCCGTGCACGCAGCAGATGTCCCGTGGGGCCGGCAGGCGGGGGCCCAATTGTCCCCGGGAAGAGCCGGGTGCACGGCAGGGGCCGTGCCAAGCAAGGCACGCGGTCGCTCGCGCGGGACGTGGGCCTGGCACAGCTGCCCCGGGGACAGAGGGGCCATTGCTGGGGCCACACAAGGGCGCAGTGTGGGCTGGCCCCGGCCCCCCCCCCCCCGTCCGCCCCACAGCGTGGGGAGCAGGGCTGTGGGACCGCAGGTGTGCACGGGCTGCTTGCAGATAAGCAGCGCCTTAATGCCACAGAGCACCCGCTCGTTAATGACCCCGTGCAATCAGCAGCAGCTCGCTGGTTTACACAACCTTGCGGAGGGAGATGCCAGACGGGGATGTGGCAGCACCGTGCCCCTGCCCCAGTGGGCTCTGGGGAGTAAATCTAAGCAGAGTGCTTCCCGGCCGTGGTCGGCGCATTTTGGTGTGTTTTTCCCTGCTCCCAGCCCGGGCTCGATCAATCGGTCGGGGCCCGTGTCTTCAGGGACTCGGCGGGGCTGGAAACCCGCCAGGCATCGACAGGCAGCTCCAGCCAGAGGGTATTTAATTGCATGGGAGGGAGCAAAGTTCGCTGGGCTAGGAAATGTTAACCCTTACGGGGCACCAAGGCGCTGCTCCCACCCGGGAGAAATCCCCTCGGGGCTCGGGACCCGCAGCCGGGCGCTTCCCTCGGAGAGTGCTGGCAGCGAGGCGTCGAAGCCGAGTGATTTGTGAGGGCTAAGAAGCAGCACCAAGCCCAGGGAGCAGCCCTACAACGTGTTTCACCCCACACCCAGCCCCTTTTGCAGGTCGCATTTAGGCAAAACCTCCCCCAGGGCTGCGCCCCCGGCTGCTACTGGGCGAACTGGGGGCGCTGGGTGCCACGCTGCCATGCACGGGGCCGGGGCGGGGGGGAGAGTGGCTGGCACCAGCTGTGCTGGTGGGGCTGCACGTCGTGGTGGATCAGCACAGCCTCATTAACCCAGGGACGTGCACGCAGCAGGCACCGAGGCACGGCCAGGCACAGGGACAGGGGTGGCCCCGAGGGGCAAGCGGTGCCCTCGGGGAGGCAGGAGGGGGTGCAGCAATGGTGCAAGCATCCGGACGCCCTCCTTGCATCCCTCAGGTATGTGGCAGGGGACGATGGAGACCCCAGCCCTGCCACCCCTCCCCAGCGGCGCCTCCCCTGCTCGGGGTTTTGGCACGGCCACAAATCAAAGCCGCATTCGCTGCTCGCAGAGGAAGGAGGCGATGCTCCTCTTCCTCAGCCTGTGTTGATAAATGTGCCTGGCAGCCTGGCAGCAGCTGCCCCGGGGTGCCCTGCCCTGGTTTTTGGGGTCGGGAAGGACAGGTTTGGCCTTGCCACGTGGCTGCGGGCTGCCCGCAGGGAGCGCGTGTGCAGGTGTGAGGAAGACCTGCAGCAGGGCTGGGAGGAAGAGCGGGGCAGGAACCCAGTGCCAGGGCTGTGTTGGGAGCTGCTCCTGCAGCCCCCTCCCAGGCTGTGTGTTGTGTGTGTGTGCGCACAAGTGGGCATGCAGAGCTGTGAGCCTGCGTGTGCGCAGGTTGTGTGTTACCTGTGGGCTTGCACGTCTGTGTGTGTGCACATCGGGGGGCATGCACGGGGGGAGCTGCATGTGGCGTGTGTTTGCACGCATGGGGGTGTGCACGTGTGCATGCATGGGGTGCACACGGGGATGCACGGGTGTGTGTCTGCACGTGGGGCTGCACGGATGGTGCTGTGCATGCAGGGGGTGCACATGGATGCGTTAGCAGGGCTGTCCGTGCGTGCAGAGCGTGCATGCACAGGGGCGTGGGTGGATGGGTGTGTTTGCACGCGTGGGGTGTGTACGTGCACAGGGGGTGGGCGTGCACGCTTGGGGGGGGGCACGTGCACAATGATGTGTGGGGGTGGGCGTGCACGGGGGGGGGGAATATATGTGTGTGGGAGGGTGAGGGGGTGTCTATTTGTGTGCACTGGGTCTGTGTCTGTGTGTGCACCCTGCGCAGTCTCGTATTTGCCCCCCATGCACCCCTGCACCTCTCGCAGCCCTGTGCCTGCACCCGTGCCGCCCCGTGGCAGCTCAGCACCGCGCTGATCCCCTGCATCTGCCCGCAGCGGGCTCCGTCATCACCAGCAGGGTCTGGGGGCAGCTGCCTTACCCCGAGCAATGAGACGGGTCCCCGGGCTCACCCCATCCCTACCCCACCGGGTACAAACCCAGAGCCAGGAGGGGATGTCCCGGTGCCCTGCCCCATGCCAGAGCTGGTGGCAGGAGCTGCCGTGGCCCCAAAACACTGGTGGCACGTCCAGGGGCCGCAGGCACGGGCTTGTTGTCCCCGTTGCTGCCGTTACTGCTATCTCCGTGCTCTTAGCTGGAAAAGGAAGGGCCCGGCGATGAATAAGTGATGAAGCTCTGCCAGGATCTCTATGGAGACCGCTGGGAGCCGGCGGCGCGGGCAGCGGGGGGGGGACGCTGCGGCCCCCCTGCCCCAAAGCGCCGTGGTGCTTGGCGTGCTTCGCCCCCGCGCACGGCACCTGCAGGCCAGGGGCTGTTGGAGGGGGCTCGGCTGGGAGCTGGGGCTGGTGTCCTCCTTGCTCTGTCCCGAGGGGGCCTCGGGGAAGGTCTGGGTGCAGCAGGGTTTGTTTGCTGCACCGAGGGCTCAGCGGCGAGCACCCGGCGGTGGCACTGAGCCCTGGGGCCCCGTGGGTGCCAGCCAGCCCCGGCCATGGCTGCTGCCAGCTTCCTGAGCCTGCTCTGCAAAGGGTTTTGCACCCGGAGGCTCAGCCCTGCTGTCACACGCAGCCCACGTTGTGTCCTGCACGCAGGGACCAGGGCACGCGCCTGCTGCAGGCTCGGAGGGACGAGGGACAGGTGACATCCGCAGGGACAGCAACGGACAGGGGGACAGATCGTGCCCAGAGGGACAGCATGCATCTGGAGGAACGTGTGTCTGGGGAGGGACACGCTGGGGGACAGCAGGCATCCCGAGGGACAGGAGGTGCCTGGACGGACAACGTGTGTCCTGGTGGGCACTGCACATCTGGGGACAGCGGGTGCCTTAAGGTGCTGCATGTCTCAAGGGACGGGACGTGTCCAGCGAGACAGCGCATGTCTGAAGGGACAGCGTGTGTCTCGGGGGAGAGCTGGACGTGTCCAGAGGGACAGCATGTGTTTTGGGGACAGCGTGTGCCTGGAGAGAGCACGGATCGGGAGAGACAGCGTGTGCCTCAAGGGACAGCACGTGTCTGGGGGACAGCAGGCACCCGGGACACAGCACGTGCCTGGGAGACTGCGTGTGTCCGGAGGGACAGCGTGTGTCCAGGGGACAGCGTGCATGCAGGGACAGCGTGCATGCAGGGGACAGTGTGCATGCAGGGACAGCGTGCATGCAGGGACAGCGTGCATGCAGGGGACAGTGTGCATGCAGGGACAGCGTGCATGCAGGGACAGCGTGCATGCAGGGACAGCGTGCATGCAGGGGACAGTGTGCATGCAGGGACAGCGTGCATGCAGGGACAGCGTGCATGCAGGGGACAGTGTGCATGCAGGGACAGCGTGCATGCAGGGGACAGTGTGCGTCCAGCATTCATCCAGGGACAGCGTGCATCCAGGGGACAGCATGCACCCAAGGGGACAGCTTGTGCCTGGGGGACAGCATGTGTCCAGAGGGCCAGCCCTGTCCCTGCCACTTCCCTCCAGAGCTCCCACTGTGACAGCAAGGCAGGTGACAAGCCCCCGGCATCCCCCCTGTGGACGCGGCGATGGCACTGGCCCTGCCGCGCCACCCTGTCCTCACCGCTCAGCGCACCCGAGCCCCCACGCAGGGACACAGTGTGTCCCCACGCTGTCACCCCGAGGACGTGCAGACCCTGGTGCTTCTGGACATCTCCAGCCCAGCCTTGGCCATGGCTTGGCCTCACCTCCACGGCCACAGTCCCGCTTTTGGGACATCCCCATCCCTCGGGGGCTGCAGGGGTGGGGGCACCGGCGGGCAGCCTCGCAGCTCCGCAGGCTTTGTACCATTTTGCTTTATCGGGGACTTCCCCCCCCCCCCCCCCCCCTTTTTATCACTGTAAATTTCTCTTCTGCTACATTACAGGCGAAGAACAAATGAAGCACCCGAGCCGGGCGGGCAGTGCTCGTCCAGAGGTACTTACGCAAATCGTTAGCGCGTTAATGACTGCGCCAGCAGCCACTGCAGGTGGCCGGGCAGCAATAAGGAAGACCCCGGGCGCGCGGAGGACGTTCATTTAGTGCTGGATTAAATAAAAGAGTAATAGGCAACATCCGCGGGCAGCGGGACGAGTTGTGCCTCGTTCACCTCCGTGCTGGCCGGGCTGCGGCTGCAAGAGGGGATTTGTGCCACCCAGCACCATCCAGCCCCTCGTGGGGCCGGGGGTGGCCCCCAAGTGACAGCGGAGCTGAGGTCTCACTGCTGGCACCAGGTGAGCTCACACGCACGGCCGTGGGACTTGGGGGTGGCTCAAGGCAGACTTGATCTGTAAATCCCCTGAGTATCGAGTGCTCCGAGCATGACCTGGGGTGCTCCAAGCCCCAACCTGGGGGAGCTCTGAGCTCGACCCAGTGATGCTCTGAGCCTGACCTGGGTTTGCCCTGCACCCCTTGCAGCCCCCCCCAGCCCGGTGCGTTGCCGGAGCAGCTCTGTGCCCGTGTCCTGCAGCAGCTCGCCAGCTGCCAGCACGCACACATCAGATTTGGCTGCCGTACCCTCTTCAAAAAGGCCCCCAATTCCACCCAAGGAGGGGCACCTCAAAAAAAGGGGCACAAGAGGGACCCAGCTCTTTTGGACACCTTCCGGGGTGAAATCTTCTCCTCCTCCTCCTCGACACAGCAGGGCACGAGGATGCTGTGCACAGGCCAAGGGGCAGCAAAGGGGTGGTGGCAGCTCTCAGGGCCCCCCCTATCCACGGGTGACCCCCGGCTCTGTCTCCTGCCCTGGTGTCCCCAGGGATCTCCATTAAGGGACGCGCTCCGCTGGTGTCCCGTGTCCCCAGCTGGGCACCTGCTGCCACCCTCCCGCCTGGCAGGAGCTGAGCTGGCAGCCCCGCACCTGCCTGCTCCAATTCCCCTCGTTATCTCTCCTTCGTTAACGACGCCTTCACTCGCCAATTTAACCTGGATTAAAACTGGATCGCTCTCTCGCTCTCCTTTTTTTCTCCTCCAATTAATTTGTTCATCGCTTCCATTTCCAAATTAATTCATCAGGCTCTCCGGGCAGGGAGCGGCGCGCTGGGGCTCGGCGAGGGGCTCGTGTTCAACCAGCCCCAGGGGAACGGCTGAGGGGGCACAAAGCGCAGTCCCCCGGCCCCATCACGGCCACCATGGGGCAAAACCCCTGGGGGGGGCAGCAGCAGCCCCAGCCCTGGCGAGGGGCGAGGGGAGGGGGCAGCCTGCGCCCCCCGGCACCCCCACGGGGTTACCGCAGGGTACAGGGCGTTCGAGCTAAAAATATGCGGTGACTTTTCTGTATTTGCTCTAATGAGTCATTCTTTTTAAGTAATTTATTGCTTGTTACATAATCACTTTCATTTTCAGCTCGAGAAAAATGGAATTTTTTCTTTCTTCCCCTTTTTTTTTTCTTTTATTATTTTATTTCGACGAAAAGGGCATTTAGCAAAGCCTGCAGTCGCGCGGTAATTAGCTGCTTTCCCAGCCCTTCGCCAGATGATGCTGGGGCTCATTTCCTTTCGGCTCAGTCCCGAGGCACAAGGAGACGAGGTGCTCGGGACGAGGTGGCCGTGACGCTGCCCGGTGGTGGGACAGGGACAGGGGCTGCCCGCAGGGGGACAGGGGGCACGGATGACCCAACATCGTGTGCATATGGGCTGGATTCCCACTGCCATCTGCTCGTGCATCCTTTTTGGGATCCCGAGGGTGATGAAGGAGCAAACCCAGTGCCGTGTCCCAGAAAACCCAGTGCTACCTCCCAGTAAAACCAGTACGGTGCCCCAGGAAACCCAGTGCCGTATCCCAGCAAACCCAGTGCCATATCCCAGCGAACCCAGTGCCATGTCCCAGCAAGCCCAGTGCGACATCCCAGCAAACCCAGTACAGTGCCCCAGCAAACCCAGTGCCATGTTCCAGCAAACCCAGGGGGTGTCCAGGCACCAGCCCCCCGCCCCCAGCTGCTCTCCGTGCCAGCCTCCCCCCCCCCGAACCTGGTGGGACCGGGGGTGGCCCCGCTCCCCTCTGCTCTGCTCTCAGAGCTGCAGGCTAGGAATTACGCCGCCAAATGTTTTATTTGTGCAGAAACGCAATTATGCTAATTAAAGCACATCTGTAATTACAGCACTTAGCGGCCCACAAGTACACAAGCTCCCAGCGATCTGGAAACCCGGAGGGCTGCACGTGCCCCCTGCAAGGCGAAGCCTCATCCCTCTGCCACCGAGGTCCCCGGCGGGGCAGGCTGTCGGCTAGGGGTGGCTCCGGTGACAGCGGTGACCTCGGCGCTGGGTGGCCCGTGGCAGGGCGCAGGAGCGAGCTGGGGTCACTGGAGAGGATGCTCGGGGTGAGTGGTGAGGGCGGAGGAGTGGTCCTGATGGGTGCATCCCTGCACAGCATGTCCTGTGTCCCATGTCCCCTGTCCCCATGTCCCGTGTTCCAAGTCCCCAGCAGCTGCATTCCCTCCTGCCATGGATGCAAGAGGTCCCTGGAGCAGGGGAGGGGGCAGCGGGGTGGAGAAAGCCCCCCGGGTATGACTGAGTCGTGGGGGGACAGGCTTGGGGTCCCGGCTTGGTGGGCAGGGGTAGCTTGGGAGCATATCTGGCAGGGAAAAATGTGATGAAAGGGATAAGTGGGACCCGAACGGACACGACAGCCTTAGCGCTGCCACGCCGGCCAGACAGCCCCAGCAGCTGATAACTCATTTCTAGACGAAGGCAGCACGGGAGATGTAATCTGCCCCAGCCTCGATAAAGCCCTGTCTGTGGGAAACGGGTGACAGGGGAGGACAGGAGCAAAGCCGCGGGGGCATGGGGAGCGCAGACCCCATGGGCAGAAAGGGTTTGGGTGGCACAGAGCAAACCTCCAGTGCTGACCCCTGGCGCTCCGTGGCTCATCCTGCCCGGCCCCAAACAGCGACAGAAAATTGCCTGTTTACTGCAGGCAGCAAGCCCCAAACCGAAGGATTTCACCATGGAAACGCAGGGCAAGGAGTGGGCGTTAGGGGCTGTGGAGACGTCGGGTGCCCTGCGCCGTGCCCTGCGCCCCAGGATCGAGCGGCCCCACGGGCAGGACGAGCGGAGCCACCACACAGCTCGGGTGGTTCATTTGGATCCGACGTTTTACCCTGTGGGTAATTGCAGCATGAATATTAATGGGCAGGTGCTGCAGGATGCTGCGGGGCCGCGGCAGCTGGCAGGAGCATGGGAGAGGAGGGGAAAGGTGGCACTCCGGGCTTCCCGGTGCGCTCTGTTTGCTCAGCAAACGCCTTGTGTCCCGAGTGCCGCCGCTCCGGCTGGGTGCACTGAGCGGTGTTTGCACGGCAGGCGCACTTCCTCGGTGCTGTCCCAGCAGCGCTGCACGCCCACGGAGCAGCTGGGGAGCGGGCACGCATCCGGCACTCCAAGGAGCCCCAGGAATGTGGCCCGACCGCATCCTGAAGCCGCCAAATTCTCAGCTCGCCGCACCTCGGAGATGCCAGGTCCTGGCTGATGGGGGAAGCCCTGAGATCCCACCGGCTGTCCCCAAGGGGGGACGGTGGAAATGCAGAGCTTTGCCCACCGGGACCAGAGCAGGGAGCAGCAGGAAGGGGCACGAGCACCCCGAGGATCTGAGCACAGCGCCAGGGCGCTGACACCGAGATCCTCGGCAGCAGGCAGGAGGCGCGGCGGGGCGGAGAGGAAACGCACGGTTACCCCTGGCTCTCCTGGGAGTTGTCCTTGAATAAATGCAGCGTTACAGACTTTGCCAACTCATCATTCAATTAGGAGGTTTAGTTGATAACCGGGAAAAAAAGAGGAGCCGGAGGTGGCGCTTCCTTCTGCCTCCTCTCCCTTCCCAGTGCCGCTCTGGCCCTGCGTTTTTGCTTCCCCTGCAGCGGGTCCGAGCCCCCAGTTTTCCCATTCCAATTCCAATTCCAATTTCCACTCCAATTCCATTCCCATTCCCCCAGTCCTTCCATCCCAATTCCAGCAGGATCCCGGTGCTTTTTGGGGAGGAGCAGGAGCCCCGTGTCCTGCCTCTGCCCCCTGCCCATCCCGCGACCACCTCCTCTGGTGCCCAAATCCTCCCGGCAGCCCCACGCCACGACTCCAGCTGAAGCCTCCACGTGCTCCTACGATGCACACCGGGCTGGCTTCCCCTCCGAAATTAGCCCCATCCCAACGACAACGAAATAAATGCACCAGACCCTGGAGGAGGAAACGCACGGTGCAAATACAAAATATTCCTGTTAGCCAGAGCCAGCCGGTATCTGGAACATCAGGAATGGGAAGGGGAAGGACACGGCTAAAAGTCTCTCATGCCTCTGAGGCTTGTTAAAACGAGAGCTGCTTCTGACACCCATTTGCTTAAAAGCAGCATCTCACTGAGCTGAGCCCAGGGTTTTTAACTTGCAAAGTCGCAGCTTTTCCTGGGAGGGGGCCGCGGGGGCCAGGGCCGGTGCCACCTCCTGGCAGCAGCCGTGGCTCGGCCGGGAGCAGGGACATGAGTAATGGGGCTGGGACAGGCACTGGTGGCAAAAACCAGCAGGGAAGGGGCTGGCGTGTGCACACAGGTGTGTTTGTGTGCGTGTGCACTTGTGCACATGTGTGCGTGCAATCTCCATCCCCCCAGAGCCCTGCTGCAAGCACCTCATCCAGCCCTCTTCGTGCCACCATCACCGAGCTCCTCTGGGCCTGCTGCCACCCTCACCGGGTGGGCACGGGGCACCAAGCCCCCCACCAAGCCCCACCATCCATCCTGCAGGATGAGGCCGCCCAGCAGACCCGGAGCAGGGGGTGCTGAGCCCCTGCCGTGAGCACCGCAGCCGCAATGCCCGGAGGGCGAGAGCAGATCTTGTCCTTAATACGTGGTGTGGCGGCTGCCGTCTGCGCGAGCCTGCGGTGCGACGAGCAGACATCTCCCTGCATCGCTGTCTGCTGGGGGCAGGCTCTGGGGGGGTGATGGGGGCAGCGGCGGGGTGCTGGGGGCAGCTGGCCCCAGCCCCATGGCCGGCCCTGCCGGGGGGACACCAGACCTGCAGCAGACGTGAAGGTCAGGGGGCAGCTTGGCCACGGCGAGGAGATGTTGTGAACCCCCATGGACGTGCCCAAAGCCCCCACAGAGCCCCTGGCACCAGCTCTTCGGCCACAAACCCCACTCAGCACCAAGCAGCCAACAGCTGCTCTCATTAAGATAAGCACTGGAGCTGGTCCGGCGGTTAAAGATGGGTCTCATGAAGCGATGGGTCACGTTAAATAAATTAGCGGCTTCGCCCCATGGTGTGCTGCTGGCTCCCTGCTCCCAGCCCGGGTGCCACTGACCAGGGGGTGCGGGGCAGGATCCAACCCATCCGAGGCAGGACCACGTCTCCTGCCCCTGCCGAGCACCAGCAGACCTCAAAGTGTGGGAGGGATCGGAGGGAGGTGCCCCCTGCCCACGCTGCGTGCCCAGCACCCGCCGCCGCTCCCCGCGCGCTGAGCTCCAGCTCCAGCACCCCGCTCCCCAGCTCTGATGCACAGCAACGCATGAGCAAGGCTGACTTTGCACTTATTTCGGAGCTGCAGGCTCGCCAGCCCACGGACCTGCTGTCACAGCGCCGTGCCAGCTCGGCGGGGAAGGGTCCCCAGCAGCGCCGCGCGCCCCACGGGGCTGCCAGGACCCCACCTCCGCGCAGACCCTCCGTGCTCGCCCCAGCCTCCCACGCCATCCACGGGAGCAGAGGCCCCCCTTCTCCTCCCCACAGCCCCACGTTTGGAGGGGCTGGCTCAGCCCCCGAGCTGTGGGGCAGGTGGGGAGCCCCCCGTTTGTCTGGGTGCGGCGAGCAGGGCGCAGCCCCAGCGCCCTCACCCCCCAGCACCTGCAGGAGCGAGCGCTTGGGGTGGCTGCGGCTGTCTCCGCGCCACAGCCTCAATTCGGCCAGAGGAAACCAGCACCCAAAGGGGCCTTGTGTTTATTTCGGGGGATGCTCGACCTGCAGCAGCCAGCTGGTAAAAAAAAAAATCCCTGCGATTCAAACGTCGCAGTGCTCTGCTATGGGAACTCAAGCCTCCGACAAAGCAGAGCGCTGGAGGTAACCGGGGGAAATAAAAGAGCAAGAATTGAATTACGAAAGGTCATGCTGCTCCTCCACGGCAAGCCCTCCCCACCCAAATGGGGCACCTCCAGCCCTGGGAGCCAGGCCCTGCCTCTGCCTGCGTTCACTGCCTTCCCTCCCCTCTCCAGACACCGCGGGGACGTGGCCCAGCGAGGCGCTCGCCCTCCTCACCGGGCTTAAACAGCCCCTGAAATTTCGGGTGCTTCCTCCACCAGTGTTTTGCTGGCTCTGCGTCAGCCCCGAGCAGCACACGGCCCTGATGTCCCTCCCGATCAGAAACCCGAGGTGCCCCCAAAGGACGGCTCGAGCCCTGGGGTGCCCGAGCTCCGCGGGAGCACCAAGCACCTCCATCTCCTGGCCGGACCCAGCCTGCCCAGAGCGCACCCAGTTCGTGGGCAGAGATTTTGTGCCCGGGGCTGCTGATAACAAAACCATCAGGGCACGTGTCGTCACTCGGCTCGAGCCAGATTAAAGATCTCACTGGTGCCAACACCTCTGCCCATCGCCTTGCTCGGCGGCGATTTCTTTTTTAAAGGCTGCCCAAATTCTGCCTCCTTGTTGCACGTGGGAAGGACGCTGCCTCAGCCACGCTGTGCTATCAGCACTTATCCTGCTCCAAACGGGACAACAGCGGGCTGAGCGAGTGCCGAGCTCCAGCACATCGCCGTGCAGAGAGGAGAGCTCAGACCCTGGCTCATTTTATTAATTCTGGGGGAAAGCAGGAACCCGCGGCATCCCCGCGTGCTCCCCACGCACAGCACCCACCCCGTGGTCCCTCCTGCTTGGGGCTCCTGCTTTGGATCAGCAAAACCCAGCTCCTGGAGCCGTCTCCAAACACCCGCTGGCTCCACCAGCGTGACATCCTCACCAGGCTGATAAATCTGAGCGCTCGCCAGGGCTTCGTGCTCTCAGAGCCAGCCTCGGGCTCGCCCAGCTGGGTGGCATCCAGGCCAGGAAGGGCTCAGGTCCCAGGGAGAAGCTCCCTGAGAGGCTGTGGGACACAGCACCTAGTCCCCATCTGTGCAACGGGGTGAGCTGTGGGGAGCCCTGCCTGCGAGGAGGGGTTTGCACGGAGGTTTTCCATGCGGAGAAATGGGCACGGGTTGTGTCCCGCTGGCCCTGGGTCTGCAGGAGGCGGAGGAGCAGCAGCATCGCCACCCTGCTCGGGGTGCAGCAACCCCAAAACTGCACTTCCCTGCCCCATCTCTGAATTTCGCTGTCCGTAACACCGGGACAGCGAGGCGCCTGGGGAGCTGCTCACACGTACGGGATGAGTTGTCACCACCTCGGAGCAGCAGCTTCCCTCCTGCTGCATGGCCATGGGCACGCTGGGCCAGGGCGAGAGGGAGCACGGGCGACTTTGCCCTGCGACAGCTCAAGGGAAGAGGGGGGAAAAAGCCCTGAAAGAGGCTTAGCCTTTCAAACGCTCATTATAAATAGCTCCTCACTGTCTTCTGAGTCACCCAGCTGAAACGTGCAAGCTAATAACTAACTGGGAAGGGGCTGGCTGGCTCAGGGAAGCGATCAGAAGCCAGGGGAGGCTTTCTGGCTCAGGCATCGCTTCCAGGCTGCCGCTTCCAGGCTGTTGTTTGCTTTTTTCCTTCTCAGGTGCCTTTGCCCTCCTCTGCTTCTGGCATAAGTAGGGGTTTGGTGGCCTCAAAGTGCTCTGCAAAGCCACCCTCAGCCCCCTGAAACACCAGTGCCAGGCCGATGGGACCCACTCCCAAACCGAAGAACCAAACAGCAGGTAGTAACAGTTCCTGCAGGAGATGAATCCATCCGAAACCACCTCCTTTTTCTACTCCATTTGTTCGGGAAAACACAAATTGCCAAGCGCTCGGAAGGCCTGAGCCCACCCAAAAGCGCTGCCTGCAAAGGGAAGGTTTGCAGCCTTCCCACCCGGTGGTTTTCCCAAACTGGTCCCGGAGGCAGGGCCCGCGGGGGCTGCAGGAGCTGGGTGGCAGGGAGAAACCCCCCCAGGAGTCCCCAGGAGCACTCAGGATCTACAGCAGGCTGCAGACCAGTCCCTGAGGACTCTCACACGGGTGACAGGGCTCTGGGGAGACCTCGCCACGGCCCAAGGGTGCCGCAGCGCCGTGCACCGCTCACCGAGAGCGCCTGCCAGCTGGGAAGCCGTGAAGCATCGCCACCGACCCGGGGTCCAGCCCCCCCAGCAGGATTTACCCCCACCGCTGCGGCTGCGGGGGGAGCCGCACGCCTGCGCCCTCCCCGGCCTCCCCCTGCCCGCAGCCCTCCCGCTGCTGCCTGCTGACGGAGCAGCCGCGCAGACAAAGCATCCCTGGGCTCGCCCACCCCCTCGCCCCCCCGCCCCGGAGACCAGCCCGACCATTAAGTAGGGCAGCTCAGCCCTGGCAGGGGAGGGATGGACGGGCAGAAAGTCCCAGGCAGCCCCGTGCTGCCCGGCCTGCGCCGCTGGCTGCGGCCCAGCGCAGCTCTCGGCGAGCCACGTGGGAGCGGGGAAGGAGACAAAAGCGAAATCGAGTACCAGGCTGGGGAGGAGAGCGCGGAGGGCTGGGCGAAGGCAGGAGGGGTTCCCAGAAAGGGCCGCTGCGTGCAGCGCTGCCCCGGGGAGATCCAGCATCCCCCAGCCAGGAGCTGCAAGAGCTGGATTCCTGCCCCGGATCGATGCTCGTCCTCTGCCCCTGGAGCCGGCGGCGCAGCTCAGCCAGCTGTTATCTCCTCCGGGCCCACATCTTGCAGGGGGACGCGTGGGGCACAAGGGGCTGATGCCAGCCTGCGAGGCAGAGCAGGGTCTGCTCTGATTGCCTGCGTCTGCGCCAGCAGCTGGCCGGCAGCCGGCGAGCACCGGAGGTGAATTCCCAGCACTTGAGCACCGCTGGCGGCTCCGAGGATGCTCGGGGGGAGGCTGGATGGAGGCTTGATGCTGAGGATGCTCAGGGGGAGGTGAAGAGGAGGCTCCCAGCCACCCCGGGAGCCCCATCCTGCTGCAGGTCCATGCATCCCGTGCCAAAAGGGGACATCCCCGGGCACCCCGCTGCTCCAGCACTCCCTCTCTCCTCTCCTTCCACACGCACAGAGCCTCCCCTTGCTTCTGCTCTGCAAAGGCCTGCAGCAGACGGGGGGGCTGCAATGGGGGAAAGTCCCCCCAGCCAGGCTGCCCGGAGCCTGAGGCACTGGTATTGTGTTTTCACGGCTTCCTTCCCCCTCCTGGATCTGCGTGGATCCAGCATAACCCAGATACCTCGCTGCCAGCAAGGCATGGCCGAAGCCTGCTCCCCTGCCCTGTGGACGAGCAGCACAGTCGGATGCAAAGCCTGCATCACACTAAAATCCTCCCTGAACTGCAACGTGCGTGGGTAGCACCAAGTCTGGTGTCCCCAGGCAGAGCTCAGCAGGGCACAGTGGAGCCAGGAGGACTCTCGGGTGGATCCCAACCTCTCCCGGTCACCCTCCTGCCTCTCCGGGGCTGTGTGCTGAAGCGTCGGGGTGATGCTGACGTGCCTCCTGCCCCAGCTCCGCTGCCAGGCACCCCCACGGGCCGGGGCCCGTCTGCTCCTGGATCCACCTCATTCCCCTTGTGGGGCCAGATCCAGCCTTGCACAGTGCTTCAAACCTGCAAGACGGGCTGGGAATAGTCACAGGCTGCCAAGGCACAGGTTTGGGGCCGCCCCCGGTGTGTTCGTCAGCCTGCCCTCGCTCTGTGCGGGTGCTTGGAGAGCCCCAAAAGGCGGCTCGGCCCCTTTCCACGGGGCAGCATAATGTCACCAGAGCAAGCCATGTCTCTGAGGCCCTTCTGGCCACGCTCTGGGAGCAAAGCGAGGCGTAACAGCCCCTCCTGCTGCTCCCCTGGGCACCCCCAGGATGGAGCCGCTCCCAGCTCCGTGCATCAGAGATGTGGGGGGGCAGGCGCATCGCGCGTCGCTTGCACGAGCATCGATGGAGGCAGGCGGTCAGGATGTGACGTTTACCTGGAGTAAACACTAAGGCACAAAGATGCGCAGGAAACACCTTTGTCCCCTCGCAGGCCCCCAGGACCTTTGCTCCAGTGATTCCCAAGGGCTTCCCAAGACCCACAACTACCACAGCCCCCACCAAGCCCGGACCTTCCCTGCACCAACCCTCAGTGCCTTATCTCCTCCACCAGCACGTTTTCAGCCCGCAGAGCTTGGCAGTTTCTCCTCCAGCCCCAGCTGCTGCCAGATCCTGCCCTTGGCCTCACTCGGACACTCCAGCACCGTGTCCAGCTGGCCCTGCTCTCCGTCCCGGCACACGCAGCCGGGGCTGCCCTCCTCGTGCGTGCCTGCTCGCCTCCTGCTCATGCTGCATGCAGCGGGGACACGAGGAGCAGGGCACTGCTGACAAGGCCACTTTGCATTCTCCTCTCGGATTTAATCCCAGCTCTGGTTCCCAGCTCATCCCTCCCGGAGCAGGGCTATCCGCAATGCTTCCCGCGGGCCCCCCCCACGCTGCGCCCTGCTTTAACATGCAAATGGGATCCTGGTGGAAGAGGGGAGAGGGCAGTTTGCAACCGCGCAGAGGGTTCAGATCCTGCTCTCCACGGCTGGCCGTGCTTGCGAGGCGTGCCAACAGCACCCGCCCCGGGCACCCTCGCATCCAGCACGCGCCGCTAACCGGGTCAGGAGCTGCCCGCCCAGGAGCACGCTTCCCGCCGGGGGAAAGAAAGGAGGAAATGGGTTAAAACGTGACCTGGATAACACAAAATGGCACTTGACTGGCTGCCACCTGCAAAATAAATCAGAACTTATTGACGGGGCTGCACCGCACACGTGGGGACGAGAGAATCACAGAATTGTAGGGGTTGGAAGGGACCTCAAGAGATCATCGGGTCCATCCTCCCTGCCAAAGCAGGTTCCCTAGAGCAGGTTGCCGGAGAACAGCACTTGGGAAGCTTTTCCACCTCTGCACAGCCCCCGGGGTGTGCAGGAACATGGTCAGACATCTTCTAGGCAGAAGGTGAGGCTACACCCTGGGTAAAGGGGGAAGTTTCTCGGTTCACCCCGGCGGCTCCGCGGGCCCGGCCAGTCCGGCTGCACGAAGTTTCAGCAGCATCCACCTGCCTTAAAGGTCATTAAGCAGCAGCTGCAAGTCACAAGAGGCGCTCCAGCCAGAGGAAACATGGGGATAGCATGGCATTTCAAGACCTTTGTGTGTTTTGCTTAAAGGAAAGGACACAGGCACATGTCCTGATGGCAGCATAAAAGTGTCTCTGCGGGGAACAAAGCACTCGGCGCCAGAAAGCAAGCCAGGAGGGTCGGGGGAAGGAGGCTGCCAGGGCAGGAGACGGGGCCAGCACCCACGGCAGCTCTTTGTGCCCTGGCGTAAGGCAAGGTGTGTCTAAGCCCCACCATGCGTGGCGCTGTAGGTAGAGGAGATGCTGTAGGGTATTTTCTACAGAGAGAGACAAACTTACCTGAAGGTCACCTCCGTGAAGGTGTGAAATCTGCATGGTGCAGGGATGGAAGGGCTCTGTGCTGGAGCAGGAGCAGCCTTCCCCTGCGCCCCAGTGCTCTGGCATTAGGGGATCTGTGAACACACCCAAGGGGAGCTCAGGGTGCTCCCAGGCTCATCCCCACGCAGCTCGGAGGCTGCTCCCAGGCTGCGCTGCCAAGCCAGGCAGCTCGGCCGCTGTCTGAGCACGTGGAGCTGGCACTGCCAGACAAAGGAATGCAAGCACCGAGCCGCCTTCCTCCTCTCCCCCTCTGCCTGCATCCCTTCCCCGCCGGCTCAGCCCACCCCTCTGGCAGGGTGGGATCCGAAGGGCTGTGCAGCAGCTGCCCCAGGGGTAAAGGACGGGGAGCACCCAAGATATCCAGGCACTCGGAGGCAGAGCACCCACGTACTGCAAACCGCCTGTGCACAGCCTGCTAGCCAGCAGCTGTGGAGCCTCGTGAGCGCTGCACACACGCACGCAGCACCGGGGGTCTCCGCCATCCCCCAGCAGAGCCCCGGGTGCTGGGAATTCAGGCACCGCATGCTTCCCGTTAGCCAGCTCAGCCCCGCTTCCCACGTGGGCTCTCCAGAGCATCACCCTTCACCGCTTCCAGGGAGCACTGTCATCCCTGAGCAAGGTCACCCCGCGCTCGTGCGCAGAGCCCCTGGTGCCTGTGCTGGTGGAGCAGGAGCCCCGGTGAGCCTCGGAGCCCCTTCCCCACCCCGCTGTATGCAGGCAGGTGCAGCAACACCCGGACCCCCGGACCTGTTGCGTGGGTGGGTGTGCGGGGGTGGCTGCCCTGCCCTGCGTGAAGCTGTGGGAACCACTATTCAGAGGCCTGACCCACACTTCACCAAGGCACCCGGTGCCTGGCCATGCCCCCCCTAGGGCCACCGCAGGGCCCACAGCCTTCCACCCCACATGAAAACATGGTGGGATGAGCATGGCTCGCGAAACGTAGGGATGCTGAGCACGGCGGCCCTCCAGCACGCAGCCCTTCAGTCCCCACCAGCAGTGACCTGCCCTGGGCGATCACCAGCGGGGCAACAGGGGGGTCAGGGCCCCACCGTGCCCCCT
This sequence comes from Cygnus atratus, assembly GCF_013377495.2. NCBI lineage: Eukaryota > Metazoa > Chordata > Aves > Anseriformes > Anatidae > Cygnus > Cygnus atratus. The sequence goes on from NC_066362.1 coordinate 207,890,122, forward strand.
TCCCTCCAGCTGTCATGCAGCGGGAACTTTTTTCCTGCCTCCCCTCTCCCCACGCATCTCCCGCTCCCTCGCCCCGCAGCCCCCCGGAGGACCGCTCCCGGAGCATCCCCCCCCCTCCGGGAGCATCCCCCCCCCCTCCCGGCGCGGTCCCCCCATCCCCGGTGGCAACGGGAGGGGACTCACAGGTCAGACGCGGCCGCCTGGTACGGCTGGCTCCGGCAGAGGATGGAGTGTCCGCAGCCCTGCCCCATGGCTCCGCATGCTTCGGCAGCCCTGCCAGGCGGGCGGCGGGGGCTCGGCGGGGGCTGCCGGCGGCTGCGAGCAGCGAGAAGCCTCCGCTGCGCCCTGCTCGGCGCTGGCTGGGAGCGGAGCCGCTCGGCGAGGCTGCCTCCAGCCCGCTGCTGTCACCGAGCCCGATGCAGCGCGCCGAGGCGTGCGGGGGGGGAAAGGGGGGGGGGCGAGAAAAAGGGAGGGGGGGGGAGAAAGGGGAGGGGGGGGCGCTGATTGACGGCTCCGCTGCGGCTCCGCGGGGCTGGGCGGGGGCCGAGGCGCTCCGGCGGAGGGCCCGATGGGCTCCGCACCTGCCCCCCGCGCCCGGCCGCCGCACGCCGCGCCCGGCCGCGCCCGCAGCGCCGCGCCGCTCCCTGCGGCCGCCGCCTTTGTCTGGTGGGGAGCGCGGAGACCCTGCCCGCTCCCCCGCCGCGCCGCCATCCCCCGATTCCCCTGGGGGAATGGGGCAGCTCTGGGCAGCGCCAGAGCCATCGGCAAGGTCCTGGCCTCGGGGTGCTGGCCGCAGAGAGCAGCTCTGGGCAGCGTCGGTCCTGCGGGCAGGTTTGTGGCCCGGGGATGTTGGGCAGCGTCAAGAGACATCGCCGGTCCCACAGGCAGGTTCCTGCTCCAGCAGCACCAGGGCAAAGCGCTGGTCCTGCAGGCGCGTCCCTGTCCAGACCATCCGGGCTGCAGGATGCTGAGTGCTGCGTTGGCCGGGCTCCGCGGTGCTCAGATGGGGAAATTGGACCTGGAGCCAGGAGAGGATGGAGCCTGGAGCCCTCGGCCACCCCAGCTGGGTGGGTCCCCAGCCTGGACCTGCCCTGGGCCTTGGCCCACTCCCAGGCTGGGTTGCAGTAGCAGAGCCAGAGCTTCCCAGGTGCCTGCAGCACTGCTCCGTGCCCGTGCCATCACCTCCTGAATTAGCACAGCTCCCCTCCGGGAGCCTTGCTGAGCACACAGCCCCAAGCACCACCAGAACCTGTCTTGGCTGGGCTGGAGGTGCTGCCGTGTTGTCCCTCGGTGCATCAAGCAGGGCTGTCCCCCACAGCCACACCGGGGTCTCCTGCCCTGGTCCTTGCTGTGCTGCGGAGCTGTCAGGGTGTGTGGTCACCCAGGGTGGGGGGTGCCAGAGGTGGGAAGGGCACAGGTCGCTGCAGCGTTCTCCAGTCAGGGCTGATCTGCAGCAGCACCCGGTGCTGTGCTCCGAGGAGGGACCCCAGGGAAGGGCATCCTATACTGAATCGGGGTCAGAGCAGGCTCTGCCTGCTGCAAAACCCCACAGCTCCTGGCTCCAGGGAGGGCATGAGGGAGCAAGTGCAGCCTGGACTTTAACATTTATTTAAACATTTCGGCTCCTTCCAATGCAAGCACTAGAGACAGCAGGTGAAGCCAACAGGAGCCAGGTCCCTGTCAAAGAGCAGGAGGAGAGTATCAGGTGAGGAGCAGAGCTTCTTGCCTCAGGATGTGATGGATACTAAAAGTTCACATGGCTTAAGGGCAGCATTTTGGAGCACACGATGGTACAGCAACCATCAGTACCTCGGGTGACCGGTACTTGGCTGCCCAGAGAGGGACTGGGGGCTCCTCCGCGGGGTCTCCAGCAGCCGTCGGGACGTGGGGCTGGGTGAGCGGCTCCACGGGGCCCTGCTGGGGCAGGAGTTGGAACAGAGGGACCCAGAGGTCCCTGCCAACATCAGCCATTCTGTGATCCCATGATTCTATGATCCCTGAGCACCAAATGGTTGGGCAGGAGAGTGCTCAGGAAAGTTTCAGATATCCTTGCCCTGCTCTTACACCTCCCTCCCTATGGCATCTGCTCTTGGCCACCAGCAAAGAGAAGCAATGGGCTTCATGTGTGGCCCAGAACAACCAGCTTCGTGCCACCCAGGCGAACCCAGGAGCATCCCCCAGCTCCGCAGGCTCAGCAGCATCCCTGCGGGTATGGGCACATCCTCCCCGTCCTGAGTGCCGTGCACATCGGTGCTGTCCCACAGCCCCAAGCCTAGGGGCTCTGCTTCTTGTCATGGGATTTTTTCTCAGAAAAGGACCTGCTCCTGCCGCTCATCACTAGCCCTGTGGATCTCTGTTCCTCCAGGGTCTCTTCCTGTGAGGAGTGGGGAGGAGTGTGCTGTAAAATAAAAGCTTCAGTGAAACCGCTGACAGTTCCAGGCTCCACCATGAACTGCTCAGCTGGGACTAGGAACAGCAATAGATATTAAGAGATTAGCACTCAAATCACTTCAGTTCCTGTCAAATTCACAAGGATTAATATCCCCGTGGTCTGGAGAAGCAAGCAGTGTACTGTATAAATTAGACAAGATTCACTGCCTGCATTGTCCGGAGGGGGAAACTGAGGTCCAGACCCATGATGACTTGCCCAAATTTTATCCCAGGAGCGGAGCCAGTGCTGATGTGTCATTATTTTAAGGACCATCCCTTCGCTTTAACCTCATCCTTATCTCCTTCCATTCCAAGCTACGGGTTCAACAACCAGCCCCAGGTTTTCATTCTCTGCCCGAGCTCACAGAGGATTTTGGAGCACATCCCACGCTCCTTTAGGGGGGCCCTGCTGTGAGCCCCAGGGGCTGGGAACCATCGCCACTTTCCCATCTTCTCCCCGCACTGTGGCCGGTGCCTGCTCAAGGCGGGACAAAGCCACGGCGCAAGCAGCGGGGTGTACCCAGGGCCGTACCTGCCCGGCTGGATTCCCCAGCTGTGACTCAGTGCTGGGGCATCCTCTGGCTGCTGCCTGAGCCCTGGCAGTTCTGGCACCACGGCGTAAAGATCACACGCCTGACAGCACACTGCTGCCCGCACATGTGCTGCGGATGCCCCAGATTCTTCGGGCAACAAATCTCCCTTCGGCAGGAGCGCGCGAGCTCCTGCCCCTCCTCGTGCTGCTGGCTCTCATGGCCGTCCTCCGACCTGCTGATTTCATTTGTCACTCCCGCTCATTTTTTTTCCATGTTGTTGTTATTTGATTTCCTCCCACCAGCCTGGATCTTGGGGGAAAACGACTGCTCGATGGCTCTCATTTCGGCGCAGGCCAGTTCAGCAGGCTGTCACTGCACGCTTGCACTTAGCGCTGTTATTAATGCAGCCAGGCTACAGCGCCTTTCAATTTGTCTCCATTTCTGGGCTCTGGTGGAGGTGTGGATGAGGCAGGAGGAATGGCACTTCCTTGCTTTTTGCTGTTACTTCTTGGGAACTTTCTAGAGTCAGGCTGCCCTGGAAGATGCGGCATGCCGTGTCCGTGAGCCCTGCAGCAGTGGCAGGGATGAAGCAGCGCGGGTGCAGCGTGCGACCCCCTGCACCAGCAGCCAGCAGCGTGGCGCCGAGCCTGCTGACCCCTGCATGTCAGAGCTGGCCTTCCCGCATCGCCTTGGCAAGAAGACATCCACGGGGAGTCCCCTCTTCCCCGGAACAGCCGGTTCCCATGGTTGTTTATCCCCCGCCTGTCTTATTCCCAAGTGGAATAAACGCCTGGCACCAGTACCCCCCGCCAGAAGCAGCTCACAAGATGAGAGCAGCTTTGGGTGGGGAAGACGTGGAGCCTCCTGACCCAGCTGTGTGGCAGGGACCTTGGCACCAGCCCGTGCCCACCGAGGTGTGCCCAGCCTGCTCCTCACCCCCTCAGCCCCTCCGTGCAGCCAGTGTAGTGCCGGCTGCCTCTCCTACCCAAATGTGATTCCCTGTGCTTAAAAGCTGCGTTTTTCTCTGCTACATGTAGGTCTGTACTATTTTCTCCTCTAGAGAAAACTTAGCCCGGTATCCAAGCAGCTTACGATAGTCCTTCTGCAAACGGCAGCGCGAGCTCCCAGGCTCACTCGCTAGGAGACGTATCTCCTCCTCTCAGCAGCCCCTGGAGTTTCAGAAACGCTGAGAAATTTAAATAGCCTGATGAAACGCTTCCACTTCTTCTAAAATATTTTGATGCATTCCATTAGAAATGTTCTTTTTTTTTTTTTTTTTCCCAGTCACTTCCAGCTAATTCCCTGCTCGCTCTCTCGTCTGGAAGCACCCAGCAGTGTAGGGGAGGGCTGGACCCATGCTCCAGCCCCAAGGACTGGGGGGATCTGGGTGTTTATGAGCATGGGAGGGCTCCAGGCTCCCAGCCAAGGCCAGAGACATCGCGCAGACCTCAGGAGGATGTGAATGTCTGATGGATGCCACAAAAACAGGATGCTGAAGGCAGAGGATCCTGAATCACCAAGCTTTGTCGCCAAATGTCCAAGCCGCGTTTTAAGGAGGTTTTTTTTAGCAGGTTTCTCTACCAGACTCAAGCAAAGAGGTCTTGACCTCTGCTGCTGCTCCCCACCACCGTGAAGGAGACTCGCAGTGCTCGGATCTCTCTGGTATCACCTCTGCATCCTCTGGAGCTTCTCTCCCACCGCACACGTCCCCGCGTCCCTGCTCCTCTCAGACGGTGTTGATACGGCGCCTACCAGCCCGCGCCTCCCAAAGCACTGCCTTTGGGCACAGGAGGGGCAGGCAAGGATTCCGACAATAAACTCCCTTGGCGTTTGCAAGCATTCCCAGGTTCCTGCCCTCCTGGCACAAACACGAGGCTCTGCATGCGTAAGAGCCGCCATGGGTGCGTTCACACTGCCTCTCTCCCCGCGCACATTTTGGAGGTGCCCGTGCAGGCACCGCCGCTCGCTCCCATCTGTGTGTGTCGTGGCTGCCTGCAGCCAGCCCAGCTCCTGCCTCCTCTCTCCGAGTCCTACACCAGCAGGGATTTTTGCACGGCCACATCCCGCCAACCACAAGCTGTAGGGGGTTGCTGCAGGTCTGGGGCACCGAAGGATGCGGCACCCATCACCGTGGTGCGCTCGAGGACCGCGCACCCTCCTGGTGCAAATCGCTCCCTGCCTCATCGCTTCCTCTGGCATGGCAAAGGGTGAAAAAGCAAAGGTGCTGCCGAGAGGTGCTGAGCACCTTCAGGTCTCCAGCCCAGTCCTGCTGAGAGCAGGGGCAGTGATGGGGCCGGCCAGGCAGCTCAGGGCTTCATCCCATCCATCTCCAAGGATGGAGGCAACGCAGCCCCTTTGGGCCACTCGACGGTGGAAGAGCTTCTCCATATACCCAGTCCGAACGTCGCTGTCTCCAGCTGGTCCTGCTCATCCTCCTGCCACGCACTTGTGGAGAGCCTGGCTCCATCCTGCGTGCGGTCCAGGCTTTGCTGGACCCCTGACACTGCTGCTTGTGCAGGACGGACAAGCCCAGCTCCCCCAGCCTCTCCTCATAAGACTTGCTCTCTTGATGCTCTCCTGCTCTCTGGGAGAACCCACCTAAACTGCTCCTTGTGCTGCTTGCAGCCCCCAGCCCACTTTAGGGTCTCATCACCATTATCACAGCCCCTTCTGATCCTCAAGGGCCCACGCAGATGTGCTTCGGGATGCCTTGGGAGCAGCAGTAGCAGCAAAGCAGCCGCCAACCTCGAGCACCCAGGGGTGCAAGAAGTCACCGGCTCTGAGATGAGTTCCTTCGAGTTCTCCTGTGGAAATTTGTGTCCTGCATCGAATACGGGGAACTTCCTTGTGCCGTAGGGATCCCAGCTGCTGTGCCAACCGCTCTCAGCTGTGAAATTTCTGCATTTACCTCCTTTGTCTGAATTACCTAAATCAGCACCCTGCTGCGCTTGTCTGCAGCCTGCAGCCTGGGGTTACAACAGCCTGGAGCTGCCTGGGTGTCTCCCCAGCTGGTTGCTCCCTGATCCTCTGGACACTCGGCCAGCTCTGAGACCTTTTCCCCCACCTCCACGCATTTCCCTGAGCCCACCCAGGTGACACCGGGGTCACACGACTTCACACAAAAAAACTGCCCCCAAGAACTTGTGGGGGCTCCTCCGTGGGGTCTCCAGCAGCCACCGGGACGTGGGGCTGGGCGAGTGGCTCCACGAGGCCCTGCTGGGGCAGGGGCTGGACCAGATCTCCTCCGGGGGTCCCTTCCCAGCCCACCATCCCCTGTGGTTCTGAAGAAGGTCCCAGATGTGGAGGATGGTCCTTTCCCCCTAGCACCATGCCCCAGCACTGCAGCAGCTGCTGGCTCCCTCCTGCGCCCTGCCCCAAGCTCCTGCCTCGCGCTGGGGGAGCTGGGCTGGAGGCAAAGGGTCCCTGGGGGGCACAGGGGCCCCTGCACAAACCGCTCCTGATCCTCCGCATGATTCCGTGCTAGATGTGGCAAAAACCCCTTTGGCCAAGCGGATGGCAGCCCGTGCTCCCGGCGCTGCCACGAGCCGTATATCTTCATTTGTTGTCAAGAAGCCCAAGCGCTGCTGGTGTTCCGAAGGCACCGCTACAGCTACATGCCCTCGTACCAATATTTGTGCCGTGCATATCAAACAAGCCTTGCTTTCAACTTCCGCAGAGCCTCCTTAGCTACGGTATTGAATTTTTTGAGTTCTGAATAGCTGCGCATTGTCCTCGAGTGCTCATTGTACAGGATACCAATTCCACCGCTAATGTAGATGTATTTGCTGATACAAAGCAATTTGCTCTGCAGATACCTTCCTCACAAAGGGCTCGGCACCACCGCGGCTTGGAGCCGCAGTCCTGGAGAGAGCAATTTGCTCCTCAAAGCCTCCTTCTCCCCCCGGAGGAGCGCGGGTGCAGGGGATTGCCCCTGGGGTTTCCAGCCCCCTGGTTTCCCTTACGCCTGTCTCTTGAGCTCCCCTGGGTGTGCATACATCCCAAATGAAGCCTGCAGGGGAGCGGGGAGGAGGTGGGGGGCCCTTTTTTTACCTCTCCATGCTCTTGTGCTGGGGGTTGAATGCCTGCGGCGAGGGGCTGGGAGGTGACCCACAGGCATGGGGCTGGTGTCTGGGGACCTCTCCTCCATGTATCTCCATTTGCTTCCACGGATTTTGGTGCTGTGCAGAACTGCATCCCCTGCCGAGCCCCCAGTGTGCTCAGATGGGCCTGGGGGGCACCAGGGTGTAAGGGCGGGGGAGGATGGTGCCTGGCAGCTCGCTCCAGCCCAGGCACCTCGGCTTCGGGCCATGCCCATCAACCCCTCTCTCAGCCCCAACCACCAGACACCCCGTGCTCGCTGCTGGATGCGGCCCCCACAGGGATGGGGACGTGGCCACAGCACGGTCAGGCTTGGGGGGTGTCCCGCTGCTCGGGGACGTCCCCATCGGAGCTCGCTTCCAGCAGGGAAAAATTGCACTTTTCCCTCAAAACGCATCGTGCCATCACCATCTGTATTCCCACCGAAAGGAGCACTGTTCTTGTCCTGCCGGCAGAAATTTCTGAAAGAAAGTCCCACTTCAGCAACCCTTTTCTTTTCCCTCATCCGATTTTTCCGCTGTTTTTCCCAGCGCACCCAGAAACCCAAGAAGTCTTTCAGGGAGGGAAGAAAATGATGAAATGAAGAAAAGCTTTCCCATTTTTGGTGACATTTATCATGGGAACAGAAAAAGAACAGAAAACAACACCCAGAGGAACTGGCGCGTTGTTTTCATCACAAGGTCGGTACAAGCTGTTCTCAAAAAAAAATAAATAAATAAAGTGGAAAGAAATCCTCAATGATCGGGAAGATGATTTCCCGCGCCAGCAGGTGGGGGGAATCTGCCACGAGTGGGCAGGGAAAAGCCCCCCTGGTCCTCACCCAGTGCTTCCAGCCCCAGCTGGGGGGTCCCACTTGGGGGGGGGGGGGGCTTTGGGTGGCCCCGGGGGTCTGCCGGTGGTCTGCCATCCCCCCCTCTGGTGGGCAGGGTGTTGATGTGAGGCACGCAGCAGCCTGCAGCTCCTGCTAATGAAAAGATGCTCGCAGCAGATAGGGAGGGGAAATTAAAGCAGTGTGGTGGGGAAGGGCAAGCTGCGGGAACAGCGCGCGGCTGGTGAGGGCAGGGTGTTGGGGGGGTCAGCAAACTTGGTGTGGGGCTCCGGTCAGCGCCCCCCTCCTGCCTCCCCAGCACCCACACCTATTTTTAATTTAATTTTACCCTTTTCTGCTGCCACTCTGTCCTACAGGGGCCGAAATCAGAGCCGAGCATGTGGTGCTGGCTTGGCCACCTGGAGCAGATATTGCATTTGACACCGCCTGCCCTGATCCCATTTCTGGGGTCTGTGCAGGGGCTTTGTGGCCATGGTGGTGGCCCCACACCTGGGACAACCCAGAGCTGCTTCCAGTGGTGGCTCAGCCTGGCTCGGCACAGATCGCCAGCTCTAGAGCTTCAGCTGCAGCACAGCGCCCCAGACACCAGCACCGTGGCACAGCAGGGGCTGGAGAACCCCAAAAGCTGCCTTGGGTTTGGGGCTGGAGAAGGGCAGCCAAGGCTGGGTCCTCCTGGTTGTAGGAGGAAGGAAGCAGGCACATCCTGGGGGAAAAAATCTGGATTCTGGTGTATAAGGTGTCCCCACACATGTGGGAATGGGGACGGGGATGGGGATACGATGGGGATGGGGGCAGGAAGGGAAAGGGGAAGGGGAAGGGGATAGGTGTGGGAATGGGGGAAACGGCTGGGAAAGGGGAATTTGATGGGAGAATGTATGGCAAAGGGATGGGAATGGGAAGGGAATAGAACGGGGATGGAATGAGATGGATATAGGAATGGGGATGAGGATGGGATGAGATGGGGATGGGGTTGGAATGGGGATAAGGATGGGAATGGGATGAGATGGGGATGGGGTTGGGATGGGGATGGGATGAGTTGAGATGAAATGGGGATGGGGATGGGGTTGGAATGGGGATAGAGGTGGGGATGGGAAGAGATGGAGTTGGGGATGGATTTACAGCACTGCTGGCTCCAGCTGGGTCCCCGCATCCCCCCGCCAACACAGCCTGGAGCTGGCAGGAGCAGCAGAAGGGTGGCTGGTCCCATCTCCTGGGGCCACATCCAGCGCTTGTCAGTGAGCCTGCCCTGAAGCCTCTCCCAGCTTCCCCTGCCTGGTCACATCTGTCAGCCGAGCTGCGCGGCGCAGACGGGGACCCGCGGGCTTCATCGCGCCGAGACTTCACTGCCAGTGCTGGCAGTGGGGAACGAGCTGAGGGGTGGTGGCATCCGTCCCCAGGGACGTTGTGGTGCCCAGCCCTGGGACACTCGTGGGACAGTCCCGGCACAGCCACCCTGCACAGACCTGGTCCCCAGGGACACCTCTGCTGGGGGACATCGGCACCCCCGGTGCCACCGTGCCCTGCTGGCAGCACCCAGGGGCCTCGTGCTTGGCTCATCGTGCTCAGCACCCTCCTCACCTCTCCACCATCCTCACGCTGGGAGAAAACGGGGGCTAAAAAGCCCCAAGTGGCCACGGGAAAGAAGCAAGACAGGGGGAAAAAAAAAAAATCAAAAGAAATCAGCAGTGTACCCAGCCAGACGCGGGGACGTGGAAATTAGCAGCGTTACCAACCGCCTCCTCTGCGCGCGGGCTGCCTCCCCCAGAGGGGAGCAGACAGGGATTAGCTGTGCGGAAGGCAGTAATGGGTTGCACAAAATCAATGCCAGGCAGCGGCGGGGGCTTTTGTCAGGCGGTGACGAGGCGCCGCGCTACACGCAGCGCTGCAGATAATCGCCGTGTCGCCGAACAAGCCCGGGGAAGCGCATCGGTGACCCCCACGCTCCGCACCAGGGACAGGCACTGCGCCCCTGGGGTGAGGGGTCCCGCGGGCCAGGGGCTGCGCAGGTGTTTGGGATGGGTTTTCTGGGGCCATGCAAGGACTGAGGCATAAAACCTGGTGTTTGGGGCATCCGCAGCTGCAAACAGCAGGGCTCAGCGCTTGGCTTCTGCGGGATCCAAGAGTGTTCCCTCCTGCCGCATTGCTCCCACGCCTGCCCCCAAAACAGCCAGGAATGGCCCCGAAGGATGGTGCACGGCTCTGAAACCAAGCTCAGGGCACTCCATCTGCATTTGCCAAACAGAAAGCAAACCAAAGCTTTTTTTACTCCTTTATTTTTCTCTGTTTGGAAGAACCAGCAGGTGCTGCCATGGGAAGGAGCCGAACGGGAGACAGCAGCAGCCAGACGGGCTGCCTGGGAGGAAAGTCCTCGCTGGGGGGTGGTGGTGAGGGTGTCACCCTGCGGTGACAGTCCTGTTCCCTGCCGTGCTTGGGGGCTTCTTGTGGTGGGGATAAAACAGGGCTGAGATCTCCGGCAGTGGTGGGAGGACTCAGTGCCCACCAGGGCTGCCTGTGGGCACAGAAGGGACCTGGTGTCCCCAAGCATTCCTTGGAGGATCCTGCACGGATTGTGGATCAGCTTCGCTGCCCTCACTGAAAGCTGGTGCTCAGCTCTCCCTTCCCAGCAGGGCAGTGTCGAAGTGATCAGGGCTGTCTGGACACAGGGACAGGGACATCAGTGTCCCCTGGACCAAGAGGAACGTGGTCCCCACCGCAACACCGGACCCTGCCTCTCCGCAGCGGTGCCAGCACATGGGGGCTCTGCACCCTGCCCGAGCCCCCCCCCATGCTCCCCGCTGCCTCCTGCGGCCATCCCAGCCTCCATCCCCTTGTTGCACCCTGTGGCAGCTCCCCGCACCCACCTGGCCACCCGGGGGCTGGCGACCCCAGCATCTTCCCAAACCCACCCAGGGGCTGGCGACCCCAGCATCTTCCCAAACCCACCCAGGGGCCAATCACCCCAGCACCCTGCACCCGCCGCCTCCTCCCCTGCACGATGCAAGGCTAAATCCACGCAAGTTTGCAAAGTGCCGCAGCAACAGGTGCTGCAGCACGGGGTCTGGCACCGGTGGGCCCGCTGGGGACACGCGGCACATGGGGCTGGCATGCCGCCGCCCCAGCAGCGGGCTGCGAGGGCTCGCAGGTAGCCATGGAAACCTCCCGGCGGGATGCTGCGCAGATAAATAGCCAATTTAACGTGATTCTCCTCAAAGAGCTGGTTTTTTTTTTCTTTTTTATGATTAAGTCCCACAGCTTTTTTAGGTTTTCCTCTTTTTCTCTCCTTCTTTCGCGTTGGATTCAAGGTCTGGGAGGCGCCGTGTGACGGTGACTTGCGACACCTCTTTGTGTCAAAAGCAACAAAGCAGGCTGAGTTTATCCCGGCGGTGACAAACATGGAAACGTGAGTTCGTTCCCAGCCTGCGTGTGCACGGGGCTGCTGCACACCTGGGCGCTTGTTTATCTGTGCGCCTGTGTGCACGTGCCCGAGTGTGTGCATGTGCCCGAGTGTGCGCACACATTTTGGATGCAGGGGCACGAGCACGCGTTCTGCCTGCGCATCCTGCACCCGACATCCACGTGGGAATTCACAAATTGTGCACGTGTGTGCACACACGGGTGTGTATACGTCTGTGTGCCCAGGTCAGGGTGTCTGTGGGGGTGTCCCCACCAAGCCCCCCATCAGCTCCCGGGTACGATTCCCCCCGAACTGCCCCGCAGCCGGGGGAGCAGCAGCCAAGCAGGAGCCCAGGCGCTTTCTTCTCCTGAGCTGGCGTCGAGAGGGAAGATGATTTATGCCCCGAGTTTCAGTCTGTCATTTGTACTTCTCTTGCAAACGATTCTCCCCTTTCCTCGTTTTGCTTTATGATTTACTTCTTCTCCTAGCCTCTGCCCTCGGGAGAGCGCTGGCACCGCTTTCTGCTACAGAGGGAGGGCTTGGCGTGGCGCTGGCCTGCAGCGAGGAGGGCTGCAGGTGCTCCAGGGGGGTGCCCTTCGCTGTCCCCGTCCCACACCACCCACCTTGGGCCACCAGCTCGCCCTTCTGGCACCGGCAGGCTGCCTGGGGCATCTCAGTTAGGATTCAGCCTGCGTTGGCCAGGGGAGCTCTGGCCATCAGAGCAGCCAGGGCCCCGTGGTCAGCACCGGTGTGTGCCATGCCGCTGTGCCAAGACGTCACCCAAATTGCCAGCGCCAGCCCCAGCCCCGTGCGCGGACACATCGGGGACCTCTCCGTGCTGACAGCGTCGCTGCGAGGCGGCTGGGGCGGGAGGCGATGCCCGCGGGGAGATTGAAAGCTCTGTTATTTTTAAATAAATGTAAATTGCCGTCAGCTTAATGGAGAGAGACAAGGCGAGCTCCCCCTCGCAGACAGCGCGACAAAGGCGGGTGGGCGAAGAGGAGCCCGGTGCCCACGCGGCTGCCGCCCCCCTGGGCGCACCCGGGGCTGTGCCGAAACGAGGGCAGCGTGGAGCAGCAGCATCACCTCTTAGGGAGCCACAGGGGTGACAAGGGTTGGTGACCGTCCCCTGCGAGGGCACAGCACTGGCCTCGCTCTGTTCATGGCCTGGGACGGGACTTCAGCACAGAGTAGCCCTGGGATGGTTTTTGCAGGGGAGAAAATTTAATTCCCAGGTTTAATCGCTGCCTCTGCCACCTCCGCCACCGGCTCTCCTTGGGCTTGTCTCCTCGCCCAGCATCCTTCCTCACCCTGCACGTCCTTGTCCGTCCTCCCCGGCTGCCTGGTGCAGAGCCCCTGACGCCCACCCCAGCACCTCCGTGCAGGGGGCTCAGCACCAAGCCCCCAGCACCGCCAGCACCCCATGTAACAGAGGTGAACCCAGAAGAGGCATTTTGCGGGGTCACCCCAACTCTGCAGCCCCTTCTCCCCAGCGCCACGCCCGCTCGGCACGCATTTAGTTTTTGAAATTTCCTTTATTTTCCCTATTACGCCAGGAGCAGCGTGTAGGCGGCTGATGGAGAGGGAGGAGGCGAGCGTGGGAAGGGGTGGGGAGCGCGTGGATTGAGGAAAGGTTGCAAACAGGGGAGGCTCTCCCTGCCCCATCTCTTTATGCCCCTCTCCCCTTCCCACTGCCGCCAGCTGGAAGCCCTGCTGCCCCTCTCCATGGGGTCAGGGGGGTGAGGACCCCAGAAAATAGGGCTAGAGTTTGCATTTGCAGAAAGTTTCTTCCTCCCTATGGAGCAGCCCCAATGGGCAGCCCACGCCGAGCCCATTTTACTGATGGGTAAACCGAGGGCGGGCGTGGGGGGAAGCAGTCCTCCATCCTTCCCCCCCGCCTCGGCTGCAGCAGCGTCCCGATGAGGCCGTGCTGCTCCAGGGGAGGAAGGCAGCTGCCCCACACTCTGTGCTGCTGGGGTGAAAAAACTGGTGATGGATAAAAGGCGGGAGGGAGAGAACGAAAAAAAATATATATATGAGAGAGCGCACAGCAAAGCCCGTGACAGTTTAATGGGGCTGCTGATGAAATAATGACTGTTTTAAAGTCTGCTGGAGTGTGGCTGTGCCTCTATTAAATCTGGGAGCTGATAATCCGTGGAGTTCATTACCATGTTGGGGAGAAAAGCAGCCGCTCGGCAGGATGTGGGGACAGGGTGCAGGTCCCCATGCTGGTGAGTGCCATGGGCATGGCTGTGCTGGCACGGGGGCGCAGGGGGACGGCCCCCACGGGTGTCCTGGGGCAGCTGCAGCACCGCAGCGGGCACCTGGGCTCCCTGCACTGCCCCGATCCCTCTCAGTTCTCTGCCAGGGCCAGGAGTGTGAACATGGGGAGCCCCCCGAGGGGCAGGTCAGGGGGCACAGAGGTGGCCGCCCTTGGTGCATTTGCGCGACGCCTCCCCAGTCCCCAGGGGCCTTCAGGGCCGACCAGCTCGGAGGTGCTGCATGCTCGCTGCGTGCCAGGGAGGTGCCAGGCACTTTACATAACTTGGCAAGCGACAGCAGCACCGCGGGCGATGGATCCCCCCCCCCGCACACCCAGCCCGGCTGCGAGCACAGAGCCGCTCACCCAGGCACCGCCATGGGGGTGGCAGCGTCCTCCCCCTGCGGCTGGGCACCAGCGCCCACGTGCAGGGCAGCCCCCTCCTCTCCCCTGCTCACACCTCGAGCCCTTGTGCCTTCGGCCCTCACACCTCCACTGCCCACACCTCCAGCCCTTGCACCTCCAGCCATTGCACCTCCAACCGTTGCACCTCCAGCCCTCACACCTCCAGACCTTGCACCTCCAGCCCTCGCACCTCCAGCCCTCGCACCTCCAGCCCTCGCACCTCCAGCCCTTCCACCTCCAGCCATTGCACCTCCAGCCGTTGCACCTCCAGCCCTCACACCTCCAGACCTTGCACTTCCAGCCCTCACATCTCCAGCCCTCGCATCTCCAGCCCTCACACCTCCAGCCCTCACATCTCCAGCCCTTGCACCTCCAGCCCTCGCACTTCCAGGCATTGCACCTCCAGCCCTCACACCTTCAGCCCTCGCACCTCCAGCCCTCGCACCTCCAGCCCTTGCACCTCCAGCCATTGCACCTCCAGCCGTTGCACCTCCAGCCCTCACACCTCCAGACCTTGCACTTCCAGCCCTCACATCTCCAGCCCTCGCATCTCCAGCCCTCACACCTCCAACCCTCACATCTCCAGCCCTTGCACCTCCAGCCGTTGCACCTCCAGCCCTCACACCTCCAGCCCTTGCACCTCCAGCCCTCACATCTCCAGCCCTTGCACCTCCAGCCATTGCACCTCCAGCCCTTGCACCTCCAGCCCTCGCACCTCCAGCCCTTGCACCTCCAGCCATTGCACCTCCAGCCGTTGCACCTCCAGCCCTCACACCTCCAGACCTTGCACTTCCAGCCCTCACATCTCCAGCCCTCGCATCTCCAGCCCTCACACCTCCAGCCCTCACATCTCCAGCCCTTGCACCTCCAGCCGTTGCACCTCCAGCCCTCACACCTCCAGCCCTTGCACCTCCAGCCCTCACATCTCCAGCCCTTGCACCTCCAGCCATTGCACCTCCAGCCCTTGCACCTCCAGCCCTCACACCTCCAGCCGTTGCACCTCCAGCCCTTGCACCTCCAGCCCTTGCACCTCCAGCCATTGTAACTCCAGATCTCGCACCTCCAGCCCTTTTACCTCCAGATCTCACACCTCCAACCCTCACACCTCCAGCCCTCGCACCTCCAGCCCTTGTACTTCCAGCTCTTGCACCTCCAGCCCTCACACCTCCAGCCCTTGCACCTCCAGCCGTTGCACCTCCAGCCCTTGCACCTCCAGCCCTCCAGCCCTCACATGCGCAGCACTCACCAGCCCAGGCTGGTGGGAGGCACTCGGGGCTATTTCAGGGGGGACAGGGACGGGCTCGCACAGGGTGCTGAGCCATCATGCAACCTGCAGGGAGGAGGGGGTGGCATTGCTGGGAAAAGCAAACACTCGTGTTCAAACACACCCACAGCGGCTCTGTGCTTTCTGCCTGCTCACCGAGGGGCCGAACCTCGATCCCCCAGCAGTGCAGGGCCAGCAGGCAGAGAGGCTCAGACCCTCTGAGCAGCCCCTTTCCACCAGCAGCCCCCAATATCCCCGTGGGTGCACGGTGTCCCTCCAGCAGTGACTCTTGCTTGGCATTTACGGACTCCCCATGCTCAGTGCACAAAGTCACTGCTGCTCCTGGCACCGCCGTTACCTGCTCTGGTGTATGGCAGAGGGTGGCACAGCAGCACCCCAGGGACCCAGCCCGTGCCAGGGCCACTGGTGATAGCAGCACGAGCCTGGAGCGTGCCGAGGGCTCTGTGCACGCCATGGAGCAGCGCCGGGTCACAGCCTGCGGCTGGGGAGGGCCCAGAAATCACCCTCATGTGCCGGCATGCCGGCGGTGTCGGGAATTTATTAAGTTGTTTGCAAATGACTCTGCGATTAATCACTTGTCTGTGCAAGGTATCACATGGCGCTCGCCTCCGCAGCTCTATATATAGAGGGGAGGTGTAGGTAGGAGCCATCCATCCCGCTCCTCAGAGACAAGCTCTTGGCTGGGCTTCCTTCTGCGGCGGGGCCAGCTCCAAGCCGGGTCAGCAGAAGGGCTGCAACCACACCCAGTCCCCCCTGCACCCACCCCGGGTGCCCCGAGAGCTCCAGCTTCACGGTCAGAGGGGCTGGGCAAGGGGCAAGAGCCCCCCTGTGTCCTCCAGGCCCTCCCAGGTCAGGTCCCCACCAGGTCACCGGTGGAGCCCACGTGCAGGCAGGGAACCAGGACGGAGATGAAAGGGAAAACCAGATCCCACCCTCGTGGGTCCCACACCTGATGGGAACCATGGTATTGGCGTGGTTCAGCCCCCAGCCCAAACCACGACCGTGGTGGCTCTCAGGCTCTGCTTGCAGCACCAGCCAGCCTCCAGCACAGACCCAAAGGCCAGAATCAGTCCTCAGAGTGAAAAGCCCAGCTCAGAGCTACCCGGAGGCTCTGCTCCCCTCTTTGGGTGCTGCATTGCTCGCCTCCCCACCAGCACAGAGCGCATGTGCAGACCTTAGGGGCACGGTGCACCAAGCGCACGGTGCAGGAACCGAGTGTACAGGCAGGCAGCGAGCACACGAGCAGAGCACACTCATGGTAAGATGCAAATATGCACTTACAAACGTCCCACGTGTGTGCAGACGAGTGTGCATGCCAACTGAGTGCACGTGCATGCAGACACCAGGCGTGTGCAGCCACCAAGCACACTGCAGACGTGCAGCCTAAGTTCACACGCAGACCCCGAGTGCACATGCAAAGCCAGACCCACGTGCACGCGCAGCCGTGTGAGCTTTGCAGATGCTGAGTGTGTCTCGCAGGCACTGAGCACGTGCTGCAGACCTCGAGCACGTGTGGGTGCCAAAAAAATGCACGTGCAAACAGCGGGTGCTGTGCAGACACCGAGCACACAGGCGGGCTCCAAGTGCACGTGCTCATCCCGTGTGTGCAGCACCCGCAGCTCTGCTCCTGGCCGTGGGTGCACAGCTCTGCACGCTCCCTGAATCAGCTTGTGCCAGCCTGCATCCCACCGTGCTGCTCCTCTGGGACCTCAGGGACCTCAGGGATTCCTGGCCTGGCCTGCTCTGGGCACCTGCGCTGGAGGCATCACACCCATCTGCATCTCCTGGGTGCTGAGTTCCGACGTGGAGGTCCCCGTGTGGGGTCAGTGCAGGGAAATCCAAGCCCAGCTGTCGGAAACAGCCTCTGATGGAAGCCCAGCTGGTCTGGGGGCAAAGAGCTCCTGGCGCAGGGCAGGAGGGGGAGCTGTCCTGGAGACAGCTGGCACAGGCAGGGGCCTGTTTGGTGCCATTTGGTGCCAACTTGGGGCCGCACAAGCCCCAAGAGCCACGTCCCCACTGGGAAACTCCGAAGGGAAGGGGTCCCCGAGGGGTGACCCAGGCTGGGAACATCCCCGGGTTGGACAAGCCCCGGACATGCCCAGCCCTCGGCTGGCTCCTGTGCCCCCTTCCCACCCCTGATGTCCCTGTGCTCCGGGGCTCGGTGCCACAGAAGTGCCCTGTCCATGTCCCCGTCCCCATCCCTGCACATCTTCCTGGCCACAGCAAACCCTGGGAGCCGAGCTTTTCTCAGACTCATGTTTTGGGGCTGCTGCAAGAGTTAGGGAGGAAATAGCAGGGCTGGCTCCGAGGAGCCACTGATTCCCACATCTTCATGCAGCAGCCAGAGAGCCCAGGAGGGACCAGGGGGGCATTTTCTGGTGGCCGTGACATGGGGTGCCCTTTGGCTTTGTGTTTACCAAGGCTGTAGGAAAGTCCAAGCACAGATTCGGAAGGCATTTCAGCAAAACAAGAGCTACAAACCCCTAAAGTGCTGCAAGAATGGCAGCCACAGGCAGTTTTCCCTAAAAGCAGAGCGCACCCAGATCCAGCTCGCTGCCCTCCAGAGCTTGCCCCAGGGCGATTCCAGGAACAAGCCACCACCCCTGGGCACATCCCCAGGGCCACTCCATTCCTTGCTGGCACAGCAGGCGCGATGCTGACAGTGTCCCCCCAGCCCCTTCCCCAAGGGATTTTGCCTTCTCCCCTCGCCTGGTGGCTGGCTTTGTCCCCCCATGGACGTGCCGTGGGGAGGTGGGTGCGCTCTGGCGGTGGGAGGTGCTGGGCAGACACCCGAGCACCAGCATCGCCCCATCCCCGTGTCTCTGGAGCAGGCACCGGCCCTCCCGGCCCCTTGCAGGGTGAGGGGTGCTCCCCACCACCCACTAAACAGATCCAGACACCTCTGCACTGCTTCCCCCGAAATATTTAATATCAACAAGATGTGGTGCCAGGACGGGGGCAGCTCCCGTCACCCCGCTGCCCCGCGCCCCCCAGCGAACAGAAGAGGCTGGAGCCGGGGGGGGGGGCCGTCCAAACACAGCCCTCCCCAAACCCACCCTGCTGCCCTGCCCGGCACGGGGGGGGGGGGGGGGCCGGGGACCCCAGGGCTGTGCCACCGGCTCTCCAGGAGCGATGGGGAGCTGCAGGGCCAGGGCTCCACGCATCGTTTTATAGGAGGGATTTAAAAACAGAGGGAGGAGAAGGAGGGGAAGGACGAGCCCCCCGCTGCGGGGTGCCCGGCCGGGCGCTGCCTCCCTGCCCGGGGCTCGGAGCAGCAGCAGCAGCAGCCGGGGTGGGGGTGGCCGGGCTGGCCCAGCCTGGTTCCCCCCAGGGTCCGTGGCCACTGCCCCGCTGCTGCCGTGTCCCCTCCCGGCTGCCCGCGGGTCACCGCCATGGTGTCGGCTCCCCGAGGGCTTCCCCACTCGCAGATGAACCTGGGGGACAAGCAGAGGGTCAGGGAAGCA
This sequence comes from Cygnus atratus, assembly GCF_013377495.2. Taxonomy (NCBI): domain Eukaryota; kingdom Metazoa; phylum Chordata; class Aves; order Anseriformes; family Anatidae; genus Cygnus; species Cygnus atratus. The sequence continues at coordinate 207,908,820 of NC_066362.1, forward strand.
GGGTGGGGGCACTGCTTGTGCCCCCCCCCCCCCGTCACTTTGTGCAAGGCAGAGCACGCGTTCCTGCGTGCACCTCTGCGCACCCCGTCCCCAAACCCGTGTGCCGCGGTCACCCCGAGCCAGCGGCTGCCCCCCCACCAGCAGCAGACACCCACCTGCAGTGTCAGGCCTCCAGCTCAGACGTTTCGGAGGAGCTGGGGACAGGGAGAGAGCAGAAAGACCCCGGTTAATTCCCCACCGCCTGCATGTTCAGGCATCACCAGCAGCTGGGGATGTTCGGGGGAGAAAACCAGGGAGCAAGGGCAACAGGGGTCTCCCCTGCCCTCTGCCCTGGGTGCTGGAGGAGCAGGAGAAGGGACACACTGGGTTTGTCCCTGCTCCATCGTGGGGAAACCAGGGCAGTCGTGCCTGCCAGCAGGGCAGTGTCACCCCCACGAAGTCCCCGTCCCCTCCTTTGGTGGCAGGGGGCGACCCGAACCATTTCTGAACCTGCTGGCAGGACACAGCCGCGTGCTCTGGCACCAGCAGGTGCAGCCCACCATTGCCAGGCACCCCGGGGTGCTGGCCCCTCGCCCCGCACCACACCAACCCCTGCTTCATGGCCCCTGGGTGCAGAGGCAGGGGCAGGGACCGCGGGTGGGCGAACACCACAAAGCGCAGACCGGAGCGAAGCCCCGCGGGGAGCATCCCCAGCAGAGCAGCCCCACTTCCCAGTTATAAACCCGAGCCAGGCTGAGGTGGGGTGCACCCCTGGCAGCCAAACCATGCCCTCGGGGCACCCTCGGTGGCACAGCAGAGGACGCCCAGTTGTCCACAGGGGCGCAGCCAGGCGCTCAGGTTATAACAGCAACGAGGACCCGCGGGGTGCTGGGCAGCTCCGTGCTGCTCCCACGGGCCCTGTGGCTGAGCTTGGACACCCCAGGCGTGGGGGGGACCCTGGCACACAGCAGCCCCCGGGCAGGAGAGAGCAGGAGGGGAGCTGCTTGGTGACCAAAGGGCGTTCCGGAGACGTGGCCCCGTTACCGGGAAAATCACCGGTCCCGCAGCAGCCCCTCGCCCTGCATCACACGGTTCGGGGCACCCCAGCTCCCAGGACAACACCCCCCCCCCCCAACCCGGGGGCTGGACAGGGCACGGGGAAGGGACAGCCACCCCCAGTCATCCCAGTGTCTCCCAGTAGGGTGACGCTGTTCCATAAGGGCTCCCAACCCCCCCCCCCCCCCGTGTGATGCAGCGGGGCCGCGGCCCCGCGCCCCGGCCTCACTCACGGTCAGCGGGTCAGTAGCGAAAGCAGCCACACTGTTCCTCATCTCGCTCTCATTGCCGCGCAGCGGGATGAGGGAGATGTTACCCAACCTGGCGTCCTGCTGCGTCCGCGACGCCCGCACCTTGCAGGTCTCCGAGGGGCCACAGGGCGCCGCCGTGCTGGGGACGGGGCACGGCACCGGGTGAGCGCCGGGGCTGCGGGAACCCAACGGGGCGGGGGGGGGGGGGGGTCCCTACGCCCACGGTGCCCCCCCAGGGCTCGGCGTTACCTGCACGTGGAGGAAGGTGGCGAACCACTCCCGCAGGTCGGCCTGGGTGTCACAGCACAGGTACCTGCGGGGACAGCACCCACCCGTGTCAGGGATGTGCTCCTATGGGGTTGGGGGCACCCGGCACGGTTCGGGGTGAGGATGGGGACCAAGCGCTGCTGCAGAGCCCGTTTTTAGCCAGGTGCTAGGAAGCTGTCTGGCCCCGGGCTGGGGGTGTCAGTGGGTGTCAGGGGCTTAGCAGCAATGCAGCGGGTGACAAATTACTGGCACAGGCTTTAGCAAGCAGGTGACACCCAGAGTCTGCTGGGGAAACCCCCCACAGGGTGAGGAGTGAGGCGCAGGCAGCCCAGGGGTGCTCAGAGGGGCTGGAGCCACCCTGGGGGGCAGAGATGGACACAGGGGGCCGAGAGCTGCTGCTCTGCATGGGGCCATATAGACCCTGGGGACTGAAGGAGCTAGGGACAGGCAGGGGCAGGATCCGACCCCATCGGCATGCAGCCTGCGCCAGGGCACGGCGCTGCTTGTGGAAATCCCCATCTGCAGCCCCCGCGGCCAGTGCAGGGTGTCCGTCTGTCCTAACACGGGGGTTTTAGCATCCCCCTGCCCGCCCCTGTCCTCACCATTGCTGCTTCTCGTGCTTCTCGTTCTCGTAGAAGACAGTAAAGCCCCAGCTGGAAGGGGAGAAGTGAAAGCATGAGGAACAGCCTCCCGAATTCCCTGCCGCAGCTCCGGGCACATCAGGTTTTAAAGTATCCCTACAGCCACCCCCATCCTACAACCACCCCATCCCTACAACCACCCCCATCCTACAACCATCCCATCCCTACAACCACCCCATCCCTACAACCACCCCATCCCTACAGCCATCCATCCCTACACCACCCCATCACTACAGCCACCCTCCTACAAACACCCCATCCCTACAACCACCCCATCCTACACCATCCATCCTACAACCATCCCCATCCCTACAACCACCCATCCCTACAAGCCATCCCCATCCCTACAACCATCCCATCCCTACAACCACCCATCCCTACAACCATCCCATCCCTACAACCATCCCCATCCCTACAACCATCCCATCCCTACAACCACCCCCTCCCTACAACCATCCCATCCCTACAACCACCCCATCCCTACAACCATCCCCATCCCTACAACCATCCCCATCCCTACAACCATCCATCCCTACAACCACCCCATCCCTACAACCCATCCCATCCCTACAACCACCCCATCCCACAACCACCCCATCCCTACAAGCCATCCCCATCCCTACAACCCATCCCTACACCACCCATCCCTACACCATCCCATCCCTACAACCACCCCATCCCTACAACCATCCCATCCCTACAACCACCCCATCCCTACAACCACCCCATCCCTACAACCATCCCCATCCCTACAACCATCCCCATCCCTACAACCACCCCATCCCTACAACCACTCCCATCCCTACAACCATCCCCATCCCTACAACCATCCCCATCCCTACAACCATCCCCATCCCTACAGCCACCCCATCCCTACAGCCACCCCATCCCTACAACCACCCCATCCCTACAACCATCCCATCCCTACAACCATTCCCATGACTACACGCATGTGTGCACACTCACATGCATGCACATGCATATAGTCACTTACACACACGTATGTGCATAGATGCATGGCACACATTTGCACACACGTGCACATACACATGCACAGGCACTTACAAACAGATATGCATACACACATGCATACATACACGCGCACATGTGCACACACGCATGTACACATCTGCACATGTACTTAAATGCACACATGCACACTCGTGTGCATGCACTCACGTGTATGCATGCACATACTGACATGGATGCACACGCTCACAGGCACACTTGCATGCATGCACACACACATGCACAGATGCACACATACTCTGACATGGATGCACATGCGTATGTGGCATGGAGGCACACTTACATGCACACACACACTCACGCACACTTGCACACGCACACTCTGGCCTCCACCCGTCACCTCCTCCCTGCCGTGCCACCAAGGGTAGGGAAGGACGGTGAGAGGTCCCCGTCCCCATGCTGGCCCCAGGCTGCAGCCCGCATCCTGCGAGGCTGCTCTGACATCCTGGTGGCAAGAGGCAGGGCCACCAGGAGCCGCGTCCCCGCAGCCACAGTGCCCCTGTCCCCGTCCCCAGGGGGCTGTCCCTGGCAGCTGGGCGCCAGGCGGTGCTCGCTCACCACGTCGGGGGGCCGGAGCTTCTTCTTGATGCCCAGGTAGACCCTCAGGTTCCTGACGGGCCACTCCTTCTCCGGCTTGTGGCTCTGCGGAGAGAGCGCTGCGTCAGGCTCCGGTCCTGGTCTGGGCTTGCCAAGGGTGAGGGCAAAGCCCGGGGTGGAGCAGAGGCCACAGCCCCAGCATTTCCCAGGGCAGAGCCCCCAGGCAGAGGGGACATGGGAAGGCAGGTCCCCAGGCATGGTACTAGCTGTCTTCGGAGCTGGGAGCCACCATGGGGACGTTTCCCAGCAGATGGCAGCCTGCGATGAGGCACGGCCGCGTGCTGGCCCTGCGCTGCCACCTCTGCAAATGTCCCGCTGTGGGCACGGCAGGGAAAAGCAAGGTGCAGCACAGCACTGGCATGGCACAGCGTGGCACGGCACGGCACGGCAGGGAAAAGCAAGGTGCAGCACAGCACGGCATGGCACAGCGTGGCACAGTGTGGTGCAGCACGGCATGGCACGGCATGGCACAGCACGGCATGGCATGATACGGCGTGGCACGGTGCAGTGCAGCACATCACATCACGGCATGGCATGGCACAGCATGGCACGGCACGGCACAGCAGGCAGGTGCCTCCCCAAGACCACTCTCACACCCCTGGGGTGCAGAAGGGAGCCCCAGCTCCGTCCCCACTGCACACCATCCAGGGAAACCCTGCCCATCGTCACATCCTCTGGGTGCTGATGGAGCTGCACCTGCACTGGGCAGCCCCCAAAGGTGGGGGGGACGTGGGTAAGGCCCCCCCCCCCCGGTGCCCTGCTGCCCCCGGACCTCCTGGTGCCACTGCTCTCTCTCGCCATGCCCCACGTGGTGGCACTAGCCATGCTCCGGCAGCGGGTGGCACAGGGGGGGAACCTCGGGTCCCCCCCTTAGCATACAGGCGGGTGACTTACAAGGGCCTGATCCAATGCCCGTGGGATGGTGGCTTGAGCCCATCCCTTCCCCTCCGTGCTGCCCCCCCCAGCCCCGTGCCCAGCTCCTGGAGCAGAACCGGAGGATAACGGGGTGCCAGACGGTGTGTCCCCAAGGCTGGGGGCCACCCAGGGCTAATGGGGAGGGACGGCATCGCACCGTTTTGTTAACCACCCCCCAGCATTGCCGGGGCCCGGGCACGGAGGGGTGCACATCGCCCAGCACATGCCGAGAGCTGCAGGATTGGATCGGGGCCGGGCCCCGGCACCCTTGTAAGGGCAGAGGGCCAGGGCTCCTCTGCACGCCCCGGCTCGGCCCTCTACTCACGTTCTCCAGCACGGGGGTCCGCTGCTTCAGGCTCTGTTTAACAGAGGAGCGGGGTTAAACCCCATACGGGGGACGGGATGGAGACCCCCTGCTGCCCACCAGGCACGCCGGGCCTCGGCAGGGATGGGGCGAAGGCAGCGGCACGTTGGGGTGGTGCTGGGCTGGGGGGGCCCTGAGCAGAGGGCAGCGGGGACTGGAGAGCATCCCCAAAGGACAAGGGAGCAATGGGGCTCCCCCCGACTCCTTGCACTAACGGGGCTGGCTACTGGCTCATGCCCACCAAGCTCCTGGTCTGGGGTCAGCTTGATCGCTGCTGGCACCAGCCTGCACGACGCCAGCCCTGCACGGTGCCAGCACGATGCCCCACGTCCCCAGGGGACTCCCAGCAGCAGGCACAGCTGGGGAGGGGAGGGGAGGGGAGGGGAGGGGAGGGGAGGGGATGGAGGGGAGGGGAGGGGAGGGGAGGGGAGGGGGGAGGGGAGGGGAGGGGAGGGGGAGGGGGAGGGGAGGGAGGGAGGGGAAGGGAAGGGAAAGGGAAGGAAGGGAAGGAAGGGAAGGGAAGGGAAGGGAAGGGAAGGGAAGGGAAGGGAAGGGAAGGGAAAGGGAAGGGAAGGGAAGGGAAGGGGAAGGGAAGGGAAGGGAAGGGAAGGGAAGGGAAGGGAAGGGAAGGGAAGGGGAAGGGAAGGGAAGGGAAGGGAAGGGAAGGGAAGGGAAGGCGAGGAAGGGAAGGGAAGGGAAGGGAGGGAAGGGAAGGGAAGGAAGGGAAGGGAAGGGGAAGGGAAGGGGAAGGGAAGGGAAGGGAAGGGAAGGGAAGGGAAGGAAGGAAGGGAAGGGAAGGAAGGGAAGGGAAGGGAAGGGAAGGGGAAGGGAAGGGAAGGGAAGGGAAGGGAAGGGAAGGGAAGGGAAGGGAAGGGAAGGGAAGGGAAGGGAAGGGAAGGGAAGGGAAGGGAAGGGAAGCTCACCCGCACTTCCTTGTAGAGCCGCAGGCAGGTGTGGTTGAGGATGAAGTAGCGGTCGTGGAAGCCGGTGCTGAGGCCGAGCCCCAGCAGGTTCCTCTCCTCCCGAAACTTCATCATGCCATGCTTGCAGTCGCCCACTCTGCTGGCTGGGGGGGGACACACACATCTGAGCAGCTCCAGCACCCCCCAGGGGGGTCAGGCCCCCAGGGTGGGTGCGGGCAGACCCAGACCCCCTTCCCCACCCCCATGTCCCACTGCCTGCCGCCCTCACCGAGGTAGATGAGCATGTTCTCCATGGAGAGCTGCTTCTTCACCACCAGGTAGCTGTCGGTGCCCAGGCAGTGCAGGATGGGCAGCACTTTCTCGGAGTAGTGCAAGGGCCGCTCTGTTGGGGACACGCAGGGCTCAGGGACATGCACACGGGTCCCCGGGGAGCGCCAGGTGGGCAGGTGGCCGCTGAGCAATTTGCAATTTCCCAAAATTGCAAAAAAAAAAACAACAACGTATTGCAATTGCAAAATGCATGTGATTTCTAAACACGATGCTGTAGGCGATGGGAAATCTGCACACGTGCTGGCAAAACATGCACAGAGGTTGTTCATGCACACACTTCCATGCACACAGAGTATTTCACAAAAGTTAGTGCATGAATGGTCAATGTGGGGCTAACCCCAGCCCCCGACAGCCCGAGGATCACTTGTGTTTCAGGGCTGGCTGGTCCTTGGTATCACCTGCTTCCCCACCAGCATGTTGAGCCACCAGCAGGGGCTCCAGCTGGGTCCCCGTGGGCAGGGCTGGGGCCTCATCCTGCTCACACCATGGTCCCCATGGACCGTCCCCATCTCCATCCCCATCCCATCCCCATCTCCATCCCATCCCCATCCCCATCCCCATCCCCATCTCCATCTCCATCACCATCCCCATCCCCATTCCCCATCCCCATCCCATCCCCATCTCCATCTCCATCTCCATCTCCATCTCCATCTCCATCCCCATCCCCGTCCCCATTCCCTTCCCATCCCCATCCCATCCCCATCCTCATTCCCCATCCCATCCCATCCCCATCCCATCCCCATCCCATCCCATCCCCATCCCCCTCCCCATCCCATCCCATCCCATCCCCATCCCATCCCCATCCCATCCCATCCCATCCCATCTCATCCCCATCTCCCCACCCCATCCCCACCCCATCCCCACCCCATCCCCATCCCATCCCCATCCCATCCCATCCCCATCCCCATCCCCATCCCATCCCATCCCCATCCCATCCCATCCATCCCATCCCATCCCATCCCATCCCATCCCCATCCCCATCCCCATCCCATCCCATTCCCATCTCATCCCATCTCATCCCCATCCCCCACCCCATCCCCATCCCCATCCATCCCATCCCATCCCATCCCATCCCATCCCCATCCCCATCCCCATCCCCATCCCCATCCCCATCCCCATCCCCATCATCCCATCCCCATCCCATCCCCATCCATCCCCATCCCATCCCATCCCATTCCATCCCATCCCCATCCCCATCCCCATCCCCATCCCATCCCCATCCCATCCCCATTCCCATCCCATCCCATCCCATCCCATCCCCATCCCCGTCCCTGTCTCCATCCCATCCCCCATCCCATCCCATCCCCATTCCGATCCCATCCCCCTCCCCCCATCCCATCCATCCCATCCCCATCCCATCCATCCCTTCCCATCCCATCCCCATCCCATCCCCCATCCCCATCCCCATCCCATCCCATCCCCATCCCATCCCATCCCACCCCCATCCCCATCCCTGTCCCTGTCTCCATCGCACCCCCATCCCATCCCCATTCCGATCCCATCCCCATCCCTCTCCCCATCCCATCCCCATCCCCATCCCCATCCCCAGTCCCCATCCCCATCCCCATCCCCATCCCCATCCCATCCCATCCCATCCCCATCCCCATCCCCATCCCCATCCCCATCCCCCATCCCATCCCATCCCCATCCCATCCCATCCCCAATCCCCCATCCCCATCCCCATCCCCATCCCCATCCCATCCCCATCCCATCCATCCCCATCCCATCCCCATCCCATCCCCATCCCATCCCCATCCCCATCCCCATCCCCATCCCCATCCCCATCCCCATCCCATCCCATCCCATCCCATCCCATCCCCATCCCCATCCCCATCCTCATCCCCATCCCATCCCCATCCCCCATCCTCATCCCCATCCCATCCCCATCCCCATCCCCATCCCCATCCCCCTCCCCCTCCCCATCCCCATTCCCATTCCCATCCCATCCCATCCCATCCCCATCCCATTCCATCCCCATCCCCATCCCCATCCCGATCCCATCCCCATCCCATCCCCATCCCATCCCATCCCATCCCATCCCATCCTATCCCATCCAATCCCCATCCCATCCCCATCCCATTCCCATCCCATCCCATCCCATCCCATCCCATCCCATCCCCCATCCCCATCCCCCATCCTCATCCATCCCCATCCCATCCATCCCCATCCCCATCCCCATCCCAATCCCCATCCCCATCCCCATCCTAATCCCCATCCCCATCCCCACATCCCCATCCCATCCCATCCCCATCCCATCCCCATCCCATCCCATCCCATCCCCATCCCATCCCCATCCCATCCCATCCCATCCCATCCCCATCCCATCCCCATCCCATCCCATCCCATCCCATCCCATCCCATCCCCATCCCCATCCCATCCCCATCCCCATTCCCATCCCATCCCCATCCCATCCCATCCCACCCCCATCCCCATCCCCATCCCCATCCCGCGCCTCACTGACCTGCCTCCTCCCTCTCGTTCACTTCGAAGCAGCTCCAGTAGTCCTTCTCCTTCGTGACAATTTTCCTCCGGTCCAGGATCTCGAAGGTGAGCTCCTCGGCCGTCATTGTGGCCGGGATCTGCACGGGACAGGGGGACAGCTCTCGCTCAGCCGGTTGCCAGCCCTGCGCCTGTCCCCGTGCCGTGCCACCCTCCTTGCAGAGATGCCGGCTGAGAGCCGAGGTTTTGGGCACACAACGGGGGTCCCCATCCCCACTGTGCCCTCCTCCGCCCCCCTCACCTTGACGTTGCTGCTCTGTCCTCCGTCTTCCTTCTCCTCCAGGTACACCGTGCAGATGAAGTCCCCGGCTTGCTGCAGGGCAGTGGGAAATTGCTCTCACCCACGGCTCCCCACGCATGGGTTTTATCCCCCACCATGTGCCCCCCCATGTGCTGCTGCAGGCAGGGGGCTGCCTGCCCTCAAATCCTCCCCTAATCTGGGGGCACCAAATAAGCCCCCCAAGGAGGGTGGCACCAGCAGCACAGCCACCACTAGGGACATGAGAGGGGACACGAGGACCTTCAGCACGTGTCCCAGTGTCCCCGCACCCTGGCCATGGATACCCCGGCCGGGGGAGCCTGCAGAAGGTGCTGAGCAGTCAGGGGGGCAATGCCCCCGCACAGAGAGGGTGCCCCGGGAAGGTCCCCACCTGCGTGCCGCTGGGATGCTGCCTCCCGCATCTTCATGATGGCCATGATCCTCGTCCTGCTGCTTCTTCATACTCTTGGTCGTTGACCTGCCAAGGAGGGGAGCCCAGGGGTTCACAGCCCACCCTCCACGTGCCACCAAAACCAAGGAGACTTTGTGGGAAGAGCAGGACCACCTTCCTCCCACCGCCCCCATCCCCTGGGGAGCCACCCTCGGTGCATCCATGTGTGTCGGCACAGGCAGGTGCCAGGGGGCCCTGCAGCAGCTCCCCCCCGCCCAGGGCAGAACTTTGTAGGCTTGAATTTTTGTGCATTCAAACCTACATTGAAAATCTTCACATAGTGGCTGATGAGGTCCTCCACCCACCCGGCCCGCCTTGTAGTCCTTCCCGTCCGTCTGGAAGAGCGTGGGCCCGAAGACGATGGCCAGGTTGTGCGTGTTCATCTGGTTGTCCCCCGAGAAGCGCGCTGGACCCTGCGGGGCACCCCATTATGATTCCTGCCCCGTGCCCACCCCCCGGGACCCCCTTCAGCTGCACCGGGACGTGGTGCTCAGCTTCGGGCACAGCTTGTCCCCAAATCCCCGTCCTTTCTCTTGTTTGGGATGAACCGGAGGGATGGGGATTCTCCTGCACCCCACAACCCCCCAAAACCCCACAGCAGATGGGGTGATGCCCCACAGGGCTTTGGGGACCCACGCCGTACCGAAAGAGGTGGTTGATGAGCGCCTTCAGTGTGGCCCTGTTCACCGTGGGGAGGGTGTCCAGGAGCCGCCGGTACTCCCCGATCTTCGCCCTCCTCATCCTCCAGCGCTGCAAGGGGAAAAGTACAAGCAATGAAGGGGCGGTGAAGCTGGGAGGCAGACCCCCACCTTCCCCATCCCCTATCCAGACCCCACTTTGGGGCCTCCCATCCACCACACAGCTGGTGGGGCTGGCACATCCCAGCTTTTTTGGCTGTTTTGCACCCGGGTGCCTCCAGCCCCGGTGCTTGGGGGCCGGATCCAGGAGCGAAGGGCGAGTCCCCCGGCCAGACCTGGGTGCGGGGCCGGCGGGCGCATTCCTCTCCCCACCCCGGGCTCGGCGCCCGGCGGCTCTGACTCACGGCCACCCGCCGTGCCGGCCAAGGGAAACATCTGGACCCCAGATGTGCAAAGAGAGGAACAAGCAGGGGGGGGGCCAGGCTCAGCTTTTCGGCACCAGGACCCCCCGGGGAAGGCTCCCCCACGGCTTGAAGCCCCTACCCCGGCACCGCCGCTGCCCTCGCCCTCACCCGTGGCCCGCAGCCAGTCCTGGCTCCAGCGCCGGGTGAAGAGCCCATCGCCCAGGGTCGCGGAAGAAGCGCTTGAGGGTGTTGGCGACGTCGTCCACGTGGTGCTCACCCTCCTTCAGGCGCACGCTGCGGGCGTCGCGGCGCAGCATCTCCAGCAGGTTGGTGGTCTTCGAGTTCTGCCCGCTCTTGCGGTAAATGCCCTCGGACGTCAGCCCTGGGTTAGAGCAGCCGGCTGGTGAGCCCTTGGGACCACCACGTTTTTGGCCACCCGCCCACCCCGCTGGCTGCCCATCAAAGGGTCCCCCGCGAGGGGATGCGGTGCTCCCCGCCCTGCAGGTGTTCCCCGGCCACCGAGGAGCTGTGGGCAGGAGCCAAGCCCCACTCCAGCCTCCCACGGAGCTGCAGCAGATGCTCAGGGAGGGAGGAAAACGGGTCTCAGGCTGCCCCTTGCCATGCCACGCTGATGGGGTGACCCACACCCGTCCCCGTATAGCGAGGGCGCGTACCGCACTGCGTGATGTAGTCGATGCACCCGGTCCACCAGCATGGGGACGTCCCCCTCGGTCAGCTGCTGCTCTGACAGGGTGTCCCCCGAGCTTGCCCGCAGCCTTCTGGATGGCGTTGCACCAGCCCAGGAAATCCAGCCTCCTCTCGCCCTGGATGTACAGCGTCCTGCCGGCGGCCGCGGGCCTCAGCGGGGGCTCAGCCGCCCCCTTCCCAAACCCCACAGGCCACAGCCCCCAAAACCGGGCTACCCCGAGGGTGAAGGCAGTCCCAGGACCATGGTGGGCTTGGGCAGGGGGGGATATTTTGCTGGAGGGGGCTGGATCCCCACCCACCCTCCAGCCGGGCTGCGCCACCAGCTCCGCGTTTACCTCCGCCTCTCCACCAGCACCAGCACCTCGTTGTCGCCCTGGATGGCTGCGCAGGGAAGGCAGGAGCCGTCAGGAGCGTCCAGCTCCAGCCCGGGGCTGGGTGAGCAGCAGTGGGGAAGAGGATGGAGAGGAGGAAGAGCTGCCAGGGGGACAGGGCACATACAGAGCTCCTGCAGCTTGCGCAGCTGGAGAGCCTCGTGGCGCTCGCTTGTCCTCGAAGCAGACGTAGAGCGTGGAGCCGGCCAGGGCGAACCCAGCCCTCCTTGGCGCGCTCCAGGTTGAGGCCCCCCTTGTAGAGCAGGCGGCCGATCCCTCTCGAAGTCGTGGTTCAGCAGCTCCTCTGCACGGGGGGGGACAAAGGACTGGGGAGGGGGCGGGGGCGGGCTGTCAGCGCGCAGCTCCAGCACCCACGCCGGCCCCAGCGCCCCGGTTCCCACCCTTGGCGATGGACTTGAGCCATTCCCGAGCGGCCTCGGGGCAGTCCAGCCCAAACAGGTAGAGCCTCTCCGACTCGATGTACACCTCGAACGTGCTCTCGATCCTGCGGGAGGGAGGGAAACGAGGAGCCCTCAATGCCCATGCATGGCACAAAGGCACCGGTTTGACACCAGGCACAGCGCCAGGGGGAGCATCCACGGCACAAGCGGAGAGGGGCTCAGCCTCCACCAATGGTCCATCTGATTGGGGACCCCACAGCACATCCCCAGGGCTCCAAGTGCTTTGCACGCTATGCCAGAGACCAAGGATGTTAGCAAAAAGGTTGCAAAGAATAAAATGTTAAACAGGCTCTTGCAAAGACAGGCAGCTCAGTGCCATGGGGGCCGGCGGTGGGGTGGGGCGGCAAGCCCCACAGACGGGGACGGGGGGGCGTTTGGGGCTAGCCTACCCATGGGTGTGGGGCAGGTTGTTCACCAGGCACACGATGTCCCCCGCCTTGATCTCGCGTTGGGCACGGCGTTGCGGTCGTTCTCGTAGTAGCTGAGGACGCCGTCCTGCAGCGTGCACCACCGCCGGCTGAACTCTGCACGGCACGGGGCGGGGGGGGTGCTCAGCAGCCCCCGCATGCTCCAGCCACCCGGGGCCACCCAAAGCCACCCCAAGACTACCCCACCAGCACAACAGTCAGGGCACAGCCCCTCGCTCCCAAAACCTCTCCAAAACCAGGCTGGCTTGCTCGCACCACACCCCCAGCTGTCTCACCAGTTGCCCTGGGAGCCGGCGGACGCTGCATCCCCCCCCACCAGCTCCCCCGCATCCCTGCTGGGGCTCTCCAACCCCCTGCACCCCTTTTTCCCCACCCCGTGGTCCCCCACGTACCTTCCTGGCCCTTCCTCTCACTGACAGGCTTGGCCATGGAGGGGGTCTTGTAGAGGAAGCCGTCTGTGCGTTGACGCAGGGCAGCAGCACGAGTAGTGCTTCTCCTCGCTGCCCCCCACCTCCAGGCGCGGCGTCTCTCTGCGAAGGGGGTGACAGCCTGGCACGGGGCTCGGCTTGGAGGGGCGATGGGGACATGAAATGCCCCCTGAGGCTGGGGGTTTCCCCTGCCAGAGCCACGCGAGCAGCCCCGCAGAGCCACTCGGCACAGTGGGATGAGCTTTCAGGGGCTCGGGTTTTCTCCGGTTTGCGCGGAGGGGCCTCGCCCGCCCCGCAGCTGCTCTCCCAGCCCTCTTTTTGTGCTGACAGTTCCAAAAAGCGCAGGGCCAGACCCCTCCTGGGCCAGCTCCAGCTCAGCGGGAAGGGCTTGGACGGGACTGGAGGGGGGAGGAGGCGGCCCTTGCAAGCCCGATGTGCTGGCGCTGGCCCGGCCCTGGCGCAGGGGTCTGGGGCTCGCTCCCCACGCATCTCCATCCCATCCATCCACAGTGGGTATGTCCCCAAGGCACCAGCACCGCTCCCCTTCGGGACCCGGGCACCAGCGGGGCTCCCCAAAGCGCCCGACCATGATGCAGCCTCTCCCCTCCTGCCCCAAACCAGCTCTCCTGGGCACCCTAGGGGCATTCCCAGCAAGGGCCAGACTGAAACCAAAGGTGCATGGGACTCTGCGAGGGGCAGAAATCAGGGGCAGGGGGGCTGCACGCCCGTTGGGAAATCAGAGCAAGGCTGGGGGTGGCAGGAGCGAGCTGAGCCCGGAGGCAGCTGCAGGCTCAGGAATTCAGGGCGGATCGCAGGGCTCCTGCGGTTCCACTCCGGTATTTTGGTTTGGGGCTGGAACCTGATGGGAGCAGAGCCCGTCTGGGTCACACAGGGCTGCCTTGTTCTGCACACAGCAGCGCCCCGTGCCGGGCGGGTGCCGGAGCCAGGACCAGCCCCAAACATCCCTGCCTCCCCCCAGGACAAGGGACACCTGGGGGGGGACTCCTGGGGACACCCGGGGGACACCTGGGGACACCGAGGGGACACCTGGGGACAGGGGACACCTGGGGACACCCAGAGGGCACTTGGCAGTGGGGATAGCCCTTACCTGAGGTCTTGTTATGCAGCAGGAACTCCATCTGCAGCCGCTGCCCGCTCTTCTCGGCCAGCGCCAGGGGGATCGGGCACTGGGGGTCCCCGGTGGCGCACGTCACCGCCGCCCGCAGAAGACCAGGGCCTGCGTCTCGGCCAGGTCGCTGGTGGTGACGGCCGCGCACAGGGCCTGCGGCAGAGCGGGGAGGGCGGCCAGTGAGCACCAAGCCTGCCCTTGGGGCCGCGGCTCCAGGGGGGGTGAGACCCCCGGCGAGGAGCCAGCCCTGCGAGGACGCAGCACGGGAAGGAGCCGGGGAGCGTGGCTGGGTTCCTCCCGGCCGCCGCCGGGGCAGGACAAAGGAGGGAGAGAAAGTTTTGGAGCTGGCTCGGCGGCGGCGAATCCCTCCCTTAAGGAGCCGGGGTGAAGTCATCCGGCAGCGGGGTGGGACGGGCTCTTGGAGCAGAAAAACAAACAAGCCCACATGCGAATTCCCGCGGCCGCCGGCACGGCGCGCCCCCGGCTCTTGTGCAAACAGCAGCGCTGAGGGGAGCTGCACAGCCCAGAGGACGGGAGTTGCCACCACCATGGCATGCTGAAAGCCTGCAGGAGCTGCTCACTGGGAGCGTCCGACCCCGCTTGCTTGGGGCGGTTTGGGGGGCAGGGGGTGGCAGAGGTTTGCAGAGAGGGTGCTGGAAGCAGGGCACCCATCGTGCCAGGGCCAGGCAGGGCGTTGGGATGAGTGGTGGTGGGACCCGGGGATCCCAGAGTGAGGGGAGCGTCGCCCACAGTGCTGCAGGCCGGGAACAGAGCTGCAATCCCAGCTGGTTGTGCCCTGTAGTGGAGGTGCCACCCTGTCCCTGCAGGGCTCCCATCCCGCCTGGAGACCCCAGGCTTCGGCTGGGGGGGACACGGGGAGAGCCTCGGAGGCTGGGTTGATAGAGACAGAGATCCAGGCAGGGATGCAGGCAGGGAGGGAGGCAGGGAGGCGGGCAGGGATGCAGGGATGGAGACCACCCAGCCCCACGCATAAGGCTGGCAGCCTGCCTGGCTGAGCAAACCAGGACCAAGCCCCCCAACAGCACCCCAACAGTGTGTCTCCAGTCTGGGACTGGTCCCGCTGCCCACAGACGCCACGTCCCCACCCCGAGAGCCAGGGGAGACCTCGCTCCTGCACTCTTTGGGACCCCCCAGGCAGGGTCCCCGTGACGACACCCGTCCCCAGGACCACTGACCCTGTTGAGCTCCTCCTGGTTGCCGAAGAGCGGGTGGTAGCGGCGGTACTTGCCCTCCCGGTACTTGGCGATGAGGAAGCGCCTCCGGTCCTGGCTGCTGCTGCCGGGGCCGATGGCCTCGGGGGGGCACGTTGGCGGCCCAGAACTGGTTGGCCACGGCGTTGCCGATGTGGTGGAAGAGCTGCGGGGACAAGGGGAGGCCGGCGTGGTGGTGCCGCCGCGGGGACGGGGTGGGCTCTGCGGGGCAGGGGGAGCCTGCAGGGACCTTCCAGCCCACCACAGAGCAGTGATGCTGCGGCTCTGGGTGCAGGCAAAGCATACACGCAGGGGGAAGAGGCGTCGTGCACGGGGAGTGGAGAGCACGGGTGGGCAGGAGGCGAGGGGCTGAGCCCAGGGTGGGGGAGCACCCGCCCGCCGCAGCCCCGCGGCGTGACCCTGGCCCAGCCCTGGCTCCAGGCGCGGTGCTGCAATCCTTCCACTCCCCTTCCTGCCCCAGAAAACACATCTGGAAAGCAACACCGAGAGCCGGGAGTGGATTTAAAGAGCTCTCCACAGCTCCCCGCCACCCTGCTCCCCGACCCCGTGGTGCACAGCCCCGCTTCGCCCCCCGGGGCCGGACAGCACAGGTCTGCCCAGCGCCAGGAGTTGCAGCCTTGTGGCAGGCGTGCCCGCCTGCTGCTGTGCCATTGCGCAGCAACATTTGCCCTGGGGACACTTCTGGGAGATGGCATTGCCCGAGCGAGCCCCGCGGGGTGCTCGGTGAGCATCCCCGTGCCCTTTGGGGCCATGAGGAGCAGGAGAGGGTTGGGGCTGGGGTGGGGGCACGGAGCAGGCTGGGATGCAAGGGGATGCTTGCAGAGCTCTCTGCGAGCCCGGAGGGGTTAACGGCAGCCTTCCAGGAAAGGGGAGGATCGGGGCTGCAGCTGGAAGTGTTTGGGCTGGGGATCAGGCAGACCGGAGGCGGGGGCCGCAGGGTGGGACGGGGCAGGAATGCAGGACCCGAGCGGGGTGGCTGGGGCCGGCCAGATGGGGCTGCGGCACCGGGGCACCCGCAGCGGGGCTGTTCCCATCGGGCTGCTCTGCTCCAGCCCCAGCCAGGGCAGCACAGACCCCGTGCCACGGGGCAGCAGGGTGGCACGATGGTGGGAACGAGGCGTGTGGCCAGCCCAGGCTTCCTTCCAGCGGCCCCACGAAGCACAGAGCCCCTGGTGCTGCCGGCACCAGTGCCGAGCTGCTGGGAACGGCTGCGGGGCTTGGTGCGGTGACAAAGCCCAGCTCCACGCCCGCCCTCGGCACTGGGCGCTGCCAAATTCCTGCCCGGCCCCGTGGTCACTCCGGCGGCTCCGCAGCCGTCACCTCGTGGGTGCACAGGTGCCTTCTGTCCCCAGCGCTGGCGTGAAGTGCCCCTCGTGCCCCCAGGCGATGCCGGGTGCACCGCGGGGATGGGGGCAGAGGACTGCTGGTGGTCCCCTCCCTATCCAAGTCACAGCACGGTGTCACCCGAGGGGCTCGGGTTGGGATGGGGATAACCTCCAGCTCCTGGTCAGCAGGGTCTGCAAGGGGGTGGGGGGGATGGGGCAGCTGCCCCCAGATCGGATTTTGGAGCCCATCCACGTCAATACCTCGATCAGCTCCTCGGTCCACACCTTCCTGTCCATCTTCAGGCTTCGGACTTTGGTGATGCCAGGACCCAGGCCCCGGTGCTCCCCTGCCGGCGAGAGGAGTCGTTAGGGACCTTCCTTGGTGTAGGGGGGTCACAGAGCCATGGCCCCCCCGGCCTCTCCCCCCCAGCCTCCTGTGCTGCAGAGCACCCAGGAGTGCCCACGGACCAAGCAGGGGAGGTTTGGGGGAACCCCCTCTCCCCACCGCTGGGGGCCATTTGGAGAGGAGACCAGTGCTGGGGTGCACTCAGCACCCCGGGGTGCTGAGCGGGGCCGGTACCTGCGCATCTCTTGCAGATGACGATGCAGAGGTTGATGGACGCCCAGTCGGGCTGGGGCGAGCCGCAGTCGGCGCAGAAGCGGTTGGGTTCCAGCGCCCAGATCCTCTCCGCCACCTCCGAGTTGGAGAGGGCCTCGGCGATGGCGTGCCGCATGGCCTCCACCCACTCCTCCTTCTCCTGGTCCGAGTCGGCCGAGAAGCTGCCGGCGGGGAGGGGGGTGAGGGTGGATGGCCCCAGGGAGGGGGGGGCAGCGCTGCCGGCACCCCGTCCCCTCCCTCGGCTCACCTGAAGATCCTGTAGGGCGTCGTCAGGTCGAAGCCCCTGCGGTCCACCTCCTTGACGTTCCCCACGTTCATCTCGATGTAAGTGATGCCGATGCCCTGCCGATAGTCCTGGGGGGTGAGGGGGGGGGGCAGAGAGGTGAGGGAGGGCAGCCCCCCGGGTGGCACGCTGCCCGTGCTGGTGGCAGTGGCCAGGGTCCCCACGCACACCCCCAGCCCCAAGACACACAAGGTTTGGGATGGAGATGCCACCAACCCAAGCATGCGCGATGCTCCTGGGGTCCCCAAACCTTGGGGTCCGCAGGGACGGGCTCTGCAGCCCGGGGTCTCCCACCCATGGGGTCTCCTCTCCCCATTATGGGGGTGGCAGCCCCGGGGTGCCGCGGCTCACCGCTGCTCTGCCCCGGCTGCCAAAGCGAAGGGCGGGGGTCCTCCTACAGGGGGCACCAGGGTCCCCAGCCCCTGCTGCACCCCGGCACCCACCTCCGCGTTCTTGTAGAGGAAAACTTTGTCCCCGGCCACCGCCACGAAGAGCTTGTGCTTGAACCCCCGCAGCTCCAGGAAGCCGCTCTTGTCCACGAGCTCCGTGGCGTCGGGGGCGGTCGGGGACATGGGCGTCCTCTCGGGAGCCTTGCTCTTGCGCTCCTCCGCGACCTGCTGCAGGGTCTGGATCCACTCGTTACGGTCGGCTGCGGGGCAGGAGCAGAGAGGGGTCAGGGCTTGGGCTGGGGGGGCTCGTCCCTGGGGTCAGGGGCTGCCAGGAGGATGGGAACGGCCCCGCAGCAGGGTTGGGGTTGGCTACAGGCAGGCGTCCCCAGCACTCACCGTCACTCTCAGCCCGAAACACAAAGTTGCGGTTGTTGGTGACCACCTCGAATTTCTGGTCCCCGACGCTGGCTACGCGGGAGATGGAGGAGACGGGGATGAAGCGCTTGGAGTAGGCGTCCTGGGGGGGGGACACGGGGGGAGAGACGCACCGTCACCGCCGCCGCCTTGGACACATGGGTCGGGAACGGCCCCGAGCTGGGAGCGTCGGGGTCCAGGAGGCTCGGGGCACCCCACATCCCACCCGGTGCTGGCAGCACCCCAGCACCCAGCCCGTGCTGCTACGGGGACGTCGTCCCTTTGCACCCCCATGCCTCCGGGATGCCCAGAGGGATGTGACCCCAGCTGCTGTGGTGGGCTCGGTGTGGGACAGCCGGGCAGCCCCCCCGACTCCTTCTCACCCCAGCCTCAGCCCTCCTCCCCCCTCACCTTCTCGCTGTCGAAATAGCGGAGGTAGTCTGCGTCGAGCTTCACCCAGCGCTTCTGGTAGATGTAGGACCTGGGGAGGGACGGCAGGGACCCGTTGGAGGGGACGGGGAACCTGAGCTGCATCCCTGGGGCTTGGGGAGCATCTGCATGGGAGCACGAAGGGGGCCAGGACAGGTTGGGCACGGGGACCCCAACACAGCGCGGACCCCAGAGCCTGCAGCCCCTGCTCTGCCTGCATAGGCTTGGGAGCAGGAAGGAGAGGGGAGCCCCCGGCTGCAGCAGCGCCCTCGGCCCCCCCAGCCCTCCTCTGAATCCCCACCATGCGCCCTTGAACTCGGGGCCTCTCCGCCTGTGCCTTCACGCCCCAGTTGCCGACAGCCCGGGGCCACCTCGCCATCGACCCTCGCCGCGTCCCCAGCCCTCGTGGCAGCGGGGGAAGCGGTGGGGTTTGTGCTTTCCTGCAGGCACCGATGAAAGCACGGAGCCGAGAGCGGGGGCTGCCCCTAAAAGCACCCCGTGAGCTGCTGATCCCAATTAGGTCACTACCAGAGACCCCAGAGCCGGGCTGGTGGCGTCCCTGTTCCCTGCAGGGCAGTTGGGCACCTCGCGCCCTCGGCGCGCATCAGCATCACCGGATGGGGGTGCAGGGGGACAGGCCACCCCCTCGCCCCCTGGCACCTCCTAAAAGCCTCCGGCAAGCCCTGGGAGCCCCCCTGGTGCCCCCCCAGCTTCGTGGGCTGTTGCTTAAGCGCTTGTTTGTTCAGGAAAGGATTTCAGCACCGCCACACGTGACCCCACCGCTCGGCCTTTACGTAAGGAGGAAATCCTTGTTAAGGCTCTGGGCTCTTCCACGGGCCCTCCCGTTCCCCATCCCCGTCCCACAGAAACCCCTCAGCCCTCCCGGCTGGCTTTAGGCACCCAGGGGTTGGGTGGCTTTTTTTGGTTTTCCTTCCAGTGCCTTCCCCAGGCTCCGGCTCCCCACCCAGGGAGCAGCTTCCCCCTGGCTCCCCGGGGAGCTCTGCGCGGCTCTCACTTCTCCAAAACCGTCCCCGGCTTCCTCCTCCTCGGGGATTCGGGCTTCGGGGTTTCCTCCTGGCTGGCGTTAAGATGCTGGCAGGGACCCAGGGCTCCCGCAGAAGCTCCCCGGCATGGCCGTGCCACCCGTGGGTCCCACGGGAGCAGGGCAGCAGGGGTGCAGAGCCCCGCGGTAAGGGGCTGCTGGCACAAGAAACACTTTTATGGAGGCTGCGGGGTCTGTGTGCCCATGGGTGTTATCCCCCAACAACCCACAGGTGAACGCAGCAAAAGCGCTGCCAGAAAAGCCTCCTCCTGCAGCAAACTCAGTGAATAAAATAAAATAAAATCCTCTGAGCCCTGCGGAGAAGCCAGGACGGCCGTGCCGGCGGTGCGAGGCAGCCTGCGGTCACCACTTCTCCCCAGACAGCAGCTTTCCGGGATTGCTGCCACCACCGGGCTTCCCCGGAGCGAGCAGTGCTCATTTCCCCACAAGCCTGACCCACGGCGCTCGGATGGGGGAAGCTGGAGCTGCAAAGTCAGGCTGGGACGGCAGCGGGGGCATTGGCAGGGGGGCCACGTGCGTGGCCCAGTGCTCGGAAAGCCGCAGTCCCCATCCTGCTCCCCATCCCCGTTCCCCTCGTCCACCCTCCCCTCGTGCTTCTCCTTCCTCCCCCAGCTCCCTCCTCAGCCAGCTCAGTGCAACCATCGGAGGCAGCCTCTCTGAGAAAGGATCTTTCACTAAAAGGGGCTACTTTTAACCTAAACCAGGGGGCAGGAGGGGGCTGCAGGCACCCCTTTTCACCAGAGCGACGACACCCCCAGCGAGCAGGATTTACAAGGGGAAAAAGGCACAGCACCTCCGGGGCAGGAAAAAGGGTGACACCGACAGCACGGGGAGGGCAGGGGACTGTGCCCCCCCCAACATCACTCACCCCTGCGGTGGGTTCTTGTCCAGCCACCCCGCTCGGATGGTGGGCGAGAGCTGCGCGGCGGCCGAGCGCTCCATGCCGTCGCCGAGCGTGCCGGGGCTGCTGCCGGAGAGGGCGACCGGGGGCTGGCGCGGGCTGGGGCCGTCGTCGCTCCAGCCTCTGCCTGCGCTGGGGAGCGGGAGCCGAGCGGGGGGGTTATGAGGTGGTGACGGGGTGGGCACGGCCCCCTCTGCACCGCTCAGCGCCCTGCCCTGCCCCGAGGTGCGGAGCGATGCCGGCATGGCGCATGCACACAGACGCACCCCTGTGCGCGCCCGCCTGTGCGCGCACACATCTCGGGCATCAGCATCAGCACACGCACACAGACGCACGCTCACGTGCGAGTGCCCCCACCCCGAATGTTTACAGCCCCTCTGTGCACGCACAGCCCTGCACATGCATCCCCCAGCTGCTCACACACGTGCTCGCACACGCATGCTCCTGCCCGCACATCGCCACGAACATGCCCTGCCCGTGCATGCTTGCACACCCACACGCAGGCACACGTGAACACGCACACGAGGAGGGCAGGAGGAGCCCCTACTTGGCCGGGGGAGCATCGTAGTAGTCCTCGATGAGCTCGTCCTCGCTGAAGAGGCTGTTGAAGCGCAGGGACCGCGGCCGACCTGTCACAGACTCGGCATCCTCCTGCGGGGATGGGCATGGATGACATTGGCAGCCCTGCGCCCTCCCTGCTCCGCACCAGGGTGCTTGGGGAGGGCTCCTGTGGGGCTGAGCCCCTCCAGCCACCCCCTGCACCGAGCAGGGTGCTGAGCATCCCGGCCCCACGCAGCTCGCAGCACCACCACCAGTTAGGGATGCCCAGGGAGAGGCAGGGAAAGAGGGCACAAAATGCAGCGGCACCGCCTGCATCGCCCACGTCTGCAGCTTCCAGCGGTGCCCATGGCTCTGCAAGGTGGCGTGGCGGTTCTGGATGGTTCTGGATAACCCCCCGGCCCCAGGGGCAGCGGGTGGCAGGGCTGGGGCCAGAGGAAGGCAATGCACATCGCTCTGAAAGCAACCCATTGCCAGGAAAAGGAGGGTGAGGGCTCCAGGTGCTCAGGGTTCCGCAGCCCCCAAAATCAGCCCAGAGCCGCATGAGTTCGGCCTCAGGAAGGAGTGCATAGAGGATAAAAATCCCAAATCCAGGGACTAAACGTAGGCTGTGATGCTGCAGCTGTCCACTAGCACGCACTCTGTGCACGCCAGCCTGCGGGGAGGCTGCACTTTGGTGCTGCCAGGGAAGCAGCAGCTCCATGGGCTCGCAGGGCACCCTGCTCCTCCGCCCCAGCCCCAAGCTGTGCCCACAAAGCAACCCAGGACCAGCATCACCGTCGGGGGCCCTGCATTCTCCTGCTCACCCCCCCATCCCCTTCCAGCACCCACGCCAACCTTGTCGGCCATCTGCCCCGTGGGGCTGGCTAATTCCTCCTCCCAGGCGGAGTCCTCGTAGTCAGAGTCATCTGCAAGGGCAAGCAGAAGGTGCTGGGCACTGCTGGGTCTCACGGGAGCGAGAGGAGAGTGTCCCGGCCGTGCCCCCAGCACACCAGCACCGTGGGCTTCCCCCGCGCTCTGCCCTTGGCAAACAACCTCCCTGCTGGGGTGACAATGGTGGCGTAATCAAGGGCTTGGGTAGCACCGGGGAAGGGCAAAGTCCTGCCGCGGGCAGCTCCCAGCACCGTCGCGACCCCTCGGCACCGCTCGGGGGGCGGCTTCGCCCCGGCCGGGAGCTGCCACGGGGGGCCCAGGGCTCTGCCCGCAGCCCGTTTCTGTTCCCCTGCTCCTTTGCTCAGCTGGTTGAGGAAGGGGAGCAGCGTGCGGCCCCCCGCGCCTCCTGCCGCTCGAGATGGGAGCTGGGCTGCAGCGGGTGGCACCGCGGGGCAGGGGGAGAGCTGCTGGGGGCACAAATGGTGGCCGCATCCTGCTCCCGCCTGCCTTTTCCTCTCTCCATGTAACCATGCAGGCGACTTCTGAGCCCGTGCGAAGCTTTTGCTCCCCTCCTGGGAGAGGGCGCATCCAAACCCCAGCCCAGATGTTGTACCCCACAAAAATCCCCAGCCCAGAGCCTGGGAAGGGGATGGAGCAGGGAGGGAGCTGGGCAGGCTGGGCAGGCTGGGCAGGACAGAGGGACAGAGGGACAGAGGGACCCACACCACGCCAGGTGGCCCAGAGGAGGATTTGGGACCGAGGAAGGGACAGCACTGGCCCCGCTCGTACTCACCGAACTCGGGCACGAAGGGACAGGAGGGCTTGGAGGGCGTCTGTGGCTGCGGGGCTGGCTGCGGCTTGGCACGGGGCAGCAGGGCCGGTGGGGATGGAGGGACACAAGGTTCCCTGTCGGGGATGGGGACGGGGATCTCCACCTTGGCAGGAACGCTGCGGAGAGACAGGAGCAGGCGCTGGAGGACAGCACCGCGGGCATCCCACGGACCCTCCCGCACCCGCTTTCACCTGGGGGGGCCCCAGAACAGAGCCCCTTTTACAGCACGGGTCGCACGCACCAACCCCATCCCCGATCCCCCAAACCCTCCCGTGGCAAAGGCCTCACCCTGCGCGGGTTATGGCGGCGCTTTTCTGGCCTGGAAGTATTTTCTGGCACCCAGCCTCAAACCTCCCTCGCAGCTCAGGTTTCTTATCGGGCCCTCAGGGACACCAGGGGCCGCCTCCAGCCTTGAAGCCCGGTCCCGTATCAGGTGTTTTTGTCCCCTGGGCCGGGGGGGGCTGGGTCCCAGGGGACCCAGGGGACGCAGGTCCCAGGCTCACAGCACCCAGCTCTCTGCCTGGAGCCCCCAGAGCCCCCCGCCGAGCCGATTCTGGCCGCCCCTCGCCCGTCACCGCTGTTCTCCGCTCGCTTCCTGCCTCCCGAACTACTGCAGGCGGGCGGCAATAAATAAAGCCCTCCGCACCGTGGTGCTTCTGGGGGCAGGAAACCGGAGGAAGTTCCCGCGGGTATAAAAATAAGAGGGACCTGATTGAGCGGCCCCGATGTGACAGAGGGGGCAGGGCGGGGAGGAGGCTCGGCACGGCCCCGCAGCCCCACGGGGCGCTGAGCTCCGCCGGTGGCACAGGGAGTGCGCTCGGGGGGACCGGGAATGGGATTCTGTGCAAGAGCCACGCACCCAACACAGCGTGCAGCCAAACAGGGGGTCCCGTTGGGCTGCTGTCCCACAGCGAATCGCAGCCCAAGCCCCATGCGTCGGAGCCAGCGAGGTGGAAAACTCGGCTCCAGACCCAGCGGGCTCTGGCGGCGGCGATGCCAACCCTCCGCAGCCCCGGGGCATAGCCATGGCCATGGACTCGCAGACCCTGGGGCGGTTTTTGGGGCAGTTTTAGTTCCCAGCCCTGCTCCAAGTTGCTCACCCAAGAGGTTTTGGGGGGAGCTGACAGCCCGTGCTGGAGACGGCTGGGTGCCCAAGGTGGGTGCTGCCTAGCCATGGGTGCCGCTGGAGATGTTCCCGGCCCTGCACTGGGGCCACCGTCCCCATCCACGAGCCCTGCACCCCCCGCCTGCACTGCAGCCCCGAGTTGGGGCATCTGGGCAGGATCCAGCCCCTCGAGCACCAAATCCCAGCAGTTACACGGAGAAAGCTCAGCACCACCTGGGCTGCTCCCAGCACCCAGTGCGCCCTGGGGACAGCCACGCCGGGTCCCCAGGCTGCCCGCGGATGCTTTGGCTTCTGCCTCCACCGAGGGTGCTCGGGAGCTTTCCCGGAGCCTCGGAGAGCAAACTTCTCCCTCGGCTGCCTCGCTGCGGGTCAGGCTGACCTCATTTCTCAGCAGCCATTGCCATGGGAACCAGCCACAACCATCCATACATTAGGGGAGCGGGGCCAGCCCTCCCGCAGCTCCCAGTGCCACCGGCACCACCAGCCGGGGGCTGGCACCGAGGGGTGCAGGGACCCAGGGGCAGGGAGGTGACAGCGGGTTTGTCACAGGGCCCCCAGCAAGAGAGGGCCACCTGCGTGGCCTCCAGGCCCCCCGTGGGCTGCGTCGTGAGCCCTGATGCCAGCAGCGAGCTGATGGCCCCGAGGTCCCCAAGCTGCCCAAGGTCCCCAAGCTGCCCCAAGGTCCCCAAGCCTCCCTGAGGTCCCCAGGCTGTCCCATTTCCTGTTGTTTCACAGCATGACAGGCAAGGACAACCATTGCCTCCTCACCGGGGACATCTCAGGAGGGCTCAGGAGGACGCTGTTCCTGTTGTCACCCGGTCCTGCGCACCCGGCCCCCTGGGGCTCACGGGATGAGGCCAGCAGCGGGCAGCCACAGTGTCCTCACGGCACTGATAACGTTTCAGTTCCCCAAAACACCGAGAGGCGAAACTGCAAAAGCACAAGAGCAAAACACCCCAGGGCTCCTCAACCCTGAAAACTTCAGCAGCTCTTGCGGCCGCGCACGGGGAGCGGAGCGGGACCCCCAGCGCCTCCACAGGGTGCGTGCTGCCCCGTGCCAGCACAGGCAGGGAGCACAGCCCAGAGCGCTGCCCCCTCCTCAGCCATCGCTCCCTGTCCTCCTCCATCCCCTGGGGACGAGGAGGTGACCGTCCCCATGGGTGCCCCCCAGCACAGCCCCTCTGTTCGATCCTCTCGAGCCCCCCCAGCAGGATGCAGGCGTGCCGGGGGTGACGGTGGCACCCAGGAGGGCTGGGGTGACAGTGGCACCCAGCGGGCCTGGGGGTGACAGTGACACCCAGGAGGGCTGGGGGTGACCTGGGGACCTGGCAGGGCTCAGGGGGGACCACAGCGGGGGGGGACGGAGCTGGCTGGAGGGCAGCAGCAGCACGGAGGAAACTGCAGCGCGACGCTTGCTCTCGGCAGACCTGGAGCCCGCCAGGACCCCAAGGCTCAGCCCCCCCCCAGGTCTGGCCCCTCGGTGACTTTTGCAAAAAGTCCCCCCCGTGTCCCTCCCCCCCCCCCCCCCGGGGCTGTTTCCGTGGGGGTCGGTCGGGGAGGGTGTGGGTACAGCCCCGCAGCGGCCGTGCCCTGCGGGAGGAAGTGCCGGGGACCACGGCGGCGCTGCCGGAAGAGGGGGAGCCGGGGCGAGCGGCTGCACCCCCAAAACGCCGGGCAGCGCAGCAGAGAGGGCCCCGGCGGGGCCTGGGGAGGCAGCAGGTCCCCCCCGCAGACCCATCCTGGGGACACCCCCGTGTCCTTCTGGAGGGGCTGCCCCCTCCCAGAGCCGTGGCTGCTGGGGACGGACCCGTGCGCTGGTGTCGCTGGCTGATGGCGAGAGGCAGCAGCCTGGACGCAGCACCCAGATGTGGTGGGAACCCCCACCCCGAGGTGGGGAGGCATCACCCAGGCGTGGGCAAACAGCCCCCCCAGCACGGACAAGCATCGCCCGGCCGAGTGCATGCATTGCCCCGACGTGGACAAGCAGCACCCCGATGTGGAGGAGCATCACCCCGCTGCTTTGGGTCCGGGCAGTGTCCCCACACCCCTTGGGACCTCTGTGCTCACCGAGCTCACACAGCACAGCGCAGAGCCCCAGCCGTGGGGCAGGGAAGGGCACAAGGGGCCGGGACCCAACGGTCTGAGCTGTGGGGCTCCCCACCAGCCAGCACCAGGTCCACGGCACCCTGCTCCCCAGCCACCCCGCTCAGCCGTCACCTCGGGGTCCCCACGCCCAAAACCCACACGAGCTGCAGCTGGGGCTGTCACCGGCCCCCCAGCCCCGCTGCCGTTGCCTCACCGGTGCTGAATGGACCCGGGGGGTGGGCAGGCACCCACCGACACCCGGCAGGGGGCCAAACCCTGCTGTGCACATCCTCTGTGGGTACCAAGCACCTGCGCATCCGCGCCCTACTGTGCGTATCGTCCACGGGAACCAAGTGTCACCATATCCATGCCCTACTGCGTATGTCCTCTGTAGGAAGCAGGCACCAGCGTGTCCATACCACCAGGAGCCAGGCGTGTACCTGCCAGAGCAGCCAAGCGTCGGTGCTGTTACACCACTCCCTGCAGCAGTCAGCAGCAGCACGTCGCAGCCCCCGGGTACCCGGACACCGCAGGAACCCAGCACCTCCCTGTCCTCAGCTCACTGCGCACCTCTGCTGTAGGAACCCAGCCCCACCACAGCCACTGCCTGCTGCGTACGTCCACTGCAGGAGCCGTGCACCGGGTTGCACCTGTGAGAAACATCTCGACGCCCTCCTGTGCATATCCACGGCAGCAATCGGGCACCAGCACGTAAGGTGCACCCCCTGCAGCAGCAGGTGGCAGCACGGACACGTCCCACTCCACATGCCCCCTGCGCAGACACCCTATGCACACAGTCACTGCAGTAACCACGCAGCCGTGAAGTCTGCACAGATAATTTACACACGTGAAGACACGCACACTGCACGGGCAGCAGCGCACACAGAGCGCTGGTGACCCACGGCCATCGGTGTCCCGGGGGACTGGGGGACAGCACGGGCCAGGAGCCGTCCCGATGCCCGTGCTGGCACAAAACAGCTCCTGCCACCCTTCCTGGAGCCGCCGGCACGCTCAGGCTCCAGGCCATGGTGAGGACATGTCCCTGTGCATGTCCCCATCCCTGTCCCCGTCGTCTCCAGCACAGGACACACCACCACCAGCTTGGCCCAGTGAGTCGGAGCCTGGCCAGGCCCAGCCGTCCCCACGCAGGACCCGCTCCCACGGCTCGGGGGTCCCCGGCGTGGCAGTGACCCTTAACGCCCTTCCACGACTCGCTCCTGAGGCTTTCGGAGCCTCACCAACACCCAGCGCCTCCAAAACCCTGCAGCGAGGAGTTCCCCAGCGCCTCCAGCAACCTGAGCATCTCCTGGCGCCACCTGGGTGGCCCCGGAGGGGAAGGGACAGGCGGAGAGGGGAGCGTGGCACCGCGGGGACTTGTCCCCACCTCCCGGGGCGCAGAGGAAGGAAATGTCCACGCAAGGAAAGCAAAACAAAAAGCAGGAGGCGACGCTGCCACATGGCCCCGGGGGTGTCAGCACGCACCCAGGCTCCGACCACCTCAGTGGTGACACACAAAAAGGGTCACGACGCACAAAAAGGGTCACGACATGACGGCGTCCCCTGCCTGGCACCGGGGTCCTGCCCTGCAAACGGCTCCTCTCCGCCTGCCGGGGTGCACGAAGGCGCCGTGCCACGACTGTGCCGTGGCCAGCCCCGAGCCCCGGTGCCACCGCAGCACCCGGCGCACAGCACCCTCCCTCCTCCGCCCCCCTTCACCCCAGTCCCCAGGGCCGGAGGGGAACCGGGGGGCTCAGGAAAACACAGGAACGGCGCAAAAGGAGGTGAAATTCCCACTTTTGGAGAAGAGGAAACTCGTTCCCCGTGCAAAATCCCCCGCCCTCCACCACACTTGCCACGAAGGCTGCGCTTCGCCGCGCGCGGCGGTGGCACTGCCCCTACCTGCGCCGGTGGCGGGGGGGGGGGGGGTCCCAACAGGGCCAAATCCGGCGCGGCGGGGCGAGGCGATGCCGGGGAGCGGAGCTGGGCGCCCGCTCGGCCGCCCCCCGAGCACTTCCTGCTCGGCGCTCGCCGCGCACAAAAACTTCCTGAGCGACCCGAGGCGGCCGCGGCCGGCCCCAAACCCACAGCCCCGCGGGCCTCGCTTCTTCCCGGCGGGGAGAATGAGTCTGTGGGGGCTGCGGGGATGGGGAGCGGGGTGGGGACACGGGATGGGGACATGGGATGGGGACATGGAATAGGGACATGGGATGGGGAGAGAGGATGGGGACACGGGATGGGGACATGGGATGGGGACATGGGATGGGGACATGGGATGGGGACACGGGATGGGGAGAGAATGGGGACACGGGATGGGGACACGGGATGGGGAGAGAATGGGGACACGGGATGGGGACATGAAATGGGGACATGGGATGGGGACATGGGATGGGGACACGGGATGGGGACATGGGATGGGGACATGGGATGGGGACACGGGATGGGGACATGGGATGGGGAGAGAGGATGGGGACATGTAATGGGGACATGGGATGTGGAGAGAGGATGGGGACACGGGATGGGGACATGGGATGGGGACATGGGGAACAGGGATGTGGAGTGGGGCTGGGGACATGTAATGGGGACACAGGATGGGGAGAGAGGATGGGGAACGGGGAACAGGGTTGGGAAGTGGGGATGGGGACATGGGATGGGGACACAGGATGGGGAGAGAGGATGGGGAGAGAGAATGGGGAATGGGGAACAGAGATGTGGAGTGGGGTTGCGGACATGGGATGGGGACACGGGATGGGGAGAGAGGATGGGGAACAGGGTACAGGGATGGGGAGCGGGGATGGGGACATGGCATGGGGAATGGGGAACAGGAATGGGGAGTGGGGGTGGGGACACGGGATGGGGACATGGCACAAGGAGAGAGGATGGGGAAGGGGGAACAGGGATGGGGACACGAGATGGGGACACGGGATGGGGAGTGGGGACAGGGGGCTGGCTTTCAGGGGCCTTCTCAGCGCTCAGAGGTGCAGCGATGGAGAAGGTCCCCAGCCGTGGTGGCAGCTGAGGTCAGCTCCAGGACCCGCGGGACAGCCAGGGCCCCTGCTCCAGAGGTGTCCTGGAGCCCAAGCACCACGGCCGGGTGCCTGCCCACCCCGCAGATCGCAGCCCACCTGCACGCCTCGGGGCGTCCTGCTGGCTTTGTGCCCTAACCCCCCCCCCCCGGGGCCACTGGGGGCCCTTCCCATCCCGGCCACATGGACACCCTGGTGCAGGGGGGGGGGGCACGGTAGCCCCCCAGGCTTGCCACCTCCACAGCCCCCAAAACCACAGGAAGCCCCGGTTCAGTTCTGAGCACGTGGGGACCCCCCCCAGCCCCCTCCCTGGCATTATTTCTGCAGCCCCCCCGCCCCCCCACGCAACCCTCCTGAGGACAGGGACAGGACGGGTGCTGTCACCTGAGGCTGGAGAAATGGGACCACCCAGGGGGGCTTTGCCTGCCGGGGGGGGCTCACCAGCTGCAGGAGCACATTGGCCTGCTGGGGGGGGGGGGGCACACATGGCCTCCCCCAGCAGGGGACAGCAGGGGGACGGGGCAGCCCCCAGTCTTGGTCAGCATCTTGGCTGTGGCCAACATCACCCCCCCTGCAAGAGCAGTGCTCAGCACCCAGCCCTGTACCCACGTGCTGCCCTGCAGGATTTTGGGGTGCACAAGCTCTGGCTGTGCCCGGGGGGGGAGGAAATCATGCCTGGGGGGGGAGGGGGGGGGGCAGCACACACATTTCCAGCCCGCTGCAGCAAAACCCGCTCAGCCTCAGCTCTGCAGCTGCACCGGGGCTGCTTTCGCTCGCGCCCGACGGCAGTGGGGAGGTGCTGGGGGGGGAGAGGCACCGAGGGGGGGTTAGAGGGTGGGAGGGACGTCCTCACACACCCCCCCCCGATGGCTGTGCACGCTGCTGTCACCACACCGCAGCCGCTTTCATGTGACGGGGGCTGCGCCGCCGGCAGCTGCCTGCGGTCTGCAGGGCAGGATGAGCTCCTCGGAGCTCAGCGCCCGCACCGGGGCACGGGGTCCGTGCTGAGGCGGGGGGGGGGGGGGGTGAGGTCCTCCCACACCCCGAGAGCTGGGGGAGAGCAAACGCACGCCCAGGACAAGGTGGCCGAGGGGGTGGGGTGACAGCAGTGGCGGGGTGCCCAGGGTGCCCCCGCGCCACCCCGTGCTCAGCACCACGTCCCCGCCGCCCGCCTGCGTGTGCCGGGGGACAGGAAAATCCCGGACGGGGCACTTTTGGCCCCAAACTGCCCAGCCAAAGGGGCTGCCGGGGCAGAAAAACCAAAAAAAAAAAAAAAATGACGACAAAAACAGCAAAATACAACTTTCAGCCCCAAAACCAGCATCAACGAGAGAGCCGCGGGGCCCGGGGCGCACGGCGAGGTTTTGGCCCCCTCGGCACCCCCCAGGCACACGGCGCTGGCCCCGCACCCCCCGAGGGACTGGGACGGAGCTGGGGGTGTCCCAGCGGGTGTCCCCCCCCCCGGTGGGGACAGAGTGACACTAGAGGGCACCAGTGTCCGGGACGAGAGCGGCCACGGGGGTGCGGGGAGACCGGGGGGGTAAGATGGGGGTGGGGGGACCCCCGGGGGGTGGGAGGGTGGAGGGACCCCCAAGGGGGTGTGCTGGGGGTGTAGGAACCCAGGGGGGGCGTGCTGGGGGTATGGGGACCCCCCAGAGGGATGTACTGAAGTTGTGGGACCCCCAGAAGGGTGTTGGGTTGTAGGGACCACCAAGGGTGCGTGCTGGGGGTACGGGGACCCCCAGGGGGACGTATGGGAATTGTGGGACCCCCAGGGGGATGTGGGGGTGTAGGGGACCCCCAAGGGGGTGTGCTGCAGGTATGGGGATCCCAAGGGGATGTACTGGAGTTGTGGGACGCCCAGGGGGATGCAGGGGGTGTAGGGACCCCCAAGGAGGTGTGCTGGGGGTGTGGGGACCCCCAGGGGAAAGTATGGAATTTGTGGGACCCCCAGAGGGTTGTGCTGGGGGTATAGGGACCCCCAGGGGGACATACTGGAGTTGTGGGACCTCCAGGGGGATGCGGGGGTGTAGGGACCCCCAAGGGGGTGTGCTGGGGGAATGGGGACCCCCATAGGGAAGTATGGGAATTGTGGGACCCCCAGGGGGATGCAGGGTTTAGGGAGCCCCAGGAGTGTGTGCTGGGGGTATGGGGATCCCCAGGGGGACATACTGGAATTGTGGGACCCCCGGGGGGGTGTGCTGGGGGAATGAGGACTCCGATGGGGAAGTACTGGAGTTGTGGGACCCCCCAGGGGGGCTGAGGATGGAGGGAACCCCAGAAGGTTGTGCTGGGGTGTAGGACCCCCAGGGGGGTGTGCTGGGGGTATTGGGACCCCCAGGGGGACATACTGGAATTGTGGGACCCCCAGGGGGATGTGGGGGTGTAGGGACCCCCAAGGGGTTGTGCTGGGGGTATGGGGACCCCCAGGAGGATGTACTGGAGTTGTGGGACCCCCAGGGGTGAAGGTGGGAGGACCCCCAGAGGGTCGTGCTGGGGGCATGGGGACCCCCAGGGGGGTGTGCTGGGGCTATTGGGACCCCCAGGGGGACGTACTGGAGTTATGGGACCTCCAGGGGGATACGGGGGTGTAGGGGGCCCCCCAAGGGGATGCGATGGACCCTCCCCTCATGGAGACCCCGCAGCTCAGGGCCCCCCAGGCCCAGCCTCCCCCCCGACACCCGCCGCTCCCCGCTCCCAGCCCCGTACCTGCTGGCCTCGTGCTGGGACCCGGCCCTGGGGGGCAGCGCGGGCGGGCGGCTGGGCGCCGGGGGGGCCTTGAGGGACTGGCATTTGCCTTCCACCTGGTGACGCTTGGCCGGCAGAGGCGGCAGCGGGGGTCTCGCCCGGCTCTCGGCTTTGGGGGCTGGCAGAGGGGGCAGCTCCGGGGCCGGGCTGCAGGGAGGGGGGCGGCTCGGGGCCGCTGGCAGCCGGGGAGAACTTAACGGGGGGCCGGCAGCCCACCCTGGGCGGGATGGGGGGCGGCAGCAGGGCGACGCTCGCAGCCCCCTCGGGCTCCAGCAGCGGCGGGGACCGTGGGGGCTCCGTCGGCGCGGCGGTGCCAGCACCCTGGCGGAAGATGTGGCGCTTCATGGGCACCGGTTTCCTCGGGGGGGGCTCGGGCAGGGCGGCCTCGGCGAAGGCTTTTTGGACGCCCAGCAGGATGCGCTTGCGGTGGCCGGGCAGCAGCACGCCGAGGCGGGTCAGGCCCTCGTCCGTCAGCGCCCGGCAGTCCCAGACGGTGCGCAGCTCGCTGCGCTCGAAGGCGTCGGCGTACTGCTCCAGGTGCAGGGCCGCCAGCCAGGCGGCCACCGGGAGCCACCCCCCCTCCTCCTCCATGGCGGGGGGCCCGCGGCGCTCAGCGCATCTCCTCCGCCCGGCGGGGCTCAGCACGGCGTCGGGACCTGGGGGAGGAAAGGGACGGGGTGAGCGCAGGTTCCCCGCGTTGAGCAGCCTGAGTTTCGGGGGGGGGGGGGGGGGGGGGGGGGGTTCCCTCGCCCCTCCAGCACTGCCCTCGTCCCCACCAATTTGGTGACCAAATGGGGCCGCGGGTGAGCTGGGAGTGGCACGGTGCCAGCCCAGGCACCTAAATGTAGGTGCCCCAGCGCTAATTAGAGCCACCCCCGGGGGGCTCTAATTAGAGTCACCACGGGGGCTCGCCGCGGAGAGCTGGGCACGGCGCGGCAGCGGGTGCTGGGGGTGCTGGGACCAGGCTGGTGGCACGGCCCAGTGCTGGACCCACGCTGCCCGTGGGGTCCTCATGGCTGGGTCCCAGCAGAAGGAGCCTGCAGAAGCCATCCGGACACGGTGGTGACAGTGCCAAGGGTGGCATGGCCGGGGGGACACTGCAGGCTCTGGCTGGGGGAGCTGCTGGCTGCCCCCTCCCCGCCTGCTCTTGCCATCCTCTTGCTCCTCTGCGTCCCTGCCGCAGGACAGAGGACACCCAGCCAGTGATGGGCTAATCGATAGGGTGCGGGGGTGATGTATAAATAGCTCCTGAGCCGCTGCAAGGCGGGCAGGCAGCCCGCTGAGGAGCCCCAAAATGCTGGACGATGGTGTGGCCACGGCCCCTGGCACAGACCCAGCCGGTGCACAAGCCAGGACAGGGGGACGCGGGCAGACGGATGGGACCAGGGGGTCGCATCTCCTCCAGAAACATTGGGCAAAACCTTTCCATGGAAACGTGGTGCCGAGAGGAGCCGAGGTCCCCGCTGCCCTGGCAGGGCGCTGGTGGCCGTGGCTGTCCCCAGCTTGTCACTGTGCCCGCAGAGCCCCCGGCGTTTTATCTCACAGCCCAGAGGCTCGTGTGCTTGGCTGCGGGTTGTAAATCTGCCGGTGTGGGGAGCGAGCTCGTGGTTTTAGGAGCGGGGCCAGCTCCCGGCTTCTGACTGCAAGCACTCAGCTCCCTGCCTGGCTGCTCGCAGCACTGGGTGGCGGCAGGGGGCCAGCCCCGTGTCACACCCATGTCACCTCCCTGCTGCCCTGTGCCACCCCTGTGCCCTCCCCATGCCATCCCGTGCCATCCCCATGCCACCCCTGTGCCTCCCCATGCCGGGGGCGCTGCAGGCTGCCGGGCTGAGCCTCTCCAGCCACCCAGCTGCACGGAGCAGGGCCGTGGCCGGTGCCCAGGACCTGACACGAGCTTGCCCCCATGCCCGGGCCAGCCGATGGTTCCTCAGGGACTCAGCCCCCCCGGCACTGCAGTCCCAAGTCCTTCTCCTGCCCCGCTCCAGCCCTCGGCCCCTCTCCCACCTGCAGAGCCTGAAGCTGTCCCCAGCGGCGAAGAAGCCAGCAGTGCTGGATGTCACCAAGCACACAGGGCGGTGCTCGGGGTCACGGCCACCTCCCCGTGCCCCAGCCTCTTCCCCGCAGCTCATGGGGAAGCTGAGCACCCTGCAGCACTGCGCAGCGCCCAGGGCACGGGCGGGGAGGAGAAGCAGGGCTCACCCTCAGCCTCAGCACCCCAGTTCCTGGTGGCCCCGGGCGGGAGGCTGAGCTCCCGCACCCATGAACTCTGATCCCGGCCACGCAGCGGGCTGGGAGGCAGTGGGCGAGCAGCGTGATGGCCCCGCGGCCGTGCCGCTCGGCACACAGCTCGGCGCTCCGGGCCGGCCCCGGCTGCGTGCCAGCGAAGCGAGAGCTCCTCTTTTCCTGGGTGACCCGGATCTGCAAGCCCGGGACGCGCGGCTGTGCCGGGGGAATGCGCGGTGAGCTCGCCCCGCTGCCACCGAGGAGACCCAAAGAGTGCGGGGCAGCGGGACGTGGTGCTCAGCCTGCAGCACCGCAGGATGATGGGGGCCGGGCAGGCGAGGGGATGCCCCTGGCCGAGGGGTTTGTGCAGCTCAAACACCTCCGACGGGAGCTGCGGGGCCTGGGGCTGCCGGGAAGCTGCTGCTGCCCCTGTTCAGCCTCCTGCAGCAGCACCGGGGCTGGGACCCCCAGCACCATCCTGCACCCTGCGCCCGCAGCCCCCCGGCACCCCACCAGCAGCACCCTCAGCACCTTTCAGAGCAGGCGCCGGCGGCTCCTTCCCGAGGAGGAGAGCAAAGCGGAGCGCTGAGCCCCGCCGTGCAGAGCCCCCTTATCTGCAGGAGCAGCGGTGACGGGAAATCCTGCCCCTGCCACCCCCCATCGGCACACCAGACGCGGCCACAGCACGTCAGGCACGGGGCCACACGTCCCCAGGCGCCACCAGCGGAGCAGCGCCGGCGTCCCCGATTCCCCCGCCGCCCTGACCCCGGCACACATTTTATTTCGGGCTCGCTAGGAGCTCCTTCTGCCCTGCTCAACAAGAGCCAGAGGATTTCCTGCTGCTATAAATACGCTGATCGCGAAATCTGGCCCTCGGAGTCACATTTTTTCTGACTCATGCTCCTCCGACCCCCGTGGTTCCGGCAGCTCAGCTGCTGCTGCTCCTCCCCGACGTGGTGCTGTGCACAATGTGCATAAAGAGGCACATTTATGGGGTGCGGAGCGAGCAGTGGGCCCGGGGCAGACCCTCCCAACCCCCCAGATATTTTTAGGGTGCACAACCAGCAATAAACCCCCCAGAAGCACAAACCCCGTCAGCCCCGCGGGGAGCTGCGCAGGGATGCGCACACAGCCGGGCACTTTCCCTCTCTCGCCCCCGGCGCTAAAAAAAAAAAAAAAAGCCACCTGGCTTTAAAAATAGGCGAGTGACGCCGCGCGGTGACACTGCTGTCACAGGACATCCGGCACTGCCTCTGCGCACGCGGGCTCGTCCCCCGGCTGCTCCCTGCCCCAGTCCGGGCCCTGCAGAGGAAAAGCAGAAGGAAACGCAGCGCTGCCGCTGTCCCATCCCCTCTCTGCCACCTTTTGCAGCAAAAAAATAAATAAATAAATAAAAAAGCCCTGAAAATCCATTTTCTGGTCCTCGCCGGGCTCCTTGGGGCCACGAAAGCGCAGCCCCAAGCACAAAGCTCTGAGCCCCGCGGCACAGCGGGGGGCACGGGGAGGACCCTGGATTCCAGGAGCATTTGGAGAGAAAAGCAAAGCCCTGGTGGCTCCCCCGGCTCAGGATGAGACCCCTGACCCAGCCCATCTGCAGCGCCCTGCTAGAGCACCTGGGGGGGTGTAATACCGCAAAAAGGGGGGATCTGGGGAGCGCACACATGGGCAGAGCACCGTCAGGGCCACGGTTTGATATTTACAAGCGGCTCTCCCGGCACGGAGCAGCCATGGGGGCAGACCCGCTCAGGACCACCCCTCCCTTGCCGTTCGGTTTGCTGCTGGCCCAGGGCTGGGACACGTCTGGACCCCGCACACCCCCTTCACCGTCCCGAGCCCTGTCCCCAGCAATGCCCGGGGTGGTGCAGGGACGGATCCTGGCTCCAGCGGGGCTGCAGGGCTGTGCCACACCGCTCTGAGCCTGCCCAGCGCAGCGATGCCATGCAGCTTGCTGCCCCGGGGGAGCACAAGGGGTTTGGAGAAGCTCCCCTGGTGCGTTTTGCAGTGCGCAATCCCGAAAGGGGTAATGTCACCCCACACAGGGACGAGAAGGAGCCGCCAGGAGCGACGGGCACAGGGCTGGGAGCACCTGGAGCTGGGGGCGAGGCGGTGCTGGGGGCAGCCCTGCAGGACGGAGGGCATTGCAGCGGGGCCGTCACACCGAGGTGGCACCATGGCACCACCCCATCAGCTCCCCGAGGGACCTGCGGGCCCTGCCCCTTGGGCTGGAGTCGCCTTCGCTCTTTAGCACTTCGCCCCGGCACGTGTCAGCCGCGTAAATCATTCATCAGCCCCTTGCCGGCTCTCCTCCTTGGGCCATTAATCATTTAACCTCCACCCGAAAGGAGACGAGGAAATTCCAGAAAGAGGAGAGCCGCTGGAAACAACACGGGCTGCTGCAACCTGAGGAGCGGCGCCCAGCTCCCAGCTCGCTCCCCGCACCCCCCCCCCACCCCATCCCCTTTTTTGGGGACACGGTTTCTGGTGGCACGGCCCCAGAAGATGCCCGGAGCAGCTCCGACCTCCAGGGCTGGGCGAGGAGGGAGCCCCCCGCTCCCAGCACCCAAATCCAAATCCCCCCTGTGCTTCCCGGCCGCATTCCTCCCGCGATTAGGCAGCGCCTCTCGGGTTTTGTAAGGGACTTAGCGGCTGGGGGAGCCTCGTGCCTGGGGCTGCAGGCACGGCCTCTGAGCCAGGAGGATGGAGCCTGGACCCCAGAACAGCTGGGAACAGACCCCACCAGCCCCAGCACCGGCTTCATCCCCCTGCTGTGCCTCAGTTTCCCCATGCTGGGGACGCAGAACTCGCTGCAGGGGACACAGCACGGTCCCCGTAGCTGCTTCGTCCAGACCAAGGGGCTCAGCAATCCCTGTGCTCTGAAGCAGGGGTGCTGGCTGCTTCTCTGTGTGCTCCCCACCCACCCCATCCTCACGGACCTGGCCTGCTTGCACCCAAATTAACGGAGGTATTTGGATGCTATTTTACCCCCAGCCACCTGCATGCAGCTCCCAGGCAGGGCTCCCACCAGGGACCCCCATCCACTCCGACCTGTGCGCCAGCACCCCCTGTCCCAGCCCCTGGGGGGGGGTCACCCTGCTCCCAGGGTCCTTGGGAGAGCCCCCAGAAGACCCCCACAGAGGCAGCTTGTGCCCGCCGTCCCCTCGGGGGGGTGCTGCCTGCTCCAAACTGCCGCCCGATATTTCACCACCCTGCACCGTGCCACAGCAGGGGGGGGACATGGTGCCAGATGGGGGTCCCCGTACCCCACAACGGCCCCAACAGCCTGGGAAGCTGTGGCCAGGGGAGCTGCCAGCACCGCCACGTGAGCGATCGCCATCACCTCCACATGATCCAGGAGGACTCGTTCAGCATGCGAACGCCCCCCGCGCCCCCAGCCCCAGCCGGCGGCAGGTTGGCAGGGCCGGCTCACCCGCTGTTCCCTCTCCAGCCCGATTTACCCCAAAAGCAGCTCCATTTCCAGGGCAGATGGAGTGAAGCAGGAGAACCGAGGTGCCCTCCCCGCTGTGTGCCCCCCAGCCCAGCTGGAGAGCTCCTCCTGGACCCACCGTGGCGGTGGGCTCTGCGTCGGGCACGGCACCGCATGGGAACCCCGGCACGCACCGCCAGAAACCCAGCACCCCGACTGCAGCCCCCCCCCGCCCCCCCTGTGCCGTGCTGCCGGTGCTGGGGTCACCCGGGGGGGACAGAGGCTTGGTCAGGGCTGGTGGCAGCGCTGCTGCTGGCTGCCACCCCCGGGCCAGCACCATGGGAGCAGGACCGAGAGCCCTTGGGCGTGAAGCGCTCGGCGGACCGGTCTGATTCAGGTCCCGATTCCTCTTTCAGCATCTGCAGTCTGACAGGCAGGGCAGACAGACAGACAGACAGACAGACGGACAGACCCCGCCGGCACACCCAGGTTCCTGTTCCCATGCCCTTGGGCTCTGTAGGTGGGAGGAAAGCGGGCGAAGCGCGGTACCTGGGCTCAGCTTTGGGACGTGGGTGGGGAGAGCGCTGCCAGCCCGCAGCCCATGCCCGGCTCTGCGCCGCGCTCCAGGCTCTGCGCAGGGCTTTCTGCCTTGCCGGGGACTTCCTCAAATGCCTCCTCGGAGATCAGGAACTTGCAGAAAGAGCAAGGCGCCCGTTAAAAGCCCCGCATGCATGGGAACGTGTTGCAATAACCGCTGCTAGAGCGGCTGCAAGAGGCCGCGGGGTGAGCGCGGCCCCCGCTATCTCAGCAGGACAGCGAAGCACCTCCGACCGCAGCCGCCGCAGGACCCGCGTGGAGGAAATCAGGCCAGGGGGCCGGGGGCACCGGCAGCACCCGGTGAGCCCAGGGCTCACAGCAGGGACCCGGGCACCAGGGAGGGGATGGTTCGGGGACGGAGGGACAAGCAGAGCCCGGCCAGGGCACGGCTGCCACGTCCCCTCCACCGGGACCCCACCCCGGTGGCGGCAAGGGCGGAGGCGCGAAGCCCTACGGAAGCAGGCGGCCAACGCAAGGGGATTTCAGCCTCTCACCAGGAGGAGCAGCCCGGGGGGGGCCTGGCCAGCCCGAGGCTCGCACCCAGTGTGCAGCAAGCTCCCACCCTGCATGCCACGGGGATCCCAGCGGGCACCGGGGACACATGGCCGGGTGGCGGGGAAGGACCGGTGGGAACTGGGTGCCGCAGGGTGCCCCGCGCCTTTGCCCATGCCACATTGGGCAACCAAGCCACCGCACCAAGGTCATTTTTACCTCTTCCTGCCTAAACAGATAAAGAATCCTCAGCAGGACCTGGGCTGTGCCCAGGCTGAGGTCCCCGAAGTCCCCGCAGAACCCAGGCGGGCGGCTGGGAGCGAGGCTTCAGGCGGCACGACCGAGCCGCTCCCAGCCGGGAGTGGGAAGCTCCTGCATCCTCACACCGAAACCTGCCCCCACAAATCCCTGGCGAGCAGAAAACATCCAAAAAAGCAGAAGCAGGGGCCTGGGATCGCAGACAGCCCTGGCTCCCAGATGCACCGCAGCCCCAAAATCTCCCATGGGAACGACTCCAGCGTTTCACTGCTGCCGAGTCAAATTAGTTCGGCGGCAGCAAGGGTTTCACTTTGAGAAGGTGAATCTGTTTCATTTTCAAGATTTCACGGCGGAGGGCAAGCCAGTAAACACAGCATGCAAATAATATTCAAACACTCCAGGCCCTAGGCAGCATTCTGATATCAAGTTGTGTCTTGCAAAGTCAGCAAAACCCGGGGGTGGAAAAGGTTCCTCAGAGCCCCTTCTGCTGCCAGCGATCGCAATCTCAAAGTGCTCCTCGCTGAAGCAGCCCGCGCGGTGCCAGCGCCTCGCGGCAGGCTTTTGGTGCTGCCTTTCAGCTCCTCCGCACCTCTCCTCCCTCCGGGGGTGTCACCGGGCTGCCAAACCCCGCGTGGTGGGAACCGCCTGGAGGTGGCTGGGCACGGCACGGCGGGTGTGCACGCACCATAGGTGTGCACGGCAGGGCGGGTGTGCACGGACAATCAGGGTGTGCATGGTGGTGAGGGTGTGCACAATCAGGGCGCGCACGGTGCTGAAGGTGTGCAAGGACCCCCTCAACCGGGACACCCTCAATTGGGTGCGCAATCGGGGTGTGCATGGATGGTGGGGGTGTGCATAGCACTGCAGGTGTGCACGGACAACCAGGGGTGTGCACGGACAATCGGGGTGTGCATGGCAGGGCGGGTGTGCACACACCATGGGTGTGCATGGACAATCAGGGTGTGCACAGCAGGGCGGGTGTGCACGGACACCCTCAACTGGGACACCCTCAGTTGGGTGCACAATTGGGGTGCGCATGGATGATCGGGGTGCACATGGCACTGTGGGTGTGCCCAGATAATCAGGGCGTGCATGGCACTGCAGGTGTGCACAGACAACCAGGGCTGTGCACAAACAATCGGGGTGTGCATGGCAGGGTGGGTGTGCCCAGTGGTGAGGGTGTGCAAGGACAATTGGGGTGCACATGGATGATCGGGGAGCTCATTGCGGTGTGGGTGCGCAGGGCACTGCGGGTGTGCCTGGATAATCAGTGTGTGCATGGCACTGCGGGAGTGTGTGGACAATCAGGGGTGTGCACAGACAACCAGGGTGTGCACGGCACTGCGGGTGTGCAGAGACAACCAGGGGTGTGCACAGACAACCAGGGTGGCAGCTCGGCAGGGGAGCCGAGCCGTGGTCCTGCTGCGGTGCACCCCGCTCCCTGTCCCACGGCACGGGCAGCTCGGGGGCCCCAGGCCCCATCAGCAGCACCCACGAAGCGGGAGGAAGGTGACGAGGAGGGCACGGGGCACCCTGAGAGGCTCCCTGCTGAGTTCCCCCTCGCAGTGACGGTGCCATGGGGCCGTCATCCCACAGCTGGAAGTAAAACCTGGGAAGGTGAAGCGTGCCTTAGGCTGCAGCACGAACGGGGAAACGCGCGGCCCCTGCCTCCCCCGCGGCCCCAAAGCACTCCTTCCTCCTGCCTTGCACCAACGGGCCGGATCCGGAGCCAGCCGTGTCCAGGCATCCTTCCCCACGGATGTGGCCCTCGGCCCCAGGAGGTATTTACACCGCAGGAGATGTGGCGGGGAGCGGGCGGGTAAGGCAGGTGGGGCACCATTTGGGGTCTCCCCCTTGTATTCGCCATCAAAGCAGTCCCTGGGGGAAATTTCCCGGCCTTTTTCCTCTGCCCTGGTCCCTTCCTGGCCTCGAGGCTGAGGCACCAGGTCTAAGCACTGCTGCTGTGTCTCGGGGTTAATTCCCCCCACCTCACTACGGCTCTGAGCAGCCCCCAGCTCTGCGCAGGGCCTGTCTCGTGCAGGGCTTGCACCACAGCAGCACACGGACACCCCACGGGGCACCCCGCTCCCTGCCCCTCTGCCAGCCCTTCCCAGGGGCTCAGGGACTGAAATGAGGGCAGAAAATCACCGCTGCTTTGTTTTTCACGTGCCAAAGGCGGGGCAGCGTGCTCTTTGCAGGGGCTGCTGCTGACGCCCCCCTCCCAGGACCTCGCTGCAAGGCAGAAGACGAGGCTCACCTCCAGCCACCGGCCTCCCCTCCCCGGTCAGCGCCCACAGACCCCCCCCTCACGGGGGGAATGAAGCACCCTGGAAGCACAGGGCAAGCAGCATGAGGCTTCGAGCGAGCTTAAATACTGGATGACCGAGCTGGGCCCGGAGAGGGCAGGGAGCGCGCTCGCTGCGGGGACCCTCGGGGGGCTGCACACACCAGGGGACAGGGGACAGCGCGGTCCCAGCTGGCTCCCAGGGCCCCCCTCCAGCCCCGTTACCTTGTGGGCAGACACCTTCCCCCACAAGTGCCTGACACACTTTCTGCCTCCTGCAAAAATAGGTCAGGAAACCGGGCCCCGTCCCGCCGGGTCCCAGCGCGGGGCGGCGATGCCACGAGGGGGCTGCACCCCAAATCGCTGCCTGGGGCGGGGGACACGGCACGGCACTGGGCGCCACCTGCATCCACGGCACCGGAGGATGCTTGTCCCCGCCAGGACAAGCCCCTGCCACCAGGACCCTGCAGATGGGGCCGGGTTTGGGGCATGGGATGCATCCCTCGGGATGCCCCGCTGCCCGCTGCGCTCCCGTCCTGCTGCTCCCAGGGGGCAGCGACCTGCCCGTGGCGGCCCCGCAGGGTGCTCCTGCCTTCGGGGGGGACCCAGCACCTCCTCCCCTGCAGGCCTCATCCACCCCACGCACACAGCACCGCCGCTGCTGCACGAAACCCGC
Organism: Cygnus atratus; assembly: GCF_013377495.2. Taxonomy (NCBI): domain Eukaryota; kingdom Metazoa; phylum Chordata; class Aves; order Anseriformes; family Anatidae; genus Cygnus; species Cygnus atratus. Next base: position 207,950,803 of record NC_066362.1, read on the forward strand.
TGGGACCCGGCTTCGCCTCCCCGCGAGCGGGAAGTGAAAGCTGTCGGTGAGCGGCCCCAGGCAGCTGCACCGGGACCCCTGGCTGCCCTCCTCCCCCTCCTCCTCTTCCTCCTCCTCCTCCTCCTCCTCCTCCTCCTCCTCCTCTGTGCAGTCCAGGGCCCACGTCCCAAACCGTGTGCCTCTAAATGGCCAGCTCCATGGGGTGCAGCAGCACCACACCCCTGTGCCAGAAAACCCTGTCCCCAAGGCACCCTTGTCCCCGAGCCACCTCTATCCCCAAGCTACCCCTGTCCCCGAGACACCCCTACCCCAAACCACCCCCTGCCCCTTGCCACCCCCGTGCAGCCCGTCAGCAGAGACAGGCACCGAGCCCCGGCGTGCCGACTGGCACCGAGGACGCCCCCTTTCCACCCCCCTAACCACACACACCAGCTTTGCAAAACCCTCTGTGCGCGGCGCCGCCTCACCTGCGGCTTTGGGGTGTCCGAGGGCCGCCCCCCGAGCAACCCCAGGGGGGGCGGCATCGCCAGCCCCCAGCGCTGCGCTGGCAGGGAGGGGACGCGGGGCGCGGGCACTGCGGGGTGGCACGGCGGCGCTTCCGAACCTGCCCCAGCTGGGCGGGAAGCCCCGAGGTATTTTTAGAGCATTTTTTTTTTTTTTCCCCCTTCAAGCGTGACGCTCGCGGTGTGCCGCAGGAGGTCGGAGCCCTCACACCCTGCGGGCCTGCCTGCAGACCGAGCCCGGGGGAGGGGGGGGGTGCCTGGATCCGAGGTGCCCCCTGCACCGCCAAGAGGGGTCAAAGCTGCCCTCCAGCAATGTGCGAGCCCACGAGAGCCTCCGGAGGCTTCGTGCACCCTGTAGGGGAGGAGGAGGGGAAGGAGGAGGAGGGCTGGGGTGCAGCACCACTCCCTTGTTCCCTGCGCAAAGCCCAGGAGCACTTTTCGTCCCGCTGACCCCATTTTCCAGCGGCACGGGTTTCTGGCTAAGCACACGGCCACGTGCGTTTTTGGATGGGGAGCTCGTGGGCCTTGTACCCTGCGATGCAAAGACCCCTCCCAGAGCCAGGGAACGAGGTGTGACCAGTAAGTGAGGAGCAGCGCTCAGCAACTCCAGCCAGCAGGGACCTGCTGCTCCCCGGCGGCAGGCTCAGGACCCACCGGGGCACCACGGACCAGAGGGAGACCCCGGTGGCCACGGACGCAGCTGGGGCAGCCATGGGGCGGGCAGAGCGATGCTATGGGACCGGGCAGAGATGCTATGGGGCAGGAGCAGGGCAGGCATCCCACAGCAGGGCGTAGCAGCAGACCCCATAGCTCAGCATCACCGGGGACACCCCCCTGGGGTCCCACCTCGCCACCCCAGAGCCCCCCAGCCCTGTAGGGGCAGAGCCCAGCACCTCCTGCACCCAGCAGCACAGAGGCAGTGCCGCAGTGTTGCAAAGGGCTCCAGGCGATGGGTCACATCCTGGCCACCCCCTTGCAGGATTTCACCTTCCGCTATGGGGTTTTATAGCTCTTTCTGAACCAGTCCCACCTGCTCAAAGCACTGAGAACGGGACATTCATCACCTCCTATCATCTGCCCTAAACCACCCCGGGATCGCAGGAGCCACCCGCGGCAGGCTGCGGCAGCACGAGCAGCCCTCCAAATTCACTGAGCGTGACTTTCTTTGCCTGGAGGCACAGACGTACACCGTGCACGGCGTTGCTCCTCTTTTGGGGACCTCCCTGCCCACGGAGAGGAGCCGAGAGCCACCGGAGCCCGGCACCGGCCAGCCCCGCTCCCCGCAGACCCCCCTGCGGTGCCCGGGGAGGTTTTCCAGGTCCTGCCTGCTTTGGGGGATTGGCAGAGACATCCACGGGGCAGGGAGGGATCCCGAAATCCTACACTGCCATAAATCACCCATCCCTGGTGCCCTCTGCTCCCGTAACAGCTCCGGGCAGCCTGGCACAAAGGGTCCCGAGGTGGGTCCCTGGGGTCCCCGGTGTCTGGGGTGCAGCGAGGCGCAGGGACACCCCCAGCCCGCCCAGCCGGGGGGATCGGACTCCCCGCACACAAATCAACGTAAGCAGAGAGCAGACGAACACCCCCTGAAATCACGGTGACCGGGGGCACCTCTGGCTGCGCCCCCCCCAAACCGCAGACGGGTCAAGACCCCCGTGTCCCAGCGCTGTCCTCCTGCCACCAGCACCACCAGGACGGAGCCCACGGGACATCCCTCACCCACCAGAGGAGCCACAGCAGAGCCAGGCACGCGCTGCCTGCGGCTCCCCGACCACTGCATGAGCACGGCAGCGCCTTCGGAGGTGACTCGGTACCGGTGAACACCGCCAGCTGGCACCGCATCCCTGCGGCGACACCAAACCCCCCCCCCCCGGCAGCGAGGGTCCCCCCTTGTGGGGACGTCCCCCAGCCCCACACCCCCAAGCATCTCCCCGCTGGCACTGGGAGGGGGAAGAAGGGTGAAGCCCCGTGCTTGCCACCCCACTGACACCGCAGGGCGATGCAGCAGCACCGTGCCCTGCGCCCCGGCGCCGTGCGGGAGGCACCGAAGCCCGGCGAGGAGCAGGGGCAGCAGGGCAAGGCGCCCAGCCCCGCGGCGTTTGCGCTCTGCCTGCTGCGATCGGCGCTGCGCGGGCGCTGCTGGCAGGGATCCGGCCGAGCCGCAGCTGCCGACTTTGTCTGGCCGTGAATCGGGACGCGCCGAGCAGTTTCCCGAAGGGAAAACAAATCTGCCAGCCGGGGCTCTCGCCCTGCGCCGGCTTCAGCCCTCCGCCGCCGGCCCGGTGTCCCCGGCCGTGTCCCCCCGCAACCCCGAGCCCCTGCCCCGCTGGGAGCTCCCTGCTGGGTGCTCAGCACCGGCAGGATGGGAACCGGGCTCTCGCGGGGCCACCCCTGCCCGATTTGGGCCCTGAGGGTGCCCAAGGCAGGGGCACGGCCTGTGTGGGAATTCCCACAAAGCGGCGTTGGGGGACCCGTGGTGGCAAGGGGGTAAACGGGGCGCTGCTGCTGCTGTGCCCCCCCTGCCGGGGTGTGACCGGGGATGGAGAGGGGCACGGCACGGCCAGAGCCCGCGGGAGACTGGGGCTGAGCTGGGAGGTGCTGGGGTTAAGCTGGGATGTGCTGGGATGTGCTGGGGGTGAGCTGGGATGTGCTGGGGTTAAGCTGGGATGTGCCGGGATGCCTCCAGCTGGGGACACAGCCCCACAGTTACCAAGCTGAGCACCTTTGGAGCACGAATGCAACCCGTTCCCCCCCCCCCACCTGCCCCTCCAGCAGCTCACCCGACCCCCAGCTCGGCACGGTGCGAGAAGCAGAGGCGGCAGCAGCAGCAGCAGCAGCAGCAGCACGCGGGGCAGCGCAGGACGAGCGGGGCCAAAGCTTGGGGTGCACGGGGTGGGGGCACTGCCCAGCACCCCGGGCAGAGGCGCAGGGAGCCAAGCACAGCGAGGGGCACCCCGGTACCTCCGTCTGCCGGCAGCAGCTGGGGCTTCGCTGAGGATGCCGCCGCAGGTCGCGGAGCCGAGGCAGGCGCAGCAGCTCCGCCAGGCCCGGGCTTGTTCCCCACTCGCAGCCTTGGCTGCCTCATGGAAACGGGAGCCGAGGGGAAAACCGCAGGGACTTTCCCAAAAAAAAAATATAAAATGGGCCGGTTTGTTGTGTTTTTTTTTTTTTTTTTTCCCTGCCCGCCCAGTTCTCTTCTCAAGGCCTCGGCAAGGGGAAAAAATGAAGCGCGGTGGCTTGGGGCACCGGGGTCCCCAGCCTGGCACCGGGATCCTCCCTCCTGGGGCCGGATCCTGCGCAGGGGGCTTGAGGGGGGTCCCCCAGCCCTCGCCCCCAAGCAGCAGCCGCGGTCCCCTCCCCGTGGCCGCTCGCCGTCCCGGTGCCAGCAGCGCTCGCAGCAGAGGCGGTCGGAGGGGCATGGGCGGACAATGCCCCTTTCATCCCGCGGGGCGGCTCGGGGACGGGGACGGGGACGGGGACACGCTCGCTGCCGGCTGCCTTGGCCCCACGCCGGCCCCACGGCCCCTCTTGCTGCCTCGTGCACGGCAGCACCACGAGCCGGAAGCAAGGGTGGGTGCCCGCCTCGGGGGGATGAGCCCCCACGGGTGCCCAGGCCAGGGGGTGCCCGACCCCTCCCCAAAAAGCGCCTCAGCTCCCTGCATCCCCGTGCTCTCAGCATCCCGACCCCCTGCGTGCAGCAGTCGCTGCAGGATGCGCTCCCCAAGCCTTTGGCCGAGGAGGAGGAGGAGGAGGAGGAGGAGGAGGAAGAGGTTGTGGCCTTACCCGGCTGCTGAAGGGCACCCTAAAAGCGCAGGGTGCGCACCCCTGCCAAGCCCAAGCCCCGGAGACCTCCTGGCAGCAGCGGGGGCTCACCAAACCCTCCTGAGCCAGCGGTGGGACCGAAACCAATCTCATGCCATGAGCAAGCCTCCGCAAACAGCCCTCGTGTGCCCTGTCCCGGACGGTTTGTGTCCCCGCATCCTACCTGCGCACCCGAAGCCCCCGGCCTCGTGGTGCTGCCGGCACCCGGCCACGCTCCGAAGCATCCTCTGCTCCCCAGGGAGCTGCTGCTCCTCACGACCCCCCAGCACCAGGTCCCTGGGAGCACCAAGAGGCAAATGACCCCAAAAGCACCTCCGAGGGGCTCTGTCCCCCCCACCACCGTGCCACCCACCGCCCGCCCTCAGCTCCGGTTTTGCTCCGCTCTTGCCCCGCGCAGGGGTGGAGCGGTGCCCGCTCCCGTTTTAATTGGGTCCTATTTTTAATGCCGCTTTTAATGAGCGCTGGGAGAGGCGAGGGGGAGGCCGGGGAGGACGCAGCAATCGCAGTTACGGGCGGCAGCAGCGGGTCCCCGGTGCCCGGCCCGGACTCACGTGGGGCTCACGGGGTGCAGCGGCCGCAGGCGGGGGGACATCGCAGTGCCTGCCCCCAACCCATGCCACAGGGACCCAAAACGCTGCGTGTCCCTTTGGGCAAGCCCCTGCCCTCCCCACCGGGGTACTGGGGCAGTGGCACGGGCGAAGGGCAGCGGCGGTGGCCACAGCTGGGTGCCCCGGTGGCGTCACCCAAGCCCCCCGCAAGGGTTCCGGGGGCTCCCAAAGCCGGAGCATCCCCCCCGAGCCCCCCCCAGTCCCCCCACACCTCGGCCGAGCCAGGAGCGCTCGCCCCAAATCTTTTTGCAGCCTGGCAGCTTTCCCTTTTTTTCTTTTCTTTTTTTTTTTTTTTTTTTTTTGCTGTTTTGGGGCAATTTCGCAGCCTGGAGCGGGAGGGACGGGGCCGTGTTTGCGCGCCCCCCCCGCCCCCCCCAAAACACCACCGGCGAACGGGACAGGCTCGGCGCCCCCTTTCCCCTTTCCCCCCCCAATCCCCCCCCCCCCGGGCACCCGCACGCCGCCGCCACTGCCCCGCGGCCCGGGGGGGGGGCCGGAGCTGGCCCCGGGGGCCGCCCCCCCCCGCACAAAGTTGGCCAGGAAGTGACCGGGAGGGGGAGGGGGGGGCGGCAGTGCCCTGCGGACCCCCCCTCCCTGGGCAGCGAGGGGTCCCCCCAGCTCTCCTGGGCAGCATCCCGGGGCCGGGGGGGGGCCGGGGGGGGGCGCACTGACCTGGCCGTGCCGCTGCAGGCGCTCCCGGGGGCTCGGGGCAGGGCAGCGCGGGGGGAGGAGGAAGAGGAGGAGGAGGAGGAGGAGGAGGAGGAGGAGGAGGCCGAGCCCTTCCCACGCCTCACCCAGCGCACAGCCCCCCCCCGCGCCCCCCCCGAGCCCCCCTTCCCCGGGGCTGCTCAACCCTTATCAGCCACCCGAGAATCCCCCAAAGGCTCCCCAGCAGCCCTCGGGCGGGGAGTGTTGAGGGGGGGGCTTCACCGGGGGGGGGGGCGACCCCCGGTCGACCCCGAGGCGCCCCCCCCTCTTTTATTCCCCCCCCCCCCCCCGTTTTATGGCGCTCGGAGCCTCCTCGCCCCGAATGCCCCCCTCCAAAGCCCAGCTCCGGGGGGGTCTCCTGGGGCTGTCGGGGGGGGGGGGGTGAAATCACACTCGGGGGGCTTTGGATGGTACAAAAGGCCGGGGGGGGGCACCCAGGCAGTGCCTCGGCTACCCCGGACCAAAGGTGCCCAGGTGGCCCCCCCAGGGTGGGTGGCAGGGGGGGGTCACCGCGCCCCGTCCCCAGCTTGGGACTGGTGTCAATGGGGCCGGGAGCTGCTCTGGTGGCCCCCCCTTTCCGAAAGACCCCCCGGGGGTCCCCACGGTGCCAGGGACCCCAGCACCGGGACCCTGGGGGCAGCCCCTGCCCGAACCCATCGCCGGGGGGGGGGGGGGGGGGGGACAGGGACGGGGACGGTCCCGTTGGGGGGGGAGGGAGGCAGGACGGAGAGGCGACCCCCCCTCGCCCGAGTTATTCATTTTATTCCTAAATAATCCGCTCCGGTACAAGGTACAAAACCTGCCCCCCGCCCTCGCCGCCCCACGCCCCGGGGCAGCGCGGTGCGGGGGCACCTGCGAGTGGTCACACACCGAGCTCGGGGCCCCCCCTCCCCGAGAAAAGGGGGGGGGAGGGCAGAAGCCCCCAGGGACCCCCCCCCCCCGGGGATGCTGGGGGGCCCCCCAAGCTCCCCCTGCATGCTTGGACACGCCAGGAGCCCCCCAGCCCCCCCTGCACACCCGGGGGTGCCGGGAACCCCTGGAGCCCCCCCTGCAGTGTGGGCAGACACCCCCAACCCCCCCCCCCCCCCCCGGCAGAACAGAGGGGATGGAGCCCGGCAGGGAGCGGGGTGGTGGGACGTGGGGGGGGGGGTCCCCTCCTCTTCTGCCCCCCCCCCGGCGAGAGCTGAAGGGCACTTTGGGTTTGCCACTGACAGGGACAGCGGCGGCTGGGGGGGACCGGCCGCCACCCCCAGCCTAGGCGGGGGGGGACAACAACCCCCAGCCCCTCCCGGCCCTCCCCCCCCCCCAGAGCTGGGGGTGCCCGGCACGGCCGCGGACCCCGAGGCAGAAGCGTGGGTGCGTGCGCGCACGTGCGTGCAAGAGACACAGACTGCAGTGGGGACGGGGACAAAAACAACGACCCCCGGGGTGGGGGGGGGGGGGGGGGGCTGGCTTGGGGGAGCCCGGGGTTGGGGGGCGGGGGGGGGAGGCTCAGTTAACGCTGTCCTCGTCGCTGGCCTCGCCGCGGTCGTCTTTGGTCTCGGAGAGGGAGCTCTCGTCGATGTTCTCCAGCGAGTCGGCGTGCTGGATGGAGAGCTCGGAGAGCGCCAGGGGCGGCAGCGTGCTCTGCTCGGGGAACAGCCAGGGCTTGAAGTGCGGGTTGTGCTTCAGCTTCCAGTCCGGGTACTTGAGGCACGCCTTGTACATCTTCTTCATCGCCTGCCACGGGCGCAACGGGTTGGAGCCGGCGTGCCGGGGTCCCCTCACCAAGGGCTCCAAGCCCGCCCCCCCCCCCTCCAGCCCAGGACCACCCGACTCACCTTGGGGGCCAGGAACTGCGAGGATTTGTTCACCACCCACTTCGGCAGGGAACCTGCGAGGTGGGGATAAGAGGAGCCGGGATGAGGCTGGCGCCCCCAGCGCCCCTCCCGCAGCGATGGGGACCCCCTTGGGGATCGGGGGGCTCCAGGACCCCTTCGGCAAAGGGGCGAGGGGACAGGGCGAGCGGGGAAGGATGGTGCCGGGAAAATGGGGTTCGAGCCAAGCTGAGTTTCTGGGCGCACCCGGGGAGCTCCGTCTGTACCCAGGGGACCCCGAGAAAGGCACGTCCCCGGCTTCCCCGCTGGCCATTTCCCCTTCTGCTGCTGCCAAGTTCAAGACTGCTTCAGCACGTCGGGCACAGCCAGAAATGTTGCAGGGGAGCGGCCCCAAATGTCCTGAGTGGTGTTGCAGCAGTGTCCCGACTGGAACCGGTCTGGCTCCAGCCCCCTGCTGCCCCCCCCCACCGTTGTCCTTCTCCAAAGCCTCTCTCCAAATCCACCCTGACCGCACCGACCCGTCCAGGCTCGGGGAAACCTCATCTCCCAGCAGCATTTATAACCTCTGCCGATCCCTTACCACGCTGTGAACCCAGGCAGGCTGAGCCCCGCGGGGCAGGAGCGGGGCCCCCCCCTCACCTTTGGGGTCCACCTGTGCCAGGTAGGTGATGGTGCAGCTCTTGGCTCCCTTCCCCTCCACCAGGTAGCCCGTCTGGATGGACACCGCTCGCACCATGTCCTTACGGGGCGGGTATTTCTGCGGGGGGCACGAGGAGGAACAGGACGGGTGACGGGGCAGGGCACCCACGGCTCCCCCAGAGCATGCTGGCACCCACGGGATCCCACCCCAAAGCCCCGACCCCAATGGTGACGCCGGGGGAGCCGGGACACAGCGGGGTGGCAGGCGATGGGCTCCATCACCGCCTCCTCCCGGGGTCCCTCTCCGACACCACCCCAAGCCTGCTCCCAGACCCTGAGCGACCCCGGCGCCCACCCAGCCCCGTCCCAGCTCCGCAGCCCCCCCGTCTTTCCCCCACAACCCCTCGGCAGGCGCTCACGGGGTGCTTGACGGAGTAGTTCATGATGATGTAGTCGGTGCCCATGGGCAGCCAGGAGCGCAGCGTGATGACGTCCCGGTTCTTCAGGGGCTTGGGGCACTTCCCTGGGGACAGCAGCAGCAGCGGGGGCCGGGGGTGAGACGCCCACCCCCCGGGGGCGTTTATCCCAGCCCCCTCCCCACCTCTGCGGGTGCCAAATCCCTCCCGAACCGGTACCCGGGCTCCTCACCGTGACGCCCCGGCACCACGGGCGCCCCGGTCCCCACCGAACCCACGGGCGCTGCTGGCACCCAGCCCCCCCCCCCTCCCCGCTGCGGCCCCCTCCTCACAGGCGTAGTAGCCCACGTCGGAGTTGACGGTCAGCCTGCCGATGTCGAAGGTCTCGATGACATTGGTGTCCCACTTCTTGCGGTACTCGATGTCATGCAGCACGTCGTACAGCGTCTCCGCCGGCACGTCCTTGCACTCCATCCTGCACTGCAGAGGCGGGCAGGTGAGAAACCGTCCCGGGGCGGGGGGGGGTCCACAAGCACCCAGCACCCCCAGGGGGGACACAGCTCCTGCGAAGGGCAGCAGCCCCGCTAGCAAAGACCCCTGACATGGGTTGGGGAGCCCCCAGGTCTCTGCCCACCAGCACGGCGGGGATGTGGGGGACGCGGCCACCCCAGCTCCTGCTTCCTAATGGCATGCCGGGGCGCACGGGTGGCTCACGGTGCCCCCCAGCTCCTCTCCTTCCCCAGGATCTGTCGGGAGCAGCAGGGCTCGGCACTGCACGGACGGGGCGTTGCATGGCTGGGACATCGCAGCGGTGTATGCATGGGACATCATATGGACGGGACATCACATCAGAAGGACACTGCAGGGATGGGACACCACGGCAGTGCACGCACAGGACATCCCATGGACAGGCCACCACGTCAGCAGGACACCACACAGGCCAGGCATCATACGGAGGGGGCACTGCATGGACCGAGCGCAGCAGGGCCAGGCCATCACACCGGGCACGGGGGCACAGCAGCACGGCAGCACACGCGGGCTGTGCCCTCCCGGGCAGCCCTGGGACGTGCTCCCCCCTCCCCAGCCCAGCCCAAGGACAGATGCAAAGCCCTTTACAGACAGCACCAGCAGCACACCCGCCTTCCCACCCCCGTGCCACCCACACCAGCGGGGCACCGTGTGGGCTGAGACCCCACAACCTCGCTGCACGCCTGAGCTGCCCTCGGAGCTCCCTGCGCATCCCCAGCGCCAGGCTCCGGTACCCGCAGCCACATCGCCGCATCCCTGGCTGCTGCTCGCTCCCCGAGGGCAGGGGGCTGAGGGAGAACCCCCCCCAGACCCTGCTACCAGCGTCCCCAGCGGCTCACGGCCCCGCGCAGCAGCAAAGCCCGGCGAGGCGAGGCGGCACGCAGCGCTTCTCCCTGCCTGGCTTTGCATAACGCGCCGCGAGCTGCGTTTCGGTGCTTACAAAATCCCTCTGCTGCCAGGCCTGAAAATAAATAAATAACCCAAGGCAAAAGCCCACCAGCGGGGCTGGAGGACAACCGAGCTCTCCATGCACAGCTCAGCCCAGTTTGCCCCAGTTTGCCCCCCCCAGAGCCGCCATGGTGCAGAGCTCTGCACGGGGATGCCCGGGGTGCTGCGGGTACCCAGGGAGCCCTGGGGGGCCCTTCCCACCTCGGCTCCATCCCGGGGACACGGGGGGCACGGGGTGCAGCTGGGGGCAGCCGCAGCCTCGCCAGCCCCGTGCCCACCGCGGGGTTGGGAGCAGCTCCAGTAACCATGGCAGCCAAATCCTCAGCAAGAGGAGGAGGAGGAGGAGGAGAAAGGCAAAGCTGCCATCGGCGCAGCGGGGCCGCCATGGGACCACCCCGAGGGCGGTCACGGCGGTGCCCCCGGGCAGGGGGAGGCTGCGGGGTGCAGGGCGGGTGCACCCACGGGTGCCGGGGCAGGAGCTGGGTGAGGCTGCCGGTGCCTTGGGGTGCTGCCCCAGGATGCGAGGCTCCTGGGGTGCTTCCCAACACATCACCACATCCCGGGGCGCAGCTCCTCCATGGGGTGCTAAGAGCCACGGCAGGGCTCGGGGGCTGCTGCACGGTGCCCTCCCCTGCCCACCCTGGCGTGAGGACGGCTCTGGTCCTTCCCCGCCACCAGACCCCGCACACCCAGCACCCACAGTGCCGAGGGACACGGACCCAGGAGCACCCGGGGGTGGCCAAGCAGCGCCCGGTGCTGCAGCCTCGGGAAGGTCCAACCACCCTGGTGCCGCTTAACGTGGTGCAGCCACGGTGAGCACCGAGCTCCCAGAGGGGTCACCAGCACCCCGCACACTTCGGGCTCTCCCCTGCCCCGTGCCCTGCACCAGCCGTGCTGCCTCACCCCGCAGAGCGAGGAAGAGGAGGAGGAAGGGGGGCTCAGCGTGAACCGCGGGGCTGCCCCAGGGACCTGCTGGGGGACGGCGTCCCCGCGGCGGCACCGCCACCGCCACCCTGGGGCGCACAGACCGAGGTCCCCCCAGCAAGGCGCAGCGTGCGCTTGGGGTGCGGTGAGCAGGGAAGCTTCCTCGGGTGCCGTGCCCCCTGCCAGGCTCCCCACAGCACCGCTCCTGCTCCCGTTTGCTCCTCGGGCGGGCGCAGCAGCGGTGCCGCCAGGCGGCCGGAGCCGTGCCCACGCGGGCAGCACCAGGCGGTGACTCAGGGCCTGTGCCCGCGGTGCCGATGTGACACCGCTGTGACACGCGCTGCCGCCGGCTGCCGTGACTCACCGGGGCCACCGGGACGGTGGGCGGCTCGGAGGGGCGCAGGGCAAACGCCGGGTCCCCTCCTCGGGAGGGGCACGGTGCCACCCGGCACCGCGCGCCCCAGCCCTGGGTCAATATTGACTCTGGCGTGTGCGTGAGGAGGAGGAGGAGGAGGAGGAGGAGGAGGAGGAGGAGGAAGAAGAAGAGGAGGAGAAGGAAGCAGGACCAGGAGGGAGGCGGGCGCAATGCATTCAAGTGGCCGCCTGTGCCGGGTGCTGCCCCACTGCACTCCCAGACCCCAAAATTTTGGGGTGCAGCCCCAGGAAGGGGCTCCCTGGGGCAGCCCCTGCCCAGGATGGGTGCTGGCTGCCAGCAGGGTGGCCACAAAGCACTCGGTTCGTGTCCTTCCTGGGGGGACAGGGTCACAGCGAGCCTGAGCCCCCTGCCCCTGAATTTTGGGGTGCAGAGCCCAGCACCATGAGAAAAAGCTGCTGGGTCTGGGGGATGAACCAAGCATGATCCAGCTGTGGGGCTGGAGGCAGGGACACCCAAATGTGTCCCAGCCTGTGGGATAGGAATGGAGCCAGCAGGTCCCCAGAGGGGTCTCCCCCCGCCAGGGGCTGCCCCCGGGGTGCTGTGGCCACTTTGGGGCTCCCCGGCACTAAAAGGTGTGGATGGAGGCGGAGGGGAGGAGGGGAGACCTCGCTGCTGTCTGCGGCCACCCCATGGGAACACGTGGAGGTGATGGGGCCAGAGCCTTCCCTGAGGTGCCTGGCGTTGGGATGGGGGCTGGAGCGGGGGGAGTCCCAGCTGGACGGAGGGGAGAAAACAAAACTTTTACTGCAAGGGAGGTCAAAGAGTGGAGGAGGGACCCGGAGGGGCTGTGGGGTCTCCAGCCTCGGCGACGCTCAGGACTCGGCTGGATGCAGCCCGGAGCACCCCGACCTGGGGTCAGGCTGGGCGGGCAGACCCCCCCTTCCCGACCCGAATTAGCCGTGATCCCACCACACCGCAGAGCTCGAGGCGAGCCCCCCGCTGGGGGACACCGGAGGTTTCCCTAACCCCCGGCGATGGCACCTGCAGCCCTCACACAGCCTGCAGAAACCCTAACAAGGGACCAAGGCCAGCAGGTCCCCGCCACGTTGGGACGGAGAAAAACCCCCCAGGGCCATTCCCAACCACCAGCCCCTGCCCCAGGCGCTCACACAGCCCAGCCAAACCCTCACGGGTGGGGGCTGCTCCTGCCCGGAGCCCCCCTCCGGCTCCAGCGGTGCGCAGCGCCCGCGGGGTCATTAATGACAAAGGAGATCTCCCCGTCTCAAGGTGACCCGAAGCCGGCCGATCACGCCGGATCCGCCGGGATGAATAAGGAACGAGCGGCAGCTCGGCCTCACGGGGACGGCCGACGCGTCCCACGCGGTATCGGGGGCTCTGCGGCCGCCCCGGCCATAGCTGCAGCCGGCCCCAAGGCTCGGCACCGCGTGGCACCGGCTCGCTGCGCCTCCGGCCTCCCGCAAACAGGTTGGACGAGCGCGGCATCTCTGATGGCGGGGAGAGGAGAGGGGGGGCCTCTTCAAAGCTGGGCGAGACGTTCGGGTTTCATTTAATTACGGAGGAGGAGAGGGAGCAAGGAGTAACAACCCCGGGAAGGTTTTCGGAAGCTGCTGGTAGGCAGGAGCGGGGAGCTGCGGCGTGCGCCCCTGCTCCTCCCGGCGCCACGTCAGCGGCCACGCGCGGCCACGGAGCACGGAGGGAACGGCACCGGGGTCCCGGGGGGACGGCGCCCGGCAGCACCCCGAGCTGGCATCCCTGGTGCCACTAAGCACGGCTTTTGCCCGGCCCGCAGACAAACCAGCGGGGGCTTTCCGAGCAGGATAAATCCAGAAGGGTGCCGGGGGAAGGACCCGGGGCAGGCGTGCGCAGGGGGCCCCGCGGCGAGGACCTGAAGCTTCGGGGAGGAAACGTGGGAGAGGCGCAGGTGCAGAGCAGAGGTGGCGCGAGGGAGGGAGATCCGCCCCCAGGGCAAACAGGGACCTTGGCCCAGCTCCCCGCTGGGCTGTATTTGGGGATACGGCGAGTCCGCGATGGGGCTGAGCAGGGCAGCACCCCGCTGGGCTCCGGGGGCTCTCGGGGGTACGGGGAGCACAGCACCCAGCTCCCCGAGCCCCGGGGTGCTGCCCGCGGCGGCTCTGGGCTCCCCGTGCCAGCGCGGGCGAGGTTCCGGATGCCGAGCGCCCGCGGGAGCGTGGCGTCAGCCCCAGCCAGGACATCCTGGTGCGCGTCCCGTGCGGCTTCCCGGCTGAGCTCATCGCCACAGGCAGACGTGGCACCTCGGGATTGTCACCCGTGGGGCAGGGCGGGTGGGGGGAGCACCCACAAGCAGCACCCAAACACCCAGCCCCTCCGGCACGACGGCCCCCTTCCTTCCCCAAAACCCCCAGCCTGCACCAAACTCCCCCTTTCCCATCCCACACCAAAACCGAGGACATTTGGGGATGCAGCAACGCCCTAAGAGCACGCAGCAGGGTCCGGGGGGTCCCACAAGGGGACACGGTGACATCTGTAGACCAAGCAGCCGGACCCACTGCGGGGGGGGGGGGGGGGGGGGAGCTGGGACATCGCGCTCGGCTGGCGCCAGCGGGGACCCCCGCAGCACGCGAGCCCCCGACCCCCTCCAAACACCCGCGTGTCCCCAGGGGGGCCGGCAGCGGGGAGCAAACAGCGCGGGCAGAGCCGCCTGCGCCGCGCCGCCGCCCCCCCAGGGCCAGGGCTCCCCGGCGCTGCCTGTTTGTGCCGCCGGTGCAGAGCAGCTGCCAGCAGGCCGCAACGCCACCGCCGCCACCCCCACTCCGACACCGTCCCCACCGGGGTGCTGGTCCCGGCACGGCAGCCAGCGCCACGCAGCCGGGGGGGGGTCACCCTTCGGGACGGGACGGGGAGGGCTCCTGGCGCTGCACGGCGGGGACAGGGGCTGCAGCAGCCCCGCGGAGCCAGCGCCAGGCTCCGGCACGATGCCGTGGCCACCGGCACCCCCAGCCCGACATTCCCCCCCCCACGCAGCGCCGGTGGAAGTTTTCCCCTGGATTTCCCAGTGCCCGGCTCCCGCTGACGCCTGCTGCGCCGAAGGGATGAGCGCCCACCCCACCTGCCCCCGGCCCCCCTCCCCGGCACGCTCAGCACCGCAGCTTTGCCCGCCGCGCACCAGTTTCTCGCCACCTGCTTTTTGAGGTGAAGCAGTTGGAGAGCCCAGACCGTTCCCCCCCCCCGCCCCCAAACTGCTCAGAAGGCATCTCGCCCCAAAGCCACCCGCACCGACAAAGAAGCACGGGAGGGACGGGACCGTGGGGACCTGGGCAGCCCCAGCAGCTCCCGGCTGCCTCGGGGCACAGCGGGGCCACCCTGGATGGGGACAGAGCGGGCTGGGGACACAGCAGTCCCCTTCCCACAGCCCCCCCTGCACGGTGAGAGCTGGGGGAGTTCTTGGGGTGGGGGGCGCGGGCAGCAGCACAGCCCCACAGCCCTGGCGTCCCCGATTGTCCCTGGGTGAGTCCCCACGGGCCCCATTGTCCCCAGGGAACCCTCCTCGCCCCTGCTCACCCCGGGGTGCCAGCTCACCCCAGCTCCCCATTTGTCCCAGGGTCCCCATTCGGCCTGGGGTGCCGGCTCCCCCCTGGGGTCCCTGCTCCCCCCAGGGGCACTGCACCACCCGAGGGTCCCCTCCTGCCACGGGATGTACCCAGGCTCCCCGCTCACCCTATGGTGCTGGTCACCCCTGTGTCCTTGCTTTCCCCCAGGGCCCCCGAGCACCTGCGTGCTGGCTCCCCCCAGGGTCCCCGATTTGCCCCAGGGTCCCCCATTTGCCCCAGGGTGCTGGATTCACCCCAGGGTGCTGGGTTCACCCCAGATCCCCACTCGCCCCAGGGTCCCCGCTCCCCCCAAGGTGCTCCATCACCCTACTTGCCACCAGGTCCCCGCTCACCCCCGCAGTCCCCGCTCCACCAGGGGACCCGCCCCCGTGCCACGGGGACCTTCCTTACCCCCGGAGTCCCCGCTTACCCCGAGTCCCCTCCACTACCCCGCAGTGCTGGATCACCCGGGGGTCCCCAGTCCCCGCTGAGCCTTTGCTTGTCCCCACCGCCACCGCTCACCCCGGGGTCCCCCCTCACCCTTGGGGTCCCTGCGCCACTGGGGTGCGCGGTGCCAGGGGGGTGCCCGGTGCCAGGGGGGTGCCCGGTGCCAGGGGGATGCCCAGCCGTGCGCGGGGTGCCCGGTGCCGGGGGGTGCCCGGGGGTGGGGGGGGGGGGTGCCGGCTACCCGGGGGTGCCCCCGGCCCCTCCGCTCACCTTGATCTTGTGCAGGGAGCGCTCGGGCTCGAGCAGCTGCACCCAGACGGCCACCCCCGCCTTGCTGTAGCTCAGGCTCCAGCCCCGCTCGCACTCGCACTCCGCCCGGAACGCGCGGAAATCGCGATCGTCGGGGATCTGCACGCTGTCGCGGCCCGACATGGCCCCGCGCCGGCCGGGGCGGGGGACGGGGGGACGGGGGACGGGGCGGGGGGGGGGGTCCCCGGTGCCGGTGCCGGTGCCGCGGGCTCGCGGCGGCCCCTACGGCGGCGGCGGCATCCCCGGGGCGCGGCGCCGCCCGGTGCGCGGTGCGCCATGGGCCGGGGCGGGGCGCGGGGCGGGGCGGCACCGGGGGCACGGGGGGGGGCGGGGGGGGCACCGGGAGGGGGGGCACCGGGAGTACTGGGGGGGCACCGGGAGTACCGGGGGGGGGGCACCGGGAGTACCGGGGGGGCAGCGGGGGGGCACCGGGAGCACCGGGGGGGGGTTACCGGGAGGGGGGGGCACCGGGAGGGGGGGGGCACCGGGAGCACCGGGGGGGGGGGGGGAACACCGGGGATGGTGGAACGGGGAGATGGGGCAGGGGGCAGCAGGGGTGGCACCGGGAGCACGGGGGGGTACCTGGCGGGGGGCACCGGGGACACGGGGGGGACACCGGGAGCACCGGGAGAGGCACCGGGGGGGGCACCGGGGATGGTGGAACGGGGGGATGGAGTGGGGGGCACCGGGGGTGGCACCAGGAGCACCAGGCTGGGGGCACTGGGAGCACTGAGGGGGTACCGGGGGGTATCAGGAGCACCGAGGCATGGGGGGGGCTGCGGGGCACAGGCACACGCAGCCGTTGCACAGATGCACACGCACACTGCACACACGCACAGGCGCATGCTTGCACACGCTGTGCTCACACACACGCAGCCTGGGCACACGCACAGGTGCGTGCGTACACACACGGACCTCGCCTTGCGCACGCGTCCCTCACCTGGGCACGGGTGCAGGTGCACGCGCACGGCCGCACACACATGGGTGCTCGCACGCGTGCGCACACGCACACACACAAATGCACACACACCCCTGTGCGCGCGCGCACACACACACACACACTGTGACACAGTCCTGCACTGCACCCCACCATCTCACCCCGCAGCCCCCCGTGCCAGTGGCAGAGGCCCCGGGCGAGCAGCGCTCCCCCCAGCACCCCATGTCCCGTGACCGAAGGAATGTCCCTGCAAGCGTGGCCGCGGCGCTGTCCCCAGCCGGCCCTGGCACGGGGCGCTCGGTGCCCCCGGCCCTGCGGCAGCAGCCTTGCAGCGCACGGAGCGGGCGCTGGAGCACCTCGCCAGGAGGGCAGGCTGCCATTGGCAGCGCGAGGGCTGCGAGGCGGATTTTGGAAAGGCTGGGGCTTCCCGGGCGGCTCGGGAAATGCTGCAGACTCAGGGTTTCTCTCTCCCTACTTAGAAGCAGAGAGGAAGCCTCTTCCCAGCTCCCGCTGCCCTAAATAACCGGATAAATGGAGGCGGAGCGGTGCGGCGGCTGCTTACCGCAGCAGAACCCAGGCGCTCAGCAGCCCACGGTGCGCGGCGTGGGGAGATGCTCCGGCAGCACCCGGGGGGGCAATGGGCGCAGCCTGGGGTGTTGTACCCAGAGGAGAAAGCCCGTGCATGGGGAAACAGGGACAAAGTGCCCAGCGCAGCAGCCGTGGGGACGTCCCCTGGCGCGCAGTGGCCTGGGCACAGAGGTTTCTGACCCACACGAAGCCCTGGGCAATGCCAGGGCTCGGTGCTGCCGGTTTTGGCCGTCCTTAGCCAGGAAAAAGAACCCGGGGAGCTTTCTGCCATCATGTCGAGCCCCATGGGGATACCCTGCCGGCAGCAGGGCTCGGGGACGAGGCTGGGGCTCCCCATCCTGCTGCAGCCCCTGGGTAGCGCTTTGCTTGCACCGATGCAGAGGGCACGGAAAGGCAGGGCTGTGGGGCAGGGCTGTGGGGCAGGGAGCGGCTGCCGCCCACCCCAGCACCACCATCTGCCCTCGTCCCTGCTGCCCCAGCCCTTCCAGACAGGCTGTGCGTCCGCCCTGCTTCCCAAGCCTGTTTTTTTTCCCACCCTGTCCCCAGGCAGCTGGGGCCGTGCCAGCAGCCTGCAGCGTGGGGAGCCTCTCCCGGCCCTGCCCTCCCCGGGGGCCGTGCTCGCTTCCCACCGAGGAAGGTGCAGGAACACCTAGGGCCCCGCGGGGAGCCCGGCCTCGCCTCTCGTGGTGTGCAAGGGCTGCAGCCGAAAATAGGACAGACATCATCTGCGGGCCCATAAATCCTGCCCGCGCGCACCCGGCTGGGGCACGGCGCCGGAGCTGGGATGGGGGGGCTGGGGTGCGGGGGTTGGGGGGGCAGGCTGGGCTGGGGACCCCCGCTGCACACCCCATCACCAGCAGCTCCCACCACGCGGTGCCCAAACCGGCTGAAACTACCGGTGCTCGGTGCAGGAATCCCAGTTCCTGGCTGCCCCCACGAGCGGCTCAGCAGGGAGCTGCGGGGGCTGCCGGGTGCCTCTGAGCCCCGCTCTGGGGACATTTGTGGGTGTCCCCCCCCCCACGTGCACACACATCCCATCGCCTTTCCCGCCGGAGCCGAGCCCTTTCACCTGCTGTGCTGTGTGCACGTGCCCCTTGGTGCTTTTGGGGCAAATCCCACCGTTCCCAGTAACGCCCAGGTCAGGTTTCCCACTGGTCCTGTGCACCCAGCTCCAGCACCGAGCGGTGCCCGCGTGCTGAGCCCCAGCTCTGCCCCGCCGCACGGCACCTATCTCCTGGCAGGCTCTAATTAGCAGAGTGCAAAGCTAAATGAGCCGTGCAAATGTGTCCCACGCCGTCACGCTCAGCCGAGGGCTGCGAGCGTGGGGAGGCAGCCGCTGGGAGCCGTTGGGTGTGTGCAAATACTGCACAGAAAGGCTCGGCGCCCAGCCAGACGAAATGGGCTTCCTGCACGAGGCTCGGACGCTGCGGGCACGGCTCAGCTGTCCCCCCCCCAGCCCCTTCCTGAGGTGTCCAGGCTGAAGAAACCAAGTCCTGGCATTAATTCTCCGGAGGGGGAGCTCACACACACACACACACACACACACACACTCGGGGGAGAGGAACCGGACCTGCAAAATGGCATTTGTAGTGTTGGGCAGGCAAAAAGTCTCCAAAATAAGAAGAGGGACGAGAGGGGCCGGGGCCCTTCCCAAAGTGACCCTGTGCCCTGTGTCACAGCGCTGGGACTGTGGCTTGGCACAGCTCGGCATGGCACGGCTTGGCACGGCTTGGCACAGCTCGGCACAGTGTGGCACGGCTCGGCACGGCTCGGCACAGCCTGGCACAGCTCGGCACGGCTCGGCACAGCAGGCAGGCCGCTGCTGCATCTGCTCTCTGCCCTGCTTTCAGGTCTCAGACCACCAGGACACGCTGCAGGTCCACCGTCCTTGCATCCCACCAGCGCGCGGGCGCGGGCAGTGCGGCCCCAACGCTTCCCCCCCGTGCCCCCGGAGCCGCTGGCGAAGGCGGGCAGAACGGCGCCCGCAATAAAACCGGTTCTTGTAAACAAACGCGATTTTTTTTTTTTATTAGCTTCTCCTTTTTATCTCGCTGAGCGCAAATGTTAACGACCGGGCTCGACCCTCCCGGAGCTCTGGGGGTGCTGGGGCTGGTGGGAGGCACTGCGGGGCAGCACAAGGGGCAGGGGGTGCTGGGGCTGGCAGGGCTGCGGCAGCTCCCGAGGGGCACCCGGCCTCCTCCTGCAGCTGGAAGCGGGGCAGAGCCTCGGCTTCTGAAATATTGATGGGCCTGGGGGAGAGAAACGCTTCCTCGCCTGCGCTAGCACCAAATACACAGCTGGGAAAAAAGCATCCCCGGGGCGTGATGGTTCAAAAACACCGAGCCCCTTGCTTTTGCAGCGTCCCCTTCTCCCAGCTGGCCAAACCCCACAGCCCGCCTTTCTGCCGTCTCCTTCCCCAATATTCCCAGTTTTTGCACTGCCCTTCTTTCTCAGCGCCCGTACAATTGTCTGCCACGCAGGCGGGGACGTTCTGTCTGGGCTCTTTGTCTCTGCAGGCGCCCCAGGACCGCGCGCCGCCCGCTCTGGAAGCGGTCCCAGGCGGCGCAGGACGTGCGCCACTCGGGGCACCCCCTGGGGGAAGCGCTGGAGTGCCGTGATGTGCGCGCTCACGGGCACGCGCGTGCATGCACACGCGTGATCTGTGCGCATGCGCATGCACACACGTGCGCTCATGCGTGCAGACACGCTCGCAGGCATGGACACGCACACGCGCGCTCATACACGCGTGCACACATGGGGTGCACGTGTGCGTGCGCCAGCCCTGCAGGGGTCTCTGGGGGCAGCAGCGCTGCTGCGAGAGGGGAGCGCCCGCGTGTCCGCAAACACACCCAGGGTGCAAAGAGTTTCTGCACGTGTGCGCACGTGTGTGCGCGGGTATGAATGCACGCATGAGCACGAGTGCATGCGAGTGCCCACATGTGTGTGGCTGTGCATGTGCATGTGTGTGCGCACACCCCTATGTGTTCAGACATATCTGTGATTGCATGTGTGTGTGTCCATATGTGTATGTATGTTTGTGTACATATGTGCTTGTGTACATATATGTATTGTGTGCATATATGTATATGTCCATATATGTATGCATGTGTCCGTATGTGTATGCATGTTTGTGTACATGTGTTTGTGTACATATATGTATGTATATGTTCATATTTGTATGTATGTGTCCATATGTGTGTGCATGCATGTATCCATATGTCTATGTTTGCGTCCCTACATGTATGTTTGTGTCCATATGTCTATGTTTGTGTCCCTACATGTATGTGGTTGTGCCCATATATGTATCTTTGTGTCTATATATGTATGTATGTTTGTGTTCATACATGTACGTTTGTCTCCCTATATGTACATATGTTTCTGTCCATATATGTATGAAAGTTTGTATCCATATATGTACGTATGTCTCCCTATATGTATGCATGTGTCCCTATATGTACATGTCCATGTATGTGTGTTTGTGTCATGTATGTATGTGTCCATACATGTATGTTTGTGTACATATGTATGTGTCCCTATATGTATGTATGTGTCCATGTATGTACATATGTGTACATGTATATATGTTTGTGTCTGTACATGTATGTGTGTATCACTATATGTACATACGGGTCCCTATATGTATGTAAGTGTCCCTACATGTACACACGTGTCCCTCCATGTACACACGTGTCCCTGCATGTACACACGTGACCCTACATGTGCATACAAGTCCCTACATGTACGCACGTGTCCCTCCATGTATGTTTGTGTACATATGTATGTGTCCCCGTAGGGGTGTGTGTCCATGTATGTACATATGTGTCCATGTATGTGTCCATACATGTATGTGTGTGTCCCTACATGTACCTATGTGTCCCTATATATATGTAAGTGTCCGTGTATGTACGTTTGTGTCCCTATATGTATGTAAGTGTCCCATATGGGTACATACGTGTCCATGTATGTAAGTATATTTGGGTCCATACGTGTGTGTGTGTCCCTATATGTACATATGGGTCCCTATACGCATGTAAGTGCCCCTCCATGCACACACGTGTCCCGTGTATGCAGTGTGTCTGTGTCCACGCGTGCAGGAGCTCCTGTGCCCCCACACGAGCACACCGGTGGGTGCCCGTTCACACCACCCCAGGTGCGCGCGCACGCCTGCACCTCCACACGTGTCCGCGCCTGCCCACGAGTGCACGTGCGCGCGCACGAGCGCACAAGGGCGCGAGCACGGGAACGCGCCCGCGCGCCCCCGCCGCTTCCCGGGGCCGGCCTCGAACCCGCGGCCCCCCGGTGCCCCCTGCCGGGTGGGGGGGGGGGGGGCAGCCGGGCCTGGCTGCGCTTCCCGGCATGCCCTGCGGCCGGCCGGCACCCCGGCGCTCCCTGGGGGCTGTAGTCCGGCGGCTGCGCCTGCAGCACGGCGCTGCGCCGTGCAGAGACTACATCTCCCGCCAGGCTTTGCGCGTCGCCCTGCTCCGACGCCCGTCCCGCGCCGCTCCACCGGCGGCCGCCATTTTGTGTGCCGGCAGCGGCGGCGGCGGGGCAGGCGCGGCGCGATGCTGGGCTCCCTGGCGGCCCGCCCGCCGCCGCCGGGGCTGGCGAGGCTCCTCCGGGCGCGGCCGTGGCCGGCGGCCTCGCGGGGGGCCGGCGGAGCTCCGGCGGCCAGGCCCGGGCCTGTGGGACCGCCGTTCGTCCCGGCCGCGGCCGCCAGGGGCCGCCGCGAGCCCGCTGTGACGGGGAGCGCGGCGCTGCCCTGGCGGGGGGCGGCCGGCGGGGGGCGGCAGCGGCGGCAGGGCCCGGGGGGAGCCCCCTCGGCCCTTCTCGCCGGGGGGGTCCCGGCGGCTGAGGGGCGCCCCCCGGGCCCTGGAGGCCCCGGCGGGTACCGGAGCGGGGCCCACGGAGCTGCGGCGCCTGCGGGCCTGCTCGTCGCCGCGCTGGCTGCCTGCTACGCGAGGGACCGAGCGACCAAGGGTGACTATTGCTGCCCCCAGCCGGGCTGCCTGTGGGCCGGGGGGGCGGGTGGGGGAGCCCTGCGGGGGAGGAGGTGTCGTGTGTCCCTGTCCCAGGGGTGCGCTGAGCCGTGGGGGATCCCCCCGAGCTCTGAGGTAGGATGCTAACGACCCTCACGCTCATCGCGTCTCATTAACCGCGCCCTGGGCCCGTGTCTTAGCACGGCAGGGCACTGTCGCGGCAGCGCCATCACCTGCTCACACGGGGCGTGCAGGCAGTGGCAGTGCTGTGTGTGCACCCGTCCTGCCGCAGGACGCGCGCTGTGCTTCGTCCCCGACAGGTCTGTGCCCGGAGAGGACCCAGCTCCGTGCCTATGGGTGAGGAAAGCTGGCAGGGGAGGGTTTGAGCCACGTTACTTGGCAGGGTGCGTGTTCACGGGGTCGGCTCTCCCCAGCCCTCTGCCCTGAGCAGGGAGTGTTTCAGGCACGTACGAGCTGAGTGGTTTTGTGTGTCCACCCACTGTGGGAAGGAGGCACTTGGTGGGTGGCCACGAGCTCCTGTTGCCACGGCATTAGGTTTGGGTCTCGAAAGGCTGACGCGCCCCTCCGAGCTGAGGCATCTGGGATGGTCCCAGGGGGTTGCTGGGGCAAGCTGAATGCTTTTAGGTTGACGTGTAACTGTAGGTTTGTGCCACAGCGAGTCCCCTGCCCAGCGCTGATGCTGCGTTTTGGGGCTGGGAGGACTCCAGGTGCTGTCCTACCCCTGCCGCAGGCCGGGTGGCCTCGTTAGTGCCACTGAATGAGGTGCTGCCGGAGCCTAGCCCCCCTTAATGGTCTGCAGTCTGCCAGGCACACACGGCCCAGGTGAACCTCGGTCCTTGGGTGAGGAGCTCGTCTCCAAGCTCTGGAAAATGAGATGGGGTTCAAGTTGCTTCTTGCTGCAGCTGCGGAGCTTTAATCACGAGCCACTGCTCACAGGTCAGGTCTTGGAGGCAGCGAGCTCGTCAGCCGACCTGGGGCAGGACGGGCCGTGGCTCCGGAGCAGGACTCCTCCTCACGCGGTAGTTTCGGGCACGTCAGAGGTGGGTTTCCCCATGAGTAACGCACAGAGTGCTGTGCTGTGCTGTTTGCTTGGAGGTTTTGCCGTCATTATGGGAAATCTTGTGTAATTAGCGCTTAGGGAAGGGCTGCCAGACGGGGCTGGCTTCGCTGCAGGTTTGTAGGCTGGGTAGCTCTGGCTGCTGAGCTCGCTGAGCTCGGCCCCGCGTCCGAGAACCTTCCCTCTGCCTTCCCCTCGCTCGGAGCAGGGCTTGGGGGGAGCCCCGCGTTGCTCTCCAGGTGCTGGGAGAGGCGCTGTGCCGGCCCTGCGGGGCGGCCGCAGGTCCCCCGGACACCCTCAGCCCGGTGAGTTGTCGCTGGCAGCACGCTGCCAGGCTGGGTGCGCAGTGCCCCCGCTCCCAGTTTAAACCGAAGACCTCCAGCGGTTTGTGCGGGGCGGCTCTCAGTCCGTGGGTGCCTTGCACCGCCGGCATCCGTCAGCCAAAAACCTCCCTGCAGCTTTCCAAGCGCTGCTTGCTCGTCCTGAAGCAGCGAGAGGAAGCGTCGAGGTCTGCGGTGCTGGAGTGCGGGAAGGTGTCTGCTAGGGCGAGCCGTAATCATCATCTCCTGCCTAATCGCGGCTGTTCGGTACTGCCCTGAGAGGGGCCGCAGGGGAGCGCGCAGGACGGAGCCGCGTCTCCTGCTGCGGCTGCCCGAGGAGGAGACGGGTTAAAGGCAGGGCAGAAGGCTGGGCACGGACGGGTTGAAGAGGCCAAAAGAGGCGCAAAATGCTGGGTGGAGAGGGCAGAAAGCACCTGGAGCCGGTAGGAACCGGGGAGAATTGTCCCGGCTTCTCCCAGACGCGCTGGTACGGGTCCGTTTGCAGCGCTCGCTCTGAAGCAGAGCTCAGGGACGAGCGATTTGTCGGGGGCTGCAGCACCCCTCAGCCAGGAGCTGTCAGCCCGGGGCTGCAGCGGGCCCTGCGGGTGGGGAAAGGGGCCCCTCGGAGGTCGGGTGGTGACTGGCAGAACTTTTTGGGGGTGCTCAGTCGTGTCGGGTAGCGGCTGGCAGCAGCGCCGGGTGCTGCCCTACCCCTTGCAGCCGGGAGGTGTCCTTCCTCGCCTGCAGGAGGAGCTGGCTGGGCTGGGGCTGCCTCGGCGCCCTGTAACGCCCGCTGGACCCAGGACCCGCTGCTGGCAGGGCTCGCTGCAGGCACAGCAGCCTCGTTTCGCCACTTGTTCACGCAGTTGCTCCCTCACAGCGGTCCCGCAGGAGCAGGAGGTCGCTGCAGGCCCGCCCCCAGCCCCGGGCACCCCACGGGATGCTTTCCCCTCTCCTCCAGCCTGAGCTGCTGCCCAGTGGCACCTCGGGAGCCGGGCGCTAGTGAGGGGAGGCCGTTCCCCGCAGGCGGGAGGAGACCAGCCCAGGGGATCTCTCGTGCTGCGGGGCGTCGCGGAGGGAGCTGCTGCTTCTGCTGCCTGAGCGTCTGTGCTTGGGCCGGGAGGGCTGGGGAAGGGATCTGTGCAGCCAGGCTGGGGATCCTGCCGCCTCCCAGGTGTCCCGCTTGTGCCCCTGCGCCTGGGCCTCGCACCCACGCTTTGAGACGTGCAGCTCAGCCCTGAACTCCCCAGAGCCTCGCGCCAGGGCTTCCAGGGAGGCCGCAGTAAGGCGGCGAGCAGGCGGTTTAGTTTTAACCTGCTCGCAGAAACGGATCCTTCTTAACGCGTGTTGTTTGGTGCAGTGCCCTGTGCCATCTCCGGGTTATTACGCAGCCGTGTGTTCGGCTCCTGACTCGTTCTCTCTTTGTCTGTTCGCAGAAGATGCTCTGCTGGAAGCTGCGAGGTTCAACAACGTTTCCGAAGTCAACAGGTGAGCAGCTTTTAGAGACGCGTGTGAAGAACGCCGCTGCGCGGGGCGGGGAGGTAGGGAGGCTCTCAGCTCGTGCGGAGCTCTCAGCAGGCAGGGGCTGGGTGCTCACCAGGCGGGAGGAGAGCCAGAGGGAGCTGTGAGCAGGCACGGGTGAGCTGCAGGGTGGGTCACAGATCCCTGCGCTGTGAGAGGTCACTGCAGCGAGTCCGCGCGGTGCAGCACGGCCTGGGCGTACCCCTCTAGGCCAGAAGCGGCAGAGCTGTGTTCCTGTGGGTCTGTCTCCAAACTAACAGCTCTCGCGGGCTCCTCAGCTGGCTGGAGCAAACTCCTGCCCAGCCAGATCCCACTGCGCTTCTGTCCTGGGGCTTGCCACCCAAGCCGGGAGGTTGGGGAAGTGGCCGCAGTCAGTGGCCAAGCCCAGCGGGGAGAGGAGCACCTGCAGAGCTCACAGCTCCTAACCCCGAGACAGCAGGCCTGCAGCGCTCTTGTCGCTGCTGTTGGCAGTGCCTGCTTCTTTTGGGGTCGTGGCGTTGCTCAGGAGCCGTCAGCAGCGTTAAATTCACTGGGGGCGTTGACAAACAGCGCGCTTCTCTCTTCCCCCTTGAACCTTCCCGTGCCTGCAGCTCAGGGCAGCGACTCCTGTTGGCTCGAGGGGTTCCCGGGATGGTTCGTGCAGCCCGGCGGTGCTGAGGTCTCCCATTCCCCAGACGGCTGCCCGGAACCAGTACTAGAGAGACGTTTTGGTAGCCTGGAAGCCTGCACGGGATGGGAGCAGCCACTGCTGCGCTGTGCTCGCCCCTCCTGGTGTCCCCTCTTTCTCTCAGGCCTCTCCCACCCAGTGCAGGACCCAGGAGCCGCGTGCCGGGTGTCCTCCCGCGGCGAGGAGGAGAGCCCTCCTGGCCCGCGGCCAGAGGATGCTCCGCGCAGCCCCCGGAGCTCGGAGGAAGCGGCCGGGGTCTGGTCTGGATCAAGGGCCGAGGAGGATATTGGCGTGCAGCTAATTGGCACATGTGTTCTGCTGCTCCTAATTGCAGGAAGCCGCTGCTTGGCGATGTCTGGGTGATTTGCGAGCCTGCTCGGGCAGAGCAGCGCCAGGGATGCTCTGTGCCCCCCCCCGATGAGGGAAGGGCTGCAGCTGAACTCAGTCCAGCCGTGCTGCGTGCTCACAGCCTTTGTTTCCGTGCCCTTTCCTTCCGATCCCCCTCCCACAGCCTGCTCCCTGCCCCTGCCCCGCAGCACCCCGCGTTTGAAGCTCCCTGCCTGGCTGTGCCTGCCACGTCCCTCACCAGCAGACGTGAGGCAGCACCGTGACAAGTACTGGCTCCCCCCGCTCCAGGCAGCTTCAGCCGTGGCTTTACGACAGACCTCAGCAGCCCAGAACCTCCACGTGCTGCTGGCGAGCGCCTGGAGCTTCCAGAGGCACAAACTGAGTCGCATGAGGGGCTCCTGCTCTTGGCCCCTGCGAGGAGCAGAGCCCCCGTTCAGCAGCAGCCGGGTAGGAGCGTGACACTGAGCTGGGCGGCGAGGGCTGCACCCAGGAGAGGGCAGCCCCGTCCACATCAACACCCTGCTCCCTGCGCTACCCCAGGAAGCTCGGCCCTCCCGCCTGCTTCCCTCGGCAGCAGAGCCTGGGCGCAGCTTGCCGGAGGTGAGTTAGGAAAGGGGAGGCTGCCGTGATGGAGTTTTCTAATATAGCGTTAGGCTCATTTAAACTGAAGTCTCTCCCGTGGCCTCGTGTCTCGCTGCAATAACTTCAAGGCGCTGAGAAGGCGGCGGTGTGGCAGGGCCGAGCGGCGCGCTGTGTAGCTCGGGCGATTCAAGACGCGCGTCGTGTGCTGCTCAGCACCCTGCCTCCGTAGGCAGCGCCAGGAAAGCTGAGCAGAGCCCCGTTGCTGCCTGTGCTGGGGAGCAGTTCCTGCTGCCGTTCAGCTCTCCGTCCTCTTGGCTCGGAGACGATCAGAAAAAGCAAGCCAGATGTTTGTAATTCTCCAGACCGCGTGCCCTGGTACATGCTCTCCTCGCCTGCTGCTAGGGACTTGGTTTTCTTCTTGCTGCGCGAGTTGGGAAGCTGGCCTTTTGCAAGCGCCTTGTGCAGCTGACTGCCTGTACCTGGCCCTTTATTGTAACTACAACCGCTAGTAACACGTCTTGGTCTGCAGCGTAGAAGGCAGGTGTATGAGAGCGTGGTGCGAGGTGCAAAGACAGAGGCTTTGAACCCTGAAGTTGTGCTTCACTGCAGAGGGAAGACAGGGTGGGTGGAGGCTCCGAGGCAGTTTGGAGCAGGGGCTGCGCTCTGCAGCAGAGAACTGGAGAGCTTTTAGGATAGCTCTGCTCGTTATCCAAAAAAAGTTCTGTTTTCTACTGGAAGAAAGTGACTCCCTCCATTGCCCTAACAGTCACCCATAGGATGGTCCGAATCATAACTAGGGAGTTTGGGGGCCACCACAGAGGATCTGGATGCCAGCAGGCATAACCAGGAGCGGGTTCCTAAAACAAACAACAGTCAAAGCGTGGGCGGTGTGGAGACCAAGGCACGCGTGGCCTTACTGGGCTGTCTCCTGAGCTTGTGTTCCTGACGAGTGTGGGGGTGACACGATGCAATGAAGGGTGAAACAATTTTTCATGTAGGAATTAAGTTAATGGGGAGCGGCGAGGTTACAGATGGGGACTTTAGGAATGCACGCAATCCAAGTGCGCAGGCGCAGGGTACGTGGTGTGGAAGATGGAGGGGCCAGGAGCAGCATTATCAACTGGAGAAGATGCTGGCTTTTTGGAGGCTGGCTCTTCAGGGCAGGTCACCCTTCAGAAGATCTCCCCCTCTGCGTTCTGGAGCGTAAATCTTCTTGCCGTCTCTTTCTGAGTCTTTTTCCTGCCTCTCCCTGAGCACGTACATCTCATCATATTCCTCGAGTTAGCTGAGGTCAGTCACGTCACTGAGCAGGAAGGTCAGAAAACGGGATAACGGCAAAGGTTAGAGGAGCACGACATCAGGCAGCTGCAGAACTCCTGAACAAGGTACGGAGAAGCAGCAGACAGCAGGGTGCTGCAGTGTGATAAATACTTTGTGTGTTCAAGGAAGTGGATGGCACCGCTCTAATGGTGCTAAGGGGCTCACGTGTCACAGGACTGTAGGCAAACGGGCTGCTTTGTTCCAGCAGCCAGGATGTGAATGGAGGTGAAAAGCGATACGGCCGTACAAAACTAAACGCGTCTGATCTTGGGAGCCAGGCTGTCGTAAGCCTGTCCAGATCTTGGGCCTAAGAACCCGAAGAACCTCGGGCACAAACCAAGGAGGTCTGGGCTGTAGGGGCCGAAAAGGGCTTGTGGCAGGGACCCTTGGCAGCGTGGCAGAGAGGCTTTCCCTGGGTCCTGTCTTGCCGTTGAGCTGCTGGGCAGAGAGGGGCGGTGAGGTGGGCGCGATGAGTTCAGCTGGAAGTCTCTCAGTCAGGCGTGGAAGGATGAAAGTTATGGGTGTCAGGAATGAAAGGGAGGCTTACGTTCAAGGGAATTTCTCCTTATTCCAGCCAGAAGCTTTCTCCTTGGTCGAGGATGAATAGGCCTTTCAGACATATCAGACAGACCTCACGCTAACACATCGGTATTGCTGCGGGAAGGATCACATGGCCAAAGGCCGGATCCAGCCTGTGAGCCAGGCGCTCTGTTTGCCTCTGTCTGCTCGCAGCTCCCAGGCAGGTTTTCTCCTCTTTACCCACTTCTGAATGTGGGAAACCAGTCTGATTTTCGCATCGAGGTCAAGGAATGCGTTAACTTTTGAGCCCGTTCCCTTTGGAGCTTGTGGCAGGCCAGCTCTTCCCTTCAAGCCCTTCGTGCTGTTAGCCAGTACAGAAGATAACACCTAATTAATGTGGATAGTTTAATTTGCCGCAACCTCAGTTGTTCCGTGCATTTGGAAGGAAAGCAACAAGCGAAGCCATAAAGAATTACTGCCTCCATCCTCCTTGTGTTTATGTTCAGCGTTAATATTGATTCCGTGTTCCAGCTTTGTTTCTTAATAAGCCACCCACAAAAGTGCAGGCTCGCAGCAGAGTTTCCTCGCCAGCTAAATGTGACGGGGCAGCGCTCTGATGAGCGCCGGGCGACTGTGACTCATGGAAACGCAGCGCGGATGTCTGACGGCTGTTATCAGGCTCCTTCCTAACAGCAGGCAGCCGCCCAAATCCGCGTGGTAATGAGATCTGGAGGTGACCAGGCGCTCTCCTGCTCTCAGAGGGATCCAGCCAGACGTGGAGGTAAGGCAGGAGGCTGCGTGTCAGCTGCTGCAGCTGGTTCTGCTCTCTCCAGGCTGAGTTTTAGGTAGAGGCTTGCAGAAGCAGCTAAGTCGAGCGCGATCTCTCCTGGTCAAGCAGCCGAGGAGTCTCTGACTCATCGTTGCACCGCCTCCTCCCAGGCCGTGTCTGCTCATCTTCCTTGTTTTGTAGGCCACGAAGCTCATCCAGCACGTTCCCTTCTGTGGCAGAGGGGGTTTGGCCCGGCCCGGGCTCCTGGCTGTGGCAGCATCACACCTGATAAAGGGTCCTAATCCCAGAGGCCAGAAATCAGGATCAGCCCCAGAAGCACTGATGTGGGACGTGTGCCGGAGCATGAGGCTTACATGGAACGTGTGCTGGCAGGACCGGACGCGTTTCCTCACCACGAAAACACCCCGGCCCCCTGGGCATACGCTGTCATGCTGTTTTGGCCCAGATCTCTCTCTACTCTTGAGAAAAGATTAAATCTGAGGTTGTGGTCGGCTGCAGGAGACTGAGCTGAAGGTGCGTTTGCTGCTGCACTCCCTGAACTGTGCGGTCATGGCGGTGATTTGCTTTTTAATCCGTTCTGTACCTGGCATGGTGCTGAGAAGTGCTGGAAGGCGAGGCTGCTCTTCTGGAAGGCTGCTCGCCTTTCTTCACGGGCACGCGTGTCATGGAAGGAGCCGTGCAGTCCTCCCAGCTAGACCAAACAAGTATTCTCCCTTGTCCTTTATGCCTTTTACATCTTTTTATAGTCAAATTGCGAGGAGGAGCTGAGTTAAGCTGGCAGGACCACAGTAGATCCATGGAGATGAGCCTGTGCGTAGGTAAAATGCATTCTGCCCACGAACATTGCTCTCATCTTTCAGCTCTCTCCAGTGCAGGGGGTGGGCTGGGAGTTCAGCAGCACCCGCTGCTTGTTCCCCGTCTCAAACCACCGTTCTGTGTTTGGGTACGTTAAAGACATTTAGAAACTGCTCGTGAAATCCCCGGCCGGGCTGCGGTGAGTCAGGCTGCGGCTGCCCTCTTGGAGCAGCGCCCTCTGCGGTGCAGGGCTGGATTCCTGGAAGCCCCTCGTCCGAACTGAGCCCAGATGGGAGCTGAACGTGAGCTGCCAACGGGGGTTGCGTCAGAGCTCCCTGGGGCTCAGGCACTTGGTGGATTTCCTCCTGGCAGTCCCATTCCTGCCCTCACCACGCACGGACCAGGAGAGCACGAGGAGTTCTGCTGCCCTGAGCTCCAGGTTCGTGCCTGGGGCAGGGAAAGCAGCTGAGCACGGGACAGAACCATGCAGAGGATGCGGGCCCTTATGGGCACAGATCTCCCATCTCACGCCTGTTCCAGAACAGTTAGCAGCACTGCAAATACCTTTGCGTCGTGCTGGAGACAGTGCGGGGAGATAATTTATAACGCCGTTTGTTTCCATCGCTCTGCGCTTTATATTCCGCTGTCTGCTTACCCTCACCGGGCCCGTAGTTGTTAGAATATATCTGAGTTAACGGGCACCTGAGTTTTTAGGATAAACAGACTTTTTTCTTTTCCTTTAAATGTTCCCTTTAATCTTTTCTCATGACGCGTGCACCAAATTGTGCAGCACTTTGTTTCGGTGGAAGTTTTTGACTGGTTATTAAGTTTGATTTGGCGCGTGGCCTCGGGGACTCGGAGCAGATACGGCAGCTCAGATTTCTTCACTTCGGCTGTGAGATATCGTGGCAGACTTGTGCACGCTTCGCCCTCCCCTGTTGGGAGGCTGAGAAGCTGAGAGGGAGGAGGAGGGCAGCTTTCCCCTGCAGGGCAGCGGGGGCTGAGGAGGAAAGATGGGAAATGAGCTGGTGCCGCCGCTCAGCCTCTCACCGGGTTTGCAGGGTGCTCTGTTTTAACGCTTCCTGCGCAGCGATATTTTTTTCCTGCTTTTTGTAGCATTCCGACCACAAAACCTCCCAGGACCGATCGTGTTTGTATGCTGAGTCACAAGACCAATCGTTGCAGTCAGCGGCCCACCAGCCGGCCGCAGGAGACAGAAGATCCCCTGCCTGTCTCCAAAACAGCTTTAAACCCTTCAGCGTGCCCAAATCCTCGCTGGAAGCAGGCGCTGCTTCGTCTGGCACAGCTGTGCGGACGGTAGTTTGTGATGTGCGGAATGCGTCTGGTAGCCATCAGGGAGCTAATTCCAGTTACTGCCGTGGTCATCAGCCTGGCGGCGATGGGGCCGAGCGCAGGACGGCTTCCGTCAGCTCCAAGTGGGGGCCGTGGGTGCTGGGAGCGAGCAGCGAGCGCTGACGGCACGTGGTCCCTCAGCACGGGAGCCAGGGAGCACCCGGGGGGCGTGCGGGCTGCAAGCTTAGAGCAAGTGCAGCACGTAAATAAACTGTGAAACTCGCTGGGTGACGGGGGGTCAGGTACCCGAGGGAGTTCGGGAAGAGGCCGTGCAGGTTTGTGCAGAGCAGGCCTGGCAGGTAACCGCGTCAGCGGCAGTGCCACCTCCAGCTCCGAGGCCGGCGTGGCGCTGACTGCCAGAAGTGAGTATGTTATGTTCAAACCCCTCTGCAAATGGTGCTTATTACGTTCTTTCCCCAGCCGGCTGCTGCCGGCCGCTGCCAGAGGCAGGCCATCAGGCTGGTGCAGAGTTTTTCCCAACGCACACCCAGCCGTTGATGTGGGGACTCAGCCGTGGATCGGGGCTCCTTTAGGTGAGGCTGCGCTTCCCTTTTCCTCCCCAAATGCAGCGATGCCGGCAGGGGCACACCTCGGCTCGTGCTGAGGCCAGCACTGCTGACCTGCTGCCCTTCCCTCTTCCCTGGGCACTAGCGCACGGCAGCGTGTGTGTGTCCCGGTCCTTCTCTCTGCCAGCCTGAAGGAACTGCTGCCCTGAAAAAAGGGAGCTCTGCTGGCTGTGCTGGAGCACCTCCCAGGCAGGGCCGGGATGGGGTGAGGGCAGCATCTTGCGCTGTCTCTGTCAGTTTTCTTTTGCTTTCCCCACCGTGTGCATTCTGCAGTGCTCTCACCCACCCGTCGTGCCCTTGGGCAGCCCCGCTCTCCTCTGAGGGTTCAGTTTCCCTTCAGAAATCCAGATGGGTAAGAGCTTCCCTCTAATTTCTGGCATTTTTTTCGTAACGTTTCGTGGGTTCACGTGTCTCTGCGAAGCGCTGCAGCGTGTTACCAGCCCTGAGGTGGTCACACAGGGGCTGGGAAGCAGACACGACCCATCCCAAGGAGGAACAGCAGCAAGATCAAAGGCTTTTCAGCGGCCTGCCTAACGCTCCTCAACGGGCAGATCCTTTCTCCAGCCCTAGCAGGGAGATTGTGCTTTCACGCTGGGGATGCCGCTGGCTTGCGATGTTTTTTTTCCCCTCCCTCCCTCTGCAAAGCCGAGGGCAGGTCCCAGGAGGGCGAGCGCTTCTTCGGGTGTCAGCCACCCCTGCGGTTAAGCAGTGACATATTGGGGAAGGGCCGGGGGAAACGTTGAAGTGGCCGAGAGAAACAGAAGCTATTGTTGTTGGCAAAGTTCAAGTTTCCAGCTTCCTCTTCCTCCACCTGTCGGGAGGGCGAGCTGGGCATGCTCGCGGCGCTGAGCACAAACTCAAACATGCCCTCTGGGCTCGGCTGGGAGCGCGGTGTCACCGAGTTAGTCACCCAGAACCCCGGCAGCGGGGTGAATAGGAGGCACATCTGTCTGGGGGGAGAGGGCACGGCGCCGCGCGGCGGCCGGCCCGGCTCGGGCTCTTTCTGTGCCGGGCGGAGGGATCAAAGTGCTGGAGCTTTGCGAGCTGCTGTCTCGAGGCGAAGTAGCCCGGGCACACAAAGCAGCGCGGGTCGCTCTCCCGAGGCTCCTCCAGCAAATTCCAGAGCACCTGGTGATGTTCTGCTGGCTCCTTCGCGTCCTCCTCTTATTTTCAGAGAAATCTTCAGCCTGCGCATTGCCCTTCGGAGCTGGGGCTCCGCAGGCAGAGGGGACGCTGTCAGGCTCAAACCCGGAGTCACTATTGCTCGCTCGCGGGATCTCTGACTGTTAGAAATCCATCAGGAAAATCTGCTTGCGCAGAATACTCTGGAGAAGCAGCCGAGCTTTCTGCCCTAAAATCGTGAGGTTTTTCTCTAATCCTTAAGACGCACACGCTCCAACAAACAAACAACAGAAAAAGCACCTTGCCCTGCCTCAAAGCCATGTTTTCATTCCACCCGTGTTGTTCGGGGTCTTTAGGGTACCTGCTGCTAGTAGAAACACCCAAAAGGGTGCTAACAGAGCCATATACGCACGAGAAACTGCTTAGTAGGTAAGAGTGAGTGTCCTGGATCTTATTTGGTTAAAATGTGGATAAACATCCTAAACATTGATCGGAGGAGTTTATTTAATTAAAAAAAATACTCCTGCTGGTAAATACATTTGGCTGTCTAGGATCTGAGCAGTGGTCGTCGCTTTATCGATTGTCATATCATTAAATCAGGCGGGGAAAAAATTAATGATAGGCTTGAAGACCCTGAACATAAAGTTCAGTTGTCTAGAAAATCTGTTAAGTTGCTGAGCATCTTGCAGTGATTTAAAAAAAAAAAAATCCAGCTCCTAAATGAAATGTCAATGCGTATTATGCCAGATGATCTGATGCTAGTAATGCTCTCCACTAGGCTCGGTCATGTGGCATTCCAGATGCTGGCGATTATCTGGATTCCTGAATGGAAAACTACCTGATTAATTCTAATATCTGAGCTCCGAGCCCGTAATCAAATCCTGCAGCAGAGGCCCCAGCATCCTTCCTGTTGGGTGCACCACGTTTTAACAGGTTTGACTGCCGCGCTAAGATCTTACTTAATTATTTTTTTTTAATCTGAGAAGGAAGATAATTCATCGTTCAATGTGCACTTCCAGAAAGTGTGTAGAGAAAAAGAAAAAAAGGAAAAGAAAGCGTGCAGAGAAAAGAAGCCTTCCAGTGAGCTACCAAGTAGTTTTTAGCATCTCCAGAGCACTTTGAGGTTGCCGTCCTGTCCTCCGTCTCACCACACTGAAATGTTTAGCTGCAGTTCACCGTCAGGAGTCAACAAACATTAAACTGCCCTCTGTTTTGGGGGTAAAAACAAGCTTTTGCAGCAGTGACCTGGCGGGTGGGGGACGTTCAGCTTGTAGCTCTGTTCCTGCATCATCCCAACACCACGGTGAGTGCAAGGGGTGCTGTCAGGCTGTGCACTGTGTTATTTACAGCCCCAAAGACACCCACAAGTGGCTGCGAGGTGTCGGGTGAGCTACAAGCCTGCGGGGCTGTACCTGCCGTGCCTCCGGAGGTTTCCTGTCGCGCTTCCTCCTCCTCTCCTGGGCTCCCGCCAGGTTCTCCCTCTGTGGCGTTAATATTTTACTTTCTTTTGTTTGCCGGGTGTTACGTGGCCTATCGGACCGTCAAATTGAGACGCTGTAGAAAGGGGATGGGGTGGAAGTTGCTGCATCCAAAGTACTTTTGGAATGGCCGAGTAAACAGAACCGAATTCAGACGTGACTTGTACGTGACCTTCCGTACCGCTCGGAGGACGGCGTGAGCTGGCTGGCAGCACGATGGCAATACGGGAAATTTTCAAAGTGCCCAGGGCGGGGTGGATGAGAGGTGATGAGATCTCCATGTGGGGTTCCCCGGCCTCTTGCTGTTTCCCCCCCCCCCCCCCCCGCCGTGTGCAGGCAGGAGCGGCTCCTCCGATGGGCAGGGCAGGGCAGGCTGTCGGGCTTTTGTCCGAGGGAGCCGGCAGCCCTCCGTGCCCGCACAGATGGAGCTGTGGTGTGGATTTCTGCTGCGGGCAGCATCCCTCCGAGCAAGAGCACATAATTGCCGTGACCTGCAGCGGCCGCGGGTCCGCGTCCACCTCGCTGATCTCTGCTGCGAGCGCAAACACCGGCCGTGTGCGTGGCTGCAACGGGAGCGGATCTCTGCAGATAGCGATCTGCCCAGCATGCGGGCTGCCATCACCTAGACACGTCCTAGCTCTGTTACGGGGTCAGAAAGCTTTGTGGCTGCACACGAGTTTGTCCTTTAAGTAACCTGCTGCCTGAGAGCGCTCTTCCTGCAGCAGAGCTGGGAGCACGCTTGTCGTTCGGTCTCGGTGGTTAGGTGCCAGAAGAGGGGAAGCAAAAGGACGTTTCCCCGGGGGAGCCGAGGCTGGTGCCGTGCAGCTCGCAGGACCGCTTGGTAGTGCAGGAGCTGAACCTGCCGGGGCTTGGTGGCGTGCACGTGTGTGCAGCACGGATCCGGTAAGGGTTCTGTGTGAGAACTTGTTCCTTTGCTACCGCGCAGTATCAAGTATCAAGCTGCTGTGGAACAAGGGGCTATTGTTTACCTGTCACACAGCTCTTTATCGTTAAGCTGTCAATTGTAACCCTGGTAAAGAGAGCGTAAGTCTTCTGTTGGTGCTGTGGATCATTTACAGGGATCACGGCCTCCTGAGCCATACTCAGGAACCACAACTGAAGGCTGCTGGTTACTAGTTTATTTTTTTTGGCCGTTGCAATGCTATCTTGCAGATTTCACTGCAGACACCTTTCCTGCCTGGGCTCGGCGCCTCTTACAGGCTCCGGACTTGTCACAGTGCTGTGGCATCTCAGTTCAAGAACCTGATGAGCAGCTCAGAGCACTTGGTAGCTCTCTCGTCAAAAAAGGCTGGAGCAAATTACTCCTTGGTACCCGCTGATGTGCATAGCGTGCCTCCTGAAGTCCTCTGCCTGTTGCCTCCCACGCTCTCATGCTCCCAGTCTCATTCTGATAGGGTACAAAGGTACGGCTGGAGGGGAGCAAAGAGGACCTCATTTTAGGAATCTAATTTGGGTAACAGTTTCCTGGTGTCTCACACCAGCAGGGAGACCAGTATTCAGCTATGCTCAACCATGAGCCAAAGCTTGGGCGCTGGTATCGCTGCTTGGGGTAACTGTAGGGTTGGAGAACGTGTTTGTTCTTGGGGTACGTTTTCAGTGAAACCACGGGGAGGGGTTTTGACAAGGTGGAGGAAGGCTTGCACAGACCTTGTGTCCAGCTGTGGGTGTGTGCTAGGCTAGTGTTTGCGCTTTGCTTTATGGTCATTCCAGTTGTAGAAAGATGATTTTTATGTATTATTTTTTTTAGGAAAGAAGGGGAGCTTTTCGCTCCTTTTCTCTAATTCTACCCCAGCAGTCTTTACGAACCGTCCGACATGGTAGCCACCTCAGCAGGCTGAGGGCAGTTAATTTGAAGAGGGTAGCCGAATTCAGACACGTACCCTGTCTGAGCCCTTAAAGGAGTGATCTGACGTTCAGTGCACATGAGCAGCCTCGGCTGCCGTTGTGCAGTTGTGTTACCTGCGGGTCTGGCGGCGGTTTAAATACTTAGCACCAGTCTGGCGCTTGCACGGCTGAAACTTGGCTTGTTTTCACTTGTGCCTCACAACTCCTGGGGTTAGCGGTAGCTAATCCCTGCTGTACGAAGGACGTGCTGTGCAGTGATGCACACCGGGAAGATGGAACAGCCTCCGTTTGGGGAAGGGAAGGAGGACGAGCCGTAGCCCTTCCTGCTTTCTGAAACCTCCCCCTCGGCCGTCCTGGCTGAATTCCTGCAGCACGCCGTCCTCTGGGACGGGAAGGGGATCGTGGTGCTGCACCTGAACATGTAGGGTTCGGACCTTGTCTCACCTCATTTAACTCGGGCACTCCACAAGTTGCGCCTGAAGGCTGAACTTCCCTCCTGCCTTGTGGGCAACGGAGGCAACGGCACTTTCAGACGCTCCCTTCGTACCCTCTGGGTTTTGCACTTGGTGTAGGACGAGCAGAGTTAGCCTCTGCGGGGATCTGTCCCTTGCCTTTAGCTGCGGGGAAGTGGTCGCAGCTGGGGCGGGTTAGACCCCTGGCTTCACCTGGGTTTGGCTAGGGCAGGTTCTTGGGTTCCCTTGGTTGGCCGTGAAAGTGAGCAGGGTTGGGTGAGTTAGTTTGTCGGTGATACATCACTGTCCTAAGGCGAGTGCTCGGAGTCCGGTGCTAAGAATGATGGATTACGGG
Organism: Cygnus atratus; assembly: GCF_013377495.2. Lineage (NCBI taxonomy): Eukaryota > Metazoa > Chordata > Aves > Anseriformes > Anatidae > Cygnus > Cygnus atratus. The sequence continues at coordinate 207,988,071 of NC_066362.1, forward strand.
GTCAGAAGTTGTAGAAAGGGCAGCGAAGCTGGAGAGGCCGGAGCCGGGCTCTCGCCAGGGGTGCCCAGGGCCAGGAGCAGAGGCCCCGGGCCCAGCCTGGAGCCCGGGAGGTGCCCTCTGGGCCCCAGGCAGCACTGCTGTGCCGGGCGGGCGCCGGAGCCCTGGCACAGGCTGCATGGAGAGGGGCTGGGGGCTCCTCCGCGGGGTCTCCAGCAGCCGCCGGGACGTGGGGCTGGGCGAGCGGCTCCGCGGGGCCCTGCTGGGGCAGGGGGCGAGCAGCGGCACCCAGGGGTGCCCCCAACCTCAGCCACGCTGTGGGGCTGTGATTTGATGCCTCTTAGTTTTTGAGTTTGTTTCGTTTGTTCTCTTGTTGTGAATGAGAAGTGCAAAACATCTCCTACTGGCACGTGTTTTGGAGATCTCCTGAGCTGCTTCTGAAATCCTTACGGTTGCAACGCTGGCTGACGATTCAAACATGTCATTAGCTTGTAGGTTAATCGGCTTCTCTCTCCATCATGCTGCTGGTTGGGTCTTTGGGTGCTAGGCTGAACAGAAGAAGGAAATGAGGAAAAAAGAAATCAAGGCAGCTGGCACTGGGCCATTTGAAAGGACAGCACTTGGTGTCACCTACCAGTCTGTCTGAGTTTCATAGCCGCTGAGAAGTTGGATTGAACTGACTTCATGGTGGGTCTTCGAGGCTGCCCTGGAACGGGTGCCTGCCAAGTGGAACACTCTGTCGTGTCATTAGCTCCGGTGTGCTCGGGGTGCTGTCTCTGCTCCTCCTTCCTGACCCTGTCTCCCTCCTGCCCAGGTTATTGCTGGAAGGCACGGACGTCAACGCGAGGCACAGGCTTGGCTGGACTGCTCTCATGGTGGCGGCTATCAACAGAAATTCCAGGTACGTTTGTCTCAGCGCTCGCCATCGCCTGGGGGGTCAGTTCCTTCCGTAGCTGCCTCCCCGTTTGATAAGGTCATGCTGAGCTCCGCAGAGAGTCTCTGTAAAGTTTGGGCGGTTTGGGGCGCGTTGTGCAGCTGGACCCGAGGGAGCTTTTCGCTCCTCGTTGCCGCGTGCATTGTGTGGCAGATGGAGGGCGGCTGCTCTGCAGTCTGAGAGGTGACCGCTGAGCTGACAGGGCCATTCCACGGCAGCACGCCACTTTTGGCACCTGATGAGTGTGTAGCCCCGGGATGTTACTCGGCAGGTAGTTTAACGCCAGACCATCAGCCAGGGGCTCAAATAGCTCCGTAAGAGCAGCCGCGTCCCTCCTAGCTTGCGGGGCCTTTGCTGGGCCTTTCATGCTAGGCCTTTATGAAGCAAAAAGGCTGAACGCTGTGCCCTCCCTCCTTAGTTCCCATGATGATCGCTGTGGCTTCTTGTAACCTTTTAAAGGCACTCTTAAATATATTCAGTCTACAACTAAATTCAATTAGTTTTTTATTTAAAGAAAAAAGAGAAAGAGAAATCCAATTTTAGAAAACGTGGGACAGGCGGGAGAATGAGCTTTGATGTTACACCCTCTCAGGGATGCTTTACTTAGTCACAAGTTCATAAGCAAAAAAGCCTAATTACTTGGGAAAACACAGGATTAAAGCAGGGCACAAAGGCCGAATATCCGCTCTCGGGCGACACGATTCGAATCCGTGTGCCGAGTTCGTGTGTGGTGCAAACTTTGATGTGTGCTATGACAAGCTGAAAGTCGTGACCTCCTCGGGGAGCTCCTTAAGACGGGCACAGAGGCGGGGGCTTGGGACTGTTTGTTTAACTTTGATGTCCGAGCAGCAACGGGCCCCGTTGTTTGCCCGTCCGCAGAGGGACGGGCTTCAGAGCCTCCCACCTCTGCCGGAGGACAATGGTCAGCAATGGAGTGTGACGACTGTTGACCATTCCAAGTGACTGGTGGACCAGAACAGGGCTTCCCAAGTTGCAAAGGCTAAGAGGAGACGGGGAGAAAGGCCGTTCACGGTACAGTAATTGCCTAAAATCAGGTAGAAATGCTAATGAAAACATCGAGGCAGCACCAGGCGTTCGGCACCCAGCCTGGTCCCTGGCTACGGGCTGGCAGAGCAACAGCAGTGCGTCGTACTGGGGATCTGGCAGGAGAGCAGCGCTGGCCGTGGGGCGTGAATTGTGTTTATTTTTCCCACATTTTGGATGAATATGGGCTTTAACTGAAAATCAGAAGTCCTTGAGTATCTGAAGCTTGGTAGGACTTATCTCTGACAATATACTGACAGAGTAATTAGATACTTCACGGAGGCAAACATTAACGCCAGCCCGCCAAGCTTACTCCTGGTGTAACAACTCTGTTGCCACCTCTGGGGTGATGCCAGACATGTTTTTGGCCCTCCGTACTGCTGCTGGCTTTGTAACGTCCGCAGTGGGGTCCCGCTGCTGGCTGGGAAGTGTAGCGAGCTGGAACACGGCGCCCAGTGTTCGCGGTTCCCTCCAAATCGTTTGCTCGCAGATGTAGTCCGCAGGCTGACCTTTTTAACCTGGGCCCGCCAGAGCCGGGCGTTGTGTGTGCGGTCGGATGTGGGAGTGGAGAAAGCCGAGCGTGGGGAGCTGATGGCTTTGGCTCAATAGCGCAGGTTTGCCCGCAGAATTTTAAATACTTCGCTTTTCCCTTCCGAACGCAGTGCCTGCTGGTGCTCTGGGTCTCTCACAGTCCTTTTCTACACATTCGGCTGGGGACTGGTCTGAATACGACTTACTCCGCTCTGCAGAAGGATGCAGAACTTTTTTTTTCTAGAATGTGGTCCCATCATAAAGAGCGATAATCTGAAACGGGTCTGTCCAGCCGCAGCAGCTGACTGTGGGTCACAAGTTGTTAGGACTTTCGGTTCTCAGCTCGTCAGTCAGAAAGCCTCTGGGGGGGGTGAGCTGGGTCTTTGGCTCGGACGTCAGCAGAGAGGTCACCAGTGGCTCGGAGGTGCTCAAGACGCAGCCGCTGAGCAAGGGTCTGTACCTTTAGCTTGCGAGAAGTACAAGGTCGTTCAATTTTGCTTCGCCGGCTTGCTCTGCGAGCGCTTCTTTTTTAATGTTGTTGCTTCCTGAGCGAGCCACCCAGCGTGGCTTCAGGGGGCCGTGACGCCGGTAGCTGAAATGAGTGTTTTTGTGTTAGAGCCACTAAGAGAAAGTAAGCCTTCAGCCCCAAATTGCTGTCTTTCCCAAGTCGTTTTTCAAAGTGGAACTATGGTTTCAAGTCTCTGCTGTGCTGCTGGAGATTTCCGTGACCTGTCCTTTAGCTTCGTAATGTTTCCCAATTTTCACAGCCCTCACTCTTCCAATTAGACAGCTACAGTCCATATGTTTAATTTAATTTCAGAGGCACTGCATTAATGATTCCTGTCAGCTGCCATCAGCTACAAGATGAAATCCCAGGTGCCAGCAGGGATCTTTGGGGTCTGTCTTTCCTTTTTTCAATGAAACAATGATCATTCTCCTCCTCTTGAAAATTTCCTGTGTCCAAAACATCCCAAGGCAGTGAGTAGCGATCCTGGTGGGTTGCCACTGGAGGTTTGCGTTTCTGCTGCTAGGTTTCAAGGGTGTGTAGCTGGGAAGGAGCAGAGTCCTGGCTTGACGTCGTGCTGAAGTGGAGCCTTTCCCATGGAATCCCAAAGCGCCCCTGATCCTCCTGGATTTAGCCTCGTAGCACTGCGTGCGCTGGGAGAAGCGCTGGTACTTGCAGCAGCGTGAGGTCCAGGCAGAGGTGCCGTGTCCCCGCTGCCTGTGCACCGGGAGATCGGTCACCTCCTGCGGGTGGGGATCGTTGTAGCACCAGCACCGGGCACTTTGCCCTGCTGAGTGGGGCAGGGCGGGCGGTATGCATGCTGCAGGGCGTGCTCTCGGCACTTCAAGGCCTCAGCAGTGCCTCGGGAGAGTGTGGCTCAGTGCTGACATCCCTGCTTGCACTGGGTCAGCCTCAGCAGCACGTTTTGTAGAAAATGTGGACATGTGAACAAGAAGAATTAGTTGTGTGATCTACCGGAGAGGGACTGGGCTACCGCGATGTCTGGGATCCACTCGGTCTCTGCTGGGTGGCTTGGGGGAGTTATTTCTTTTCTACTGGCCTTTAAATGCTGTATGTGTCTTTGTATGCCACTGGGGCTCTCTCTTGCACTACGAATTCCCAGGGCCACAGCGCACAGTGCCAGTCGTAGTTCAAGCCCCCAGACATTGCTGAGATGCCAGTTACAAAAATAAAGGGAGGCTGCTAAGGACTGCAGTATGGCGTCTGATTTTGCTGTTAGATGATATACATTTAGATGAGATAATTTAGATTATATAAAATAATGTAGGTGATATAAAAATATTGTAGGATGAATTGTGTTCCGTTTTTTGTTCTCTTAATAAGTGTGTTTCCTTGTTCTAGACCTTTCCTGAAGCGTGGATAGATCGACTTCGTGGTTGCTCTGTATAAGTGAGCAGGGGCCCCACTCCAAATCCCTCGGCTCTGTGATAAGACAGCTTGTAACCGGGTTGAGATAGAGACAGATCAGCTGTGACCACGTTTACACAGGCAAAGGAGGGTTTCTGCTGTAATCCCTGTTGCTGGGGGAGCCTTAGCGTAGCTAAGGATGCAGTGGTGCTGGTTTTAGTCTAACCATAACGACGTGTAGCTGCCACTTCTTGCATTCTGCAGTGCTGTTTTACAGCCCTGCGTCCCTGCTAAGGCCTGAAGAGTAACCCAGGTGGGTGGCCGTGCACATGTACACACACACGCACCTTACTTTTCATGTAAATTTTCCTTTTGGAGTTGCTCCTAGTCTGTTTCCTCTTTAGTATTTGTGAAAGCCCGTTCTTCCGAATCTCAAGACCTATTTTAAAACGGTTTCTTAATTCTCATGGAAAGACATCCATGCTAAGAGGGAGGATTTATGGTCTGTGTGAAAAACACTGCTAGGGGCTTTCTTCTTTTGGCTGTACCTGCTAGCTTTGCACATTTAACGTATTTATAGTAATTAAGCTTTAATTAAATGCTTGCTGAGAGCTTTGTGGGTTTTGTACCTGCATTAAAATAAGCTTTCATAAATAAAATAAAACAAAGCAGTTAGTACCTCAGCAGGCTAAGTACCTCTGCGCTTACAGTCCAGTGACCTGCAGACCGGGTAAAATTACCGGCTCAGAAATGCGTTTGGGGTCAGGCTCCGTTGTGCACCTCAGGAGAACACGAGCACGCTTTGATCCGTGCCAGCAGAAGTGGCAGTGACAATGCCATGTGTCTCCTGTCCTGTTACCATCTCTCTGTAGCCAGTTCAGAGAATTGTGGGCACTGCTGTTATGTCATGTCTTGCCTTTCTCTTCCGAATACAGCTACTCCGGGTTGTGTTGTTCCATCAGAAGTGAAACGACGGTGAAATAGTGAGTCACCCCTCAGCCCCTCATGCAGTAGAGGTTCTGCAGACGGGTGCTGCAGAGGGGGAAACTAAGGCACAGAGCGGCTTGGAAGCTTCCAGCCCCGGTGGGATGAGATCAGGTAGTTCTAATCAAACGCACGTTGTTCTGCTTCTGTCCATCACCACTGATGCAACCAGCACGCACCAGTGCCCTGGGGAGGGGAAGCAGTCAGCATGATTTTAGGGCTCCCAGAGCTTTAGGCATAGCTGGCCATATACATGGCGGAGCTATAGGCGTAACTCCGGGGTGGGGAGGAGGGCACGGCTGTACGGGGACTGCCTCGGAGCCGTCCAAGCCCCGCATAGCGAGGTAACGGGTTTCTCAGCAGCACCAGTGCCCACGTTTTATAGCGGGGGGAGAGAACACAAAACGACTTGGCTGCGGCTGGCCCTCTGTCACAGCGAGGTCTCTGCTCCAGGGGGTGTTTGCTAGGAGAAGGTGCAGCTCTGGGGGAGTGCGGGTGGGAGTGAGGCAGACAGCTGCCTGCTGTGAGGGAGTTTGCGTGTGTTTTCTCAGGTTAAGCACACAAGTCCTCTTCTTTCCAGCTTCCCTTTTTCCTCTTTGCTGATATGTAACTGCAGGGCTTCTGTCCATCTTCCTGCGCCCTTTTTCACATACCCGTCTTGTTTTACACATAAATGAGCCCTTCAGTCTTGCACTAAGTGCCTTGAGCAGCTGTGCAGAGATCTTATCGAGATGCCCTCAGCGAGTGCAGGGAAAGCAGGAGGAGGGACAGGAACAGAATTCAGCTCCACCTAAAGAGCGTTTCTTTATTTAAACAGATGCTTTCTCTTGGAAGCTCGTCCCCAGCTCCCTTTCCCATGGGTGTCCTTCAGTACAGACCCCTTTGTGTTCTCTTAAAGCAGCAGGGGACAACCTCAGTGCTCTGTGCTGCTGAATCATCCCTTCCCTGTGCTTTTCAGTGAGTCTTGCTCGTTCATCCAGGTCACAGTGTAAGCTCCCACCCTTGCCTCCCAGATGTACATGTTCTTGTTTCATCAGGGGCTTTAGCCTCTGGTTCCTCCCTTAGCTGTTCCAATATCCTCTCCTCTCCCCTATTTTCTTTTTGCAGCTTTGGCTTCTTGCACACCCTTTTCTCCTTGTGCCTTCATCTTCAGGTCTGGATCTTTTCTCCTTTCCATGCCTTTCCTTCTCAACACCTACCTGCCAAGGACTCGGAGGGCAATGACCAAAGACAAGTGACTCCTCTCTGTGCCTCAGCAATCCTTTTCCTTCCCTGTCTTTCTGCGTAGATGACAGAGCTGGGGGCCAGAGGCTCTCACGAGGAACCAGAACCAGCAGTGCCTGGCCAGCCTAGCCCCTTCCCTTGCCTCGCCCTCCTCCACCTCTCCGTACAGAGAGGAGCTGGGGAGAGGCTCTCCCTCTGTGCTGGCGTGGATCGCTGGCTCTTGAAGGCTGGGACGTGTGCCTCTTCCACACGTACCTAGACTGCATTGAAGGTGCTGTACAGATGTTTTATATTGGTAATAACAGTACATCATGCATAGTAATATTCTGGTGGGTATGTTCCAAGACTTACAGTGAAGGGTGCCCTATCGGAGCTGCTTTCTGTCTATAGGCAATGACGTGATTAACTGCTGCAGCCTTGTCACCTATATTAGGTACATACATCTGTTCTGTATGATTTTTTTCACTCCTTTCACTTCAGGCAGCTATTTTAGAGCTGTCTGCAGCAGAGCTGGCAAGATATCTGGATGCCTTTGGAAGCGCACGTGGCCGTTAGTGTTGTCTGTCAAAGAGCTGAGTTGTTACACGTGGTTTCCTTCCGTGAGGATGCTGCATTTTGGGGGCTTGCTCCTGTAAACCGAGGCATCGTGTTTGAGCAAATCCCCCTCTGGGTCCTGTTGCAGAGCTCTTGGAGGAACAGCGTCCACTCGGCCATGGCTGCGTTGTGCCTCCCACCCAAGGACAGGCCAAGGCAGCTGTTCCCCACACCACCACTCCTACCGCCCCAGCAGCATCCCCACCTGAGATTCCCGTGAGCGACGCCCTGGTTTCTGATAAGCTGGGTGGCTGTAACCCAGCTGCAGTCAGGCCAGGCAGGGCAGGGTGCTGGTACAGTCACAGCAGAAAAAAAACTCGCCTCTCCCTCCTCGCTCCCCTCTTCCCAGGGATGTGCTGCATCCAGCGTCCGGGAGGTGAGGCACACTCAGACGCTGTCAGCAGGTTCCTGCACCTCACCAAGCCACAGAAACACCCGTGTGCAAACAGCGGCTCCCCCCGGACCTCCTGCCCCTGCTGAGTTTTGCAGAGTTAAGACATCGCCACACAAGGGCTCCTCTTTGTGTCCAGGCAGGACCTGGGGCTCCCACCAGAGCTCGGGGCAGCCGCATATCAAAACGCATCAAGGTTTTCGTATTGTGCTGCTAACTCACGGTCATGGGGATCACCGGGCTTCGTGCTTCACCAACCCCAGCTGCCGGCGGGTTGGTCCGGGCGCTGCGCCTCTCCTGACGCAGCCCCAGCCACGTCCAGCCACCTCGTCATTGATTTCCCCACCCCCTGCATTGTATGGATGTATTTATTTATTTAACAATATGTTGGTCCAGCCATTAAAAGCAGAAAGCACTTTCTCCGATCGATTGAACTGCCCAGCGAACTTCAGCTAAGCGCTGCCCTCTGAGTCATCAGCAGGGTCAGTGTGGATTTATATTCACGCTGATGAATAGGCGCTGCCTCTAATCGAATGAAAACTTGATCAGCAAATTAAAACTCGGCTTGTTGAGGCTGTTGAGCACAGGTGAGTTATGGAGGGGCCTAGGCCAGCTCTAGGCTGTGTCCCTCTCTGGGTATCTGATGTGGAGAGTTTTCCGCCCCGACCTGTGCCGAGAGAAATTAAACGGGAGGAATATTGACCGGGGACTCCTCCACTGAAAAGCCACCCCTTTATTAATACCCAGTAGCTGAGCTAGCACAGAAGAGAAGGATGCCTTCTGTAGCACTTTGACCAGAGCCTCGCAGTGCTTCAAGAGAGCTTCCTTAATCCCCGGAGTTGCCTTTTGACCCGGGAAGCCTTTTGACACCTCTTCCCCCTGGGAAACTGGGATTTTTAACCAGATTTAACTGGGATTTTTTAACCAGAGGCTAGATTGCTGGAGCGTGCTTTGTTAGTGCCATCTGATTTTTGTAAGTCCTTTGCTTATTCCAGTTCACACGCTTTACGCCGAGGAGCGCAGTTACTCTGCATTTTGATTCCGCTGTTACCTTTCCTAAAGGCTAATTTGCTTAAACGTCCCATTACCTGCAAATTGGATGGGTACGATCAATATTTGTGATTCCGGGAAGGGCTGGCTGCTGCAGAAGTGCCTGGAGGGGACGACACGTCCCAAAAGCAGGAGGTTAGATTGGAAGACGGTTGGACAGGGAGGCTGGATGTACAGCACGGTGTTATCGGGCCAGTGAGTCCCTTTCACTTCCTGCTTACAGAGCTGGATCCCAGAGCCTGAAAAAAGAGCTGGCAGCGGGGGCCAGGGTTTTGGAACGCCAAATTTTGCCAGTAAGAGATCGTATCAGTGCTTATTAAACTTGAGCCGCCCAGCTGTCTTGAGAGCCCAGGAAATGTTCCTTATCTCTGCTTTATAGATGGGGGGAAATGGTGAAAAGGGCCCTTAATAGAGAGAGCTGAGCAGTTCAGACACCATAACCTCCTGCCTGCACATTTAGACTGCCGAGCAGCTAGCACACGTGGTACTCTGCTAAACTTTTCATGAAAGGTTGTTGTCCAGAGAGCAATGCTGAAGGTATATGCTACGAATGAAGAGGAAAGGGCTTCCTGAGAGTCACCAGAAGCACATAAAGGTGATATCTGATGAAGTGCCTGGGAAGAACATTCATCTCAAGGTAGTCGCTAAGAACAGGACAGGAAGACAGATGAAGTTACCTAGGAAATTACAAGTCATTGTGTGTTTCATATGACTCATTTGGCACCCGTATCTCACTCCTGGGCTGTGAGGTTGTGGATTAAAGTCCTACACTGGGACTTGGGATCATTTCTCTTAAAATGAAGAAGAGGCACGGACCTTAAAACATATCATAGCCTGTCAGCTAAAATGGGAGTGGAGGGATCTCTTTGGTGGTGACAGCCATGAGGCCTGGGTCCGAGAGGGGAGGTCTGTCCATATCAGAACCTGTGCTGCGAAGGACGTGAAGGATCAGAATGGCTTTCTGGAGCTGAAGCTACCCCAGAGGTGCTGTGCCAGATGCAAGGGCTTCACAGTAAGTCGCCTGCTGGGGCAGAACGATCAAAGGCTTTCCTGAGGTAGGTTGCACTCGTGATGGCTTGCTGCTCAGTAGCTAGGCTCCCGCCTGAGACTCTGCAGGAGGAGGCTGTGATCAGAAGTGGTGGTGAGATCTTTACCCTGCCGTGAAGCTCAGCAATGAGGTTCCCAGGCACCCACCTTGTCTCAGCTCTGCAGTGTGCTCTGGCGCACCAGCACGGTGTGTTGGGTGGAACCTCCAGTCCCGTTGCACCTGGGGCCACTCACTGTTTAGATGTCCATCCCTAGGAGCATGGAGGTCCTCAACAAAGAAACCGCGGGGGAACAGGGCAGTGCCTGCCCCACTGTTCTCCATCCTGTACCTCCTGCTTCCCACAGGGACTGCCTCTTCCAGATCTCCAGTGCACTTCTCTCGCATCGCTTACTGGGTGACCAGCACCCAGTACTGGAGTTGCAGGATGTCTCCAGAGTAATCCAGCGCTGCATCTTCCAGAAGGACTGTGCTAGAGTTCCTCCGGGTAGAAAGCCTGTCTGTGACACCTTCGTTTCTCCTGTTTTGTAGCTGTGGACAAATGGCACACCTCCTACCCAGCATCACCAGCCTGGCACCAAGAACAGGATTGAGGGGCCTCTGAGGGCCTACGTAGCGACCAGGGGTGGAAGAGCCTGGGGAGCTGTTCTGGACAGCGAAGGCTACACGCTTGGGCTCGCTTGGCTGTACTTGTGGCCAGAGCTCTCTCTTGCTTTCCATTTTGTGCAGCCATAGAAGTTAGCAGTAAAGGTCAGGCAGCGCCCCTTTACCTGAGGCTACGTCAGATCGGTGAAGGACGGATGGGTCTGGAGCTAGGTGTGTGCCGAAAAGCCCTTGTGAGAGGTGCTGAAGGACTTGTAGGATGAGTTTTGTTCCCCATGCCTTACTGATGCTCCTAAGGTGGTCCAGAAGGACCTACAGGCTTGTTGTGTGTGGAGAGACAGCACTCCCACATCAGGTGTCCTTACTGTGGTGGCATTTGGGAGCAAAGCAGCAGAGCAGGGGAGACGTTTTTCCTGAATGCGGTGGGGGAGATTTGTTGTCCCTTGCAGCAAATCGTTCCGAGAGGACTGAGGATGAGACAAAAAGGTTCTGACTAGGTGGGACTGTGCTGAAGATAGTAGATAGTCTCTCACGGTGATGCTTGCACCAGGAACAACACTGCTGAATGAACGGGAAGAGAAGTCAGGCTGTCGGGAGAGATCCAGCTGGCAGAGGACAAGCACATCTCTTACACAAGGACACAGAGGACAAGCACATCTCTTACACAAGGCTTCATGTCCTCCGCTGCTGATATCCGAAAGTAGGGGAGATGATCTCCCCTCAGTGCCAGTAGGTATCTGCCAGTCAGGTGTCTAACTCGATCATGGGTGCAGAATTCAAAGTATTTGAGAACATCTTCAGCGTCACGTGCTCCTGACTACACTGAATTGTGAATTAATGTAGTTAACTAAGTCCGCAGTCCAAGAGACAGCTGGAGCGACTGGAGAGAGTCCAGAGAAGGGCCGTGAGGTGGTGAAGAGACAGGAGCACCTCTGCTGTGGCGAGAGGCTGAGAGAGCTGGGACGTCTTGTTGGAGGCCGGTTAAAAGCAAAGTACCCCAGGGGTTAATACTGGGTGCAGTCCTGTTTTAACGTCTTCAGTAATGGTCTTGGACGGTGGGGCACAGTGCCCCTCAGTGCATTCACCAGTAACGCAGAGCTGGGATGGTGCCGGACACAGCAGAGCGCCCCGGGCAGGAGGGCGAGGTGGCTGAGAGGAACCTCGAGGGGTGCAGCAAGGAGAGCTGCAGAGTCCTGGCCGTGGGGGGGAGCAGCCCCAGCCCCATCCCGGGGAGAGCCCAGCGCAGGGCGCCGAGGTGCGGGAGGGCCTGGAGCACCTCTGCCGTGAGGAGAGGCTGCGAGAGCTGGGGCTGCTCGGCCTGGAGAGGAGGAGGCTCCGGGGGAGCTCCCCCGCGGCTGCCGGGGCCTGCGGGGAGCTGCGCAGAGGCCGGAGCCGGGCTCTCGCCAGGGGTGCCCAGGGCCAGGAGCAGAGGCCCCGGGCCCAGCCTGGAGCCCGGGAGGTGCCCTCTGGGCCCCAGGCAGCACTGCTGTGCCGGGCGGGCGCCGGAGCCCTGGCACAGGCTGCCCGGAGAGGGGCTGGGGGCTCCTCCGCGGGGTCTCCAGCAGCCGCCGGGACGTGGGGCTGGGCGAGCGGCTCCGCGGGGCCCCGCTGGGCTGCGGGGCTGGGATTAACAATCGCTGTTTGAAGATTAAGATGTAGTGCGTCTCAACCTAAATATTTTAGAAGTAAGGACGTTGTTGATGTATGAATATAAACGAACTCAGTGTGATCACAGAGGTGTATGTCAGGAGGGTCTCCTGGCTTCCAGCGTGGGGCTTTGTTCCCCAGAAGTAACTTTGTACATGGTGAAGTGTTGCAGTGCCGGGTAGGAGTTTGCCTCTGTTGTACCATGTTCAAAGAACAGAATAACCAGCTTTTATTCCGTTAATGCATTTATGGGGTAAACGGGAGAGAAGCTTAAGTTAAATTCTAAATGTGACTTGACAAGAGGCCGCCTGCAGATACGTGTCAGTCAGGCTGCGGTGCACGTCGCACAGAGCCGCTGTCAGCCCGTGAGCCATGTCACCGGTGATGAATGCTAACTCGCGCCTTACTGTCTAGTTGTCATGGGAAGCTTGAACCCTGGAAAAAAAAAATTAAAAATTAACTGGCTTCAAGCCGCTTTCGGAGGTGGTGAGAAATCTAATTCTTGCCTGTTGATTGTTTGGGTTCAGAAGCAGACACGGAGGACTTCCACACCAAGCTCCCTAGCCTGTGTGTCTCGTGCTGATCTGTCGTAGCGTGTTGGTAACGTTACAGGTCTGGAGACCAAAAGCCTCAGCTTTTGGATAGTTGGAGGATAGTTGGAGTACGAAATATGCTGCTTGTGTTGCCATGCTGGTCAGCCCTAGGAGGATCTGCCTCTCCGCCGGGCACTACAGCTACAATATGCAGTAATTGGAAGTCCTCTACAAATTCAGAGATTAAATCTCTTTCAGAAGTCCTGGCAGCTGCTGAGCTGGGTTGCAGATGATCAGGCTGTCTTCAGCGGTGATCTCATACAAATTGGCTCTCAAAGACAGGTTTCAGTGAACTTCGTGCAGGAGTTGAATGCTTTTCTTCCAGAACCCTGTATAAGTAATGCAATTGAAATCTGCTTTGGAAATGCTGAGTTCAGTGCTTCCTCTTGGGAGGGCAGAAGAAAGCAAGGACTAGCTGTATGTCACATCCAACGTGGATGCAAGAGCTGCCTTTATAGGGGTGGCTTCCATCAGCTGTCCAGGTGTAGAGGGACCGCTCAAGTGAGAGCTATAAATTGTAGAGCAGAGACCTTGGGCGTGAATAGGCCCCTTTCAGACCCTTACCTCTTGTCATGCTTCATACTGAAATGCTATACGCTTGTATTGTAGGATGGCACCTTTAGTAATGGAGACTTTACTGTCACGATTGCCTCCCAAAAGCAGAAGTAAGAGCACAAGCTAGTTTTACTTCCCTTGCCTTGAAGAGTGTTGTAAGAATCCGCTTTGTAGCCAAGCTCTGGCTCTGACTGTGCAGCTGCCGTGGCCGTGAACAGTTTCCACCACTGATCCAGACTTAAAAAGTAACAGGGCTGTAACTGCCTCCCACGATGGACCCATGTTCTGTGCAGGTCTTCTTGGGACGGCTGTGTTTCTCACCGCATGTCGCCCTACGGTCACCCCTGCCTCAAGTGCCTCCCCCATCTCGTTGTTTTCAGAATGTGCTGGTGGTTTATTTGCTGAAATGTTCAGTAATGGTTGGTTGAACTTCCCCCCGCTAGCTGGGATTGTTTGAGGGTGGCTTTCTGAGCCCTGTCTCCTTTCTCAGACTGATGGATTCTGATCACTCACGTTGTACCCCTGCCTTACTCTTCTGTGATTTGTAACAGCATGGTGAAGATCCTGCTTGCAGCTAATGCAGATCCAAACCTCGGAGATGAATTCAGCAGCGTGTATGAGACTGCCAAGGAAAAAGGCCTCCATTCTTTAGAAGGTAATACTGTTCCTGTTCAGCTACCTGCGCTTGTTTTTGAGGTCCCCAAGATTTCATTTTCTGTCTTTGAAATGGAAATTTGACCTCTTTTTTTTCAGCTTCTATTTAAATGCAGAGTTACTGGTGATGTGTGGGTGGGTGTATGTCTGAAGGTGAGAGAAAACAGTATGTAGTTGATCATGAGAAGCAATTCTTCAGTATCCTAGAGGTAACTTTTTTATATATAGCCGGAACACAGTACAAGGTTGTAGGTAGGAGCACCATCCCATCGACACACGCAGCCACTTCCTGGGGGAGGGCAGCGTATTCCACTACTGGACTTAGACTTACGTCTTACAAATAGATATGAAATGAAGGAAGACTTGTCCAATTGAAATAAAGCTGAATGATGCTGACCTGCGTGCAAGTACTGTGGCCGGTTTTTGGCCGTGTTAATGCTGGCTTTCCTCCCTTGTCTTTGGACTCATCCCTTTAGTCTTCAGACTAAACCAAGGAATTTTTCTGCGGTGTCATTTGATCTTGTTACGATTTTTCCTGGCCCATGTCTCAAGTCCCAGTCTCACCCTAACGTCATCCCCGTTGCTGGGAAGCTGAGGCAGACTGGACCCCGCTAACATGTCACCAGCTGTTACCTTCCTGGTTCTGGAGGCATCTTCCCCACCCAAACGCTGAGCTGACCCGCCGTCCTCAGCTCTGGGGCGGCAGACATGGCACGTGAATTCTCATGTACAGCGTCTCCAGGTCGCTTCTGGCCACCTTGTCGGAGCTCAGCCCGCGCTGGGTCTCCTCAGGGCCCGGAGTCTCCAGACTGACTGCTGGTTGTGTGCTCTCACCTTCTGCCTCGAAGTCAAACCTTTTCCTGATCAGTGTAAGGAGGAAATTTGGGGAAGCCGCCACGTAGATTCTCCGGGGTGCGTGTTTGCCCCGTCTAGTTTGCAAAGCCAAAATCGCACGGTGACAGCGTCCGTTGGTCTGTCTGAGCTCTTTGCCTCACTGCTAAGAGCTGAAAGCTCTCGGAAAAGTCTAACGAAGGTGTAATATTTGAACCCTTCATAAAACACAGGTTGAGTTAAGAAGATGAATCAGCGAGGGGACAGTTTTGACAGGGCGTTATTTTATTTTTAAAAGCTCTCTGCTCTCATCCCTCACTGTAACCCACCCGTGCTATAGACCTGCTCCTTGATGGAAGTAAGAACACACATATATCAGATTGCTGTAGCAGTGAATGCAAAATGTATGAAACAACATTAAAAAATGAACAATGGAATGCCAATACATAATGCATGTACATAGACTTTATTTAAGGCAAAGTATATCAACCAATAAAGTTAATTGTTTTTGTCTGCATTCATCCCTCTCTAATGTTATATATTTTTGGGGTGAAGAAAAGATAAGGCCACTCAGTAAGAAGTTGCATTAATTCTTTGCTTGACATGTTTTATTAAAAAGAATAAATTCTGTTGCATTTTAAAAAAGAGAGGGAGAGAGAGAAACTGCCTTTGTTTTTTATTTTTTTTTACCCATTTACATATTTCGTGTATAAATATTTTTTCATAAAAACATCCAAATCGAGAGGGTATGCTCCACAAACACTGCACAAAATATATTACAGACATTTATATGGATGGCAGGAAGGGAGACAGAGGGCTGAAAATTTCCAGGCACCCAGTGATTGATGGTAGACGAGGCTTCCCCTGACGCTTTATTGAGTTTCCGATGATTATCTCTCTCTGAGACATTTTTTACAGATGACGGCCGAGCTGTCACAACGGACCATGGGGGAAAAAAACCAACAATAATAACACTTTAATCTCTTTACTGCACTGCTCCCTAGTATCTCAGATTCATCTTCCCTGACGCACGCAGTTCATTATCCTGCTCCTCCCTGGGTAGGAAATGACGACAAATAAATAAATATACATACTCGCCCAGTACGCTTGGAGAAAAGACCCAGGAAAGGAAAGGAGCCAGGGCATTAATTGATCTTCCTGGAGGTACTGCGGTTCATTAGCGGAGATGCTGGGCTAGAGCAGCATCAGGCATTCATTGCAGTGCTTTCTGTACTGAACTTATCAAATCTTCTGGAAACCTGTCAGGAGTTCTTCGGAGGGAACGTGGAGGCTGCGGTGCAGGACATCCACGGTCTGTGTCTGTTTGCCTTACTGGTACAGAGCATTGGGTGCCCAGAGCTCCTCACAGACAAACTCCCTGAACGCGGGCTTCCTCAGGTTTAGTTGTCAAAGCCCACAGCCCTGAGCCGCTCGTCCATAAAACAGCCAGCGAGGGTGAACAGCGATGTGGGAGATGGATCTTCGCTCCCCTGAGGCATGGGGATGGTGTTCGCTGTGGGCTCTTGATTGTACCGTGGAATACTTGAGCTCTTTGGTGGCTTTGCCTCTCCATCCTGGCCAGGCTTGAGATGAGGCTTCCCTCGGCTGTGCTGAATGCTCTCGGGAGTGATGTGAAGGTGCCGTTGTGCCTGGAAGTCCCCTTCTGCTAGTCAGCAGGCTGGCACTGGCATTTCCTTCAGTCCCTAAAACGAGATGCAGATGTGCGGTATGTACCCGGGGACGGGCTGGACCTGCGCGTGGCAGGGAAGCGATGCGCTTCAGGGTTACCTTGCAGGAGCCCACAGCCTGCCTGGTGACAGCTCAGCCGCTCTGCCACTGCACCTCGGTTTGATTTAACGTATTCCCCGATCTTCCAACTTCCCAGTCCAAATTCCGCTTTGGTGTTGCACCTGATGTGGAGGAATTAGCGGTTCGGTGCGGCTGTCTCACCACCCAGCCCTTATCCTGCCCTTGGAGTGCCTCGTCCCAGCTTCACTCAGCCTGCCAGCACAAATGGCTGGCCGCTCCCTATTGCAGGGTGTCCTCGCGCACTGGCATTCAGTAGAACAGGGCTCAAAGGAAGGAAAAAACACATAATTAATCAGCTTTAGGAAGTGTCAGCTTCTGTTCGAAGAGACATCACAGTTCCTAGGTCTGACTTCACAAAACCTGCCAGGGCTCGGTGTAATTGCATTTGCGTAGGGGATTCCAGGCTTTCTAACGAGTTGTAAAATGTATCGTTATGAATCATTCCCATCCTGGTAGTGCCTAGGAGCACACCTCACGCAGCCCGCTGCACCGGTGGCTGAAGAAACAGAATAAAAACTCCTGGTCCCAAGGAGCAGACGGTTCCAGTACCTGACCAAAGACAGCAAGCAAATGGACAGGAGCAAGGGTTAAGCTGGGCATCGTGCTCTGGCACTTTAACCCTTATTACTTGTCAGTTAGCAAAGGAAGCATTTTTAGAAGAGTTCCTGCTTTTAGATGTCTGCTTCTTGACGTTTCTGAGAAGCGTGGAGTGCGGGAGGCAGCTCCTGGTGGAGGTGAGCATAAGAGCTGTGTGATAAGGGGAGCCCACCAGGACTTTGAGGACACCCCGGGGCACTCCCAGCTGACTGCTGTCTCGAGGACCTGTAGCTCTGTCGTCTCTCGGCCTCTCTGTCTCTCTTCTCTTGGTTTTGGTGGGTTTTGGTGTCCTGTGCTCCTGGCCTTAAAGAGCTGCGGGCTGCTGGGGGAGGAGGGTGGTGCAGAGGAAGCACCGAGCGGTTCGTTCTCTTCCTTCTCACGGAAGAAGGGAAATAAAAGGCAGAAGTCTCTGCGTGCTCCTTTGTGCTGAATCCTGATTTCACTTGAAGCCACAGAAGGTGCGGAGAGGCCGGGGCTGGGACGGTGCTGAGGTTTTCTCTCTGGCTTTCTCCAACCACCTCCTCCCCAGCGTGAGGGGAGTGGGAAGGCAGCAACCGGACTTGTAGATCCCCGTGTTGTCCTCCTCGGTGCTGCTGCCCCAGGCAGTGGGTAATAGCCACCAGAAACCCCCACGGGGTCCCGATTGTCTCCTGAAAAAGGTCTTTGGGCCCTTAACAAGCTTCCAGATCCTTGGTGGGTGATCCATGCTGCTAGCACGTTTTCAGACAGACAGTTCTTTACTTTGTCTCGCTTGGTGAGCTGAGCTTTTGTTCTTCTTCCCCTGCAGTCCTTGTGACCCGGGAGGACGAATTCAACAACCGCCTGAACATCAGAGCCAGTTTCAGGGGCTGCACGGCTCTGCACTACGCAGTGCTCGCTGATGACTACCTGACGGTCAAGCTGCTGCTGGATGGAGGTGAGTTGCGTGGCTCCAGCTGGCTCCTGGGCCAGGAGCCCTTTTGCTGGGGAGGCCTGGCCCACAGAATGCCAGGCCTGGACAAGATCCACACTCCTCCATATTCAGGGTTAGATACGATTTACTGTTTGCTTTAATCTCATTGTCTTTTAGTCTCTGTGTTCTTAGTCATCTCCAGCTTCTTTTCTCGTGTAGTGATGGTGGGTGTCCTCATCTTAATCACCGAGTCTGCCATTTCTTCCCGTAATTCAGTGGAAATGCATCCACCGGTCTCTCTGATTGGTATTTCGAACGTTTCCCCTTTTGCAGTTTGCCTTCTACCCATCTGTCATAGCCCGTATGTACCTGTACTGTACCTGTACCCTGTTTTACTGGGATATCTGCTCTGTAGGCAGCAAGGCTCTGGATGGATGCCAGTACCCATGTCAGGTGGCACAGGGACTCTTGGTGGTTTGGGCTTAGCAATGCAGAATCTGCAGAAATTAGCCTGTGCAGCTATTGGTCCTCTCTGTTAGAGCACAGAGTCCTTCTCATAAATCCTGCTTTAGTGTTCTCTCTTACATACTCGTGACTCTAGATACAGATCCAAAGAGAGGAAGATTCATGGATTATAGGATAGTTCAGGCTGGAAGGAGTCACGGGAGGTCTCTAGTCAAAGCCCCTGTCAAAGCCACACCAGGCTGCGCAGGGCTTCAGCCAGCTGGGTCCTGAGGACCTCCGAGGATGGACGTGGCACAGCCTCGCTGGGCAGCCTGTTGCAGTGCTGGACTGTCTTCGTGGGGAGAAAGCTCATCAGCAAAAGTAGAGGAAAAGAAGAAGATGCTTTTAGCCGACAGAATAGAGATGTGCTACCATGACAACAGTTTTTTATATTTACCCTCCTGCTGATCTTTACCAGGATGACATTTGCTTCTTTGTTATGCTGCTGTCCAGAACCAGAGTCCGCTGCATGCGTACCTAGGTGAGCACGGTGCTGTTAAATTAGCTGCATCTGCCCGTCATGCACCTTGTTCTGCGGACCATGGAGCTAGTGAGTTCTGCTTTCCTCCAGATTTATGTCCTTCGTCCCTGCCATTCCTCCTACTACAACAATTTCAACTCCTCTCCTCCCTGTGGAGGCACCTAGGGCACCCCTGAGCAGCAAACAGCAGTGCCGTGAGTTGCACACAAGTGTGTGCTTGCTGACCAGCCAGCAGCCGTCTGCCAAGTGCAGCGTGTGAGAGCTGAATGCTGTCAGCCTGTCCCTGCAGTGGAGAGACTCTCTAGCGTCTCTCTAGCCAGATGCTGATTTCACAAACATTTTAGGAATGTCATGATCTCTGTGGTGTGGGCGTCTCAGGGGTTCGGGAGTGAATTCTCGGGTAGCAGGCAGGCAGATAATTGTGTGACATGTCCGCATAAGGCTCATTCCGTAAGAAAGCAACTAAAAAGATAATGGAAAGTATCATCCATTAAAAGTAAACATTCCCAGAAGAGATGAGGAAAAATTAATGTAGGAACATTGAACCTCGATACTCATCTGTATGTATGCTCGTTACCTTTCACAAATAGAAAAATAAGACGGGAAGTTTGGAATTCAATGCCACTGAATTCCACGGTTAACTCTGGGTCAGGATTTCTCTCTGGATACCAAAACCCCATTTCTTGGCCATGAATTAACCCCCCAAAACGAGGCACGGAAAGAAGACCTACTGCAAATGGATTTGACCTAGGTTCTTGAGGTTTGCTTGGAGAGAAGGGAGCTCGAAAAGCCGACAGCTGCTCTGGCGTCTGTGGGAGCGTGTGCTTGTGGTGCCTGGGAAGTCCTCAGACCAAAATATTGGCCTGCGTGCTGTGCAGCGCATGTGGCTGGCACGGCCGACCTGCTCCGTGTTCGCAGCATGTGCAGACACCGCCTGAGCACTCGGTCTGGCACTAAATCTGCGCGGTCCCACCGCACGGAGCCACCGTCCACGGGCACCGGTGGGCAGGCAGCTCTGCCGGAGGAGCTGCTGCGACAGCACCGGGATGCCCGTGGGAGGAACAGGGTGGAATTCCCCCTCTCGTGATGGGTAAGCTGTGAGTTCACGGACCAGAAAGGGCCATGGTGGTGAACGCAGCAGGCAAGGGAGGCTCTGGGGTGTTAGGAGGGAGGCAGCGTGGTCAAAGTGCTCGTCCCGGCAGCGCTGGGAGCAGATCTGGGCAGGGCGAGCCTGTGGCTCGTGGGGCTGGGGCGTCTCACACGTGAGAGGCTGTGAATTTCGGCAGGGCTGTGTTCTCTCTAGAAACACCTCAAATACAGGCGTGGACTAGCCACAAGGGCAGAGGAGCAGTCTTCTGTGAAGATGGTAGAGCGCTTCGCAGCAGCAGGGATGTGTGTTGGCCACAGTGGTAAGGAGAGAAGACGATGGCAGAGCTGCCAGCAGGAGGCTGAGAGCTCTTCTTCAGTCCGTCGAGTTTGGGCTGGCAGCCACCTGCCTCGTACCGTCCGGGGAAGGGCTGGAAGAAGAGTTTTTCCAAAGATCCCTGGGTGTTCTTTCTGCCTTTCAAAGTCTCCTTGCAAGATGGGTGTGTTACGAGCAGACTGAAAGCGATGGGGCAGCTGCTGGGTATCGGAAGCGTGGGTGAAATATGGGTGCAAGTAAGTGAAGTTAGTGAAGAATTTAAGCCATACTGGATAAATAATGGCAAGTAGCAAGTCCAGCTCATTTCTACATCTGTCCCCTGCTCAGCTGTCTGAGTGCCATGGCCGTGTACAGGCCTCTTTTGATAGAGAGGACTGTTCTTTTGGTTTGAAAGCTGTTTCTGTTTGTGGGCCTCTGTGCCGGAGCCACTGTCATCTCCATCAACGACCACTTCTGCTGCTCGATGCTCACAGAGAGTTCTTTGTTCGCGGCGGAGTGTCTCAGCTCAGAAGAACTCACTTGGATCTCAGAAGAAAAGCACACAACAATCTGCAGGATTGCGTTTGTTTGAGTTCAACTGAAGGGACTGAGTATAAAATCAGAGTAAAATACCAAATTTAGTCTGCCATAGCACTAAGGTTTGACGATCCTCGTCGACATTCTGTACCTAATCCAGCCCCGTGGAAATTCTCCTGGACACAGATGCAATATAGCCTACGCTAAGAGTGCATTTCCAAGTGAAAACCATCATCTTGCAAAGATACAAGCGTGTCCCAGTGCTTGGACACTGGGAAGAGCAGTCCGCAGACATGATTCTCTGCTCGGTGCATGATGTGCAAGACCACACCGAAGTCCTTGTAGGATCCGAGGCTAACTTTGTCATGTTCTTCAGCTTAATCTGCCTTTGCCTGTCCGTGCACAACATCCATTTACCCTTGGCAGTCATAGCTATGCTGAAAACTTGTGATGATCTAAATCACAGCCGTGTCCCCTCTCTTGCCAGGTGAATTCCTGGGGGCTGGTGGTGCCGCACCGGCCTCTTCCCTCTCCTTTCAGTGAGTCCCGCAAGCAGAAGCGCGATTTCACGACCGGCGCGTGGCGCGACACGAGGATTTCATTGCCTTGGCTCGGGGTGCTCCCCTCCTCCCAGCTCCGTGCGGTAACAAAGCCCCGGGCCGGCATTCTTGGTCGTGTAATCTGTGCTGAATACACGGCTGCGAGGCTGAAGGTCTCCGAGTGGAGATCGAACACCTTTCACAGTGTGCCTGCCGCAGGCCCTTTGTGAGGATAATTTCCCCGAGCGGTCTGCCATTGACATCTGAGAGTAGGATGTTTCCTGTTTGCTGACATGGAACAGGCTCCCCTCGCTCCCTCCTTTACACTTCCCTACACCTGCCTTTTTACTAAGTGTCCATTTACTCTCCCGAACACTTCCTTCGCTTGGTGCCCTGCCCTCGGGGCCAAAGCCATTAACTGCCCAGGCCCCTCTGTGCTGAAACAACCGCCCCGTTGTGCGGCACATTTTTAAGGGAAGCCCCGTGTGCCTCCCCCTCACCCCACCTCCCTGGCCTTTTGTGGCCTATTCAGCGACTCACTTGACCCCTCCAGGACCTTATCCCCTTGTGGTCAGCATGTGTGTGCCCAGCAGACCGCGAGACGAAGTCGCTGCTCTGTTGTCCTTCGGGGCAGTTGCTGGTGACATTTCACAGTCTCCTGACCTGAGCTGACACCATAAATATCAGTGTTTATGTGAAGGAGTGGGTGGGAGCTCACATCTACTGACTGCACCAGTTGCTGCTCCAGGCACGATCGATGCAGAGGGCTTTGTGTGCGCCGTGGAGGAAGGAAGGCAGGGTCTCCAGCTACTTGGTGATGGAAGCGTCTTGGTTTTAGAGGGAGCTTTTATAATGTCACCAATTAAATCTGCTACGCGAAATAGCCCGTACTAAAAGGTTCACCTTCCTGCAGGCAACGGGGCAGCCGTGCCATAGAGCTCAGCCTTCCTCTGTCAGCCTTCTGAGTCCGATTCTGCTCCAGAACCTGTTGCCAAAAGGCAGGTAGCCAGAGTTGCCCAGGCAGGCACTGTTCAGATTTGTCTGAGAGCGCGGAGGTCTGTGGGGAACTCGGTTCCTGTGACCCCCACCCAGTGCCGGTAAGCCCCGTGGGTTTCTTCCCACCATCTGTCACCCTCTTAGCCCTGGGCTTTCACCAGTAGTCAAACCAAACCTCGCTGGTGGCTCACGCTGCTGCCAGCCGCTTGTCCTCCAGCACAAGGGCAGCGTCAGCGCGTGCGAGCTGCTGTGAGCAAGCCTCTCCCTGCAGAGAGCCCAGGAGCGGGCTTGCATGCAGAGCCCATCGCTTCTGGCGCTGTGGATGCAGCGTTCTCAAGCCCTGCAGCAGATGGATTCAAGACGATGACGAAGGCAGCAAAGACACAACGTGCAGCACCTACATTTCTGTGCTCGGAGGCCTGGCTGTTCTCACCCTGCCTGTACTGCTGCAGACGAGGGCTCAGAGAGGCGTGGGGTGTTTTGCAGTCACGGGGGATTTGTTTTGTTTAATTCTGGGGACATCCCTGCAGTCTTGTATTTTTATTTTGTTACTCCCACGTGACAAGTACAGAGCAGGGTTTTAGGTCCAAAGAATACCTGCAAAGCTTTAGTTTTGGGCAGCAAGTACCTGATGCTACTTCATTAGGCTAATGTGGGAAAACGAATTCAGGTTTAAAGTATTCTAGCAGTCTGAAACCTGGCATGTGAAAAGCGAGGCTGTGAGGGGCAGAGCCTAACCAGGGGAACTGAGCAGAAGGAGGCTTGTAGGAGCCTGAAGAGACTGGAGAAGTTCACCAGAAATTGTTTGTCCCCGTACAACTCTTGACTGGTCTCTCCCTCGTTAAATCAAGCCCAATCTGCTTGCCTTTGTTTTGAAGGGTGCCATCAAGCTCTCATTTGCTGTTGTGAGGTCATGCAGCTGATGGCCCTGGTGTCAGCCCTGGTGTCAAACAGGCATCGTGGCGTGGAAGGAGCTCACCTGAATGCCGCAGAGCTCTTCTGTTGTCCTCCACAGCGCTCTCTCCAGCGCTCAGCAGACTGCAGGAGCCCCTCCGATGGTTTGGTGATGCCTCAGCTGTTGGCTCGGCGGTGTTTCATGGCTGGCACGTGTTCCTCTGGCTGTGCCCAGCTGTTGTCTCATACTTCACAGTTTTTGAAGAACAGCATCTGTGCCCCTGACTGGAGCATTTGGGTCCAAAGGTACTGCAATAGTCACGAGGGACAAAGAGGGTGCTAGGAGGACAGTCGTGTTTCCCCAGCAGGGTGGTGTCGGATCACAGAGCCATAAAAGCAGCGGGGCATCTCTGGAGATCATCTAGTCCAGCCCACTGCTCAAAGCAGGCTCACCTGGAGCAGGTTGCCCAGGTCTGCATTTGGTTGGGTTTTGAGTGTCTCAGAGAAGGGATACTCAGAAACCTCTCTCAGCAGTGCAGGGAGGCTGAGTCCAGGTCACAGAATCCCAGAATCATCTGGGTTGGAAGAGACCTCCAAGATCACCGAGTCCAGCCTCTGACCTAACACTAACAAGTCCTCGAGATCGGGTTCGTCAAGCCAGACCTGCCTTTCATAAACCGCACAGCAAACTGCTGGGGAGCCGGGAGAGGAGCATTGGTCCTGACTTCACCCGCTGCCTCTGCTGCCGTGGCTGCCACCAGACCCATGCTTGAGTCGATCCGTGCTAACTTGTAAAGGGTGAGTGATCTGGTCAGCTCTGCACACAGCTGTGAGTGACCGGGTCAGCTCTGTGCACACAGCTGTAAGTAAAGGAGAGGGGATGGGGGGGAACAGAAAGAAAGAATGTGCGTTTATGAAAACATTTGAGCTGAAGCTGCAGTGACCCAGGCTTCCGAACTCGATTTGCCAGTAAATTGAGCGCAGTACGTTTGTTGGTAATGCTCCACGCTCACCTATGTGGTACACCGTAATTGCAAGTATTGTAAATAGGATGAACGATAGGTAAAGGAATTACTGAGCTGGCATTACAAGGGATGCTCCTTTGACATCAGAAAGTGAAAGTGCGCGTGGTATTAGCAGGAAAATTCAGGTTGTAATTAGAGCTGGCTTTCTTGTGTTGGAATTCTGCGTGATATGCCTTAGACTCAAGGGCGTTTTCGGCTTTTCCTTGAGGGAAAGGCTCTGTTCTTGCAGCGAGAGGGCGAAGGACATCACCAGACTGCTGCGGCCTCCCCATGTCCCCACGGCCAGAGCGTGGCAGCAAGGAAGAGGGGGAAGCCCAAGCCCTGAGAGGGGTCGTTGTCCAGTTCACTGCGCTCAGTGGGGTCACCAGCATCAGCAAGAGGAAACCGGGGTAACTAAACGAGAAGCTGAGGAAGCCAAGCTGGCAGAGATCTGTTGACGCTCTTTTCTGATGGATGGATCCCCAAAAACTTCTAGCCAAGGTTCAGATACAACTGAATTCAAACCAACTGACAATTTGTGCTTTGCTTGGTTCTCTGCTTAGCCATCCGTAGAGATTGATCAGGGTGAAAAGCACTGCGCCAGGGCCCAAAAGAGCGTGCAGCAGTAGTTGGTGTGCTTGAACAGTTCCAGCACGAGCTGGTTCCCTTCAAAATCATTTTTTCTAGAGCTACCTTGGCAGCTTTTCCTGTCTCACCCTTTAACGTGATCCCTGCCGGCTCTGCCTCTGTGACCTGGGATCAGCCGGGGCTTTGGAAGCACCAGTGGCTCGGCACGGGTACGGCAGGGGAGAGCAGCACAGGAGCCTGGTGTTTGTTTGGCCCACGGCACCTGCGTTCGAAATGCACACCGTGTCCGCCTGCGGTGCTCTGGGAGGATGTGTGCTCGTCCTGAAAGCCGGCGTTGCTGCAGCTCAGTGTGGGGAGAGGAAAAGCACAGGCTGCTCTGGTTCTGCCTCAGATCAACCAGTTAAGAACCAGCTTGTCTAGGGAAGAAGAAGGCTGTAACTAACCCAGTCCCAGTGAGCACAAGTAGGCCGGTTTGCAATCATACCTCTGCCTCTGCCGTCCGGGATCCCACCAGCAGCCTCGGTAAGCGCTCGTGCAGGGAGCATCCCTGCCCTGCACAGAGCCACGGGGACCCCTCCGAGCCCCAGCCCACGGCGCCAGCAGGAGCTGCTGAGTCCTCTGAGCTCCTGCGAGTTCCCCGGAGGACACCAAGCCCTCCCTTACCCAGAGGTGGCAGCGGGGCGTCAGGATCGGTGTTCTGGAGAGCCCCTTGCCCGGAGGTCCCCAGGTTTCTGTCCTGCCACTTGCTGCAGGTCTGGCTCGCACAGTAAAGGCACCTGCCATAACGCAGCCAGCCCAGGCCAGCTGTTGTGCAAGAGTGCCTGAAAGCCTCCCTCCCTCTCCGTGCTCATATTTACAAGGGAATGTGATAAATTCCGTATTGATTCCTTCTGTTGCACTGTAAATTTTGCAAAAGATGATTAAATAGTGCAATAGAGTCTGCGAGCACCGTGGCTCAATATGTTCTGGGCCGGCGTATCGACCCCCTCCATCCGACGGCAGCAAGTTCCACTCCCAGCCGCGCCAGACCAGTAATTAAAATCCTGTGAGACTGGGATTTAAAAACCAATCATATCACGGCACTGAAGCTTCTAACATCCCACCGTGGCGAGAGCAATAAGGGTATGAGTGCAAGCACATTTATGTCCGTGTCGGAGTGCTTAAGAATAGTTTCCCCATAGGGCAGGGGAGCAAATAGATCCCTCTCTAAGTGTTTCTGGGTACAAAACTCTGCAGTGACATAATGTTTGTCGTGAACTTAATAGCTCTGCACACGTGTAGACGTATGGAGGGATGATGATTCTTTGGTTTCCCTTCCCATAGCGTTACCTCACAAACAAGGGTAAGGAGGATTGTTCTCACACCCAGGTACCAAGTGGGCAGAAACATAGACTGACATTAGAGTAAGCGAGGACGGAAAGGAGCAGGTAGGCCAACTGGTTTTACAAGGCATCGCCAAGAATAGAGGTTTTTGTGAGCCCAACTTCAAATTGTCTGAGCCCTTCCATACCCTGCTCCTTCCTGGGCATTGCCGGAAAAGGCTGCTTGAAAGCAGTCTGAATTAAAGTCCCTGGGCAAGTTGAAAACAGTTTTGAGATCAGATTTAGCTAACATTCTTCATGCCTTTTTTACCTCAGGTATGTCAGATTTTGTGCTCAGAGCGCAAAACTTGGCAGCTTGGCTCCCCTGCTTCATCCTTATCTGGAGGTCCCGCAGCGCTGCGCACCCACAGCACTGCTCGTGTTCCCTGCCAGCCGCCCTGCCCACGGAGCTGCAGGAGGGAGGTTGTCGTGCCGTGCCGTGCCGTGCCGTGCCGTGCCGTGCCGTGCCGTGCCAGGGGCAGCAGCAGCAGCAGAGCCCTTGCTCGAAGCAGCACTGCAGAAGAGTCTGCCCTGGGAGCAGCTCCCCCATGCCATGACATGATCTGGGGACATCCCCGTTTGCACAGACGGGCCGTGGCACTGGGAAGGAGACACCTGGGTTTGCTTTCTCTGCTTGCACAAGATCTGCAGACCGTGTGTGCTTTACTTCGGGCTGGGTGTGTGTGTGTGTGTGGAGAGGGGTTGGGTACCCCGCCGTGCTTAAATGTTAAAGCACGAGCACCGTCCAGTAGGATACCGGTAAGAAAGCAGATGCAAAATAACACATTCGTATTTAACACACATGAATTTATTTTTTTCTCTTTCTCTTGCAACCTTCCCATTTGCCATGCATCTGTTTCATGCATTCAAAGAGAAATCCAGTCCTGTGCTGTTACTGCTGGGGGGTCAGTTCTGGCCAGGTTGTACCTGTGCGCTGGGCACAGCTCTGCTGAGTTCCACTGGGGTTGCTAAAAGCAGATTTAAGCTGCTCTGGTTGCCCCTGCTTCAGCAGGGGTTGGACCAGATGGCCTCCAGGTCCCTTCCAACGTCCACTGTTCTGCGATTTGGTCATCCTGCTGAATTTTGTAATTTTATACCAGAGCGAGAATCTCTGGGCAAGAGTCCACAGAGGCAGTAGCCTTTGTCACAGCACCGAACAGCCTGAAGGAGATCAAGCAATTGTGGAGGGTCTGTTGTGAATTTCAAGCAGCGTTCTGCGTTCCGTACCCTGAGAGCTGCCATGGCGTGCAGTGCCGCATCGTGTGTTGCCTCATCTCACCCGCCAAGGACACCAAGTCACCTCCAGGATGCGGTGCGTCTGAGTGCAGGGTGCGACGTGGGCTGAGGTTCGGGAGGTGTGGGGCGTTCCCAGCCCTGCCCAGGACTCGCTGCTCTGGTATCCTGCCTCCTCGCTGTCTTCCGCCCCGTATCCCGTCCGTCGGCACAGCGGGCTCCTCGAGGCAGGGCGCTGGTTGCTCGTGCCTAAGGACGCAGCGAGGGTGGGAGCACACGTCTGACCCACGGATGGGGACGGTGCTTAGGAGAAACCCCACGACAGCCATCCCCCGGCCAGGCTCAGCGACCTGCAGCCCAGCCTCACCCGCGGGGCTGCTCTCTGCCCTCCCAGCCTTGGGTGGTTTTTCTTCCCGGAGTTTCTCTGACCGCCTTTTGGCCCCTGCTGCCCTGCAGCATCCAGCCCTTCGGCAGGGAGTCCGGCAGGACCCTGCTCCGGGGGGATGAGGGGACCAGAACCGAGCGCAGCCCTCGAGGCACAGGCAGGCATGGGTCGCTAGCGGCACCGGGACACTTTCTGGTCCGTTCTTTCTCCTTTCCGAAGCAATTCTCGCCTTGATTCAGCAGTAAGCTAACGTTTCACGGAACTGTTCATGGCCACTCCAGATTCTGATGCCTGGTTTCCTGCTGAAAGGTGGCTCAGTGCCTGTCACTGCTGGTGTGCAATTCCGATTGATTTTTCCATGTGGGCATTGGCTTACATCTATTATATGAGTTGGGTTTCACTTGCCAGCTCATCGCCGTCTGTCAGTAGGCTCTGAACAGATCAGTATTGGTGGTCATCATCGTGTCAGTGTTAGCCCTCCTTCCTGGCAATTCACAGATGCTGACCCCACAGGCATCAGCATGAATCCTTTGGGTGTCCCTGCACAGCCTTCTTTCCCTGAGCACACTGACCACTTGCTCTCCTTTGCTTATGTCCTTTGTTTTCGGTGGCTAAGTCGTTACTTGTCTACGGGGAGTCTTCCTGTAGCAGCCTGCTGCTTGGGTGAGGAGCTCCGAGGTTCTCAGACACTGCTCAGCTCCCACAGCCACCTCTGTCGGTGGCAGAGGGAGGCTGGGCGTGGGAGCACTCAGGGGTAACCACTTCTGCAAAGCAGCCTTTGAACATTTTTTCATAAAATCTCTGAGCCCTCGGGTTACATCTTGATCAGCTATTGAAACTCACGTCGTCTGGCTGCCTTCCAGTTTCTGATACAGTTAAAAAGAGGTTTTTGGTTTTATTCCTGAAGCTTCTTTTAAATCCTTTTTGTCCTGCGTTATTGCAGCTTTGCATTTAGCTTCCTAGAGCAAACGCTCTGTTGTTTTCCTCGTTTCGCTGAAGGGCGGTTCATTTTTAAGATCATAACTTTTCCCGTTTAAAGACTTTTTAATAAACAGCATGGGTTTCTTTAGCCTTTAATGTCCACATTTCTGAACGTTTTCTGCTGGCTTTTATTTCTACCAAGACTCCTGTACTCCTTTGGAGCAAAACTCCTGGGCAAAAGATCCCTTGCAGGAGTTTGCTTATTACGAGGTTAAGCATGAGAAAGCGTCCTGCTGCAGCGTGCTGCGTGGGAGCTGAGGTTTTGGAGAAGGAAAGCCTTTTGCTCCATCCAAGCCTGAATTCAGACTTCCTGAGACTCATGAGCTTTCTGGCTCTTTGTTTCAGGAAGCACCTCCTGGTCTCCGGTTCGTACCGATTTATCGATTTATTCCTATCACGCTTTTTGCCCTTGCAGTCTCTGCGGTTTTTCTTAGCGTGCCCCGTCCTCCGGTCCCTCAGAAGAGTAATCCTGCTACTGTATTTTCCCAGCTCAGCCAGGACATTTCATTCTGTACAAATTCTGTGTCACTGGCAAGAACAATCAACTTATTTTTATATATATATATATATATTTGTCTCCAGCCTTTCTTTAATACGTAAGATCACTACTCCACCCACGGGACTTGTTCTTTCACCGCAGTACAATTTACACGCTAGCACTGAGGTATCCTGACGTAATGTTCCTGCCTGCTATTTCCAGGCTCCTCTAAAGCATGCACTCCAGCTTGCACAGCCTAGATTTGGACTTTGCTGCTGCTGTCTGTGTAGAAGCAGATGCCCTCCTCCTCTTGGTCTGGTTCCCGAGGTTTGTGAGCACTGACCCAGCTGCACCTCAGCGAGGCCCTCTCCTCCTTGCTGTTTTTCACCTTCCCCCATCAGCATTTGACCCTCCTCAGAACTTCAGCCTGTTTCTGGTTTAGAGGGATCTCTCCTCACCACCTAGAGCTCCCTCTACTCCAGAAACACCTCTAGTTCGTAATTAAATCCGAACCCTTCCATCCTACACCCCTTTCTCAGCCTCTCAGCTGAGGCACCATCCCCTTGTTTGTTGGTGGATGTGTTAAAATTTATTAAAAACCGTGCACAGTCCTGGTAGCGACTGGGTAAATTCTGTGAGAACAAATCCTCAGGAGGATGAGCTGCCAGCACGGCTGGTTAAGGCGCAAGGTATTTTTTTCTTTCATGCAGGCAGATGCAGAGTTCTGCATGCTGGGAGAGGAATTATTGACCTGTGGGAAGTGGAGGCTCTGAGGAGACGCGAGTCCCAGCCAGAGCAGCAGGGAGAAGCAGGGAGAGCTGATAAAGCTGAACGAGCCAGGCCAGCCCCAGGCTGTATTAACAGGGCAACAGTCAGAGGGCGAGAGTGGTTTTAGGCAGGACGGGCAGGGCAAGAACTAATGCATGACGCTGCGCAAACGCATGTTGGAGAGGCTTCAAGCACGAGGCTGGACCAGCACCAGGAGGAACGAGGGGCAGCACATTCTGACCCCAGGAGCTCCCGGCTGCGGCTGCTGCCTTCCCGGGGCACGCGTTAACCAGCACTCGTTTTGGTGGCACTGATCCTGCGTCACAGAAACAGAAATCCTTCTGCAATATCCTGAGCTCGGGAAGCCAGCAAGTTACTCAGGAGCAAGGATGGCATTTCACAGCAGCCTTCATCTGCATGTGTGCTTCTCCTGATGTAGTGCTCATGGGCTGATCTGTCGGGCTCAAAGAAAGTTCTTTAACGTGGCTTCTCATTAAAGTGATGCTTCGTCCGGTGACAGAAGGAGAGAGGACTCAAGGAGCCATAGAAGTGAATTCAGAAAATCCTGCTGAACCGAACCGAGTGGTATCACCGCAGTAAGGCACAACAGCACGCTTGGGGATCTTCTGCTAAATCTTTTTGCACCTCGCAGTTAGTGTTTGTGGTATCATCGCATTATAAATGCTCACATTTTTAATGAGGATCCTATGAGTCACTGACGAGTGATTCCAGCTGCTCGGTGTGATGGATCTGCAGTCCTCAACTACGTTTGTAAACCCTTCAGGTAGCGAAATGCAGCTTGCCTGACAAGACCTGCTTTTCATACAGCCTTGCAGTGTTGGTTCTGCCCCTGCCCATCCCACCTGTATCCAAAATTCTCTAGTTTGCCACCCTCCCTAGCGATGGCCTGTATCGCTGCAAGGATTTTTGCTCTCCACTTTCTAGCTCAGCAGCCATTTGTGTTTTTTGTTGATGTCTTTAGCATCACTTCTGTCCCGCACCTCTTCGTTTCTGGTTCGTGGTGATTCTCCTCCCACCCTCCCTGGACTGAGCGTACTGCTTCGGAGTCTGACTGCTGTCCTGGGGGGAAAGAGGGTCTCACACCACAGCCGTTTCTCTGGGGAGCAGGTTGCTGGGATTTCTCCTCTTCCCTGAGAATTTTAATTCACTTTTTCACTCTTTTCTTCCTCCTTTTTTCCTCCGCATTACTTTTTTACATACCTTCTTCAACTCAATGAAGGCAGAAGCCTAGATGTGCACGGGTGCACGCGTGGGGCTGCGTGTAGATGTGTGCGGGTGAGAAGCCACACGTCTGGGAGCTGATGCACGCTCAGCACTCCCTCTGCGGAGATTGTCGTTTCCACTGGAGAGACCACAGGCAGAATTAGCCTCAGCACATCGAGACACTGAGGTGGTTTGATCTCATTTTGCAGATGGGTGCCATGGGCAGAGTAATCAGCAAATGCCACCGGGTAAAGAGGGGTAGTGCTGGGTGCTAAATCATCCGAGTATTGTCCTCCGCTGTGCCTGAAGCTCCGAGTCGCACCCGCTACTGTTGAAGATTTTGTTCTTGGCCTTCCCTTGGTGAGATTTGGGGACATCCCTGGGGCAGTGCGTGTTCACGCTGAAATTCAAGCAGCTGGGGAGATTCATTTGACCTGGTAGCAGGGGCAGGTCCTCAGCAAGGGCTGAAGGTGGCTGCCAGCGAGTGGAGCAGTGCCCGGTAACGTGTCCCTTCCATTTACCGAGGTATCGGACAGAAAAAGGGGTGGCAGGATCCCAGGCTCTGGCGGCCACGTTCCTATTAACGGTGTATGTTAAAAGGCGCTTGTGAAATACGTGTCTTATTGATTTAAAAACAGGTTTATGTTACTGGAAAAAGGGGTGATCATGCTAATTCAATCACTGAAGACTCGGGAGGACAGAAGTCTTTTTATATTACTTTAACTAGCCGTGTGGAGCAATAACAATGTCATGCCTTGTCAAAGCTGACGGCTGATGACATTCTGTAATCCCCAGCAGGTGATACGGGCTGCTTCCTCTTGGCGAATCCCAGACTATTTTGGTGCTTGAACAGGACCACGGAGAGGTGTAACTGCGGTGGCAAATTGCATTTCGCACACCGGGGTTGTGCAATCCGTCCCCGGGCCTGCCTGCCGCCCAGAGCCTCTCTGGTTCGAGATGATCTCTGTGTGCCCCCCCTCAGCAGCATGCCCACTCTAGGTTTGAGGACTTCCCGTCTTTTTTTCCTGGGATTTAGTTTCCTTCGCCAGAACAATTAGTCGTCCTGGTTTTTCCCCCAGGAGAAGTGGTCTGGGTCCTGCAGAGGGTGCTACGTGGGAGCGGGGTGCTCCCCGCGTCCTCCCCGGCGTGCTGCAGCACGGGGCGGGCAGGCGGGCTGCGAGGGGGGCCAAGGCGGTGCTCCTGGCGGAGGGGGTGCTCGCTGAGCCCGAGCAGATGTAAGGGGCAATCCCTGAGAATTTTCCATCCCTCCTGTGGCTCTCACGCTGTGCCGAGGACGGGCTGTGTGCCCCGGCCCGTCCCAAGCTCGTCCAAGAGCTTCGCGTCTCGAGCTTCCACTCGAGAGGAGCTCGGCGCTGGGGCTGAGCCTGGGTTTGTGCTGGGACCAGGGAGCAGCGTTGGTCCTGCACAGGGCTTGCTCCGTGCTGAAACGTCCGTGTGGGCTCTGAGCTGCCAGCGCTGCGGGAAGGGCTGAGCTGGGTGCGCTCCTCAGCGGGAAGGATCTGGTGAGGACCTGGGAGAGGTGGAGGCACCTTGAGGAACTAGGCAAGTGACACAGAGATGTCTAGACAAATGACACAGAGAGACGGCTGCAAGGTCAGGCCCCGGCTGAGAACCTGAATTACGGACAGCTGGGACAGGGAGCAAGGATGGAGGACGCGGAGCAAGGATGGAGGACAGGGGGCAAGTACTGAGGCCAGGGAGCAAAGATGGAGGACAGGGAGCTAGAATGGAGGATAGGAAGCAAGGAGTGAGGAAAAGGAGCAAGGGTGGAGGACAGGGAGCAAGGATGGAGGACAGAGCAAGGATGGAGGATAGGAAGCAAGGATGGAGGACAAGTAGCAAGGGCTGAGGACAGGGGGCAAGGATGGAGGACAAGGAGCAAGGATGGAGAATGGGGAGCAAAGATGGAGTACAGGAAGCAAGGGGAGAGGAAAAGGAGCTAGGACAGAGGACAGGGTGCAAGGATGGAGTATAGGAAGCAAGGAGAGAGGAAAAGGAGCTAGGACGGAGGACAGGGAGCAAGGATGGAGGATAAGTAGCAAGGACTGAGGACGGGGGCAAGGATGGATGTCAAGGAGCAAGGATGGAGGATGAGGAGCAAGGATGGAGTGCAGGAAGCAAGGAGAGAGGAAAAGGAGCTAGGATGGAGGACAGGGAGCAAGGACAGCACCACGGTGGGTCCCACGCTGCCTCCCCCCGGAGGATCCCACCCGATGCTGCTGGTGGTGACCCCCGCTCCCCCCTGGTGCCGACGCATTGAGGACGGGTACCCGCGCCCGCCGCGTCCCGCGCTCTATTGACAGTTATCCAGAATCCGAAGGAATTCAAGACAAATTGTTAAGAGGATGGAGTTAATAAAATTTGAAAAATTGAGGCCTGTCACTCTACTAAACTTTTTTCGATACCGCTGACAGAAACATATTTCCCCAATGAGTGACCTTACGCAGCTGCTCCAGCTAGGCGCTGCCGCGCGGGTGCTGGGCGAGAGCCGGCGCGCTATTTATCAAATATGATAAGCCGGGGCCTACTAATGTGAGCAGGGAGGTGCAGGAGGGCCGGGGGAGGAGGCGGCCGCCTCGCACAGCCCGAGGTGTCGCCCAGGTGTCCATCTCCAGCCCCAGACAGCTGGTGGGAGGTGACGGATTGCCTCCTATTAAGCCCGGCGAGGCCGGAGCCCGCTGGGCGCACGCAGCGGGGCCGAGGCGCCCGGCCGTGGGCGGCTGCAGGGGTGGGCGAGGGCAGCGGGGAGGGGGCGGCGAGGAGGGAGGTCAGGCCGGGGCGCTGATGAACCGGTGGCCACTTTGGCGTTCTGTTAGCAGGCAAAGTGACACCGTTATTTATGGCGGCGTAATATTTTATTGCTGCCGGTACTGGAGGTGGGAATCGACCAGTCGCGCGAGTCGGGTTCTATCAATTATTGCAGCAATTAGTCAAGTCGTCAAAGCCATTAACAGGGGGATTAGGCCAATATTGGAGAGCCATTATTGATAGATCCAGGAGAAGGGAAGAGCCGAACAAACCTCAGCCTTCATTTGAGATGAAAGCGGGCCTCGCCTCGAGGATGTCATCACTTGGAGAGCCCCGGACGTGCCCCCCTGCGCAGCGGGGAGGGGACCGGGAGGGCTGGGGAGGGGGCGGCGAGCTCTGCCTCCGTAAGGGATATGGAGTGGCGGGCCCCGGCCCTGTGCAATCTCACCTGTCTCCATCCTATTCTTTATTCGCAATGACAAGGCTTGCAATAGAAATTACTCTGTGTCGAATGTTTATGGAGCACATTTTTCATTCTGTAAGCAAATATAGATCCCCGATGCCAGTGCCTGGAAATGGCTAATCTCCCCGGCTCGCGATAGCGCAGCCCTCTCTCCTCTTTCATATATTATGACTGCTGCTCGCTTTTATGGAGCGCTCGGGGTGCTCGGCGCATCCCCGCGTTCTAGGAGCAGAGGCTGCCGCCCGCCTCGCGTGTGCCAAGGTAGCCGCTTCGCCCCGAGGTGCAGCGGGGCGGAAGGTGTTTGCCACGCTGCCTGCAGAGCGGGGAGCCTGCAGCAGCACCTGGGCAGCTTTTCGGCAGCTCCTGTCCCTCTCCCGTCCCTCCCTGCCGGGCACAGGCACCAGCAGCCCTCCCTGCCCCACTGCTGGTCACCATCACCCCCCCGGTTCTCAGGCTGCAGGCCAGCACTGCCCAGCACCACGACCAGCTCTCCTCAAGGCTGGGTGACTTCTGCCGCTTTGGAACCGCCGGGATGGTTAGGTTAGCTCGAGCACCCTGCCGGGGGGTTCAGCCCAGTTTGAAGGTTCGTTCTCGTGACCTCTGACTGGCTGGCACAGCAAGTTGCGGGGGCACAGGGCACGTGAGCATTTGTGCCAAGTCTCTCTCTGCATTAAGAGATGCTTCCTGAGATGCCGAGAGCCGGAGATGAACCCTGTGGGACCTTGCTTGCATCTCTGACTGTTCCCCGGTAGCTCTCTCTCCTGATCTTGGAGTGCCCTGCCCCAGACTGCCTCTGCATGCTTACCGCTACTTCCCGCCGCACCAACTGGGACCAGTCTGACTGTCTGTGTTCCTCTGCAGCCCGGCACGTCTGGGAAGGGGACGGGGGACAGGGAGCTCTGGGCAGGTTTGTTTCCGTGAGGATGCCCATCTGACTCCCTGCACTAGTTCAGTCTTCGGGGTTTGTTGGCTTTTTTTTTAAATTTATCTCTAAATAAGAGAATGATTTTTCTCCAAAGGCCACTTCTGTGGCTCACGGTGGCAGCTGCTCAGCAGACCACAGCCATCTCCAGCTCCAGCCTGGAGTAACGGAGCGGAGGGATGGCGTGTCCAATCGAAGCTGCCGTGGTCCCATTTGGCTCCCCCAGGATCGGTAGCGGGCGCTTTTGTCAGGCCGTATTTTCCTCTGGCGACCATGTGCTCTCGTCCCCGACAGCAGCTCTTCCCTGCCAGGCCAATTGTTAGGGGAGACAATTCCTTTTCTTGTTCCCCGCACAGCCGCGCATGTAACGGCTGGTTGTACACTGTCCCCTTCTGATCCTGATACCCTCTGGAGCAAAGGTTACAAGGGGACTCGGGCTAGCACGGGGGGCACAAGATGCGCTTCGTGCTCGTTCTGTACCAAGGCTGAACTCTGCCCCCCTGATCTTTTTAATTTCTTCCTGCCATCAGGTGCCAACCCCCTGCAGAAGAACGAAATGGGACACACGCCCCTGGATTACGCCCGTGAAGGGGAGGTCATGAACCTTTTGAGAGCATCAGAGACGAAGGTGAGCCCGAGATTCAGGTGACTTTGTCACTTTTTTTCCATTATAAGAACAATTTTCAGGAAGGTCTGGTGCCTGCAGTGGAGGATCGCCTTAGCACGCTTACACCTCCAAGATGTCACGCTGTTTTGGAAGAAGTCTGTGTAAATTGATGACATGATGCATAAAGGAGGAAGAAAAGAACTGAAGTCTTTATGAGCTGTATCCATAGCTGTGTGCCCTTCTCTTCCGTGTTGATATGTCTTCCTTGACAGTGAGATTCACAGGGACGAGTAATTCTGTCCTGCAAGCCCTTGGCAAAAATACAGTAAAATCGGGATGTTCTTTTACTTCATTTTCTGAAATTCCTGGAGGAAGGATGAGATCTGAGAATTGAAGTTCAGCTGTGGGCCTGGGATCCACGTATTCACAGGCACCAGTCTAAGGCAAAAGACACTGATTTCTGCTGTCTGGCTGTGAAATGTCCGTCGGGTCCCTTCAGCCCCACTTCTCGAGTGGGCTGGAGCCGTCCGTGTCCCTTCCGTGAGTCACGGTTACAAGGTACGTTAAAGAGGGAAAAGATCCCTGCTTGCAGTGGTGCTTCCAGGGAAGGAGCA
The DNA here is from genome assembly GCF_013377495.2 of Cygnus atratus. Taxonomy (NCBI): domain Eukaryota; kingdom Metazoa; phylum Chordata; class Aves; order Anseriformes; family Anatidae; genus Cygnus; species Cygnus atratus. The sequence continues at coordinate 208,024,669 of NC_066362.1, forward strand.
ACAGGGGCAGTTAAGCTTACAGGTTAGCAGGTTATTAGACAATGAGGGACCTGCAGCCTGGTGTCAAGAAATGAAAAGCAGTCAGAGGAATGACGAGTGGAGCCTGGAGAGCACCATCATGCCCACAGTCTCGGTCCCGGCAGGGCAGGAGGGGCTCAGAGCTGCCCTGTGAAAGGGCACCGGTGCCACCAGGTTGCTGCAGCAGAAACTGAGTCACGGTGGGGCCAGGCTTGCTTCTGCTTTCCGACTTGTCCCCTGACGTTGCCTGCCTCAGGTTTTGCTCTACAGGCGTGGAATTCGAACTTGTCTCTTGGAAACCTGAGGTTAAAACTCGCCCGTGCGTGGCAGATGAAGGGAATTTAAACTGTGGCGATTACCGCATTTAGCAGATGCCATCAAGTAAGTCTGCCAGGCAGTCACATCTGCTGGACAGCCTGTGCTTGTCTAGGAAAACCTTGCCCGAGCCGGACTTCAAAGCCACATTCCCCGACCAGAAAACCTGTGTCCGTAGCGCGGAGCACGGCGCTCCTTCCCCTGTGCTAGATCAGAGCAACGAAAGTGGCTGCAGAGCTGACGGCATCTGGTGAGCTGCGCTCGCTGGGACAGCTCTCCAAGCAAGTTTTTAGGAAGGGAGGTTGAAAATGAAGTACTTGGGATCATTGCAGGAGGAGGGAGGAGGAATTATCTGCTGGGTAAAGAGTCTCTGGGGTCCAGCACCGGCAAGAAAACCCACCCCAAACAGCTTGAAAAGCTGCTTTGGTTTTTATGCTTAGCTAATAGATGAAGGGGAGAAAGGAAATATATCTGTAAAGATGCTCCCGATGAAGATGATTGTACTTGTATATAAAACAAAAGACAGTCAAGGCAGCTCGTGATGAATATTCAGCTGGGGGGGATGCAGTGCTCCAAGGGCTGCATCCACCCCAGTATCTGCGTTCCACCGAGAGTCTTTGAGAATTTATTGCTCATTTTAATCACTGCTCGAGAATGAATTGGCAGAACTATTACTGGATGGGCACATCCCATAGATTTTATTTACATATCCTTGTGACAGAATAACAAGGAGTTTTCATATGTATTTTTAATTTATTTTGATTTCCTTTATCCTTCTAAAAAAACTCCGTGTGCGCCTTCCCTGTGCTAGACCACGCTTGCTGGTATCGAGGGCTCTTGAGCTGGTTCACATTGCTGAACACTGCAGGTGAAGTCTAAATACGCTGTCGTGTATATTACAGGGCTGAAAGGAAGGGAGTAGCCCTTGAAACTGTCTTCTGTGTGTACCTGGCCTGAGAGCAGCCCCAGGACGAAGGCTTGAAGACTGATCTCAGTTCCTAGGGTTCTTCCTTTGCCCATTCAGTTGTTGCTCCCCAACACACCCGGCAGAGTGTCAGGAGCTGAAATTTATGTTTAGTGACTTCTCAAGCTTTCCTCAAAGATGATTTCCTCAAAGTCTTCCTTCCCTTCGGTGCCGTAGCTAAAACTCAGCTCTGGAACGCGTCGGTCACATTTGCTTTTCAGCTACCAAAACTCAGCACCATGCTCCCACCCTGTCCCTCTGCTTTGAGTGTTACAGTCCGCAGGGAATCTAACGTCTGCTTACGGTCCCAACCTGACCACCCGGCGGGATTTCCTCTCTCTGTCAGTGGCTGCTGAAGGGTTTTTAAGAAAGCAGTGAGCCCGGACGAGCACGTCGTTGCCCTTTCCCCGTGCTCCCTTCTGGCAGGCAGTGGTGTGAGGACTCCCTGAGCTGGACCTCGTGCCCGCCTCATCGCACCGAATAGCCTTTGGGGGAGCTTTGAAAGAAAACAAACATCCAGTCATGGTTCTAGTGTAGTCTGCTATCTTTCCACAATTCAGGCCTACATTTTGAGAAAAATGTCGGGTTTGGTAGCTTGGTAAGTGTCTGTTAGGCTACACCCAACTTTATATGTAGAATCGGGGAGAGAGTAAGTGCCCTCACAGTGAAAGCTAATTCTTTGCTGCCTGTAAACCCCCCGGAATTACTTCAAGACGCTGTTTGCCCTTCCCACGAAAGGACCGCTCTCTCAGTCTCCAAAGGCTGTAACACTGGGATAGCTTTCTTCATGTCCCTGACTTGTTTTGCAGCTGCCCAGAAGTTTACCATCCTGGCTTCTTTCAACCTTACAAATTCCTTTTCCTGTAAGGCGAAAGATGCCGTGCCCTCCACGTTTGTAGGTTTTCTGCGAAGTTTCCTCCACCCGGTGTTGCCCGCAGCCGCTGGCACGCGAGGCTGCTGCTGGCACGGGGACGCTGGAGCCGTGGTGGCACAGGGCAGCAGCAGGCTTTTCCAGAACACATCCTGAGCAGAAAAGTGTAGCGGGAAAGCTTGGAAAAAGCACTGTGACTGTGCAGCCCTTGCCCACAAAAAGGGGCTTTCTTCCTACCCAGGGGCTTTCTTGATGTTGGTCTTGCAAGGAGGGGGGCAGAGCGTTCCTCCTCTCCGTAAGCCCACGCGAATCATTCAGCATCCTGGCAGCAGGGATCACCTCCTCTGCACTTAAAAAAAAAAAGGAAAGGAAGAAGGGGAGGGAGGAAGAAAAGATTTGTCAAGACATACAGAAAGACACAGAGCCGTAGCTGGAGCCCCGCGATGTCGGTGAGGCCGGGGGAGCTCAGCGCTGGCACGCTGGGGTCCGGCCCCCCCGGGCTGCTCCTCAGGGATCCGCAGGGAAGTTACTGCTCCGTGTGAGGCATCGGGACTGATGGCACCTCTGTTACACGCGAGACTGATAGCGCCAGTCAGAATTGGATTGCTTGCTATTTCTCTTTTTTAACTCGTGGCAGAGTCGCTCCCAGGCCAGCAGACACCGGGAGCCTGGCGGGCGGCTGGGTCCTCCCCGGGGCTGACAGCAAGGCCCCGCTGCACCCTTTGACTGCTTTCTAGGTCATTAGAGGGGTTTCTCCATCCAGAAGGTGGTTTGAATGATGTGACCGTGTACCTACGTTAAGTTCCTCACTCTGCAGACCCCGTGGGCTCTGGGTGCTCTGCCCGTCGCTCAGCGCAGCTCCATGGGACGGCTCTTCCCAGAGCAGGGATTTCCCTGAGGAGAGGCCATGGAGCAGAGGCCAGCCTCTGGCCCTGATGGAGAACGGAACTCAGCAGGAAGTTTTGCAGCACGTTTTAAAGATGCAAAGGGGCTTTGGGATTTGTCCTCTTTCCTCTAGAAATTCACCGCACTGTAAGACCTGCTCCCACTCTGGGCGTCTGTCGGGGTCCTGTCCCCGTGAATCTGAGATGTGCTTGTGTCAGGTGTCTCTGTAACCTGCTCTGTTGGGAGGTGGCTTTGAAGCATTCGAACCACAGCTTTAACGTGGTCAGGACCCAGGAGAACAAGTGCTTGCACTCATCCCCTCCATGTCTTTGCAGTCTGCGATGCGAAGGCGCCACGCTCGTTGCGCATTCTGCACCCAGCCGTCAGCTCCAGCTGCACCCAGCTGGAAGCAGTGCTGGCGGCACTGGCTCTAAAAGGCTCCGCTTCCTGCTGAGCTGGAGGTGGAAGGAGGCAAACACCCCAAGGACAGAGCTCCTTGCAGTGCTCTCGCGCTTGTCTGCAAAGCAGGGTGTCTGGTGTGCCTGGGGTGCAGAACGGGGCACAGCAGTGCTCCTCGTCCCGCTCTGGGGTGTTGGACTCTTTGGAACAGGGGGTGCTGGCAGGTAGGAAACAAATGCAGGTGGAACAGTTAAGGCTTTATTTTTCAAAATAAACAAGTCCCTAACGGGTTAACAGCTCACTAGGAAATTTGAGAAGGATCTCGGCTGCCGTTGGATCACAGTCAGAGGAGCAGTGCAGTCTGGTTTTCTCATCAGCTGCAAGGTTTCCAGCTGCTGCCCTCGAAGCTCGCCCCATTCTCTCCATTCCACTGCCCTCAGCCCCCCGTTGCTGGCAGACTCAGCAGTTCCCTCTTGCTGCCTCTCGGGCTGGTGCTGCCTCCTACCAAGCCCAGGCTGCTTCCTGGTGACCGGGAGCAGCGGTCTGTCTGTCTGTGCGTCTGTCTGCCTGGCTGTCTGTCAGACACACAACCACACAGCGCTTTGCAGGCGTGCGCATTACCGGTTGTTCCTCGTGCTGCTCAGAAGTGCCAGGTCCCAACGTCTCCTTCCCTCTCGCAGTTCCAGGAGGAGCAGCGCCGCAGGGAGATCGAGGAACGCCGGAGGTTTCCGCTGGAGCAGCGGCTGAAGGAGCACATCATCGGCCAGGAGAGCGCGATAGCCACGGTGGGAGCAGGTAGGACCGCTCGCTCGCTGCTCTGCTCTCCCGCAGCTTCTGCTCCTCAGCGAGCGTGCTGCCTCCTCGAGCCGTGATCCGAGCTGCCTCCCAGCAGATCTCAGCAGCCCACTGAGGCCGGGGAGGTCTTGCAGACATTTCCTGGCTGAGAAAGAGCTTGTTCTTCATCACAAGAGGGGCTGCTTCAGGTGCCGAGGCAGTGCTGCTGGATGCTTTCTGCTCAGGCACGGAGTTAGAGCCCTTTGGTTCAGGATGATTTCTCCCCACACTAAGCACGGTGGCCCAAGGGTTACAGCTGGCCTCCAGGGCTTGCACCGCTCACCGTTAGCGTGTTCTCAGCTGCTGGCTGAAATACGGTGCCTGAACACGGTGACACTTGAACATCTTTTTCACAGGACCATTTGTCTTAAGAATATTATTCATTAATAATTCACAAGCAGTTCCGTACAGCTTTATGTGCATAAACACCTCTCACACAGACTGCTTGGGGAACCTTCCTGTATTCCTTACAGATGTGGGACTTTGTTCCACACAAAATACAAGCACGTAGCTCGGTCACACTTCCCTGGCCCTGTGCACCATCAGATCAAGGGCCATTTTAGCCCCGTGTCCTGCCAGCAGAGTGCAGAGACCAGCAAGACAAACAGAGGGGTATTGCCCCGCTCTACCCACTGCACATCCAACAATTTGCAACCCAGGAGTTCCCTGACCCAGAAGCTACATCTCTGTGTGCAGCAGCCTTCGAGAGATATTTCTTCTTGAGTTTGTCCAGGCTGCCCTTGGATGCATCCTTTGGCAGGCAGTTGCATAGCTAGCGAAGGAATAACATGGTTTTATTTGCTTTAAATCTGCCTCCTGGTAGTTTCACCTAGTGCCCTCTAGTTCTGGTGTCGAGGGAGGCATTCGCTGCTGAGGAAACAAACAGTAGCGCAGCTGAAGCGGCTGCTGCTCATGGCCCAAAGCTCTTCTTTCCTCATCACACGCCGATTTTGTTGGGAGCTCAGAGTCTGGCTCCACCCTGGTCAGTGGGAGTCAAGGTCCTGGGCTCTCAGCTGCGTTTGGTGGGAGCTGCAGGACATGCGGACCTTTGGGGAGATGGGATGGGTACCAGCAAGCAGAAGGGCTATCTGCCTCCTGAGCTCTTTCCACCTCCATCCTTCTGGGGGTGTTGCTCAGTAAATACCGATGATAACACTGAAGCAAAACCTGTTGTCAGCAGCGTGTCCCTGCAGCTTTCCCTGCTCAGTCCAAGACGTACATGGGGGCACATCACCGTCCCCTGCCGGGAGCAGGATCGGCGCACCGGCCACATCACCAGCCTGCGCTTTAAAGCCCTCTGCCTGTACCTGTCTGCTGCCGTTGCTTTCTGCCTGGAGAGCTGCTCAGGCTGGCTGTGGGGTGGTAAAACACTCGGTGACTTGCGTCTCTTACGTCTGGACTGGAGCGAGTTCAATCGCCCGGTGTTTCCTTCTCTGCATCGGCTGCCACCCCTGGGGCCACGTTCCCAAGCTGTGGTGCCGGTGCCTTTTTCTTGAGGTGTTCTTCCTGTACTTGAAATTCTGAGTTTTCCCTGGTAAAAATTAAATAAACACAGTGAGTAAATGAGGAGCCTGGCCTCTTGTGGCTGTGCTGCAGGCATACAGTGCGCAGCCACGTTTGGAGGGACCGGCGGTGTTTTCCAGCAGACCAGCTGCTGGAGCTGGGGGAAAAACCAGAGCAGCTTTTAGGCAAACAGGCCCGAACAGCAACCGCGCCTTTCAGATGAGCGCAGACAGTTGCTCCGAGCTTAACTTCGTTATGCTAATCAATTAAGCACGTTGAGACAAAAGGGTGTTGGGCATCTGTAGAGCAGGGGGGGATGCGTTCTGACTATGTCACTTGGCCTAGCGAGCGCCGTTCTCTCTCTCCCCGAACCCTGTGTGGGCTGGGGGGTGTTTTTTCCTTCTGGTCACCCGTGGGTGCAGCTGGGGCAGCCTCTCACCTCTCAGGAGCAGTTCGTGTCACCCTGGGCACTGCGCCGCTGTGGGGACATCAGGCTGTGTTACCAGCAGTGAGCTGGGCTGGGCTCGCTTTGCCAGTCCCAGGCCTGAGAGCCCCTGTACGCTGTTAATAATTCCTCGAGCATCCCAATTCAGTGCCTGAACACCGGATGGTGAGGTAAGAGGGCTGAGGTCAGGGCAGCACCGCGAGCGCCGTGCTGTCATAAATACAAAACCCACACCAGCCTCGTTAACAAAGACGAGTCCTGTGTGATCTCAGAGCCCTCGAAAGAGCGAGCTCTCCTGCAAACACAACAGCCACCCTCTGTGTTTTGAGAGCGGCTGTGCCTGGGGGCAGCAGGACGGGCTAATTGGGAAGCTTTGATTAATGGGTAGTGCCTGCTTCTGACACAGGTGGTGTTTCTGCACATTAAAGTGGCTGCCTTTATGGAGGTTTCTCTTATTGAATTATAGGGAATGTGCTTGATACCCCCGCAGCCTCAGGATATCAGACCAAAAGGTAGCAGGAGAGTCTCTGTCCCCTCCTCCCTCCTTCCCTTCTGCCCCATTTTGGCTGTTTGCTTTCAGGAAGGGTGAATTTAGAGACATTACTTTTTCTTTCAAGCACTTCCTATCTATCCTTGTAATTTTTTTTCTTCCCAGCTGTTTTTTGCTGCCACTTCGTGGACTCCACGTTCCTCCCGTTTGCGCTCGCTGACACGTTTGTTGGCCGGGCGCCTTGCTGCACACCACGTCTCCAGATTTACCGAGGCCAGCTGATATGTTTAATTTATAACCGCTGCCTTAATTGAATAATCTGATTTAATCCGGCACTCGCTGCATGATCCAAACAGTCTCCAGAGAGGCTCAGCCAAGAATACAAAGGGGACGGGAGCTTGGGGTTTGCTCCGTGGGTCGGGGTGGCAGGGACGCACGGAGGCTGTGGCAGTCGGGACGCTCGTGCTGCTTGCACCACCTGGGCGCTGTCTTGTCCTTAGCACGGGATATATCAGAGCCCTGCAGCTCTGTGCCGCTACCCGACGTAGGACAGACGACGGCAGGACTGGGGGTGATGATTCACTGCTGGGAACAGGGCATCTCGAGGATGCTCTGACCAGGCAGCGTGGCTGTGGCTGCCTGGTGCTCCCCCCGGTGCGGGCGTAGCCGCTCGTTGCACCTTAACACCATCCAGATGAAATACTGCATCTTGTGGCATGTCAGGAAAAAACCACGGGCAGGTCGTTCTTGTAATCCCGGGAACTGATGGGAGCCTGGATGCTACAACTGCTCCATGCAAATGAACAGCTAAACGGCTTACGGCTGTGTTTCCAGGGCACTCTCAATTATTGTGCTCCGAATCTGCTTCTTGTTTGCTGGTTCACTCGAATATGCGGAGGCACCGGGGTGAAACTGCGTGCTGCTTAGGGATCCCACAGAAAGCATCTCCTGTCTAAGACTAGACACCCAAGGAGAGCATTTTTAAGTAACTATATATATTTGTTTCGTGATCTCATGTCCTAAATATTATGACGGAGGAAGAATACCTGTTTTACAGATAGATAGCATTTGCCAGGCAGTGGGCAGTTAGAGGTGGGGTTGCAGAAGACCACTTCCAGCGTTGATTTTCCCGTCCTTTTGGGTTGAAGCAATTTGTATCGGGACTCCTCCTGAAGTCGAAAAGGAGGGAGGAAGGAGAAGAGTTGTTTATTTTTTAGTTTAGAGATTACAAATAAAAGAGTAGTGCGGAAAATCTACTTTTAAAGTATAAAATGCCAAATGTTGAAGACGCGGAGCAGTTGTAGTGTTGAAACCAGCGGGAGTTTCAAAGCTGGAGGAAGACGGACGCACGGGAACAGCACCCTGCCCTGATCCGAAGGAATGGGTTTTCATTTGGACGAAGTGTTCTCCTGCACAAGTCCCGCATTTCCGCGTGTGCAGGCACCTGTTACACCACGGCGAGCGGTCCTGTGCCTGCCTCCTCCTCCTCCCCGTGGGGGCACAGCCGGGGGACGCAGGGTCCTGGCGGAGGAGAGCAGTCCCGCGGCGGGTACGGACCCGGAGACATCGCCCCCGTGGCACCCCAAGCCCGGGCGGTCTGCGAAGCACCACCGAATGAATTGATTTGATAAATGGACATTTATTACACTCACAAATTGGCTGAAACCAATTTCGGTCACATCAACCCCTGATAACTGCTAGGGTATTGATTTGTGTAAAGTAATACAGTGAATTTATCAGTTCAATAGCAAGCTGAAGGGCCTCTCGGAGACACAGCGCTACGGTTACGCCGTTACAGATGTCCGAAATAAAGTGAGAGCACTGCGGCGACGCTGGAAATGGCTCCAAAGAAGAAGGCCCAGGCGTCATCGTCAGCCTCTTTGCCTGGACATTGGGGCTGAATTTCCTAATGAAATTTCAGTAAAACAGCGCGACCTACCTCTTCCTTTTTATTTATTTATTTCTGCCGTCCCTGGAGCTGCCCGAGGAAGGGGGCAGCTCGCCAGGAGGCACACCGCAGCCTTCTGCAGGGCCATCGTGAACAGCACGCAGCCTGGGCTGCTGGTACCAACCCCAAGGAAAGGAGCGTTCCTGTGGGCTTCCTTCGCTCTGCCTGAGGTCTTCATCCCTCAAACTGGCACCGATGTCCTGCTTTGTCCTAACATAGCACCTTTGTTCCTCTTGCTGAAGCCGAACTGCGCAGTGGCCGACCTTAGGGCTCGGAGGTGGAGAGCTGCCTACAGCCGTGGCTGTCGGGCCTGGGGCCGCAGTGTTCCCTCTCTGTAGTCAACCAAAATCTTTCAGCGTTTCCATATCTGAGGCTAGGCTGTGTGCTAGAATATGTCATCATTTTCAGGCTGCTTACAGAAGGGCTTTTACACCTCCTCACTCTGTTGATCTAGCGAACCCACCGCAGACAACGGTGATCAGCACCTTCCAGCCGAGCCCTCATACTGAATCACGAGCACTCACTTTATGGTAGGTTTTTATGGCGTGGTTTATATCACTGGAGCTGCTGTGGGTGAGCCAAGCAGTTAGCCATAAAGCGCGGTGTCCTGCTGCAGAGGCGACTGAAAACAGACAACACTTAACCTCGCCGCCTTTGGACCGCTGAACGTGCTGACCCCGCAAGTGGTCACTCCGTGCCCTGAAGCAGAAGTTTATTGCCTTTATTATCTTAGCTGAAATAGCTGCAGAAATTGTCGGTGGTCATGTTATTCCCCATCAATTTTAAAAAAAAAAAATGCCTACCCCTGGTATTTGACCTCCCGTTTGCTGTGATAAAGGACAGGGAGGGAGCACGTGCGCCCGGCCGGGGAGGGCAGGGGTGGGACACGCAGGAGCGCGGAGCTGGGATGGATGTGCCCAGCCCTCATCTGCCCCTGGGACCCATGCAAGGTGCCTGTTGCCCCTCTCGTTATGGCATTGTCTCTGCTTTTCCCCTTTCCCTGCTCCTGCCCGGTGCAGGGGACATCCCTGCCGTGCACTCCTGTGCCCTCGCAGCCCGCGGGCTCACCCCGAGCACTGAGACGCCCGGGCAGGCTGGAGGTGAGCCGCGTCCGGATGGAGTCCAGCCCTGCAGCCTGGCTCTGCGCCCGAGCTAATTAAGCCTTGACAGGAGTCAGGACTTATTAGCCTGGCTGAAGCCCTGGGTAATGCATCTAGATCGCGTCCGGGCATGAACTGGCAAGTCCACGTGGCACTGGGGCTCGAGTTTCCACGGCCGGCACTGTCCGAGCACGCGGTGCCGCTCTGCTGGGTGGGTGTGCCCCTGGGGCTTAGGAACCAGGAGATGCTCACGGCCACTTGCCCTGGCCCCCTGCACAGAGCTGGGGGAGAGCTCGAAGCTTCTGGCTGAGCCACAGCCCCCTGGCGGGTCCCCTCCGTGCTCCGCAGGTCGGTAGGGATTCAGGCACGCTCCTGTCTGCGCGCTGCTCTGATGGGTAATCACCTTCGTTATTAAAACACATTCTGCGCTCTTCCTAGTTGGGATTCATCTAGCTCCAGCCCCTGGAGCACGCTAATTTTGTCTGCTAGATGAGAGACTCGTGTGCTTTCTTGTGGAGATGCTTAATGACTGTGGTCAGGTCAATCCTCAAACCTCTCGTTGTTAACCTCAGGAGATTGATTTTTCCTTGGCGTTTTCAGCCTCACTTGAGGCTTTGTGCTTCCTTTCCTAATCCTCGCCAGGTCTGTCGGCTTTCAGCCTACCTGGCTGTCCTGCCCGCACTCCTGAGACGCGGACACAGCGCAGAGCAGCGTGTCTGCACGCGGCGCTTGCAGCCGCAGCACAGCACCAACAGCTTCTCCGTGAATGCACCTGGAACTCCTCGGTGCGCCTGTGAAATCCACCTCTGTAGTACTGCACTTCTGCGGCTGCTATCTAACATCTGGGGGGTTGGACCCGATCATCTCTTGAGGTCCCTTCCAACCCCTGCAATTCTGTGATTCTGTGATCTCCCCACCCTGGCCCCTGCTGGCAGAGGCACCTTTTCACTGTCAGGTTGTAGCCTGAGATGTTCGGCTTCTTGTTACCTGCCAGATGACAACGTTTGTTAAATATTTCCCCTGTCGGCTTACTATTCCCGTTCTGCAGGGAAACTTTGCGTGCCGCCCTTGGGATGCCTTTTGTTGAGAATCTTTTATTCCCATACCCAGTCAAGCAGAGATTTTTCGTGGGCTTCCTTTCTCTCTTTCTCAGGTTGAGTTTCAGCATTCCCCATTTGTCTAGGTGCCCTCCAGCTCCAGATGGACAAAAATCCACAACGTCCCCGCTCCGGGGAGGCAGGGGCAGTTGGAGTCCCAGCGCTGAGGGACCAGGGCACATTCTCATCCTGGGCTGAATTTTTCAGTGAAAATCACAAAGAAAGGGGGGCCGTTCTCACTCGTGATCTGGAGTGTCTTTGGTGTGGGGGTCTCCGACAGGCAGCAAACACGGAGCGTCGCAGTGCCTCTGCAAGTCTCTGCGCGCAGTCAGGCCGCGGGTCTCTGAGCAGCTTCCCTCTGTTCACCGTCCCGCAGGCCTTTTACTTCTGCCGCTTGATTTCTCTCTGCTGCCTTAGGAATAACTCAGGCTGTAGCTCTGGCGTCTTGCCCGCTTGGTGCCCCACTTCCATCAAGCACGCTGCGCCGCATCCTCGGTCTCCCTGACACCCGGCAGCTGCCGAGGCACAGCTCGGTGCTGGGAACGCGCGCTTGCAGGTGTGCTGCTCAGCGTGGCCTCCTCCTCATGTATAACACCACGCAGTTCTGGCTGGTGCAGCTTCTTACAAAATATCACGACGCTTTACAAAGCGCGGCAGTCAGTACGGCAAGAATAACTCTTTCGAAGAGCTGCAGCAGAGGCCGTGTGTAAATAATGCAGATAAATCGGGGGGGGGCCTCGCCAGGCTGCGGTGGGATTCTGCCTCTCCCCCTGAGCTGGGCGTGCAGTGCCCCTGGGCTGGCTGCAAGGGGTGAGGGCTGCGTTGCTGGCCGCCGTCTTGCTGGAGCCAGCCACCAAATCGTGGTCCAGCCGGAGCTGCAGCACTTGATGCCCGCGGGTCCCTCCTGACAGCAAGGTGCTCAGGGGCAGGGCAAGCCCCGATGCTCTTCTCCTTTCCGATGTGGTCTGGGACACGGGTCTGGTCCGGGGGCAGAGTCACCGCGCTGGGCAAGGGGATAACTGGGCTGCTGACCCCATTCATGTGTGTTCGGGTCCTGTGGGGTCAGCTGTGTCCCTGGGCAGCCCTTGCCACCCCCGTCCTTGCTGGAGCCTGCGCAAGATGGGATGGGAGACAGGGCCCAGTGATGCTTTCCTTGTGTGTCCCCACGTCCCTCGGCACGCATCGTTACAAACGTGCTGAAATACGCGCTTGGTTCATCCAGGAGGTTCTTCTCACCTCTTCGGTGAGATTTGGGCAGAGATCCGAAGCCCCCGCAGATTGAAATGAGGAGCAGAGCCCACAGAATGCCTCCTGTATGCTCCTGCATGAACTGGAGCAGGTTCCTGACCCTCCCCACCCGCACCGGCACTTGGCATTTACTTGGGGTCGCCCCACCACGTCTCAGGGCACAAACACTGTGTTGTGTAGCCTGCGCTCAGCACAGGCTTTGCTCCAGGGTCTGAGGAAAGCTGCCCGCTGTCCCCCGGGGAGCCTGGGCAGGCGCACTGAGGATGAGACCGTGGTCAGTACTCAAAACAAACCGCAGAGGCACAGGAAGCCCCCAGAGCTCAAACATAGGGCCTGGAGAGAGGGAGGTGACACCAGTGGGACGTCGGCTTCCCTGAGCCACCTCTTGCACCCACTGCATCGCGCACCGCTCCTGGCAGCAGCGCTGCGCCAAGCCGGGACCCGCTGCGGATGGAGGCAGCACCGAGCCCTTCTCCCAGCACCAAACAACAACCAGATATAAGGTCCAGTCCAGCCCGGGCTGTGGGGCTGGGTTCATACTGGTGTTCGGGTGCTAGGGGCTGCTGACCTCCTAGCCAGTGGGCCAAGCAGCAAGGGACTCGGGCTGAGCTCGGGCGGGCGTTTCAGGCCAGATCCAGCCTGACGGCGGTGGCTGTTGGTCCCTCTGGGCTTCAAATGCTGTTCCTGATCCTGCTCAGGTCTGGTGCAGCCGTTTTACTGGCTTGGCGAACGTGCCCCCCGAGTCTGAGGCTGTCAGTGGGACGGGCAGGAGGTGTCGCACGCTCTGCAAGCCAAATCGCTGCGTGTCCCGAGGGGTGTGGTGTGAGTATTTGGGGAGGCAAACGGGTGTTTCAGCTCCCAACCCCCCCTTGCTTTTTGTAAAATTTTCCATGGGTATCTTAACCAGGATGCCCTTCGAAACTGCTCTCCCGACGCTCACCGAGACAACTGGCGGCTCTCCCTTGCCAGGCCCCCCCAGACACACCTCGCCTCCATCCAGAGCTTTTGTGACCTTCAATTCAACGCCGCTCTTTTTACTCGCATGCGAGAAATAATGCAAAAAAACTTCCCCGAACCTGCCTTTTCACAGAAAGGTCGCACTTGTGAGCTGGAAATGCAGCGTGCCGCTTGCACCCTCCCCTGCAAGCCCTCGTCGTTCCTCCCCGTCCCCCCTCCTCGCCGTCTCCCTGGCAACGCTGAGTGCACATCCTGGAAAACTTTATCCGAAATCTGCTCTGGGCAGCCTTCCAAATCCATGCTAACCTGATTAGGTGTCTCTGGGGCCTTTGCTGGCTAATCAAATTAGATAGCACTAATGGTAGCGAGGACTTTGAGTGGGTAGAGAGCAGTAAAACATAGTGTATACTTAGTGATAATTATACTTGCTTTTGTGGCATTGATTTATATGCCTTCTCCCCCCACTTCTGTTTTTGTTGTGTTTAAATGCAGCCATTCGGAGGAAGGAAAATGGCTGGTACGACGAGGAGCACCCGCTGGTCTTCCTTTTCTTGGGATCATCTGGAATAGGTAACGTTTGGGTTACCCGCTGCGGTGAGCGGGACGGGAGCATGGAGGCGAGGCTGGGCTGGGCTGGAGCACGCGTGGACACACGTGGACACACGAGGACACACGTGGACACACGAGAACACACATGAACACGTGCACACACATGGACACGACACATGAGGACACTCCGTGCTGGCCTGGCGCGGAGTCGTCCCAGGGGACTGTCTGCCTTAAAGGCTCGAGGAGGAACAGTTTTCCTAACAGAAGCACGAATTTAACAGCACTGTGCTGTTAATGCGTCCATGGGTGGGGTAATAACAGAAATTTGCTGCTTGCAAACCAAATCTCTGCTCGTCTTGCTCATGCGGGCAGGGATTGCTTTGCAGTGACGCAATTGTATTGACACTGGTAATATTTTTCCACAAGCACAATAAAATGCGACATGACAGCTGATCAGTTCATGAAATGGGCAAAATGAATTTTACTCGGGGAAAAAAAAAAGTAGAAAAAAAAAAGCAGATTTAAAGTAACCGAACTGTGACATTTGAAACGACGCCGGCACTTCTCCTGCACCCGGCTGGCTCACGGGGCTGTGGGGAAGATGCTGGTGCTGGAGGGGTTAAGGTAGCGGGACACGCACCTCACAGCAGTAGCAGGCCGAGTATTAACTCTAAACGAGTTGCTATAAAGCAGTATAAAAGCAGTAAGAAACGTTTTTGAGACTTCATTGCGCTGCTTATGGCAGGTCTGAAGGCTCACTGATATGAATTGTCAGCTCTTCAACTCTCACATATTTCCGTGAGGGTTTGTGCTTCTTTTGCTGCCATAAAAATGAGTATTGAAATGAGAAGGCAAAGCAGCTGAGAATTTGATTGTATCAAGTGGGTGTTTTGTCTGGGTCTTGGTGTAATGGCAATGTGAAAGACCAAATGCGTACAAACTGAAACGCCAAATGTGTCGTCGCATTTCAGTAGGTTCCCACAGCAGTTAAGCACTTTAAAGATCCATTCCTATATATATATATATACACACAATATGTATGTGCATATATACACACATATACACCTATATGCCCGCACATTAGGCTCGAGGATACAGCAAAAAATGAAGTCACCAAAGCCTGAGCCGAAATAAGATGAAGAATTCTGGCAGCAGCGTTACCTGTCGGGACAGGCTTCCAAGCAGTGACGAATTTCCATTTTCGCAGCCCGTTTGCGGTGATCTAATTAGGTGATCCCGGAGATCTAAGCGACCAAATTTATCTTCAGCAGAATACAGAATACAGCTGTTCCCAGGGTGGGGCTGGCGCAGATGTGTAACGCTGCTCGGGGTGCTGCGCGGCCACAGCACCGCGGGTGCAGGCGTTCTGCAGCTGTAACACCAGCACAGCTCTGCCTGCAGTTGCAGCCCCTCTGGCTATGTAGGATTGTACCTTTTTTTTTCAGCTAGTTTGGTTTTTAAGATACGATCTTTTTATTTAGGATAGTTGCTTACGGCATTCATGTGCCTGCTCTCTGCCCTGCCATGCCCGAGTGTTTATTTTTCAGCGTGTAGCCAAACACAAAACGCACGCAGTGCAGGTACGGCGCTGGCTGCAGACACGCCGAGAGGTACTGACGTTAACTCAGAGCATCTCCCCCGTCTGTTAAATGCTGCTCCTCTCCTTTGCTGCTAATTCCAGGAGCTGCAACCAGCCCCAAATGCTCCACCTGATAAACCCGGCAATTACATGCCAGTGGGTGGCAGCAGGGAAGCTTCAGGGAGGACACTTCTGCTGGCTCTGGCAGAGCGTGGGTAGCTCAGACACGCAGCAGAGCTGCCCGTTGAACCAAGTTTTACCTGGATGGACAGGTTGGGAGGACAGGGTCTCGCCTTTCGGGAGCTGCTGAGCTTGTTCACACCTCAGTGTGGATTTAGTCCATCACTGATTGCAATCCCGGATTTTTATGCCAGTTGCCTTGCGTTGATCAAGTAAATAAAGAATGTCACACTACCCTGAAATTCTTCATCTAGGGAGTAAAAGCCACTGCACATGAAACTTGGAATAGAGAAAAGGTAGCGAAAATCTGCTCTAACTGCATCTTTTTGCAGAAAAAAAAAAATTAAGCTCTTTCTGCCCGTCTCCTAAAAACCAAGCTGCCGGCGCTGAGCTCAGCACCGCTGTTCCTCCTCTGGGTGCTCAGGATGCTGCCCACGCCGCCGGCTCGGCTCAGCTCACAGCACTGCTCCCCGTGCAGGGAGGAGCTCCAGCAGAGCACGGAGCACAGAGCACGTCCGCCCTGCCCTGCCCTGCCCTCAGCTCACTCCTTACAGTCACTGCCCTGCCACCAACCCCCTGGTGTGCACGGGGCCGAGCACAGCGGGTCCTGCTCCAGGATCCCGACCCTGCTGGGGCTGTGATATGGTGCTCCTAAACCAGCACTGTGCCCTATATAGGGGATTTGGCAGGGCTACCCTCTTCCCCTGAATGCATTTGCAGATAAAAAAAAAAGGTGTATTGGTCGCTGCGGGCGGCAGCCCGGCAGTCAGCACGGCTTGCAGAGAGCTGGACAAGCAGCGCGGCCTTCCTAACTTCTAACACGAGGCTTTTCTTTCTGTCTGGAACAGGAAAGACAGAGCTGGCCAAACAGACAGCCAAGTACATACATAAGGATGTCAAAAAGGTAACCCCTCTTCGCTTGGTTCTTTGCCATTCGGAGCGCTTCGTGATGGGACGCGCTGGGGCTCCTGGTGGGGTCGCTCTCTGCCCCCCCGGGTTGCAGCACGCCTCATTGCAACCCAGTGTGAGATCTGTACGTGGACGCTGAGCAAGGGCCTCTGCAGAGTTAAAAGGAAGCGGTTGCAGCCCGTGTCCCTGTCTGTAGCACTAATGATATCTGGAATCATAAATGTCAAAATTAATTTAACAAAACCTTGTGTTCCTCTTTGAGGTTGCGCAGGGTGTTGGCACCCTGTGTGGTGAACACGTTTTTCGCCTTTGTTCCTAAGAACACCGTAAATCGTTAGAAGGATGAAATTTTAAAAATCCATTTTGCATGTCCCCGTGTGCACCATTTGTAGCAGTGTCCAGTTACCGGCAGTGGAAATGGTGGAACCGACTTCGTGCCTGGGTTCTTAGTGCCGAAATGTTTGGGATTCCAACACCAGAAGCTGTTCGTGGGCTTTAGTCTGCTATCCGCTGGGCAGTTTTCAGTTAAGACGGGCTAAAATTATCTTCTTTGGCAGGGGACTGGTTCAGGGGCGCCTACCTTTTCAAACAGCAGGCACTTAAGGCTGCACTCCTCGATTCACAGCTGAGCATCCCCAGCCCCTGAGGAGCACCCGGCTTTCTTCCTCAAAGGGCTGGGGGAAGCGCAGAGATGAGAGCCCTGCAAATGGGAACACGAGGAAACACGAGCAGAGCTGCTCTGTAAGCTGATATTAGATTAATTCCTCTTGCCCACATCCTCCAGCATAGAATGGACACAAGAGAAAATGACACATGTAGAAAGAAGATCAAAAGTAAACCAACGCTATAAAAGTGGCTGTTCTGGTTTCTTTTCCTCATCCTTCTGTAATTGCCTTCCCGAAGCAATAAATCCTGGTTCCTGGGTCTCAGGCACCTCCACCCGAGACTCCCGCACCTGGAACTGGTCAATGCCCGGCCAAACATCAAATAGAAAAATCAGTTCAACACTAAATGCTGTGTTAATTCAATAGCATGCACAAATCGGAGTTTTATTGGTAATGAATCAGCTTGGCAGCCGGCGCTGTAACGAGCAGCTTGAAGAGGGGCCATCAACCCTTATGGGCGGTTACGGGGGATGCAGCTCTTAGCAGGAGCCGCCTGATTAAGAAGGAAGAAGCCATAACAGTCTCATTTCCTTACTGATGGAGAGGTCGTGGTCTAATGACAGGCGCTAATGTCCTTGCCCAACCTGCGTTAGCACACATGGTGCGAACGCTGGGATGGAGGAGCCGGACCGCGAGCAGACCAGAGCAGGGCAGGTCCTACAGAGCCTGGAGCATCCTGGCGATGGAGACGTCGTGTGCCTCGTGTCTGGGGCAGCAGGAGGGTGGGAGAAGCTGCTGCAAATCTACAGGAAGGTGGTACCGATGGCTTTGTGAGTGCTGACCACCATGGGTGACTTCTGTGGGACTCGGCTGATGGATAGTGTCAGGCTGGGCTGGTCGAGGTGCTCTCCAGGGAAGGATTTTCCACCAAAAACACAGCGTCTGTGGCAGGAGAACTTCTCATAGGGTTGATTTCTACAATAGCTGGGAAACGTTTTCTTTTGCCGGATTTGGTTTTGATTCCATCTGATAAAAACCAAATCGATGGAAAGAGAGTAACAAAGATGCAGACAGTTTTGAAATGAAGAGTTTCAGTCGGTCTAAGCTGCCTAAACTGCCCTAAGCTCATACCACCACCACCGAGTACCCCTGAGCCAGCGTGTGCTGCATGGCCGCGTCCTCCTGCACGGCGCCGGGTCTTGGTGCCGGTGTCTGCCTGTCCTCCCACCTCCCTTCGCTCTCCCCAGCCAATAACTCCATCACCCAGGTCTCTCGCTGTCCTTGGAGGGCAATACTGGGACCTCGAGGGTGTCCGGCAGCACCGGGTGGCTGCTTGGGGTGGTCTCACTGGTGCTGAGCCACTAAATGTGGAGCCTCTCGCCCAGCAAGGGAATGGCTCAGACCAACAAGGTGCTGGGGAAAGTGCTCGTGTTGGGCTGGTGGAAAGGTCTCCATTGGGCTGATGGAAAATTCTGCTATCGAGCTGACTATGCCAGCACTGGTGCTGAGGAAGGTCAAGCTGATCTTCTCATAGCTTCAGCACCTAGCTGCGAGCCCAGGAAATGCCTTGTCTGCGATGAATAATCAGCTTTCCAAATACAAAAGGAAGTTTGTGCAGTAAGTTCTGTAACGTTATCTCTTTGAGGCAATCGTCCGTGAACCTCATTTACCTGGGCTTTCTGATTTTTGGTTTTGCTTATTTTTGTTTTTACGGGAGGCATTTTGTTCTTCATGGGATTCGTTTCAAAAAAAGGCTGAGCAGCAATAAAATCCATTTTACGTAGCAAACTGTGAGGAGCTATTTCAGTCCCATTTTCAGTCCCCAGCTCTGGTGACAAGCACGGTGTTTCAGTGAACCTTGGCTGGGGACTGTTAGCCAGCAGTGGGAACAGTTCCTAGCTGCCTTTGAGAAACTGCA
Source organism: Cygnus atratus (assembly GCF_013377495.2). Lineage (NCBI taxonomy): Eukaryota > Metazoa > Chordata > Aves > Anseriformes > Anatidae > Cygnus > Cygnus atratus. The sequence continues at coordinate 208,043,483 of NC_066362.1, forward strand.
GTTATTTCCCTCTTCCTTCAGAATAAGTCCTAGCATTTGCAGTGGATTTATCTGGCCGCTGACTGCCTGCAGTCCTTGGGAACCACGAAGCGAACACAAGTGTGCTCATACGTGCAGCCACCTGCCTGCTTCTGGAGAAGCCTTCTAAATGTAATGAAACTTGGGGCACATTAATCAAAACTCACTTTACGTATTTATTTCTCTTCCAGGGTTTCATCAGACTGGACATGTCGGAGTTCCAGGAGAGGCATGAGGTTAGTAAATGGGCTGTCTGTACTTCCAGGGGTTGCAGTTCTGAGTTTAATTGGTAATTCAAACAAATCGTGCCAATCCCATCGTTCCCCTGCGTTTCATCACTGTCCTTGGCGGTGCTGAGCGCCTCCCGCTGCCTCTGAGCACGGTCAGACCTCCTGGCTGCAGGCTGTCTTGGGGGCCTGGCCGTGGCAGTGGGCAGCCAGGACCTTTTTGAGTTACCTCGCCAAAAAACGGGCAGTTCGGTGTGCCAGAGGCGGGTGCAGGACGCACAGCAGTGAACACGCGGCAGTGAATCTGCAGAAACGTCCCCTGGAAGGGGTGGAGTGCTGCAGTGAGCCGAGGAGGAGAAATAGCACCAGGAACTACGGACCAGAAGGGGATGATTTTATACGGCAGCTGCTGGCTGCAGGCACAGACCTTGGCCGATCCCACGTAGCCTTCAAGCACTGCTGTGAGGCATTTGCACTGGAAAATAGCGGCACCTCCTGCTGGCCCGGCCAAGCCCGAAATCCTTCAGGAGAGGTCCGTCCCCACCAACTGTGCAAAAAGCAGCAACGTCCCAGCTGAGACTGCATAAATCCGGTTTGTAATAAAATGTAAATGTGAAATCTTCTGATGGCAGCGTAGGTCCCTTGTCTAGTTCTCTTGATGCCACTGGTGAGGTGCACCCAGATCCAGAAGCACGGAATAAGAAATTTGCTGAGGATCAAGCCCTTAATCAGGGGAGCTGCTGCAGAAGAGGAGGAGGAGGAGGAGGCACTGGCTGGGACCTGGGAAGATCGCCTTGAACAAGAGGAGGAAGAAGGTGCCAGGGAGGAGTGCAGGAGGCCAGGCCCAAGCTGGCAGCACCGCCGTTTGCATTTCGTCCTGCCGAGGGCTGAGCCACCACCTCTGTGGTATGGGGGGAGCTGTGTGTGCAGGAGGGGGTCAGGGCCCTCCAATGGCCAGGGCTAGAAAAGGTCCAGGAGAGCATTATTTTAGCCAAAGCAGAGAAGTAAGGAGATGTGGGAAGAGAAAATAAAGAATTGCCTGCAGCTGCCCTGATAGATCGCTTGTCGGCGGTTATGATGGGGTCCTACGCTGGAGGAGTGAAAAATGCATGAAAATAAAGCCATGTTGATGACTCAGTGCAAAGAAAGAGGAGCTGGAAGCGGCGGTGTAAATGTAAGATATAAAATACTGTGCCCTGACAAAGACAAGAGGCAGAGCAGAGGGAAGAAATAAAGTAGAGAATTGCAGCGAGAGCAATATAAATTTTTCAAGCAAACAAGGAGCAGGAGGTCAGCCCAGGAGACGGCATCCTTTGAAGGAGCCTGGGGAGCCTCACGTAGCCACAGGCGCTGCTAAACAAATGAAATGAATTAGCTGCCTTCAGCTAATTCCTGCCGGCGGGTTCCTGAGCCTGCGGGAGCCCCTCACCTCTGCCCGAGCACCCCTGGGAGAGGGCAGGGAGGCTGCAGCAGCGCACGGCTCTGGTTCCTGGGGACGAGGGGATTGTGGCTGTCCCCAGGCTGCATTGCTGGGTCAAACGGAGCCGCCTCGAAGAGAGAAGGTAGGTGGCTGTGGGCATGGCTTTTGGGAAGCGAAGGTGAAGGTGCCGTGGCTCCTTTCCCCTGCCAGCCCGCGGAGCACCGAAAGGGGACGGTTGTGCCGGCACGGCGGCACAAAAGGCTTTCGCTGTTCTCCGACAATAAATGAAACCATGACAGACCCACCATCAGGCTGTGCTGCATGAAGGAGAGGCAACTTGTTTGTTTTATGAGGACTCATCACTATTCTGGGGGGGTCGGGGTTTTGCTCCCGGAATTCCTTCTGCCCGAGTGAGCAGCCTGCAGCTGGCTCTGCGTGTCCGGTGTCCACCCCAACTAACAAACCGACCGGTAATTGCGTTCTTCTCCCGTATGCTTAAAGGACCGCGACTTCAGGTGCGCCCACACAGCCAGGTTGCTTCAAGCTGTACATCAAAATCCCCTGGTCGTTTTTGCAGAAGCAGTTCTGTTGCCAGAAGTATTCTTCTGTCCTCTTTTCTAACCTCATTCAGAAGTCCCGGTGCTGAGAAGTAAGGAAGTTGGTTATGGGTGCAGGAAACATACTTGCACTGCGGCTGCTTCCCAAGCTCTGGGAAAGCCACCCACCACTTGTGCTCCTTTAAATTCTCTCTCTTAAAAAGGCCAAAGGACCCTGAAACGGGTCTTTGACAGCTGGGAGGGGTCACTCAGACACCGCTTCGAAGAGCAGGGGTTGTGCCTGCGCGCGGTGCTCCTGCAGGCTCTGGTGCTTAAACCCCTGTGTGAGGCGATTGCCCAGCCGTCACTGATCTGCATTTCGCCAAATTGTGGCTTATTAAGCTGATCTTGGGATACCTGGAGCGCGATAGATGTCACAAGGAACACAGAGCTCGATTTGTCTGCAGCAAAGAGCCGTGGCTGGGTGCTGAGCCGCTCTGTGCCCACAAGGGCTGCTCCTGGCCGCGCACGGATCCCCTCTCACGTGTCCTGTCCCTTCCTCCTAGGTCGCCAAGTTCATCGGCTCTCCGCCTGGCTACGTGGGCCATGAAGAGGGCGGGCAGCTCACCAAAAAGCTGAGGCAGTGTCCAAACGCCGTGGTGCTCTTCGACGAGGTTGACAAAGCCCACCCAGACGTCCTCACCATCATGCTGCAGCTGTTCGACGAGGTGAGGCTGTCACAGAATGACCGAATTGTAGGGGTTGGAAGGGACCTCAAGTTATCGTTGGGTCCAGCCCCCCTGCTAAGCAGGTTCCCTAGAGAAAACCTGGGTCAGAGCTTGCACAGCGGCCGTCGGGAGGACGGCAGCGAGCAGTGCGAGGGACGGCTGCAGGAGAGGTCTGGAGCGGGGCGGAAGCGCTCCAAATCAATAGTCATTTCCAAAAAATGTGAGCCAGCCAGTCAGGCCATTTTAATGCCAGGAAGCAGGATCACGCTGAGGTCTCGTGGTGGAATAAATTACATCTTTAGGGAGAGAAAAAGCCAGCGATGGGAGGGGCAGAAGCTTGAACTAGAAGCCTAGGAATTGTCCCGTGTCGCTGGGAAAGCACGACAGCGAAGTCTGTGTCATGAGGATACCGCTAAAAACCCTGGTGACAGCTCGGTGACAGTGTAGGTGGGCTGCTCGTCCACAGCAGAGAGCAGGAGCACCGAGAGGCGGCAGGAGGGCGATTGTTCACACACGTGCCCTGTGGCTGCCCACCCCGCACGGGTGGCGTCTGCAGCGTGGCATGGGGGAGACCTGCTCTGACCGCCCGGTCTCAAGTCGGGTGCTGCCACCTCATCAGGAAAGCACGGCAGCGTGGGCACTTCTTAGCCGTAACGAGCCGGGACTTCTTAGCCATAATGAGCCGTGCCTCGTTAATTGCTGCTCTTGAGGTGGGGTTGGTTAATTGGTGGCGTTCGGGGCGGCACGCGAGTCATCTCACACCCTTCCTCCCCCAAATGCTGGTGACTCCACCTGGCCCTGCTGGCAGTAGCGGATACTCGCCGAGGAAGGGCGCATAGGCAGTGACTCCAGAGTCCTTTGCTTTCTGCTGGTCTCTGGGGCTCTCTTTGCGTATCACCTGTCCTGGGCAGCTGCGGCTTCCCTTGCACAAGTTGGTGGGAGCCGGGGACAAACGCGTCTCTGGAGCGAGCCTGGGACACCAGGAGATGGGGGGCTGTGCTGCATCTCCTGCTGCACGCTCGGCTTGTTGCATGCGAGTTTTTCCATTTATTTTTAAGGTCCCGGTCTGTCCTCGGAGGCAAACAGACTCCAGAGCGATGTGCTGGGAGGTTTTGGGGAGTTTTGTTTTTCTTTTAAGGATTAATAACACAATTTTTTCTTGCATAGATCATCACAGCAGCAGCTAAATGTGAAATCAATTCCTGTACCACGCACTTGACAGGGCAATAACCCAAATGTTAATCTCAAGCACCCAACAAGGATTTGTGTCATTGTGCTGGATATCTGCTGCTGGAGACATATCGAGGAAAGAAACTGCCTGGGGAGCTGCTTATTTTTTCCTTATTTTTCTCTCTTTTTTTACTTTATTAATCAAGAGAACTAGTACTTTTGAAGGGTTCCTGTGCAGGTTTGGTGGGAAGAGCGTTGACCCCACAGCACTCAGCGCTGCAGCAGCTCCCTGGGTGCACGGGGAGCCCTGCTCGGGCTTGTCGGGGCTGTCCCAGGGGGATGCTCTCCGTCACCTCTTGCTGCCCCAGCCAGTTCCGTGCTGGGTTCATTCCGTGGGCAGAGCCAAACACTGTTATTTCTGCAAGGTTATTTTGGCTTTGCTTATTTTCGGTCAGGCTCCTAGCAGTCTGTGCTCCCACGTGGTGCTGCCAAACCACCACAAAGCTCACTGCCCCTGCCTGGCCCAGCACCGGGGGAGATCCCACATGGCCACGGCGGCCCAGGGAGCTTTAAACTGACTCCTCTGTTCCTTTGGTGAATACCCAGCTGTAGCCAGTGAATACCACAGCTCTCATCGCAGGCAGCACCTGCCTGTGTCCTTGGGCGTCCCTTGGACAGCATCAGAACCAAATCTCTGGGGGAGAAGGGGGCTGTGATGTTTTGCATCGTGTTTTGGAAATGTCCTGGGGCACCCACTGATGCTTGTGTTGATTTGGTGCCGTTGCAGGGCAGGCTGACAGATGGCAAGGGGAAGACCATCGACTGCAAGGATGCCATCTTTATCATGACCTCCAACGTGGCAAGCGATGAGATAGCCCAGCACGCCCTGCAGCTCAGGCAGGAGGCCATGGAAATAAGCAAGAAAAGGATCGCAGAAAACTTAGGTACTGGTCTTCGCACATCCTTCTCCAAACCCCTAAAGAATCCAGCTCCTCCCTAACACTGCAGGTCCCTGCTGCAGGGATCAAACGCCTGGCCTCATCAGCCACGAAGCCTCTTCTGGAAGCCTCCCTCCAGCATTCACCCGGAGCTGGCCGGGTGCTAAGAGCTCTTGCATTGTCAGCAGGGAGCAAACTGAAGGTCTTCAAACTACAAACTGCAGCTTGGCTGGTTTGTCAGCAGCTCCCCCTGCCCAGAGGGAGCACCCAGTTGCTTCCCTTCTGCTCGCCCCCCTCAGCTGGGGCGCGTCCTGTCCTGAAGTCCTCGTTGTTCACGATCATGTCCTTGAGCTCTTTGTCTCTGGATGGGGCTTTCTAGCCCACCTCTCAGCCTTCCCCACCCCGTGCTCTCTTCCCTTTATCTGCTTATCCTTTTCTTTCTCTCAGGACCCTTCCACATGCTTCCTAGGGAAATACTGCGGCTCATACAGGTGCTCTCATTAACGAAGAATAGGTAGTGTACTTCCTTGTTAGCTTAATTCAGCTAGAGGTAGTTGGGACTGAGCTTAATAGGTTTTACTTTGCCTTTTAGTGAGAGCACGAGTCCCGCACACACGAGGGTCCTGAAGGAAATTTTCCCAAAGTGGGAAGTAGGTCATAGAAAGAGGATGGAGCAGGGTAAGGGAAGCCTCTGACAGCCCTGCTGAAGGCACAGGGTCTCAGTGTATGCTCAACCCTGCACCACCCAGGCAGTGATAACCCCATAGCACCAGGAGGGCACTGGTAGGTCTCCGCTGCCCTAAGGAAGGACGGACAGCAGTGCCTGCACCAGGGGTTTCCCCCTCTAGCTCTAAAGCAGGGGCAGGTTTTGAGCACAGGCACTGGCACAGGGAGCACGGGGAAGCACTGTCACCGTTGGGTGCTGCTGTGCCTGTGCCTAACCAGGCAGTCATTTGTGATGGTTGCATCCTTTGTTTTCTCACCCGTTTGCTTCCCTTTTTCCTTTCCTCAGGGTACCTGGCAGCGTGTGCCCTCTCACATGTAGGCAGGGTTTCTCTGCTCACCCGTGGAAAAGCCCGAGAAGCTGTGGTGTGCGGTGTGTGCTGCGGCCAGGAGCCACAGCTTTCTGCACCAGCTCCATGGACGGCAGGAAAAAATGCTGGGTTTTGGCATCGAGTGCATTTTTCAGCTTCTCTCTCACTGTCTCTTCCTTTTTGCTTTGAGAAGTGGATGCCAAAGCTGACTTAATTCAGAATCTTTAAACTTCAATCAAACTAGGTAAAGGACAAAGCATGCCTGCAACTGAACTTTCAAGAATAACATTTTAAAATGCCAAGCACTTTTCTCCTAAATGAGGAAAGCATTGAATTTTAATTTCTGGAACTGTACGACAGACAGCTGCAGTGAGTGAAAGGCAGCGAGAGAGCATAGCCAGAAAATGCATTTTGATCAGAAGCCCGGCCTCAATTGAGTTTCGCAGAGCTCCTTGCAATTTGCCGAGTCCTTGGCTTGGAGGTGCTCCTGGACGCAGTGGCCGGGAGGTCAGCCTAAGTGCCTGGCTGGGCAGATAAATGGAAAGATAGAGGGAAGGAGCTGCTTCCGCCGTATCTCTCCATCTGTGAGTGAAAGCAGCAAATATTGCAGGTGACAAACCTGAGTACTGCCTGTTCTCTGCTCTGCCTTCCCCAGCTCCTCTTCCAGAGGCCCCATGCGCGGGCAGAGCGCTCTGCCAAATCCCGTCGGTGTCTCAGGGAAGTGAAAGGGGCCGAATCCTATAACCAAGGACCCCCAGCTCCATTTAGGCCATGTGGCCACTGCGATGCTCGTCCCTCCCGTGCAGCACAGCGAAATCCCCACCCAGGACCACTGGAGCCCCCCCGTGCTTGTGTCCGGGGGGTGCTCCCTGCAGCAGGGGTGGGCCGGGAAGGGTGCTGAGAGCCCCCCAGCCTCCCAGGGGAAGGGGCAGGGGTACTTCGGAGCACACAGCACTGCACCTGGAAGCCTCCTCTGCCACTGCTTGGAGTGTCACAGCTCCGCCAAGGCTGCAAACGTGGGGAAGGCTTTCGGCATCCAGCCTTCAGCGGGGTCTTTTTCCGCTGCTTGGCATTACAGCCTCCTATCCGGGGCACCTTTCCTGTGAGGGATCTCCCCGTGGGCTTCCTTGTGTTAAATAGCACATGGAGTTAAATGCCTGAAGGTGTAGGAAGAATCAAGGCAGTAAAGACAAAGAGAAACGTGACTTGGGGCCGCAGGAAGGTAAAGCCTGCGCTGAAGCTGGCTGTTGCAGTTGGAGCTGGGATTAGAAGCAGGGCTGCCAGACCCTGGCTCCATCTGCAGTCAGTGGAGGGAAGTAGTCCCAAAGCCCGAAGCACGCTTCTGCCCCAGGCTGAGCGTGGGTTTTGCTGCTTGCTGAGGGGACCACGGACTGTCCTCTGCGCCTGAAGAGCTGCCGTAGCCTCCGCAGGACACCCCCAGGTGACCGTGCTCTGTGTGTCAGGTAACCTGGGCTGGTTCTCATTGCCCAGCCACCGTCCAGGTTTCATGGAGGCCAGCTGAGGACTCCTGTTGTCTGAAATCTGCTGGCAGACAGCTCTTGGGCTGTAAGGCAGAGAGTGGAGGCAGAGCGGGAGCTCTGCTGCTGTTCAAGAACATCAGTGAAATCACTGGTGAAGGGCGCACAGGGCGCCAAGAGCCAGCCAAGTCAGGGAATCGGGTGCAGGAGCACGGCAGCACCCACCAGATGTGGTTTGTGGCACGTGGGGAGATTTCGGGTCTGATCCTAGACCCTGCTGGGCACCCATCTCTCCTTCCTGCGCAGCCACTGGCTCCTCGTTGTGTGGCTTTGTGTGTCCTTCCTTCCCCACCCTCACCCGTGTCCTTGTGTCTTTCAGAGGACGTGCAGGTGACCGACAGGATAACCATCTCCAAGCAGTTCAAGGAGAAGGTTATTCGCCCCATCTTAAAGGTACGGGGGATTCGTTTCACGGCTCGTGTTTCAGGTGTCCTGAGCTCTGTTCGCTGAGTCGTTCAGAGCAGTAAGCACCGTGCCCCTCACCAGCTGCCTCCCAGGTGTGGGATCAGTGACACGACGTCGCTTTTTAATTTTCAGGCACTCAGAAGTAAGGTCAGGGCCTTGCAGAAATAGATAACCGCATCTCTCTGCTCTCACAGTAGTGCAGCCGTGGGAGACTGGAAGGGGAACATGGGGTGGGAAGTGCTGCGCTGGGATTTGTGGGGGTCCTGCGCTCACCCTGGGCCACAATCTGCTCGGCTTCTGCACTGCTGGGCCAGGGAAGTCCTCCTGCAGCGACGCGTCCCGCTGACACCCCTGTCCATCCTGCCAATGCATACCCCTGCAGCCTCACTGCCTGTCCGGGTCACCGCCCTGTCCCCGCTGACCCGCAGCCCTTGTCCCTGCAGGCTCACTTCAGGCGGGATGAGTTCCTGGGGAGGATCAACGAGATCGTCTATTTTCTCCCTTTCTGCCACTCGGAGCTCATCCAGCTTGTCAACAAGGAGCTGAATTTTTGGGCCAAAAAGGTAAAATCCAGTCCGTTGCTCAGAGACGATTGCTTTAGAGGTAACTTTTCCTTCACGAGCAGGAGGAATTCCTGTCCGAGCCTTCATCCTGCTGTTGCAGAAGCAGCGTGAGCGTGCGTTTGTGCCGCAGTAGGCTTCTTCCAGTGGTCAGCAGGAGGGGACCCGCTCTGCTCAGAGCACTCGGCGCTCGGGGCAGTGACTGCTGGGGCAGCGGGGGGCACTCCTTCCTCTGCTGGGGCAGGGATGGGCTCTGGACAGCATTCAGAGACGGTCAAATGTCTGATCTGTCTCGGCACATGGAGGCTCCAGATAGGAATTAGGGGGCACCTTTGGAGCCTTTTCGTGCCCCGACAGGGCTGCGCTTGGCCGAGCTCAGACACAGGGACACGCAGCACCGCACCCTGCTGCCCGTGGTGTCCCAGCTCCCAGCTGCTCGAGGAAAGGAATGGGGTGCTGGGGTCGCTCAAATGCACGGTAACATTTCCTTCTCTTCCTGCCCCCGCAGGCCAAGGCGAGGCACAACATCACCCTGCTTTGGGACAGGGAGGTCATGGATGTGCTGGCTGACGGCTACAACTTGCACTACGGTGCGCGGTCCATCAAGCACGAGGTAAAGCACCAGGACGAAGCAGGCCTTGGCCCCGCTGGGTGCTGCAGAGGGCGCAGGAGCAGGGGCAGTGCCCACAGCCTCCCCTCGCAGCCCTGCTCTGCGTGGGGAGCGTCAGGAGGCTGTTGCTTGTGTCTGTCCCGTGGAAAGTGCGCCCGTAGGGCCCACAGCCAGCATGCTGATGGTCAGGGGAGGAAATATTGCTGCCCGAGGGTGGGAAGGAGAGCGGCATGGCTCCCATGGGGATACTTCGGGGCTTTATGGAAGCTGCTTTTTCCTCCTTCAGGTTGAACGGCGCGTTGTGAACCAGTTAGCAGCTGCTTACGAGCAGGACCTGCTGCCGAGGGGCTGCACCCTGAGAATCACGGTGGAGGACTCGGACAAGCAGCTGCTGAAAACCAAAGACAGCTCTGCCCCCGGCGCAGAGAAAACAAAGATGCCAACCCTGCGGTTGGAGATAGTGGAGAAAGACAGCAAATCCCGAAAACTGGACATCCAGGCACCTCTGAACCCAGAAAACATCACGTACTTCCTCTAGGCAGCGGCAGCCACTCCTGGAGCACGCTCCTCCTGAGCAGCCGCCTGCGGGACGCCGCCGGCTGTGCGGGCTGGCAATAAAATACCGTGAGACTCGCAGTGTGCGACGTGGCCGCATCAGTGAGGGCAGGCATCCGTCCGAGCAGAGCGTGAGGTGGGGCAAAGCTGCTCCTGCTGCCTCTGCTCCTGCTGCCTCTGCTCCTGCTGGAGCAGGACGCGGGCAGGCAGGACCCGCACCTTGAGGCGGGTGGCTCTGGGTGGGCACAGCCCACCCAGGCTCTGGCGAGGCGCTGTGCTGCCACGGGGGGACACGCGGGTGGAGGGCAGTGGGATTTCACCGCAGAAACAGCTGGCGTAAGAGAGAAGGTGCTGGGGCTACTTAAGACATGGGCAAGCAGATTTCAGACTGTACGGGTGCTGGTAGGGCTTGTCGCTGCCTAAAGATGGGAATTGCTGCAGGGACTGGGTTTGCTGGGCTTGGACTGATGCTGCACAGGGGTAGGACAGGGACTGAGTGTGTGACAGCTTCCATGTAAAAGCCACCAGGCACTCTGACTGTACCTCGCCTGCTTCTTGTTATTTATTGCAATAAACGTGGTGTGCACACGCGATGGTCTGCTTCTCACGCAGGCTGGGGGAGGCCAGGCAGAGCAGGGTGGGGATTGCCCGTTAATAGGGTCGAGGAGGGCGAGGCCCAGCCCTGAGGGACTCCTGCAGTTCCTGCTCGCCTCCGGGAGGCACGAGGAACGCCACGAGGAACGCCACCAGCACGTTTCCTCTGCCAGCCCCAGCCCGGCCGGGTGGCATCCCAGCGTAACCCCTCGCCCAACACAGCAGCTTTTCTGCCACTGACCCATCGTCCCCGCTCGCAGAGCTGCTCCCTGGACGTAGTTAATTTCTCGGGGTTAACACCGATGCCCAAGTTGTCCTTGGTGTCAGCTCGAGGCGAAGGTCCCAGTCCAGGCACACAGAGCATTGCGGTGGCTCTTACCGGGAAGAATTGGGTTTTCCTGCGTGTTTCTAGCGCAGTGCCCTGCCCAGGATGTCCCTGCAAGGCTGCTGAGGCAGATGGGGGAGGTTGTTGGGGAAAAATCATCTCTGCTCCTTCATCCTTCCCCAAGCACCCAGCTCAGCCCTGCAGGCTTTTGGGGAGCAATCGGCACGTTTGCCTTCCTCACCAACCTCAGTGACGGTTCCAGTGCGGGACCACGCGCCTTGGTTTTGGACACGTGTCCTCTCCTGGGGACACGGCTGGTGTCACGTCCCTGGGGACAAGGTCCTGGGTGGGAGTGGGGGGGAGGCGCACGGGTCCCTTCCCACAGCCTCGGTCGCTGCTCGGCCACGTCGCTGTCACCCCATGGGGAGAGGAGCCCTCTGCCACCGAGGTCACAGCATTTCCCCGACCACGTCGCCGCGGATTACCCCGCCGATCGGTGACGTACCACAGGCGCGTTATGAAGGGCAGGAAATTAAATACATACGGAAATCAAACAAAGTAGCCCTGCGGAATTAATAAGTCACAGTCCCTGGGGCACGGGGACAGTGACGGATCGGAGGTGGCAGAGCGCCGTGCTTGCCGGGGACGGCGCACCCCGCCGAGGCGCACCCACCCTGCTCCAGCTGTGGCAGCGGGTTTGGGGAGGCCACTTGCTGTCCTGCAAGGCCCCCCGGCGTGCCGGGTGCCCCCCTTCCCAGCTCCATGCAGCGCTGGCGGGGTCACAGCCCCGACCCTTTGTGGGTGCAGGCGGCCCCAGATGGCCCCGGGGTGTGCCAGGACCAGCGCATGGGGCTGCTGGAAGGGCTCATCCCGGTGAGGCGCCCGAGTTGTTGGGGCTGAGCTGCCGAGGCAGACATCAGAACCAGGATCCCGCCTGTCCGTGGGCTTGTTTTGTCCCTGGCACTCATTTTCCAGGGGCTGCAGGAAGTTTTAAGGGGCTGCTTTGCCCCGACTGCCCGTGGGGCTGCTGGGGGCATCCGACCACACGAGAGGTGTGTGCCCAAAGGGACGGGGCTGAGACCAAGAGCGGCTTCAGGCCTGGACGCCTGGGAGCACCAGGGCTGGAAAAGGGGGGGGAAGCTCTGAAACAGAGCTGCCAGGGTGGAAACCAGAGCTGGGGGGGATTGGGAGGGTGTGGGGATGGCGCAGGGGTGGGCGTAGCACTCAGTAGCAGGACTGCACAGCCAGAAGCCAGCTGCATTCCTGGATTTGTCCTTTTATTTACTACCATGGAAAGCACCGTCACGGTCACCCCAAAAATCCCTCCGGAGACTTGCACAGATTACATTTTCCTGGAGGACCTGGAGCAGGCAATGCCAATGGTCCCATCCTGCACCCAAGCACCGAGGCGCTGGGAAAAAGCGATGATGCTGCCGAGGGTCGCTGCAGAAGCGCACAAAAAGGAGCAAAGCTCAGCACCCTGGCTGTGGATGAAATAACAGGTTTGGGAACGAGCACGGGCCATCAGGAGGGCAGAGCCCTGAGCTGCCGGTGCTGTGCACGCTCTGCGCTGCGCTGTAACGTGTGGGGATCGGGCTGGGTGGGGAAAGAGGGTCTCTGGCAGCAGGAGTGGGTCTTGATGAGCTTCTTGTGGTGACAGAGAGGACAGTAGGAGGTCCTTCACGTTTGCCTTCACCTGAAAGGGTCTCAGAGCTCCACGGGGGTTTTCTTGACCCTCTCCAACCCGGAGCAGGTCCCACGCAGACACTGGTGGGGCCGGCTCAACACCAGCCCAACGGGGTGGGCGCTGGAGTTTGCACGGTCCCCCAGCAGAGCTGCCTGGGGCCCCAGCCTGTGCCCGCCCCACGGGGCTGGGACACTGCGTAGGGACAGGGAGAGCCCCAGGAGCCACCTCCGCAGCTCCGGCCCCTCAACTCCTCACCAGCCCCACAACTGCCTCCAGCCCTGACGCCTCCGGCCCGTCCCGGACTGCAGAGGAGGCTCCGTGGGACACCCACCTGGTCCAGCTCTGCTGGGGCCACGTCCCCACGTGGCACACAGAGACCGAGGGGCTCTGTGCCCGAGAGGGAGAGCAGGAGCAGGAGCATCACAGATCACAGAATTGTCTCGGTTGGAAAAGACCTTCAAGATAAATCAAGTCCAGCCATCGACCTGACCTCCCGCGTCCCCTCACCAAACCACGCCGCTTCCTGGCTCCAGCCCGGCAGTGGAGCACTGGAGCTGCCCACGTGTGGTCCCGTGGCGCAGAGCCGGCCGTGCGTGGGTGTGCCCCCACGCCCAGCCCAGGCAGCACGGGCACCCACACAAACCACAGCAGGGCACGCAGGGCTCCCATGCGACTCCTGCAACCAGCGGGAATGGGACCAGCCCCAGCCTTGGGCTCCTGGCTGCAACGTGGGGAACCATGGGCCAGGCGTGCTGGGCCATGCCGTGCTGCATTGGGCCGTGCCGTGCCGTGCCGTGCCGCGCCGTGTCCCACTGTGCTGTGGCATTGCGTAAAATCAATTCCATGACACCGTGTGACTCTGCCATGCCACGTTATGCCATGCCGTGCCGTGCCACACTGTGCTGTGCTGCGTCATGTTGTGCTGTGCCAGCCTGTACTGCACTGTGCCATGCCATTCTGCTCCACGCTGTGCCGTGCTGCACCACACCATGTCACAGTGTGCTATACCACGCTGCACCGTGCCGTGCCGTGCCGCACCGTGCCGTGCCGTGCCAGCACCCCAGAGAGTGGAGCGGCGAAGGCCCCATCAAGCAGGAGCACCACTGGCCCAGGCTGTGCTGGGGAGGTGAGCGGGGCCCTCCCCGATTGTTTTATTTGTTTTTAATTGTGTTTGAGGAGAGGAGCTGGCGTGCCTCTAAGCAAACAGCAGAGGGTTAAAGGGCTCCCTGTGACAGATCAAATAAATGTGCCATTGCAGCCGGTCCCAGAAACAATAAAACCAAGGCAGGATCTGGAGGGGAGAAACATCAGGCTGTGACGGGAGAAATTCAATTACTGCCAGCCTTCAGCCCCGTGCCGGGCTCCTAATTCGATTAGGGGCAGGCGAGCTCCAGCGCGCGGAGGGGCCTCGGCGCGGCCCCGAGTCGGGGCTTTGTCACGGGGAACAAAGCAGCAGTGGCCGGGGGCCCGCGGCACCGTGGCCGGGTGAGCGCAGCGCCGGGCGAGCAGCCCCAAATTGCAGCCCCGGCTCAGGAACCGGAGCCACGGGGCCCACGGGGCCCACGGTGCTCGCGGTGCGCCCAGCCACCGGCTGTGGGATGCCGGCTGCTGGCACGCACCAGCATCACGGTCCTTGCTCGGGCACCGCTGCCGGCGAGGGCGAGGGCACGGCGCGAGGTCTCCTCCCCGCTGCCCACCCTGCAGCAGCTCCAGCTCCTGCACCCAGCGCCGCGTGAGCTCTCGGTGCAGCCCCGGTGTTACCGCGGCCCCACTGCAGCGCAGCCGGGGCTGGCACCGAGGGAGCAGCAGGGGCCGGGAGGGCCGGGGAGGCCGTGCTGGGTGTTGCAGTGGGATGCTTCCCGGAGCACGGGCTGCGCCCTGGTGAACAACGTGGGCAAAGCTGGTGCTCGAGCGCCGCAGGAGACCCCGTGAGGCCCTGCAGTGCCTCCTATTACACAAGGTCCCCAATTCCCGCATGCTGAGAGCGGGGAGAATGGGCACGGCGCTCTGGTGCCACGCATCCCGCAGAGCCTGGCCAGGCTGGGGGCACGGGGAGCCCCCATCCGTGCTGCGGGACCCCCGCCCACCTTCCCGGGCCAGGTTGGCCCCTGCACCCGACCTGGCCTCTCCAAAGTGCCCAGCCCGACCTGTGCATTGCCACGCGTGTCGGGGTGGGGGTGCTCAGCCATCGCATGGCACTGGGGACGTCACCCCCCCCCCCCCCCCCCCCCCCCCCGGGCAGCCCCTGCTGCCAGCACCGATTCTCCCTCCACCAGCATCAGGTCACCCATGTCCGTCCCCCCCCCCACCCCCAGCTCCTATGGCTGGGCCCAAGCTCTGGGCTCACCAGGACCATGGCAAGGTGGGGGCACCCCCGGCGCTGCCCCAGCCCGCCCAGCCCCCCTTTGTCCACTTTCTCCTCTCCCCCTTCATCCCCCCCTCATCTTCCTCCTCCCCTCCCCCTCATTCTGCCCCTGGCTCTGGGTAGCAATAGCAGCAGCTCCTTGCGTGGCAGATTGCTGCCTAATTAGTTTAGAGGGAAAACTTAATTGAATTAACTTTTTCACAACTCCAGCAGCCTGACAGTTGGGGCTCTCTTTCACCAGCCAGCCTCCATCTCCTTGATCTAATTAACTTGTTTAGCAACCTGCCCGGGTCCGGCGCCTGCGCCTCGGCCAGCGCAGCTGGGGGCTCGCCGTGGGGACTGGGCCGCCAGCCCCCAGCCGGCCCGGCCACGGGACCCGGGGTGGCCCAGGGACCCCCGACCTGGTGGAGCAGGGGGATCTGGGCCAGTGGGGGGGCTGTTCCCTGGGAGGGGAGCGTGGCCACAGGTGGGGCACTGGCTGTGGGATGGTGTGGGACATGGGGCAGGATGTGGAGATGGACGTGGGACAGGACATGGGGCAGAATGCAGGGAAGGACACGGCACAGGACACAGGGCAGGACGTGGAAGAGGACATGGGACAGGACATGGCACGGGACATGGCACAGGACACAGGGCAGGACAAGGAGTAGGACATGGCACAGAACATGGAGCAGGATGTGGCACAAGACACAGGGCAGGACATGGAACAGGACACAGGGCAGGACATGGCACGGGACTTGGCATGGAGCACAGGGCAGGACATGGAGCAGGATTCAGGGAAGGATGCAGGACAGGACATGGAACGGGACACGGCACAGGACACGGCACAGGACATGGCACAGGACACGGCACAGGACATGGCACAGGACACGGGGCAGGACATAGCACAGGACATAGTACAGGACATGGGGCAGGATGTGGTGCAGGATGTGGGGAAGGATGCAGGGCAGGACACGGAGGGGGACACATCCCAGGCAGCCCCAAGGACATCAGGGGCCAGTCTCTGGTGCCCCGTGTCCTGAGCCTGTGCAGGCTGAGCTGGTGCTGCAGGAGTGGTCAGGATCCAGCCTTTCCTTACACCGGCACTGATGCCTGCAGGGAGGGCAGTGAGCCACCCCCCCCCCCCCCCCCCAGCTGGGCAGGGGGACACAAAGCCTCCGGCCGGGTGCAATTAGACTTTTAAATCCTCTTTAGTGAAAGTGTTTGTCTTGAAAATGTCCCCAATCCCCCCAAATCCCCCCGGTGCCTCTGAAAAGGGGCAAAGCCTTTACCTTGGACTTTGCCATTCACGGGTGCCCAGCGGGGCGGTAATGAGGCACCGCTGGAATTCAGCTGGGTTGCAAAATGGGGGGGGCAATGGGCAGAGCCCCCGTGGATGGGATGGGGGGGGTGGGGAGCCCCCCCCCCCCTCTGCTGCACCCCCAATCTCAGCTGCCTTGGCCAAAATCTGGAGCCAGGGGATGGGTGCAGGCTGTCGGGGGGGACCTCAGGGTGCAGGATGGGGCCCGAGGTGTTTAATTCATCGAGCTCACAGAGGGCAAACAAATCAAAGAGGCCTCTGCTCGGCCAGTTGGCCTGGGGAGGGTCCAGAAATGCAGCCCCCCCCAGGACAGCCAGGGCTGGAGATGGGCACGAGCCCCATAAGAGCCGTGGGGCACCGGCTTGGCGAGCAGGGAGCCGTCGCCCCATCAGTCTGTCTGTCTGTCTGTCCGCCCCCAGGGTCGCCTCCAGCCTGGGGCTTTTGGGGTGCAGGGGCTGTGCTGGAGGGGAGGGGGGTGTGCACGGGGCTGGGTTCAGCCCCCAGGGCAAGTGGGGGTGACCTGGTGGTGCTGGGCCGGGCACAGGGGGGTGCTGGGGTCCCCTCTGGGGTGTGCGTGTGTGCAACAGGGAGCGGCGTGGGGAGAGACAGAGCTGTGGGATCGTGGAGGGCTGGGGGTGGCCGGGGAGGTGCAGTGGGTTGGGGACGGATGGGGACAGGACTGGGGGGGGGACAGGTGATGGGGACATGGGGATGGGGACTGGGATGGTGGAGACGGCAGGGGCAGGGATGCGGATGGGGGAATGAGGATGGAGGGAATGGGAACGGGGATGGGAACAGGGACAGGGATGGGGCCGGGAATGGGGCCGGGGCCGGGGCTGGGGATGGGGACGCGGTGGTGGGTACAGGGATGGGGACGTGGCGATGGGGACGGAGACAAGGGCAGGGATGGGGACGGAGACGGGGACAGGGACGTGATGATGGGGACGCGGACGGGGGCAGGGATGGGGCCGGGGACGGCGAGGCCGATGGGTCCGCGGACACGAGTGGGGACGAGGCCAGGGACGCTCCCCCGCAGCCGCCCCGACGTGCGCCGCTCCGGGGCCGGGCCGGGGGCTCCGGGAGGGGTCCGGGGGGCCCGGGGGGGGGCGCTCCCGGCCGTCGGGCGCCCGTCGGGGCTCGGGGCCGGGCCGGGCTGGGCGGGCGCCCACGAAGGGTTAAGGGCGGGGGGCGGCGGGGGGAGGCGGCTCCGCCCGCTCCTGCTGCGCCCGCGGTCCCCGGGAGATATTGTCATGCAAAAGCCCCCGACGCCGCCAGCCATTGTCTCCCCGTCGCCGGGCCGGTATATTACGGGGCGCGGCGGCCCGGGGCGGGCGCGGCCGTGCATGGAGCGGCGGCCGGGGGCGGCGGGGCCGGGGCCGGCGGGCAGGCGGCCGAGGTAACCGGGGCGGCCGGGCCGGGGCCGGGGCCGGGCGGCTCCTCCGCTCGCCGCTCCATGTTCGCCATGGACTACTCCTACCTCAACTCGTACGACTCCTGCGTGGCGGCCATGGAGGCGTCCGCCTACGACTTCAGCTCCTGCAGCCAGGCCAACACGTTCCAGTACAGCCCCATGCGGGGCGGCTTCGGGGCCAGCCCGGCCTGCCCCCCCCTCGCCTCCGCCAACTGCGCGCTGGGCGCCCTGCGCGACCACCAGCCCTCGCCCTACTCGGCAGGTAACGGCCGGGCCCCGCCGAGCCGTCGGGGCCGCCGCGCCCCGAGCCCCCCGCGCGCCCCCGCCGCGCCCCCGGGCTGCCCCGAGCGGCGGCGGCCCCGCAGCGGGGCCGGGAGGGGGTCGCCGCCGCCGCGCCCCCCCGCCGAGCCCCGCTTTCGTTGGCGCCGTCGGGGCGCTGCCCGCGGAGGAGCCGCGAACGAAGCGGCCGCGCTGCCGCCGCCCGCACCGGGACCGGCACCGGCACGGGCACGGGCACGGGCATCGGCACCGGCACCGGCACCGGCACCGGCACCGGCCGCGCTCCCCGCCGGCCCCGCTCCCGCCGGCCCGGGCCGCCCGGAGCCCCGCGCCCCGCCGTACGGCGGCGGCGGCAACGAAAGAAGGGGAGCGGGGGGCGCGGGGAGGCAGCGCCCGAGCACCGGGACCGCTCTGCCTGTGCTGGGTCCCTGCCCGGTGCGTCCTGCCCGGTGCGTCCCGGTGCTTCCCGCCCGGTGCCTCCCGCCCGGTGCGTCCTGCCTGGTGCGTCCCGCTCGGTGCAGCCCGGTGCAGCCTGCCCGGTGCAGCCCGGTGCCTCCTGCCCAGTGCTTCTGTGCCCCGTTCCTTCTCCCCGCTGGGTCCCTTCCCGCTGGGTTCCTTCGTGGTGCCTCCTGCCCGGTGCCTCCTGCCCGGTGCCCCCTGCCCGGTGCCCCCTGCCCGGTGCATCCCAGCCCGGTGCACAACTCCCGCTGGGTCCCTTCCCTCCAGGTCCCTGCACGGTGCGTTCCCTCCTGGTGCACCCTGCTCAGACCAGCCTGCCCGCTGCATCCCCTCCCGGTGCATCCCTGCCCGGTGCATCCCTGCCCGGTGCATCCTTCTCATCAGCGGGTCCTGCCCAGTGCACCCAGCCCGGTGCATCCCCTCCTGGTGCGCCCAGCCCGGTGCACCCAGCCCTGCCCGCCGTGCCGCCCCGCTCACGCCCGCCTCTCCCTCCCCAGTGCCGTACAAATTCTTCTCGGACCCGTCGGGCATCAACGAGAAGCGGAAGCAGCGGCGGATCCGGACCACGTTCACCAGCTCGCAGCTGAAGGAGCTGGAGAGGGTCTTTGCCGAGACGCACTACCCCGACATCTACACGCGTGAGGAGCTGGCCCTCAAGATCGACCTCACTGAGGCGCGGGTGCAGGTGAGCCGCGGGGACGGAGCGAGGGAGCTCCTGTTGGAGCCCTGGGGGGCTTGGGGACAGTGCTTGGGACCCTGCTGCTTTGCTCCCCGGTTTAGGGAGGTGTTGGACAAAGGGACCGGGACCCAGGGCCGGTTCCCAGTGCAGGGAACTGCAGCCGAACACGAGCGTGCGCCGTCCCCGGGCCGGTCCCCCTGGCAAAGCTGGGAACGTTTCTCTGATCATGGTGCGGAGCGGTCCCCAAAAACCATCAGTGATGGAGTGCAGGGAGGTGGTCAGGACCTGGTTCCGCAGCCCATTTCCCATCAGCAATTTGTTTATTAGAGCGGGGGGGTCAGACAGCATCAGTCCGTGCGAGGACGAGGGCCATGTTGCAGGCTGTGGCGCCCCGCAGTCAGCGCGAGCCCCTCTGGATGGGGCTGTGGGGCGATGTCCCACAGCAGGAGGGGACCCTCGGTCCCCACCCCGGCTGTCGCAGTGGGAAGACCCCAGCCCCGCGGGTCTCCTGGGTGGAAAGCATCCCTTTTAACAGCTCTGCTGGCAGCTGGGGCGGTTCCTGTCCCGGCCGTGGGCTGCGGCAGGGTCTGGCGCAACCTCAGCTTTCCCCGTGTGAAGGGCAGGGACCCGGGGGGGCACCGGGACTGGGAAGAAGGGGGTGAAGGGTCCTCTAGGACCCCACTCCCCTCTGCCCTGCTGCATCCCCCGCGGTGCCATGGAGCAACCTGGGGCAGGGGCACAGCGCGTTCCCCCCACCCAGCCCAGCCCCAGCTCCCCAGGTCAGCCCCGGCCCCGCAGCAGCGGCACCGCCTGCCAGCGGGACAGACGCTGTGACCAGGGGACAGGGGTCTGCCAGCCCCCAGCTCCATGCAGGGGGACGGTGACATCCCCAGCTAGCCGTGGGGACAGGACCGGACTCGGCTGCGGGGCTGAGCCTGGTGCCGGGAGGGGATCCCTAGAGCAGGGAGTGGAGGAGCAGAAGCGGCGCGGTGCCACTCGGGGCGCAGCGCACCCGGTCCTGGCTCCCAGCGCAGGGATGGAGCCGTCGGGAATTTTCCTCTGCCTGGGTTGGGCAGAGGAAAAAATTTTTTATTTACCCTTTTATTATCTGATCGGTGGCATGTTGGTGGGGGCGAGCATGTGCCGAGGGCTCTGTCCTGGAGCCGTGCAGGCTGCGTGTCCCCAGCAGTGCCACCCTCCCCGGCTGCGTGTGTCCGGGCGTCCCCGCAGGGCGCTGCTGGTGCAGGGCTGCGGCGCCAGCACTGAGTGGGGGAAGCACACAGAGCCCCGGGGCTTTAAAAAAAATTAATCTAAAATTTTATTTAGCTATTTAATTCATTAAATAATCATTTTAAACTTTGAAATATGGCACCCTGGTGCCATCCCGGAGCCAGGAGCGGGGGCGTTGTGGAAAACATTTCGGCTGCGTGTGGGGCTGTGCAGGCAGCGGGGCCGCGAGCGGCAGCAGGGGCGAGACTCCCGCAGAGCTGTTTGCGATGTGGGGTCTCCAGCACGCCCTGAACCTACAGGAACGGTGGCGCTGGGTTTGTCTGGGTGACCCCGCCCCGAGCTGGATGCATGCAGGGGGAGGGCAGCCCCCCCCGCAGCCCCTACTTGGTGCCCCCACAGCCGGGCACGTCACTCGCTGCCCTCGCACACTCTGCTTCCATCGCCTGCCTGCAGCCACCCCCCCCCCCCCCATGTATCTGGGGTCAATGCTGGGCTCCTAGTGGGGGGCGTCCCAGGGTGCACATCCCCAGCGCGGTCCTGGTTTGGGCTCACCAAGTCCCGGGATGGCGCCTGACCTGCTTTCCTTGGTGTGTCCCACCCCATCCTGTCCTGTCCATTCCCTTCCAATCCCCATCCCCATCCCGATCTCCATCTCCATCCCTGTTCTTTCTCATCCCCATCCCATCCCGTCTCCATCCTCATCCCATCTCCATCTCACCCCCATCCCATCTCCATCTCACCCCCATCCCATCCCCATCCCCATCCCCATCCCCATCCCCATTCTTTTCCATCCCCATCCTCATCCCATTTCCATCTATATCTCATCCCCATCAAATCCCATCCCAATCCCCTCTCCATCCCCACCCCACTCCCATCTCTATCTCATCCCCATCCTATCTCCATCCCCATTCTTTCCCATTCCCATCCCATCTCCATCTATATCTCATCCCCGTCCTCTTCTCATCCCATCCCAATCCCCTCTCCATCCCCACCCCCATCTCTATCTCACCCCCATCCCGTCCCCATCCCACCCCCTGCCCCCAGGTCTGGTTCCAGAACCGCCGGGCCAAGTTCCGCAAGCAGGAGCGCGCGGCCAACGCCAAGGGCGCGGGCGGCAGCAGCAGCAGCGCCGGCGCCGCCGCCAGCAAGAAGCCGGAGCCGCGCTCGTCCTCGGAGGACGACGAGTCCAAGGAGTCGAACTGCAGCCCGACGCCCGACAGCACGGCCTCGCTGCCCGCCGGCGGCAGCCTGGGCAGCCCCGGGGGCAGCCTGAGCCCCAGCCCGGGCGCGGGGCAGCCCCTGGGGCCCGGCCACCCCCCGCAGCCCCTGAAGGCGCCCCTGTGGCCGGGCGTCAGCACCAGCAGCGGCGCCGCCAACACGGCCGAGCTGCTGAAAGCGTGGCAGCCGGCCGAAGCCATGCCCGGACCTTTCTCCGGCGTCCTCTCCTCCTTCCACAGGAAGCCCAACGCCCTCAAGACAAACCTCTTCTGATCCGACGGCCGACGCCCGCCCCCCCCCCCCCTCGCCCACCCAGCTTCTGCCCCCTCCCCCAGCCCCCCGGGGACCCTGCGGTGACGCCCCGCAAACTGCTGCTGGCGGGGGACAGGACAGGTCCCCCCCCCCACGTCCCCATCCCTGCACAGCCCCGGCCCCCTGCCCCGGCTCCCCGGGGGCTGCGGGACCCCCGCCCTCACCCGGAGCCCACCGGGATGCTCCGTGCTCGGTGCCTGCCCTGTGGGGGCACGGAGCCGCGGGGGGGGGACACATCCACGCACCCCGTGCCCAGGGTGCCGCCGGCACCGCGGATGCTGCAGGAGCAAGGGGTGAGCGCAGCGGGGTCAGCAGCCCCGGGACAAGCCTTGGGGGGGGGCTGCAGCCGCCCCCAGCCCGGACGAGGTGCCCAAGGCGTGCCCATCGCTCCTGCACGTTTCGGGGGGGCTCCCACCGTGCTACGGATGCTGGTGCCCCCCCATCTCCGCCCCCCCCCCCCCCTTTCTCCCTGCCACGCGTGGGCATCTCGGCATCCTTGGGGCGAGGAAGCACTTTAGGGTTCGGGATTCCAGAGGCCGGGGGGAGCAGCGAAGGGGCTCGGAGCGGCGCTGAACTTCTGGGGGGGCCGCTGGAAGCGCCGCACCCCCAGCTGCGGGAGGCGATGCCGGGGCCGCCCAGCCCATGGACACGGAGCTGCCCCCCTCTGCTTTCTGGGGCTGGGGGCAGAGACCCCCCCCTCGCCCACCCGGGGCGCAGCGGGAATTGGGGAGGGGGCAGAAAGCAGAACTGGGGGCTTCGGCGAGGAGCTGGGAACGCCGCGAACGGGGCCGAGCCACCGGCAGCATCCCCGGTCCCCGTCCCGCTGTGACCGAGGGCTGGCGCCCACCAAGGTGCCCCCCCCCCCCCGGGGCCAGGGCACCCCTCGGGGCCCCCCCAGGCCGGCGTGGGCGTGCGTACGCGTGTGTGTGTGTGTGCGTGTCCGTGTAGCTTCTCCAGCGCGGGCGGGGCGCGTGGCACCGGGTGGCACCGGGATGGGGGGGGTCCCGGCCACCCCCTGCCCTCGCCCCCCTGCGGGCAGCCCCGGTGCCCGTCCCCTCCCGCGGTGGCTCCCCCGGGGACCTCTCCGGCTGCTGGATGAGGTTTTGGGGTTGATTTTGGTTTTTTTCCTTTTTTTTTTTTTTTTTTTAACTGTTCTGTAATTTATTGAACCCATTTGCAAATTATACTAATCCAAATAAAACTTAATTTATTGAAGAAGCCACAGGCTCCCTGCCACTGCAGGGCCGCCCTACACCTCCCCCCCCCCCCCTCCTGGGGGGCCCCAAACCCTTGTGGGGGGGACACTGAGATTTTCCCCATCAAAAGCCCCCAGGCAGCTGCAGGGACCGGGACATGCAGCCCCCCTTCGCCCCCCCCCAGCAGTGGTGGGGAACCAGGAGGACAGAGGTCATGCACCCCCCCCCGGGTGGGGGGCACAGGGCTGGGACCCTTCCAAAAGGGTCAGCAGCAGTGGTGTCCCTGCCCCCCCCCCCTCCTCCCCCAGGATGGGGCACATGGGACCAGGTCCTGGACCCCACTGGGACCAGTACCAAGCAGACTGGGGGATCCTGCACCATACTGGGACCAGTACAAAGGGGCCGTGCTGCACTGGGACCAGTAGCCCAGCACGGGACAACTGGGATGAGGCCCTGGGGGTACAGAGGGGACGAAGGACGGGGGGGTCCCACACCAGGAGGCGAATTGGAGCACACGAGGCCGTTTATTGGGGGGGTACAGGCAGGGGCCACGCGGGGGGGCGGCGGGGGGCAGCTCCTCATCCTCGCCCTTCGCCGCCTCTCCTCCGGGAACCCGGCGGAGCCGGGCGAGTTCCAGGTGGCCATTAAATTAAACATTAAAAAAATAGCTCGTGATTTAAAAAAAAAAAAGGGGGGGGGGAGAAAAGAAAAAAGGGAAAGAAACACAGAGCACGACACGATGGCACGGTTTAGTAGGGTTAGGTTCACACCAAACGCCCCGCTGGCTAACGAACGGGGGGGGCCCGGCGCATCCTTCATCTCGGCTGGAAGGGGGGCAGTAGGGGGGGTGCAGGACCCTGGGGGTGGTTTTGTGCCCCCCCCCCCCGCCCCCCGAACCCTGGCACTTGTGGCTGGCAGAGCCCTGGGGTTCGCCCCGTGCAGGGCAAGGCACGGCCCCGGGTCCCAGCTCGGGGTCCTGGGGGGCTCAGGGGGGCTGAGCCGGGAAGGGCACTTGGTGAGGGGCCGGCTGGCAGCCCCCCCCCACGCTGCCACCACGGAGGGGACAGAGCCGGGAGTACCGAACGGAGCGGGGACACCGCGGAGGCACAGGCGGTGGCAAGGTGGGGATGGGCGAAGGCAGGGGTCCGGCTCTGCGCCGGGGCCCCCGTGGGATGCCCGGGGTGGGGGGGGCCACCCAGGACTGGGGGGGACACCCGGGGGAGCCCCTCCATCCCACGGATGCACACAGTGGGTGGGTGCCCCATCCCCATCCCCATCCCACCCCATGGCATCAGAAGGCACTTGGGTACCAGCCCTGCAGGTGCTGGGCTGTAACAGGACCTCTTCCTCCTCCTCCTCCTCCTCCTCCTCCTCCTCCTCCTCTTCCTCCTCCTCCTCCTCCTCCACTCTGCCTGCAAGGGGCTGTGCCGGGAGCAGGGGCCACCCCTCGCCCATCACCCCAAGGCTCACCCTAGTTCCTCCCCCAACGGCACAACCACCCCCGGATGAGCGCTTGTCCCTTCTCCCAATAAATAAGAAATAACTTAAAACGCTGGGTGGGGGGCCCCAACTTAGGGGCCCCCCCATGAAATTGTCTGACCAGGACCCGCCGCCCCTCGCCCCTGTGCTTTGCCCCTGTCCCCCCCCTCTACCCCCCGGTGTCACCCCAGCACCTGGGGGGGGGGGGGGTGGCACGCTCCCATGGCCAGGGGTGGCTGCTGGTGACAGGGGGACACACGGCACGGCCACGGGGCGCACGGCCACGGGGCGGCCACGGTGGGCACGGCCGGTGGCTACTTCCTGAGCTGCAGGCTCTCCAGGAGGACGCGCTTGTGGCCGGGGTCGAGGACACCAGCCTCCTCCAGGTCCTCCTCCGTGATATCGCTGCCAAATCGGGGCGGGGGACACAGGCGTCAGGCACCCGGCGCCCTGCAGCCCCCCGGTGGGTCCCCCCCTTGCCATGGGGGGGGGGGCTCGGGGCCGGTGCCCGCCCTCACCTGAGGAACTCGAGGTCGTCCCAGCCGTTGTGCACCAGCCCCTCCTCGTACCGCTCCAGCCCGATGGCCCGCAGCCACTCGCCCACGCTGGACTCGCCGGCGCCCGCGCCGCGGCCCGCCTGGCACAGCGCCTGCGACGGCACCCGTGGCACCGGGCGTGCACCCGCGGCACCGGGCGTGCACCCGTGGCACCGGGCGTGCACCCGCGGCACCGGGCGTGCACCCGTGGCACCGGGCGTGCACCCGCGCCAGCGCCAGCAGGGACGGAGTGCCCCGTGCCAGGGTCCCTCACCGGTACCGGTGGGTGGCCGTGCTCCTCGGTCGTGCCCCGAATCCCATCCCCATCCCCGAAACCCCATCCCTGAAACCTCCCATCCCCACGAACCCCCTACCCAAGACCCCATTCCCCAAAGCCCCCACCCCCAAACCCCCGTCCCCCCAAACCCCATCCCCTTCCCTTTCCCACTCCATCCCGGGCAGGGGGGGGTACAGGGACCCCCAGGGCAGGGGTGCTTGGGGAGCCCCAGGGCTGCGGGGCTGAGCCAGGATGGAGCCCCCCCCCCCCCCTCCCCAGCTGTATTTTGTGCCCCCAGCCCCCCAGGCCCCCATCACACCACCCCCAAGCCACCCTCCCTATTGCAGCCCCCCCCCTCCTGACCCCATATCCGCCCTCCAAGCACCCTGGGGACAGGGGCGGAGGGGGGCTGGCAGCAGTCACCAACCCCCCCCCCCCCCCCCCCCAGAAGCAACCGGGGGTCCCCACGCTGTGCCCTCCCCCCCCCCCCAGTACTCACCTCCTCGGCCAGGTCCTCCTCGATGCTCTCCCGGATGCAGTGGGGGGGGAAGGCGAGGGGGCGGCCGTAGTCGGGGTGCAGGCAGCGGGGGGGCAGCTCCAGCCGCCCCTTGCCGAGCAGCTGGGGGGGCCCCCCCCGCGCCGGCACCTCCCGGCCCCTGCCGTAGTCCACCTCGCTCAGCGTCTTGGCCATCTGCAGCACGGAGCACGAGCGGTCGTCCCGCACCCCCCCCGGCACCGCGGCCCCCCCGGGCGCCTCCAGCCCAAATCCGGCCCCGGTGGGCAGGGGGGGCCGGGGGTGCAGCTTGGGCGGGGGGGGCTCGGAGGATGCAGCCCCCAGCAGCTCCTTGGCGCTGGCGTAGAAGGGGTTCTCGGCCACCTCCAGCTCCCGGGGCAGCGGTGGGGGGGGGAAATCGGGGGGGGGCAGAGCCACGGGGCCGGGGTCCTCGTCTGAGGAGCTCTCCTCGCCGCGGCACGGCGGGGGGGGCCCAGCCGAGGGGTGCCGGCGGCGCTCGGGGGCCGCCGCCTTGCCCTTGGGGACGGGGGGCTTGCCGGGGGTCTCGGGCGCCAGCAGCTGGTGGGGGACCCCCTCCAGCACGTAGTACGCGGGGTTGTTGAAGCTGTTCTTCAGCGGCCCCCCCGACGGCTCCGCTGCTGGCTCCGGCTTGGACCTGTGGGTACAGGGGTGAGTGGGGGGGGGCGTGGGGGGCTGCAGCGTGCCCCCCTAACCCCAACCCTAACCCTACCCCTACCCGAAGTGCCCGTGCTCACCGGCTCGGCGCAGCCTCGTCCCGGGAGGTGCCGCGGTGCGGGGCGGGGGGGCGGGCGGCCAGCGGGGCGCTGCCCTTCTCGGGCTCCTCGGGGGGCTTTGCCGGGGGGGCTGCGGGCGGCTCTGCCCCCGCGGGTTTCCTCCCCGCAGACCTGGGGGGCGAGAGGCGTTGGGGCATCGTGCACCATCCCGCAGGGATGCTCTGAGCATCGCCTGGCCCTGCCTGCGTGGCCACGGCGGGGGAGATGCTCGCCCCCCGCCCCCCCCCAGACCCCTCCAGGCCCCCCCAGGGTGGTCTCCAAGCCCCCCCTTACTTGGCGTAATCCTGGGTGGCTCTGGCGCCCAGCGGCGCCTTCCCCTTGCCGGCGGCCGTCTCGTCCTTGTCAATGCTGATCCACTCTGCCAGGGGACGGGGATTTGGGGGGGGGGGGAGGCTCAGTGGGGGCCATCCCCTGCCCCCCACCCCCCCCACACACCCCCCATGCTCACCGTAGAGCCGCTCGCGGGTGCCCATGCGCTCGGCGGGCACGCGCACCTTCATGGAGCCGCGGATGTTGCCCGTCTCCTCGCCGCGGTGCGCCAGGTAGGTGAGGAACTGCTGCGCCGTGCTGCCGATCATGGACTTGAGCGCGATCACGCACTCGCCTGGAGGGGGGGGGTGGGGTGGCAGTTGGGGGGGGGGGGGGGGGGGCTGTCAGGACGGGGGTGTCACGTCCCCGAGGGGCGCAGCACGCCGTCAGCTCCCCAGGGTCCACGCACCGTAGGACTCGTAGCCATCGAGGGACTTGACGGTGAGCAGCAGGTGCTGGTCCTGCAGGTACTCGATCTCGGAGAGGATGGGCTTCAGCTGCGGGCGAGGGGATGGGGGGGCTGGTGGGGGGCACGGAGGGGACCCCCGCGAGCCCCCTCCCCCCTCCCCCCCCCCCCCGGCCCCGTGCCCCAGGGGGGCCCCTCACCGTGGGCAGCTGCCGGGACGACCACTGCACCTTGAGGAAGTTGATGTTGTCGCTGCTCTGGCTGTCGTTCTCGAAGCTCTTCTTGAACTCTGCAAAAGGGGGGGGGGGGGGGGGGGTGGCACGGTTCCAGCAGGTCCCCAGGGACCCCCAACCCTGGGACACCCCCCCCCCCCCCCCGGCACAGCGCCGGCGCTCACCTTCCAGGCAGGTGGAGTAAAACTCGATGAAGAACTTGGTGCGGCTGGCCGTCTTCACGATGGCCTCGATGCTCTCGAACTCGATGTACGCCTGGTCCGAGGACTTGGAGAGCCCTGCGGGGAGAGGGGAGCCGTGGGGACCCCCGGGGCCGGGCCGGGGGCGTCCCCTTGTCCCTGCAGGGGTTGGGGACAGGCCACCCGCAGGCACCCGGGGCACGGAACGGGGGCACCCCACGGGGCGGGGGGCAGGGTGTAGGGGCGCCCGCACCTTTCTTGGAGACGAACTGGGACGTCACCCCCACCTCGAAGGAGCCGAAAACGGGCGAGTGGTCGCTGGTCATGATGTCGTCTGTGCACCCTGCGGCACGAGGGGACAGCTCGGGTGGCCTGTCCCCAGTGGGGTGGCCTGTCCCCAAGGGGGGTGGCCGGTCCCCAGCGCCTGTCCCCTGCCCTCCCTCACCGTAGGCGTTGCAGTTGACGTGGGTCTCGGGGTAGGACTTCCAGAGGATGCGGTCGCACCAGGACGGGACGTTGGTGCGGACCTGGATGGGCACCGGATGGGTTTTTTTTTGGGGGGGGGGGGGGGGTAAGGGGGGTGGGTTAGGCAGAACCCGCCCCGAGGGCCCCCACCCTCCCCCAGCACCTACCCCCGTGGGCTTCTGCTTGTGCCACACGTAGGTGTCCCGCGAGCCGCGCTCGTAGCGGTACGTGGGGGGGAAGGTGATCTCCTCCTCGCCTGCCATAGGGGAAGGGGGGTCAGGGGGGGCCTGGAGCCGCCCCCTCCAGCACTCAGTGACCCCCCCCCCCCCGGCCCCACACCCTCACCGAATCGCAGGAAGACCTTGTGCTTCTCCTTCTCCAGGTTGAGCTGATCCACCTTGAGCAGCGGCTCGAACTCCTTGCGGCTGATGTAGTTGAGGATCTCCTGCGGGGCAGGGCAGGGGGGCTGGCACGGGGGGGCACGCGGGCAGCCCCCGGCCCAGCGGGCACCCCGCGCCCCCCGGCACCTGGATGTCCATGTCCAGGCGGTAGTTGAGGTCCCCGAACCAGAAGAGGTGGGTGAAGCGCAGGGAGATGTCGAAGGAGCTCAGCTGCTTGTCCCCCAGCGAGAGCAGCCGCAGGATGTCCAGGTAGTTCTGGTTCCTCCTGCCGGGGAGCGGGCACCGCAGAGACATCACAAGTGTGCAAGAGCCTGCACGCCCCCCCAGGGACCACTGCAACCCCCCCCCCCAGCCACGTGCCGGTCCCTCTCTGCTCTGTCCCCACGCGGGGACACCTCACTCGCCTCGCCGTCTTCTCGTTGCCCGAGGTGAGGTGGCAGTTGACGAAGCCGAAGGAGGTGCCGTTGAACATGAAGGAGACGCCCACGGCGCCCTTGTTGCCTGCGGGGACAGGAGGACGGGGGCAGGATCAGGCCGGGGCAGGGCGCTGGGGCTGCCTGTGGTGGCGGGGAGGTGCCCCCGGGCTCTGGCGATGGCGCAGACCCCCCTGAGATGGTCTGCACAGGCTGCACTGCACCGAGAGCGCGTGCCCAAAGCCCTCCTTGTGCAACGCACACGTGCCCAGAGCCCTCCCTGTGCAACACACGTGTGCCCAGAGCGCTCCCCAGGTGAGGTACACGCACCTGGGCTCCACCTTGTGCAACGCACGCACACCAAAACCCTGCCTCATGCAACACACGTGAGCCCAGAGCCCTCCCTGTGCAACCACGCTCCCCTGGAGCCCCCCCCATGCAAGGCACACGTGCCCCGAGCAGCAACGCACACGTGCGCCGTGCAACACACACGTGCACGCACACCCAGGCGCACGCCCCGCCACCTACCCAGCGTGTTGGCGATCCCCGTCTTGACGCTGGAGGTGCTGACGTGGCTGATGCGGTTCTCGTGCTCCGGCTTCACCAGCACCACGACTTTGATGTTCCACAGGGACTGCATGGCCACCTGGGGGCCGCGGGCCGTGAGACCCCGCGGAGAGGGGCCCCGTCCCCGAGCCGTGACCGCAGCGTGCGCCGGGCACCAACACAACCACCCCCGGCAGCACCCGTGCAAGGGGTGCACACGCTGCCAGCAGCTCCCTCCACCGCCTCCTGCACCCAAAGGCGGGCTCCTGCCACGCGGCAGACGAGCGGCGGCAGCGGATGGCCGCAGCACCGGGGACCACGACAGCTCCGAGCGCCCCAGCACCGCGCACGCCCACCCCGAAGCACCCGGCGCCGGCAGAGCCAGGATATCCCCAGCTCCCCGGAGGGGCCCGGGGCTCCTACCGGGCGGTACTCGATCTCCGTGAAGTCCTTGAGCACGGCGCGGAGGAAATCCACCCACTCCTTGTCCCCCATGGAGTTCTCCTGCGTGCCGAAGACGTAGATGTCGTGGGGGATGCTGACCGTCACCTCGTCCAGCGTCTTGCCCAGCCCCTTGGAGGTGAACCAGGAGGTGATGCTCTTGGGCGGGGGAACGCTGCCTGCGGGGCGGCACAGTCAGGGGGGGGGGCTGCCGGGGCCGGGGGGTGCCCACGCTCAGCCCTTGCAGCCCCCCCAGCACGGGAGCCGTGGCCCCGCTCACCCATGTTCCAGGTGCCGATGAAGATGGAGATCATGTCGGGCTCGTCCTGGTGCGAGTGCTTGTTCTTCATCAGCTGCAGCAGCTGGCAGAAAGCCTCCCGCTTCTGGGGGGGCGGGCGGTGAGCCCCCCTGCACCCCACGCTGCGGCGAGCAGCCCCCAGCCCCGCAGAGACCAGTGATGCCCTCCCCCCCGCGCCCACCCCCTTTGAATACCACGCACCCGGGCGCTGACGAAGATGAAGTCCTTGCGCTGCGTCTTGTCCTTCTCCTTCTCGAAGACGATGCCCAGCTTGTTCTGCACCCGCTGCGACTTGATCAGCTGCCGGACTGGGGGGCCAGAGGGGAATCAGAGAGGTGCCGAGCTCCTGGGGGGGGGGCTCAGACCACTGTGGGGTGCCGAGGACCCCCCCACCACCACCACGCAGCGCCGCCCAGGAGAGCTGGGTGCAGCCGTGCCCGCGGGCCCCGCTCACTCTTGTCGTGGGTGAAGGTGTTCCAGTCCTCCTGCGAGTCCTTCTGCTTCTTCAGCACCACCAGCTTGCCGCCCTCCACGTCCACGCTCAGCGTGTACTTCTGCGACTTGCCGATCTTGGTCAGGTCCCCCAGGGTGACGTCCAGCTTCACCTGCGGGCGGGCACGGGGCGCTGCGGCTGCCAGCCCGGGGAGGGGGCCGGGGACATCCCCCTGGGGCCGGGGTCATCCCCCCGGGTACCACGCTCCCGGGACGCACCTCGAAGGTCTGCACGGGGATGCTCTTGGCTTTGCGGGAGAGGGGCTGCGCCGGGGGAGCCGGGGTGGCCGAGCTCATCTCCTGCAGAACTTTGAGCGCCTGGGGGAGAGCCGAGCGTGGCCGTCAGCTCCCAGCCCCTGCCCGGCCCCGCGGCACGGCCGCCCGCCCCGGCGCTCACCTTCTTCTCGATGCTGGAGAGGAAATCCTTCAGTACGGACAGCTTCAGCACCAGGCTCTCCAGCTCCTGCTCCCCGCTCTGCGTCGCCGTCTGGAAGCCCCGGGGCGTCACGGCCCCGAGTGGGGCAGGATGGGGCCCCCCAGCCCCGCTCCCAGACCCCGGCGCCCACCACCCCAGCCCCCTGGGATGGGCAGGACGGGGAGGGCATCTCCCTGCCACCCAAGTGGTGCCACCCAAGTGCGCGGCGCTGTGGGCACCATGGGCACCTCAGCCCGCCCCAGGGGAGCCTGGAGAGCCACCACGGCCAGGGGACGTCACCGCCGCATCCCCGTGCCCTCGCCCCCTCACCTGCTGGAGGATTTTGGAGACCATGGGGGAGCTCTGCTGGTCGAACACCTTGGAGAGGATCTCCAGCCCCGCCAGCACCTTGTCCACCTCGCTGCAGGGAGAGGGCGGGTGTCAGCGGGCGGCACAACGTCCGTCCGTCCGTCCGTCCCCAGAACACGGCGCTCACCTGTGCAGCCGCTTGCAGGAGGTGACGAGGGTCTT
Source organism: Cygnus atratus (assembly GCF_013377495.2). Taxonomy (NCBI): domain Eukaryota; kingdom Metazoa; phylum Chordata; class Aves; order Anseriformes; family Anatidae; genus Cygnus; species Cygnus atratus. The sequence continues at coordinate 208,075,006 of NC_066362.1, forward strand.
GTTGAGGTGGGGCAGGCTGCTGGCCCCCGCCTTGACGGCCTCCAGGTCCAGCGTGTAGCTGCCCTTCAGGTACTCGTGGGAGATGCTGGTGAGGCCGTTGGTGCTGCGGAAGGAGCCGGGTGAGGGATGGGATGGGGACGGGCACGGTGATGCCGTGGGGATGCGGGGACACGGCTCCTCACCTCTCCGCCGCCGCCTCGGGCACCACCGGCCCCGGGCTGCCGGGGCTGAGCCCCACGGAGGAACTCGAGAAGCTGCTGGAGCCGGAGCGCGGGGGCAGCGGGGGCTTCTCGTCCTCGCCATCTGCAAGGGAGCGGGGTGGGCGTCACGGCACCAGCGGGCACAGGGACCCCCGGCGGGGAGAGGGGACGCCCTGCGTACCCGAGTAGTCCCTGTCCTCTGCGCTCTCCTTCTCCTTCTCCCTCTCGACGGGGAAGAGCAGGGTGCAGACCAGCCCCTGGTTGGGCTGCAGGTACAGGGCGATCAGCTCGCTCAGCGTCTTGAATCGCCTCACCTGCACGCCCTGCGACGTCTGCGGGGACACGGCCGCCGTCACCGCCCGCTTTCGGGGTGCCCGGGGCACGCGGCGAGGCGGGGACGGGGACGCTGGCCGGGCCGGCTGGCACAGCACGGGGAGCACGCAGCCGGCGCCCGGCCGGCAGCCATCCCGCTGCCTCCTCCCTGCCGGGGGCGGCTCTTTCCTGTCTGCCCGCACGGCACAAAGGGGCTTCTGTTGCTCTAAAAATACGCGGCGGCGCGGGCCGGCCAAGAGCAGCACCGCGGAGGCGCCCGGCTGCGCCGCGGGGCCGCACGCTCGTGGCACAGGGACGAGCCCTGCACCCACCCCGCGGGGCAGGGAGCCTCCAGCCACGAAGAGCTGGAGCACACCGGGGTCCCCGCTCCGCCGAGCGCCCCCAGACCCCTTGGCGATGGCCAGCCCCCCCGGTGGGGTGTCCCCGCGTGTCCCCCGGGGTGGCCGCGCCGCCCACCTGCACGGCCAGGAAGTCCTCCTCGTCGGGCAGGATGCGGTACGTGTGGACGTGCTTCTGGAACCTGCGGGCGGCCGAGGAGCAGGCGTCAGGCAGGGGACACCCGCGGGAGCCGGCTGCTTGCGGGGTCCCCAAAGCCGGGGGGAGCAGGAGACCCCATCCTGCGGGCACCCCGTGCCATCACCAGCACCCAGAGGGAGCCCCACGTACAAAGCTGGATGCACTCGCTCAGCTCCAGCACCACCACTGCCTCATGCAATGAGCTGCCCGGCCTCAGCCCGGCTCACGGGGGGGCTCCTGCCCTCCCCCAGAGCTCGCTCCAAGGGGGCACGTGCGCCTGGCCCTCCCCTCGTCCCCCTGGGCAATGCCCCACACCACGCAGCGCGGCCACGCGCGTCCCGAAGCGGGCAGGGAGCCGCTGGCAGCGGGCGGCCAGGAAGCAATCTGTTTTCCCCTGGAAGCGCGCAGGAACCGGGGACGCGATCCCGGGGCCGGGGGTGACGGGCGGCGATGAGAGACGGGGTGCCGGTGCCGCGGGGAGCGGGACCCCGCGGCCGCCATCCCCTGCCCGCGGGTGCTGCCCACCCGGGACGCTCGGCTGCGGTGCTGCAGGGGGTGACCCCCCCCCCCCCCCCCCAGGGCACGCAGACCCCAGCTCCGCGTGGCCCCCCGAGGTGGCCGTCACGGTCGCTCCGTGCCACGGGGCCATCGGGGCGGACGCCACCGCCTCGCCCCACGCTCCCGGAAGGAAATCTAAAAATACGGCTGGCACCGAAATGCGGCACCAAAATAAACCCTGCGGGGACGGGGAGGGACGGGCCGGCCGAGACCCACGGTGGGACAAGGGGGGGGTGACCCACGTGCCAGGACCCCGGCACGGCCAGGACTCCCCCGGGGCTGCCGTTCGTGGCCGTCCCCAGGTGCCGGTGGCCGGGACGGTGGCTCCCGGGCTGGCCCCCGGCCACGGGACGCGCAGAGGTCACCGCGCGGCTGTCACCGCGCCAGGGCCACCTGTCAGTGGGACACAGCTCGGCCACGGGGCTGGGGGGGGGGGGGCACCGGGGCAGGATCTGTCCCCGCGGCACTGTCCCCGTGCCACCCGGGTGCACGGGGAGGACGAGGCGTCCCGGGGGCAGAGTTAGGGGTATTTGGGGCCGCAGGGCAGCGGGGTGCCCCCGAGGCGCCCCCCATCCCCCTTGATGCCCCTCCAGTGCCACAGCACGGTGCAAGCACCCCCACATAGTAAAAGGACCCCCCCATTCCTGCCCCATGCCATGGGCACAACCTGGCTGTTCCCCCCCCCCCCCCTCAACACAAGGCCCTCCCGGGGGTTATTCCACCTCCGGAGGCAGGAACGGTGCCAAGGTGTCGCAGTGCTGGGGGGGGCCGCAGGAGCCAATGGTCCCAAACCAGCCCCCCCACACCTCTATCCCCCCCCCCCTACGCACTGACACGGCCATGGGGAGCCCTGGCTGGGACACGGGGAACCCCCCCAGATTGGGGGTGGGGGGGGGTCTGAATGGGAAACCCTGCTGGGAGGGCAAAGGGGGGGGGCATATGGGGAGCCCCAGCTGAGGGATCCTGGGTGGCTACAAGGGGGGGACCCCAGCTGCGGGGGGGGGGGGGGCACATGGGTGGGAGGCACACGGGGAACCCCAAGCTGGGGTCAGGGGGCTCCATGCAGGAAATCCCGGGGGGGGGGGGCACACAGAGAGCCCCAGCTGGGGGGTCACAAGGGGTCTCCGTGGGGAGCCCCAAGCTCAGGGTCTCCACACCAGGAACCCCAGCGGGGGGCGGGGGGCACAGGGAGGTGTAGGGCAGCCCCCTCACAGGGGTCGGCACGGGAGGGTCCCGGGGGGGGGGGCCGCAGGGCAGGCCCCGTCCCCGGCGGCTCAGCCCCGCTCGTACAGCTCGTGGCTATTTTTGTGACTAATCCTGGCGGCCGGGGAGCCGCACAAAGGGCCTTTATGTGGGCGCACGGCTGGACGCTGGGCCCCCCCGACACCCTGCTGCAGCCCCCAGCCCCACTGTGCCCCAACCCCCCCGAGCCGCGCTCACCCCTTCGCAGCCCCCAGCACCCAAGGGGGAGGTCGCACCCCCGGGGGGGTCCCCGCTCCGAGGGTCCCCGGTGCATTATTCGCCATTAATCACCGGAGACGGGGCTCCAGCCTGGCCCCACCGCCCCGGGGGACCCCCCCACGGGGACCCCGAGTGCCACCGCTTGTCCCGCCAGCACCCGGGGACCGTCCCCAGCACCGGCACCGCCAGCTCCCGCGGCACCCGGCACGGGCAGGGCCGCGGCGGCCGGTGCCGGCGGGAGGGTTAAAGGAAGCCGGCGCTGCCGGGATCCCGGCGCAGTTCCCTTTCCTCCTCCTGCCCCCGCAGCTATTTTTAGGCCCCCAGCCGCTCTCCCCGCGCCGATCCGGCCGGCTGGGGCCGAGCAGCCGGGAGGGGGGGGGCCCAGAGCCCCCCCTGGGGCTGGGGGCTCGGACTGGGGGAGCCTGGCCCACGCGGGGGCCGCAGCCGGGATGGAGGAGCGTGGGGATGGGGGGGGGTGTCCGTGGGCAGGGGGCTGGCAGCACGGCGAGGACAGAAGGCACAAAACGGCTTCAGCCTGAGCGTGGCCAGGCCAGGGCATGGGGGGGGGGGGGGGGGGGGGGGGCCGGGGGACACCGCCAGCCCTGGGGGGACACCGCAGCCCCACCGAAGGCAGGGCAAGGGGCCAGAACGAGCCCCCGGTTCCCCCGCACCAGGAGCCCGGGAAGTGGGGGCAGCGAGGCCTGTCCCACCGGGACGCAGCACCCCGCGTGCCACCCGGCTTCGTGGTGGCCACGTGGCCAGGAGCCGAACTCGCAGGAGCCCACGGCCGGGCAGGCCCCGGGGAGGGGACGCGTGCCGGGGCCGCGGCACTGCGAGGTGCGCCCCCGGCACCCGGCACGGCCCCGGGGCAGGGCTGGCAGCGGCCTCGTGCCGGCCCCGCTGGTTCTCCCTCGTCTGCCCTAATGAGCGAGCGGCGGCCGTCGCCCACAGGCTCCTTTCAAGGTGCCCTCGCCGCCACGCGGCGCCGCCTGCCCCAAAACCACATCAAGGTGCCCGGCCCCGAGCACCCCGGCGCGTGCGGAGCCGCCCCGCGCGGCCGTGCCGCCAGAGCCCCGGGCTGTGCCGAGGGTTTGGGGACGGCCTGGCCCGGTTCCACCACACGGGGACCCCCGGGCTGCTGCCCCGAGGCCACCGGGCAGGGTGGTGGCACCACGGGGACGTGCCATGGCCACCAAAGGGACCCCCGGTCACGGCGCTTGCCCGGGGCCACCGAGCTCTGTGCGCCCGTCGCGGGTGGCGCAACGTCCCCGCAGGCCGGGGAAGGGGACGATGCCGCAGGGCCCCCACGCTGGCGTCCCTGCACCCTGGTGGCCCCCTGGGGTGACACGGGGCGGCCGGCCTGGCGGACCCCGTGGCACTGCCCCAAGCCGGGTAGGCCTGTCCCAGCTGTCCCCATGCGTGGCCCTGCCTCAGTTTCCCCACGCTGCAGGTCGGCTGCCCCCCACCCCAGGCGGGAAGGGGCTGGGGGAGACTCCCCCCCCCCCCCCCAGACCCCAAAGGGACCCCAGGGTGCTGGGTTTGGAAACAGTCCCGGTGCCCATCTGATCCCAACCAGGGGTGTCCGGGGGGCGCAGCCACCCCAAAAGGCATAGAGAGACCCAGATGGGAGGGGGCAAAAGGGGGGGGACAAGGGGTGCAGGGAAGCAGCCCCCCCCCCTCACTGCCCAGGCTGGGACCTGCTCTGCCACCCACCCGCAAAGCCGGGGACCCCAAGACCCACGGCCACGGCCCGTCCCCATCCCCAGGACCCCCAGCAGCCCCCTGGGACCCCCCCAGTCCCCGCTGCAGGCGCCTCCCCCCCCAGTGCCAGTGCCCCCCCCCCGCTCTGCCGGACCCCAACCACAGCAGTGGGTGCCAGGCCCCCCCATGCCCATCACCCCCAGCCCCAAACGGTGCCCGTTCCCCCCCTCCCCGGTGCCCGGTCCCCCCACAACACCAGCAGCCCCCACACCTAGTGCCCCCCCATGCCCGCTGTCCTACTGGGTGCCAGTGACCCCCCCAGCACCCCCTTGCTGCACCCCCAGCGCCATTTCCTGCCCCCGTGCCCGGTGCCCCACCAGGTACCGATGACCCCCCCGGTACTCGGTGCCCCCCCAGTAATCCCTGGTGCCGTTCCCCCCCCCCCAGTGCCCACTAACCCACTGGGTTGGTGACCTGCCCAGTGCCCCCCGGTACCATTTCCCCGCTCGTGGCCTGTGGCCCCCTCAGTGCCCACTGCCCCACTGGTGCCCGGTGCCCCCCCGGTGCCATCTTCCCCCCCGTACCCCCAGGTGCCAGTAACCCACCTGTGTGCCCCCCCCAGATTCTCAGTGAGTCCCCGGGTGCCAGTAACCCCCCCCCTGTTCCCAGTGACCCCCCAGCATGCCACGGTGCCATTACCCCCCTCTGGGGCCGATCACCTCCCCGGGTCCCGATCACCCCCCCCGGGTCCTGGTCTTGGTCCCAGTCCCATTCTCCCCCCTGGGTCCCGTTTCCCCCCCCAGGTCCCGTTCTCCCCCCAGTGCCTGTTCAACCCCCCCCGGTCCCGTTTGCCCCCCCGGTGCCCGATCACTCTCCCAGGTCTGGATCCTGGTCCCGGTGCCGTTTACCCCCCCCCGGGTCTCATTACCCCCCTAGGTCCCGTTGCCCCCTAGGTCCCGGTCTTCCCCCGTGCCCGGTTCACCCCAGTGCCTCCGTTCACCCCCCAGTGCCCGTCACCCCCCCGGGTCCCGTTCCAACCCCGGGTCCCATCGCCCCCCCGTGCCTCCTTTCCTCCGGTGCCCCATTTCCCCCCCCATGCCCCGTTCCCCCCGGTGCCCCCCAGGTCTTGTTCCCCCCCCGGTGCCCCTCGCTCCCCCCGTGCCCCGTTCCCCCCGTTTCCCCCTCGGTGCCCTGTTCCCCCCGGTGCCTCCCGTGCCCCCCCCGTGCCCCGTTCCCCCCGGTCCCCCCCCCCCGGCTCCCGGCTCCCGTTCCACCCCCGGTGCCCGTTCCCCCGCCGTGTCCCATCTCCCCCCCGGTGTCCCCCGACTCCCGGTCCCCCCCCGGTGCCCGGTCCCCCCCCGCACTCACAGCACACACAGCGCGTACGCCCCCGCCACGCTCTCGCTGGCTGGTCCCCGGTCCCGCACCAGGAAGCTGCCGTCGCGCCCGGCCCGGGCCAGCAGCTTCCTCGGCGGCGGCCCGGCCTCGAGGTCCCGGTGGTACCAGGGCGGGCGCCGGCCCCCCCGGGGCCCCCGCACACCGCCATGCTTCCGCCGGGGCCCGCGGGACTCCGCGCTGGGGACGGGCCGGGGGCGGGGGGGGACGGGGGTCGGGACGAACGGCGGCGGGGAGGCGGGGGCAGCGGGGGGGCGGGGAGGACCGGGAGGGTCGGGTGCACCGGGAGGGGCGGGCGGGGGGCACCGACGGGTCGGGGAGCGGCGGTGGCGGGGCGGGGGGAGGCTGGCTGTGGGGGGGGGAGACGGGGGAGGGAGGGAGGGGGACCCGAGGGCGGGGTACGCCACCGGGGGGGGGCGGAGGGAGAACGCGGGAGGGACAAAGGGCGCGCGCGGCCTGCGGCTCGGGGCGGCTTGGCACGGGCCGGCCACGGGGCAGAGCGTGCAGCGGGGTTCGGCCACGGTTTCGGCACGGTTCCGAGAGCGATTCAGAACAGTTTAAGCACGGTTTTTCTGCATGGTTCGGCACGGTTTCAGAAAGATTCAGAACTGTTTTAGCTACGTTTCAGAAGAATTTAGCGCAGTTTCAGCATGGTTCGTGCACGGTTCGCACAGGTTCAGCCGGTTTCAGCACCGTCATGCACGGTTCAGAACGATTTCCAGAACAGTTGCACGGTCGGCACGGTTCCGCGGCGGTTCAGACCGCCTCATAGCTTGTTTAGCATGGTCCAGCACAGTGTCAGCACTGTTCAGGCACGGTTTCAGAACAATTCAGAACACTTTAGCACGGTCCAGCCGTGGTTTCGGCACGGTTCAGGACAGTTTGGCACAGTTTAACGTGGTTCGGCACGGTTCAGCACTGGTCAGGCGACGGTCAGACTGTTTAGCACAGTTTTGGCACGGTTCGGCAGCAGTTCAGCACGGTTAAGAACGATTCAGAACAGTTTTTTAGGCATGGTTCAGGGAACAGTTTTGGCGGCGCTTTGGCATGGTTTTGGGGCGCACGGTTCAGAACTGTTTGGCACCGTTCGGACACAGTTCGGCGTGGGTTCACCTCGCAGTTCAGCCACCGCTCAGCTCAAGCCACGGTCCCGGCACGGCACAGCACCCGTGCAGGATGGCTCGGCACAGTTCGGCACAGTTCAGCGTGGTTCAGAAACGGTTTAGGTTTTAGCACGGTTCGGCACGGTTTCAGAACTGTTTTGGCAACAGTTCGGCAACGGTTCCACGCACGGTTTTCACCACGGTTCAGCACCGCTCAGCACGGCACGGTCCGGCACGGCACAGCACCGAGGCAGGATGGCTCGGCACGGCTTCAGCACAGCGCAGCCTGGCACGGTTTCAGCACAGCACGGCTCGGCCCTTGCCCACCCCGTGGGGCTGTGGGGCCCCCGCGTGCTGCTGCCACCAAGCCTCGTGGGGGGGCTGGATCGGCCCACCACGCAACCACCCCCCCGGCATGGGGGGGGGAGCGCCCCGTGTGGCCCTCCTGGCCAAAGCAGGGGGGCCCCAGGAAACATCCACCGGGTCGGAAGTCACTGATGGACATGGGTGACACTGGGAGCGGTCCTCCGGGATGTGGGGGGAACATGGGGAGTCACTGGGGATGTGGGTGACATGGGACATGGGGTGGCACATGGGGACGGTGGGGATGACCACTGGGGGACATGGTGGTGACACTGGGGACATGGTGAGTGACATGGGGACATGGTGAGTGACACTGGGACATGGAGTACAGTGGGACATGGGGACATGGGGTGTGACACTGGGGAACAAGTGGTGTGACACTGAGGGACGTAGGGAGTTTGACATGGGGGGACATGGGGGTGACCATTGGGACGTGGGGTTTGACATGGGGGTGACGTGGGGGGGGCGGGGGGGAGTGACATGGGGACATGGGAGTGACATTGGGGATGGGTGGTGTGACACTGGGGACGGGGGGGTATGTGGGGGGGACTGGGAGCATTGGGAGTGAAACTGGGGGGATGTGGGGGAGTGGTCATTGGGGACATGGGTGTGACATTTGGAGGGCGTGGGGAGTGACGTGGGGGGAACGTGGGGAATGACACTACTGGGACGTTGGGGGTGACATGGGGACATGGGGGTGACCGTGGGGACAGCGTGTGCAGTGAGGGACATAGCGAGTGACATGGGGGGCACATGGGGTGTGACATTGGGGATGGGGGGGTGACACTGGGGTATGGGCAATGACCGTGGGGACCCTGGTGTGTGACAGGGGGGGTGACACTGGGGACCATTGGGGAGTGACACTGGGGACATGTGGGTGACCTATTGTGTCATGGGGGGGACATGGGTGAGTGAAACCATTGGGGACGTGGGGTGACACTGGGGGACATGGGGGTGGCATGGGGACTTGGGGGGGACATGGGGATGTGGGGTGTGACCATTGGGGACATGTGGGTGTGACACATGGGACGTGTGGGTGGCATGGGGACATGGGGGGTGACCCTGGGACGTGTGGGTGTGAACGTTGGGGACGCTGTTGGCACCCCGAGCCCACGGGGTGCACGCGGGGAGAGCGAGCGCCTTGTGCCCCCCATGCCCCCCCACCCCCCGCCCTGGCCAGCCCCATGGGGCCGGCAGAGCCAGCTACCGGGCCCCAGTGACCCCACAGCTTCCTGAATAAACGGGGGGGGGGAGGGAGACGGACGACACCCCCACAACCCCCCCCCCCCCCCCCCCCCGCAGACAGACATCACCCCCCTCCCCGTCCCGCACAAACCCCGACAAAACCCGCACCGGGCGCAGCGTTTTTATTACCACTCCCACCCCCCCCCCCTGCCCGGTTTTTTTGGGGGGGTGTGGGGAGGGGGGAGAACGGGGGACAACTCCCCCCCCCCCCCCCGCCCCCCACCCCAGCAGGCTTCGGGACATCCCGCAGCGGCGGCGCCCGGCGCCCGTTTGCTGGTCACAAGCCAGGCCGAGGGGGGGGCGGCCAGCAGGCCGAGGGGCTCCAGCAGCAGCGGCCAGCGGGGGCGGGGGGCGCGGGGCGGGGGGGCGCGGGTGCGGCGTAAGAAGCGCCGCCACCTCGGCGTTGGGGTTGCCGCTGCGCGGGGTCCGAACCACATCTGGATCATCGGAGCGGAGCGGGGGGGCCGCTGCAGCAGGCCGCTCGGCGGTGTAACTTGTAGGAGGTGGACCAGACCCTCTAGCCCAGGTCGGCGCGGCCGCCGTGGGAAGACGTACTTGAACTTCTGCACATGGCGCCCCGGGGGCAACTGGTTGTGTGCGCCTGTGGGGGGGGGGCGGGGGGTGTTTACGAGAGGGGTTCGTGGGGGGGGATTTGGGGTCGGTGGGGGGTGCACGCGGCGGAGAGGGCAGCGCTTGCCGGGGGTGCTGCTTGGGAGCGCCGCCTGGGGATGGTGTGGGGGGGGGGGGGACCAGGGCTGCCACCGCCCCCCCCTCTTGCTCCCACCCCCCCCCCGCGCCAAGCCCCCACAGGGAGCCCCGGCCCCACCAAGGGACCTCCAGCCAATATGGGACCCCCAACCTCAATGGGGACCCCGAAACCTCCATTGGGCCCCCCCAGCCCAGCGGGGACCCTCAGCCCCACATGGGATGCCCAATCCCCATGGGGGACCCCCAGCTCCAAGGGGAACCCCAACCCCACAGGGGACCACCCTCAGCAGCCCCCCACAGGGAAACCCCCGGCCATATGGGGACCCCAACCCCATGGGGACCCCCGCCCCAAGGGGACCCATCCCCACGGGGGCCCCACCAGCCGCCCGCGGCCCCCCCCCCGCGACCCCCCAGCCATATGGGGACCCCCACCCCACGTGGACCCCCAGCCCCACAGAGATCCCCAACCCCAAGGGGACCCCAAACCTCCACGGGGACCCCCGCCCCAAGGGGACCCCAACCCCACAGGGACCCTCAGCCCCACAGGGATCCCCCAACCCCAAGGGGGCCCCCAGCCCCCTCGGGGACCCCCAGCCCCACTCCCAGCCCCCGGGAGGACGCAACAGACCTGACCCGCGGGGCTAAGGGCAAGACCCACGTTAGCGCTGGGAGGGGGGCGGTGGGGGTTCCGGACCCCCAGCATCACGACCCGGGGGGGGGTCGGGGGGGGGTCGGGGGGGGCGGTTGCCACCGCTGAACGCTGTGCTTCCAGTTCCGCCCCTTGTTGCCAAGTTGAACCTATGCAGTTAGAGGCGTCCTGGCAGTCCTCCCACCACTGCTCGCATCGTCCTCGCGGCCACAGACGGCTACGTGCAGGATGCGCTCCCCGGCGCCAGCTCGAGTCCGCCTGCGGGGCCAGGGGCTTGGCACGCCCGACCCCGAGACCCCCCCAGTCCCACCCCCAATCCCCCCCCCCGATCCCCCCCCCGGATTCCCCCCTCCCCGAATCCCCCTCCCCCAATCCCCCCCCCCGAATCCCCTCTCCCCAAATCCCCCCCCGAATTCCAATCCCCCCCCCAATCTCCCTCCCCCACAATCCCCCTCCCACGAATCCCCCCCCCCGAATCCCCCCCCCCCGGATCCCCCCCCCGAATCCCCCTCCCCAATCCCCCTCCCCCAATCCCCCTCATCCCAAACTCCCCTCCCAACTCCCCCTCCCCAATCCACCTCCCCAATCATCCCCCTCCTCCCAACTCCCCCCCCCGATCCTCCCCCTCCCCGAATCCCCCCCCCCGAATCTCCCCCTCCCCGAATCCCCCCTCCCCCGAGATCCCCCCCCGAATCCCCCCCCCGAATCCACCCCGACCCCCGCCCCCTCCCCCCCCCCCCTCCCCCCCCCCCCAAACCCTCCCCCTCCCCCCCCCCGCCCCCCCCCCCCCTCCCCCCCCACCCCCCCCCCCCCCCCCCCCCCCCCCCCCCCCCCCACCCCCCCCCCCCCCCCCCCCCCCCCCCCCCCCCCCCCCCCCAACCCCCCCTCCCCCCTCCCCCTCCCCCCCCCCCCCCCCCCCCCCCCCCCCCCCCCCCACCCCCCCCCCCCCCCCCCCCCCCCCCCCCCCCCCCCCCCCCCTCCCCCCCTCCCCCCACCCCCTCCCCCCCCCCCCCCCCCCCCCCCTCCCCCCCCCCCCCCCCCCACCCCCACCCCCCCCCCCCCCCCCCCCCCCCCCCCCCCCCCCCCCCCCCCCCCCCCCCCCCCCCCCCCCCCCCCCCCCCCCCCCCCCCCCCCCACCCCCCCCCCCTCCCCCCCCCCCCCCCCCCCCCCCCCCCCCCCCCCCCCCCCCCCCCCCCCCCCCCCCCCCCCCCCCCCCCCCCCCCCCCCCCCCCCCCCCCCCCCCCCCCCCCCCCCCCCCCCCCCCCCCCCCCCCCCCCCCCCCCCCCTCCCCCCCCCCCCCCCCCACCCCCCCCCCCCCCCCCCCCCCCCCCCCACCCCCCCCCCCCCCCCCCCCCACCCCCCCTCCCCCCCTCCCCCCCCCCCCCCCCCCCCCCACCCCCCTCCCCCCCCCCCCCCCCACCCCCCCCCCCCCCCCCCCCCCCCCTCCCATCCCCCCCCCCCCCCCCCCCCCCCCCCCCCCCCCCCCACCCCCCCCCCCCCCTCCCCCCCCCCCCCCCCCCCCCCCCCCCCCCCCCCCCCAACCCCCCCCCCCCCCCCCCCCCCCCCCCCCCCCCTCCCCCCCCCCAACTCCCCCCCCCACCCCCCCCCCCCCAACTCCCCCCCCCCCCCCCCCCCCCCCCCCCCACCCCTCCCCCCCCCCAAACTCACCCCCCCCCCCCTCCCCCCCCCCCCCCCCCCCCCCCCCCCCCCTCCACACTCCCCCCCCCCTCCCTCCCCCCCCCCCCCCCCCCCCCCACTTCCCCCCCCCACCCCCTCCCCCCCCCCCCCCCCCCCCCCCCCCCAACTCCCCCCCCCCCCCCCCTCCCACCCCCCCCCCCAACTCCCCCCCCCCCCCCCCCCACTCCCCCACCCCCCCCCCCCCTCCCCCCCCCCCCCCCCCAACCCCCCCCCCCCCCCCCCCCCCCCTCCCTCCCCCCCCCCCCCCCCCCCCCCCCCCCCCCCCCCCCCCCCCCCCCCCCCCCCAACCCCCCCCCCCCCTCCCCCCCCCCCCCCCCTCCCCCCCCCCCCCCCCCCCCCCCCCCCCCCCCCCCTCCCCCTCCCCAACTCCCCCCCCACCTCTCCCCCCCCCCACCCTCCCCCTCCCCAACTCCCCCCTCCCCACTCCTCTCCCCCCCCCCCTCCCCCCCTCCCCCCCCCCAACCCCCCCCCCCCCCAACCCCCCCCCCCCCCAACTCCCCCTCCCCGGGGCGGGGGGGTGCCAGGCGCTCAGCACCCCCTGGGACCCGCACCGAGGGGGTCCGGCGAGGGTACCCGAGGGGGGTCCGGGGGCGGGCCGAGCAGCGGCGCCGAGCTCACCTGCCCGTAGAGCAACCCCTCGGGGCCGGGGCTGCTCTTGTGGTGCGTGGCGTCCATGCAGACGTTGAGCAGCACGAGTCCCGCGCCGACGCCAGCGCGCCAGCAGCGCCAGCGGGGCCAGCGGGGCCCAGGGGGCCCCCATCGCCCTGCCGGGGGGGGTGTGTGTTGGGGGGGGGAACACGCGGGGACGCCGGGGACGGCAGCGGGACGACGGTCCCAGTCCCCGTCCCCCCCCCCCCCCCAGTGCCGGTGCGGGGACAAAAAGTCCCGAGCCGCACGTGGCGGCGCCCCGACGCGTGGCGGTTGGCACCGGGCCACGGCGCGGCGCGAAACCCTTGGCCGCCGATCGTTGGGTCGGTGACGGGCACGGGGGCAGGATCTGGCCCCCCCCCGGCCGTGCCCGTGACCCCGGTGACCCCGCGGCCCTGCCAGTGCGTGGCGGTGTCACGCAGGTCCCCGCGGCTGGCAGTGGGGCAGGGGAGGGAGAGCCCTGGGGGGGTCCCTGAGGGCCCCGGGGGGGATCCCGGTGCATGGGGGGGTCCTGGCGTGTGTGGGGGGGTCCCGGTACATGCGGGCATCCCAGTGCCCGGGGGGGGGGCCTGGTGCCTGGGAGGGGTCACAAAAGCCCCGGGGGGGTCCTTGGGGGGGGGGGTCCCAAGGGCCCCGGGGGAGTCCCGGTGCATGGGGGGGGTCCCTAGAGTCCCCGGGGGGGTCCTGGTGTGAGGATGGGGTCCTGAGATGGGGTTCCTGGGGGTACTGAGAGCCCCAGGGGGGTCCGCTGCTGGGGGGGGGTCCCAGTGCCCGGGGGGGCCCAGTGTGTGTGGGGGGTCCTGAGAGCCCCGGGGAGGGTCCCAGTGTGTGGGGGGTCCCGGTGTGGGGGGCAGTCCCGGAGAGCCCCGGGGGGGTCCTGCTGCATGGGGGGGTCCTGGTGCCTTGGGGGGGGCGGACCCCGAGAGCCCTGGGGGGGTCCTGGTGCATGGGGGTTCAGGGCGCCCAGGGGTCCTGGTGCATGGGGGGCTCCCGAGAGTCCCTGGGGGGGGGGTCCCGGTGTGTGTGGGGGGTCCTGATGTGTGGGGGGGGGCCCAGTGCCTGGGGGTCCCAAGAGCCCCAGGGGGGGTCCCAGTGCATGGGGGGGGTCTTGAGAGCCGGGGGGGGGAGGTCCCGGTGCATGGGGGGGGTCCTGCTGCGGGGGGGGGGGGGGGGGTCCCGGTCCCCCGAGAGGGGGTCTCGGTGCGTGGGGGGTCCCCGCCGCCCCCTGCCCCCCCCAGGGTGCTGTCAGATGCCCCCAGAGGTCCCCGCAGTCCCCGGGGGTCCCCACAGCCCCTCCCCCCCCCCCGTGGGTCGCGGACACCCCCGTCCTGCCCCGGGGGAGCTCCCCCGCGGCTGCCGGGGCCTGCGGGGAGCTGCGCAGAGGCCGGAGCCGGGCTCTCGCCAGGGGTGCCCAGGGCCAGGAGCAGAGGCCCCGGGCCCAGCCTGGAGCCCGGGAGGTGCCCTCTGGGCCCCAGGCAGCACTGCTGTGCCGGGCGGGCGCCGGAGCCCTGGCACAGGCTGCCCGGAGAGGGGCTGGGGGCTCCTCCGCGGGGTCTCCAGCAGCCGCCGGGACGTGGGGCTGGGCGAGCGGCTCCGGGATCCCAGGGTTTGGGGGATCACAGGGACATGGGGGTGCCTGCAGCTCACCGTGTCCCAGCACTCAGCACGGCGCAGGGCTGCTGCGGGCTCACTCCTTTTGCTTTCCACCGCTGCTTCTCTCCGCAGCCCCCCCGCTGCACCCCTGGGATGGATTTAGAGGAGAGGCTTCGGCTCGGGTCCCCGGGGGGCTGCGGAGCCCCCGGCCGGGTTCAGGTGGCTCTCAGGATGGTGCTTTACACCGTGACGTTCCCCTTGGCTGGCTGCTGTCCTGTGACTGCCCACGTCCTCAAGCCTGTGGCTCTGGGGTCGGGGACGTTTCCAAACTGAGCGAGGAGGCAGGGGAAGGCGAGGGGCTGCTTCGCTCAGCGCAGAAAATCACTTTTACCCATTTCCGTGCTTTAAACCCCAAACCGCCAGGTCTCGAGGCCGCTGCGGGGCCCCAGCACCCTCTTGCCGAGGGTCCCCACGCACCCCCAGGGCCGGTCCCCCCACGCTGCCCCCATCCCACGGCCCCACGGGGAGGCCCCCGATGGGCGGGGGGCTTCCTTTGCCCCCTTCCCTCCCCGCACGGAGCCGGCGGCTTTTTGTGCCGTGCGCCTTTAACGAGCGCAGCCCTGCCGTGACGTGGGGTGGCCGCGGGCCAGGAAGGGGAACCATCTCCTGCCAGCCCCGGCCGAAACCCAACACAACTTTTTCTTTTGTGCAGGGCCGCTCGCCGCCCCGGCCTCAGAGGGGTTGGGGGGGGGCGCACACGGATGGCGGAGTGACGACGAGGCACGGGTGGCGGCCGTAGCGCTCCGGTAAGGCCCGAACAAAGACTTTGTCCGGCTTCCGTGGTTGTTCTGAACGGGGCTGGGGGGGGGCGAGGAGGAGGAGGAGGAAGAGGAGGAGGAGGAGGAGGCGGTGGCGGGGGGCAGCCCGTGGCTCCCGGCCCGGTGCAGCCCCCCCCTGGACCCCCGCCCTCGGCACCGCCGCGTCCCCGAGGTGCGAACGCGGGGCTGGGGCGCGCGGCCAAGTTGCGCTCGCCAACATCCGGGAGCTCGGCCGCCTGCACGGGGCGGCTCTGCCCGCGTGCCCCCCCCCCCCCCGCCGCTGCCAGCCCCGGGCACCAGCCCCCCGTGTCCGTGGGGCCGTCCGGCGTGGGGCTGGGGGCGACACCAAGCACTTTCTGTGGGGCGGGGGGCTCAGGGTGCGCGTCCCCCCCCCCCTCCCCGGCCCTACGCGCGCGGCTCCTTGGCTCACTGTGAAGCCCGGAGGAAGGCGCCCGCTTGCGTAACGCCGTGTTTTGACTGGAGCGGGCGCTGGGGGGGGGACAGCAGGGGACGACGCCGTGGGGACGTCCCCGTGCCCCCGCCGGGGCTCAGCACCCCCAGCCCCTTGGGTTTCCCCCATCTGGTCCCCGGGGCAGGGAAGGAGCCGTGCAGCCTTCGCGTTCGCGCTGCTCAGCCCCGCGGTCGTTCCCCCCCCCCCCCCGGCTGCCTTCATGCGGAGCCCGACGTCTTCCTGCAGCGGGCCCGCGTTCACGGGGGGCTCTGTGCTGCCGTCGGAGGGGTCGAGAGGGGGAAGGGGGTCGAGGAAGGGGGTCAAGGGTGGAAGAGCCCCGGCAGCCGTGCCCGCAGAGCCGCCCCGCTCCCGGAATGCTGGAGCTGGGGGGTGAGCGGCTCGGGGGCTGCGTTCGCGCTCGGCAAGAGGAACTTTGGATGGTGCCGGGGCCAGATCCTGCCCCGGGAGTGCTGATGCTCCCCGGGGCTGCCGGGATGGAGAAAGCCTCCCGTGCCCCCGCCGTCCGTCCGTCCGTGCGCAGGGGAGGTGCGTGCCTCAGCCGCGGGGACGAGCTGTTTTTAGCCCAACTCCTGCGCCTGGAGCCGGGGGGGCTCCTTCCTCCCCAGCGCCCGGAGCTCCGGCCAAGCCCGGGCAGGCTGCAGGTGCTTCGTGTCTCCGAGCAGCCCGAGCCGCGGCGCCTGGGCTGCCTTAAAATATCAGCGGCGGCCGAAGCTTCCGGGGATGGTCGGGGCTGGGTCTGGGCTCCCGGCGGCGTTATCCTGCGGATTTCTGCGGGGATTTGGTGCCTGGATGAGCCTCTGGACCGGCTGGTGAGGGGTCAGGGTGCGATAGGGAGCATCCCCGGGGCAGCAGCCCCAGTGCAGCACCGGGAGGGACACGGCGGTGGTGAAGAACCGGGGCATGGAGAGGGCCCTGGAGCACCAGGCGCCGTGCTGCCCGGGCACGGCCACTCGCCCTGTCCCTCCTTCCAGGCTCCGATATCGGGGACCCCTCCCCAGGTGGGTTTTTTCTGGGTTATTTCTGGCCCTGCTCAGCCCCCACCGGCACCCCGTGGCAGGGTTGTCGGGGTGGCACCGGGGACGGCAGAGGCAAAGGTCGCCGCGGGGGGAGCTGGCAGCGCTCCCGCGTCCCTGCCGCCGGCCCTCCGCACGTCGGCACCGCCACAGCCGCGGGGACGTCCCGGCTGGCGGCCTCCCCGCGCTCCTTCCAGCCCCTGCTGCCGTCCCACGGGACCGGGGGCAGCCCTGTGCCCTCCCCGCGTCCGGCAAGGAGCTCAGGGCAGGGCACAGCGGAGGAATTCCTGATGTGAAACGAGAGACGGGCGTCCCGAGGTCGGATCCTGCCCAGCCGAGCCTCGGCCTTGCCGCTCGCCTGGGGAGCAGCGGGCTCCGTGGGGAGCAGGGAGCCTGGCGGGGACACCTGGGGGCTGCCAGCATGGCCCCGGGGTCCTGGCACCGCAGCAGGGTGCTGCCAGCCCGGGGACACGGGGACGGGGACGGGGAGAGCAGAGCCCGCGTGCTGCTGGCACCGGCGCGCCCCGGCAGGAGCGGGGAGGACGACGGTGCTCGGGGAGCTCGCAGCGGGCCGGGCAGCAACCCGCAGGACCTTGGCACCGTCCCGAAGGCAGGGCTGGCTCTGAGCCCCACCAGCCCGGTGGGTTTGCTCGTTTTGTGTGGTTTTTTTCCCCTTTTTCCTTCCCCGTTACACCTACAGAAGCTCTGCTCTCCCCGTCTCCGGGACAGCCGTGCCTCCGGGCGCTGTGCCGGCCTCTCCCCGAGCGCGGATAGCTTCCCAGCTCTGAGCCGTGCCGCTTTTCTCTTGACGCTGAGACTTGGGTTTCCTAGAGGGAGCCGGAGCCGGCCTGGGGTGCTGGGGCTCCCCGATAGATGCTATCTCCACGAGGGCAGCACCGGCCGCGGCGAGGAGGCTGCTGCAGCGCCGAGATAGCCCCCGCTGCCGGGGGCAGGGACAGGCAGCGCCCAGGACCCGGGGGGACGGAGCCGTGACCCGTGACCGGGCTGATTTACGCCACCGGGGCGAGACCTGAAAGACAGGCCGGGCTGGAAGGCGGCTTCCTGCGGCAGGGAGCGGGGCTGGGGCAGCGCGGCCGTGGCGCAAGGCTCGGGCGGCCGGCCCCGTGGGACGGGGACAGCGCGGGGCGAGGGCGCCGGGGGACGTGCCGGCAGTGGCACCACCGTCACCAGCAGGTTCTGGCTTGGGAGCCGAAGCAGCCTTCCCTGGATGCTGTGCAGGCCTCGGTGTTGCGCGCCAGATGTTCAATTTCTCCTGAAAAGCTGGCGGTGAGCGGGGGGGAAGGAGGGGAAGGAGGGCACGGAAGGAGGCGCTGGAAATGTTGGGAGGTGCGGGAGGGCCGGGGCACCCAGACGGGCTCTCGCCCGGCACGCCAGACCCTCCGTGCTTGGCAGAGGCCCCGCGGCTCGCCGCCGGGTTTCTCCCTCGTCGGAGCCCCTGGGAGGCGGAGCGGCCCCGTGCCTGCGGCGGGGACGGGTCCTGGGATCCTGCCACAGCGAGGGCGGCGGCGGCAGAGCCGGGGCTCCGGGTGCAGCCTCTCGCTGGCCTCCCGAGCTCGGGAAGTTCGTGGGAAGGCTCCCCGCTCCCCAGCAGCGGGCTCCTAGAGGAGGAAACGACGGAGCCTCTGTGCAAACGTCCCCGGATCTCAGCGAGGAGACCCAGGCGGCCCCGGCCGCCGGTGCCGTTCCCCTCCTCGTGCCCGTCCCCAGCACGCCGAGCGGAGCCGAGGGCGCCCGGGCACCGCCGCGGCTGGCACCGGGCTCCTGGCTGCACCTGGGCGCTGCCGTGCGGAGGCGCCGAGCTGCTCTCCCGGCCGCGCGTTCCCCGGGGAATTTAGGTCACCCGACTACAATTGCTGCTCTGTGCTGTCGCTTGGCCGCCGGCGGCTCCCCCCGCACCCCCTCCGCCGCCGCCGTCCCCTCGCGACGTGAGGCTGGGAGCGTCCCTCCCGGCCTGCCTCGGGGACGCTCGTGCTCGAGCGCTGCTCCGGGCGCTCCGACCCACGGCGGGGGGACAGCCGGGGACAGGGAGGCAGGGAGCCCAGCGCCCCGCTGTTTCTCCAGCCCCGCTGTTTCTTGCTTCTCCGGACCGAAAATGAGGATGCCGGCTGCTGCCCCCGGTAACACAGCGCGTCGGGCAGAGGGCAGATCCTGCTTCGGCAGGCACCGGTGCCCGGCGTCACGTGCAGGCTGTGCAGGAATGTAATTGCTACGTGTGGCCTTTAATTGCCTTTTTTTTTTTTTTTTCCCTCCTCCGTTGGCATTCCTAGGTCCGGGCAGCGATCCGGCAGCCTCGCAGAGATGCCTCTCCACGCCACGAGAGCCGCGGCTCTCCTCACTTGGGTAACGCATCGCCGCGCCCCGGAGCGGCTCTGCGGGTGGGGGCGGTGCTGGGGGGCTCAGCTGCTGCCCCTGCGGGTGGTGCCGTCCGGGCTGGGGACCCTCCATCAGCAGCTCGACGCCGGGGCTGGTCACGGTGGGGTTTGTAGGAGGGGGCTCGCTCCTGCTGAGCAGCCCAAAATGCTGGGAGGGCTCGGTCCAGCCGTGGAAACCGGCCGGGAGGGCACGGCCGGCGTGGAAGGCAGGAGGAGCTGGGCCATAAACGTCCTGCGGGTCCTGCCTCGTAAATCACAGAATGGTTTGGGTGGGAAGGGACCTTAAAGAGCATCCACAGACAGGGACAAAGCCGTGCCGTGTCTGAGCGAAGCATCACCGTGACGAACGGGATGCGTGCCAGCCTGTCCCGATGGGGGCTGCCCAGGGATCGGGTGCGGGCATTGCCTCCGTTTGTCCTGGCGGGGCACTGGGAAGGGCGGGGGGTCTCTGTGCCACCAGCACTGGTCCCACTGGTGGGGGAGGCGGGGGTGTTGTGGCGCGGCTGCTGGGCTGCTGCCTTCTCACCGTCTCGTCCCCCTCCCAGGTGAACAGCACCAAGGTGTGCGCAGATCCCCTCGGGGACCTCTCACAGCTCCAGGACTGCCGCGTTTTCATCCAGATCATCAACGAAATGTGAGTCCCGGGGGCTCTCCTGGCCGCACGCGTGCTCCTCCGTAAAGGGAAGCTTATGCGGTTCCTCTGCTGCGTGGGCGAGGAAACAGCCGGCGAGTTGTCCTGAGCCTCAGCCTGGGGGTCCCGAGGAAGCTCAGGGTCTGTGCAGCAGCTTAAGGAGCGGCAGCTCTGCCCCGTGGCGCTGTCCTGATGGCTCTCGGGGACCTGGGGGCTGCTCCTGAGCACGAGGTGCGGGGCCGTGCTCGGGGCAGGGATGGAGGAACTCCAGTCCCGGGAGCTGCTCTTGTCCCCTGTGAGCGGGGCTGACTAAAAGCTGTAAACCACAGCGGGTGCTGGAGCTAGGACGGGGCACGCGCTTAATTAGCGACCCGGCGAGGCGCTGGGGGGGGCGGCTGCGAGGCTGCGCCCCGGCCGAGCACCGCTCGGAGCCTGCCTGCTATAATTAACTGCAGCGCGGTGTAACGAGAGCCTGCTCCGAGCGGGGCGCTGAGGGCGCTGGGCGGGCAGGAGGGAGCTGGGGTATATTTAGCCGGACCTGCTCAACCTCCCCAGCCCGAGCTCTGGCTGGGATTAGCGGGGATCACCGGGGTGTGCTCAGCAGGCAGCCGGCCCGACCCGACCGCGGCTTGGGAAGGGGGTGGTGGCAGGGAGGGCGTCGCAGGGGCTGCCCCGAGGGTGAGCTGCCTTTGGTCGGAGGGGGCCGGGAGATCCCACGGCACCGGGGAATGGGAAATCCTCGTGTCTGCACCTTCCCCAGCAAGTCCCCGCGTCTGGCGGTCTGAGAGCAGCCGAGGGTTCGGAAGCGATCCCAGCGGAGCGCGGGCTGGCGCGGGTCTTAGGCACGTGGCCTCCGTTTGTGTTGGCTGCCGCTGAGCAAAAGCCTGATCTTGGACCAGAGCCATGGCAGGGGCAGCCTCAGTTCCCCCCTTAAATCCAGCGCGGGCTCCAGGGCGGGGGGCAGAGGTGCGTGGGGCTCACTCGCCCACACAGTTCTGGCGCGGTGAGGGATTGCTCGCCTCGCTACCGAGGTGGCCCCGGGAAACCCCCTGCTTGCAAGGAGCTGCCTCTCCGTGAAGGCAGCCTTTGTTCAGCCTCGCCGTAAAGCTCTAACGCGGCCCGCCTGCGCTCTCTTGCAGCCACAAGACCGAGGAGGGGCAGTCTGCCCTGGAGCAGCCCCTGCCGGAGCGAGCAGCCTTCATCCGCAGCTTTCTGCAGAGTAAGAGCCTGCGCCGAGGGGCGCAGCAGCCCCGTCCCCACCTCCGCCAGGGCTCGGTGCTGTGCCTGCACACACCACGGGCAGCGGGTGACCCCAGCTGCACCGCCAGCTCTGCTCGGTGCAGGCAGGGCTGCCCAAATCCAATCTGGGAAGTCCTTGCTGGCCAAATCCAGCTGGGGAATACTCACCGCAGGAGGGGCGCTGGGCGCGGAGATGCCGTGCCCCACCTCGCAGCACAGCAGCTGGGCCGGTGCTGGTGGTGGAGCAGCAAAAGGCACAGAGCGATCCCGAGGGTGGTCAGAGGGCTGAGTGCGAGGGGGAAAAACCCAGCCACGGGTAACACCAGGGGCTGTGCGCTGGTGGCTCAGCTCCATGGCGCAGCCCCACTGGTGCCTCGCCGCCTGGGCCCCTTCTCCAAGGGCGAGCATCCACGGTGCCCCTCGGAGCGAGCCCCTGGCCTGGGGGTGATGGACACCCGCCGAGGGGTGGTGGGTGACGTATCCCACCACGAAGCTGTTCCCAGCGATCCGTCTCCCTCCTCCTCCCTCTGCTGCTCGTCCCCAGTCGGTGGCAGGGCCCCAGCGTGACTGGAGATCCCATTTCGTGTTGCAGAGCTCTGCAAGCACAAATCGACCACAGAGAACCTGGTGTCAGCGCAGAAGCTCCTGGAGGGAGAAGAGCTGGAGTTGGCCAAGGTACCGCCGTGCCTAAGGGGTCCTCTGTCCCGGATCGAGTCCCTGCTGCCACGTACCAAGCGTGGGGTCTGGAAGGGACAGCCGTGTCCCGGGGGCCCCGAGATGGGGGGGCTGCACCCCAGGGTGCCGAGCGGCTCGGGGGCCAAACCTGCACGTGGCTGGTGCTGCCTGGATCCTCTCCCGATGCTCTGCCTCGTTGCAGGTGGCCGTGCTGCTGCTGTACCACAGCTCCATGAGCAGCAAGAGCTCTGGGGACTGGAACGAGTTCGACTACCAGACCCAGGTACTGCCCTGGTGCCAGCAAGGGGCCGGGTGGGCGCCCGCCCGCGTCCCCCGCAGCCAGCACCAGCCCCTCGGTCCCAGAGCTGCCGCAGGGCAGCTGCTAACCCCCGGCTCCTCTGGCGCAGGTCGAGCTGGCAAACATCCTCAGGTTCGTGCTGGACAACGAGGAGAGCCTGACTGAGAACCTGGAGGCGTTTCTGCAGAGGAGAGGTGAGCGCGGTGCCCAGCGCAGTGCCCACCCCACGAGCCTGTGCTGCGGGCACCGATGGGCTGGTGGTAGATGAACCTTGTGCAGGGAGAGCAGGCTGTCAGACGTGGGTTTTTCCTAGCTGGCGTCTGTGCAGCACCTTGTTAACAGTGAAAGGTTATTTGTCTTTGTTGTGGCAATGTCCAGACGCCAGCAGGGTGGCACAGAGACAGGCCCTAACTTCTGCAGCGGGGTGAGATATTGCAAGTGCTGCGCGCTGCCCGGCTCCTGTGCTGCTAGCATCTGAGCAGCACAGGTGGCTTTTTTCTAGAGCATAAAAACTTCTGTTTTTTCCCCCGTTTGCACTGCTCTAGCTGCCAACCTGTGAGAGCAGCAACGCCACTCGGAGCCCACGGCCCCGGGCTGCTGCCTGTCGCACTGAGCGCTACAAAAGCATCCCATTAGGGGACAAAGCGCAGCCTTGTCTCCCCTGAGAACAGGCCCTTGGGGACGGAGCTGGGGGGCCGGGCACATTCCCGCTGTGTGGGTGGAGGGGGGCAGGAGGGATGTGAGGGCTGTTCCAGCTTTTTGGCCGGGCTGATCCGTCCCGGAGGGAGCCTGCGGTCACCTGGGCGTTCAGAGCTGAGGCTCCACCTCTGCAAACCCTCCCGGTGTGAGCACGAAGCCCGTGCCCTACCCCTCACCTGCCCCTCGCTCCCGTGTTCCAGCACCGCAGCCCTCGCCCGGCGCGTGCAGCAGCGGCTCGGAGGAGCGCTCGCCGGGGCTCCCCCACCCGCAGGCGCGCGAGGTGCGCTTCCTGGAGCTGCAGAAGGTCGCCTCCTCCTCCGGCATCAACAGGTACGTACCGGGGGGGGAGAATGGACAATGGGACCCACAAGTGTCCTTGGGGTGCACCCACACACCCCTAGAAGGGCCCCTGCTTGCCACGGTGCTCTCCTGGTGCAGGCACCTTGGGCTCGGCGTTGTGATGTATGGTTGTGAGCCGTGGCCAGGCTGCTCTGTGCTGCTCTTACCCCAGTTATTCTTTGGCTCTGCAGCTAGCACAGACGCTTCCCAGAGCAGGTCGTGGTCCCCTCCTGTCCTGGGGTGGCTTGAGGAGGGCCAGGCTTGCATCGCTGCTGGCATTCTGGCAGCAAATGTTAAATCTCCACTTCTGGAGCACGCTGACTGCTCTGCGACAGGCTCTGGCAGCAGTGGAAAGGGGAAGGACGCTTTGTCCCGGAGCTGGCTTCGTACCCCCGGGCTAGAGGCTGGCGCTGGGCTGGGACAGGGGGATTCCTGCTCGGGTGGTGGCATCGCAGCGGGTCTGGGAGCACCGGGAGCACCTCCCTGCCCCTCCGGATAACCGAGCGAGGCGTTGTGGTCCCGCAGCATCCTGCCCGGCCCGCCGGCCTCGCCCGTGGGGGACGTCATGCAGACCCCCCAGTTCCAGCTGAGGCGGCTGAAGAAGCAGCTGGCTGTGGAGAGGGACAACCGGGACGAGCTGGAGCTGGAGCTGGCAGAGAACCGCAAGCTCATCACGGAAAAGGGTCAGTAGCTGGCGGGGCGTCCTGGGGTGCGGGGGGGGTCTCTGGGACTGAGACCTCCTGTGGGTTCTGGGACTTGCTGTAACAGCTCTGACCCCCTGCACCCTGTGCTTGGGCATGGTCTGTCCTGCTGGACCCCAGGTGAGTGCAGCCTGCGGTTTTGGGGCTTTTCTGCTGTCCCAAGCAGACCGGGCACCTTGGGGCTGGCCGTGCCTCTGTGGGGCCACGGCTGCACCAAGGAGCCTTGCCTGTTAGCCTGGAACAAAACGTGCTGCAGAGAGCGGTGCTGGGGGGAGCCAAGGCAGCTCCAGCACTGTCATAACAATTCCGAGCAGGCAGATCTTGGAGGTTGCTGTTGGTCCTGCTGCCAAATGGCTGGGAACAGGCTGGCAGGCGTAGCAGCCTTCCCACCCACGTCTCCAACGCTCTCTGCGCTGGGGATTTCCCATGGCGCGTACGGACGGCGGGTTCCTCCTTCCCTCTTACGTCCCCTCATATATCCTGAGCAACAGAAGGCACCTGGAGCTATGCTGGTGCCCCATGGCGGTGTTGCCAGCCTGGCTCCTGTGTCCTCGCTCAGTGTTTTCTGAGAGCTGGGGGGAGGACAGAGCTCCTGCCCTGCTGCCGGGGCCGTGCAGCAGGAGATGGTAACGCGCCCGTTTTCACCTCCCTTCTCTCGCCGCAGAGGCGCAGATCACCATGATGCAGCACCGGATCGATCGCTTGACTCTGCTCAACGAGAGGCAAGCTGCCGACCAGCTGGAGCCCAAGGAGATGGAGGAGCTGAGGGAGAAGAACGAGAGGTAACGCCCCGGGGGCTTCTGCCGCCCGCCTGCTGGGCCACTCCTCGGCACTCACACGTCCTTCGGCTCCGTGCTGTCCGTCTTTTCCCTGGTAATACACAAGCCAGGGCTGAGAGCATACCTTTCTGCTGGTCTCGGCCACTTCTGCACATCAGCAGCCAGTTCCTTTATGGGAAAAGGGCACACTGCCCCAAATGTAGCCCTCCAGAAGAGGCTACAGCCTACGGAGGCTTCCCCAGCTCTGGGAGAGGCTCTGTGTCCCTGAAAGCTTTCGGGAAGATATTGGATGCTGTTTCCCAAAGGTTTGCGTTGCTGGAGCCCAGCCGTTGTGTTTGGTGCAGGAATCTTCAGCACAGGCCACCCAGCTCATGACGGGCTGCAGCTAAGTGAGCCCAGAACTGCTTTTGGCCTGAAACTCTGAAGCTAATGGCAGTGGATGGAGCTCTTGACCCTTTCCCCTTCCCCAGCTGCTCGCCCACAAGTTTGATCAGATCTGAACTGGGCTTGAAAGTCGCCTGCTGTGCTGTCCCAGTCCCTGCCCTGTCCCTTTTCCAGTCGTGTGCTTGCTTGGGAAGGACACCCAGCTCCAGCCTGGGGGGGTGATCCTTTGTTTGATGTGTTTTACACTGCAGAGGGCTAGCTGCCTCTCCCTTCGGCTCAGAGTGCTCAGGGCCCTGCAGAACACAACCCCTTGCCCCGGCCCTGCTCCACCTGGCAGCACCAGGACCCAGCTTTGGGCTGGGTTTATTACGGTGCTCTCTCACTGTCACACAGTACACTGGGTACCTTCCCCAGCAATACCCAGCAGCGTCAGCCCAGCGGTGCCCTCACCTGTCCTGCTCCTGCCAGCCCGTAACGCTCTCCTCTCCCGCAGCCTGCTGGTGCGCTTGCACGAGGCCCTGAAGCAGTGCCAGGACCTGAAGACCGAGAAAGGCCAGATGGATCGGAAGATCAACCAGCTCTCCGAGGAGAACGGGGACCTTTCCTTCAAGGTACGGAGGAGCGCTGTCCCCAGATTTGTATCCCTGCACCCCTCAGACCAAGGGCAACACCAACTTTAAAAATTAAGGCTGTGTTCGCTGTGCTTCCCACGGCTCAGTGGGCACCAGCTACATTTTGGCTTTGGCCTCCCCAGTCTCTAAGGGACGTTGCCCACATCTGGTGCCTTGGATGCAGGGTGGCTGACGAAGCCCCGTGAGCACCCAGGATTTGGGATGGCCCTGGCTGTTTCCGTGCGGGGTGAGCTCAGACTAACTGCTGCCTGCCCTGCTTCCCTCCGCAGCTGCGGGAGATCGCCAGCCACCTGGTGCAGCTGCAGGACGCCCTGAACGAGCTCTCCCAGGAGCACAACGCCGCCCTGACGCAGTCCCAGGAAAAGCAGGCACAGCTGGAGGGCGAGCTGCGGGCTGCCCTGCAGGAGAAGGTGAGGCTCTGGGGCTGCTCCAGCGACCAGCAGTGAGGCTGCGGCCATCACGCCGGTGACAAAGCACGTGACGAGGCTGTCAGAAAGCTCGCAGAAAAAAGCTCGGTGACTGCCCCTGGTTGCCCTGCCTTCTGCGTGGCTCCATCACCCGTCTCTGTCCCCAGAAATGCCTGGAGGAGAAGATCGAGATTCTCCAGGGGAAGATTTCCCTCCTGGAGGACCAGCTGGCCAAGCTGGGGGACCGCAGCACGCAGGAGAAGGGCGAGGTCATGGGCGACATCCTGAAGGTACAGACAGATCTCCTGTAAGGAGAGCCGGCCCATAACTCCTCCGGCTGTGGAGCAGTGCCCAGCAAAGCCTGCCCCGGCGTGGGGAGGGGGCAGAGGGGACAGAGCTGGGTGCTGTCTGTGGGTGCCGTGGGGCTGAGCACCCCGTGCACGTGTTTGGGAACAGCTCCCCGCATTGCTGCCAGCTGCCCCAGCCCCAGTAGCGCAGGGCAGCTGGGGATGGAGCTGCATCCATGTGGTGGAAAAAGGAGTTTGCTCTCAGAAATGGCCCAAGGCGTTTGAAGGCAGGGCTCGTGGGGGTGCGGTGGGCTCAGGGAGGGAGGGAGGGAGGGAACGTGCCCGGCTGCTCCTGCTGGCATGAAGCTCTTGTGAAACTGTTGGGTACCGCTTGAGTAACGTCTGGGATGTTTTTGTTTTCTTTTTTTCCTCCTTCCTCTTCCCTCTGCCAGCTGGAAGAGCTAAAGCAGGAGGTGTCCAGCCTCACCGCCCAAGTGATCGAGCTCCAGGCCTCCATCCTGCGCCTGGAGGAGGAGAAGAGCCAGCGGGAGGCAGCCCTGCAGGCCGAGCGCAGCCGCTTCGAGGAGGAGAAGCTCCAGCTCGGCGGGCTCATCGCCAGCCTCCAGAGCTCCCTCGCCGAGCTGCGCCTGGCCAAGGAGCAGCTGGAGCAGGACCTGCAGGCGCAGGAGGCGCGCCTGACGGCCCAGGTGGACGCGCTGACGGCCGAGGTGGAGAAGCTGAACGGCTTCCTGCTGCAGAGGGAGCAGGAGGCGGCCAGGCTGCAGCAGCAGGTGGAGCAGGAGCGGGCGCAGGCGGAGGACCTGCAGCGCCGGGAGCAAGCCTCGCAGGAGGCCATCGCCGGGCTGAGCCGCCGCGTGGAGCAGCTGAGCGGCAGCCTGAAGCACAGCGAGGAGAAGCTGGCGCGGGTCACGCAGGAGATGGAAGGGGAAGCCAGGCAGCTGGCTGCCCTTGGCGCCGAGTGCGAGAAAGCCGCCCAGGAGAGGGACGCGGCCCTGCAGGAGCTGCAGCGCTTCCAGCAGGCCAAGGAGGCGCAGCTGTTAGCCCTGAGCGGCCAGCTGCAGAGCCTGGAGAAAGCCCGAGAGGCCTGCCAAGCCTCGTCCCTGGAAATGCAGCAGGAGAAGGCTGAGTTGAGCCAGAAGGTCCGCGAGCTGGAAGGCCGTGTGCTGGAGCTCACCGCCCAGTGCCAGCAGAGCACGGCCCAGGTGGGGACGGCTGAGGCGCTGAAAGCCCAGCTGCGAGAGCTGGAGGGCAAGCTGAAGGAGAGCCAGCAGAAGCTGGCCGACAGGGAGAAGGTGGCCAAGGAGAACGCGCGCCTGCAGGAGCGGCTGCTCTTCCTGGAGGAGTCGGTGCGAAACACCGAGGGCATCCTGGAGGACGAGAAGAGGAGGGCGGCCGAGAGCCTGGAGGGGAACCTGGCCAGGATAGCGGAGCTGGAGTCGGAGAGGCAGCAGCTTGCGCAGCGCCGCGACCAGGCGCTGCAGGAGAGGGACGAGGAGCTGGCGAGGAGGCAGGGGCTGGAGGCGCAGCTGCAGCAGCTGGGCGAGGAGTGCAGGGAGAAGACGGCGGCGCTGCAGCAGCAGCTGGCAGAGGCGTCCTCGGCTGCCAAGGGGGAGGAAGGAGAGCGCGGGAGGCTGGAGGAGAGGATGAGGGTGCTGAGCAGGGAGCACGGCCAGGCCTGCCAGCAGCTGCAGGCCAAGCAGGAGAAGGTGGAAGAGCTGGAGGCCCAAGCGAAGCGCCTGGCCAGCGAGCACCAGGACCGGCTGGCCGCGCTCCAGGCCGACTTGTCCAGCGCCTGGGCGCAGGCGAAGGAGAAGGAGGGCGAGGGGCAGAAGCTGAGGGCCGACGTCTCCGCCCTGCAGGAGAAGGTGGCGACCTCCGAGCGAGCGGCGGCCGAGCGCGTGGCTCAGCTGGAGGCGGAGGTGCGGCGGGCGACCGAGGCGCTCGAGGGCGTCTCCAAGGAGTTGTCCGAGGAGAAGCTCAAGCGCAAGGAGCTCGAAGCCACGGCCAGGCACCGCGGGGAGCAGGAGAGCGAGAGGCTGCGGGAGCGGGAGCGCGAGGCAGAGCGGCTGGCCGGCGAGGTGGCGCGGCTGAGCGCGGGGCTGGAGGAGGCACTGCAGAAGCACGGGCAGGACCTGGCGCGCCGGGACGAGGAGGCGAAGCGCCTGCAGAAGGAGCTGGAGCAAGCCAAGGCGGACTGCGCCGCCGAGAAAGCCCGCAAAGCAGAGCTGGAGGTGCAGCTGCAGAACTCCATCAACGAGCAGAGGGTGGAGCGGTCGGCGCACCAGGAGGAGCTGGCCCGCTCCCTGGAGCTCATCGAGGAGAAGGAGGGCGAGCTGGATGAGCTGCGGCTGAAGAATGTCTCGCGGGGCGAGGAGCTGAGAGACCTGCAGAAGACGGTCAGCAAGCTGAAGGGGGAGCTCGCCTCGGTGGAGGCGGTGAAGGAGCGGGCTTCCAAGATGGACAACGAGCTGCAGGGCTTCCTGGGGGCTGCCAGGGCCCGCGACGCCGAGATGGACAGCATCAAGGCTGTTTACTCAAAGGAGGTGTCCCTCAAAAGCTTGGAGGAGAAGATCCGCCACAGAGAGCAGGAATCCAGCTCAAGTCAAGACCTGTACCAGGAGAAGCTGAAAGAGGCTCAGACGCTGAGTTTGGAGGTGGAGAAGCTGGAGCAGAGGTGCCGGGAACAGCAGGACACTATCGCTGCGCTGGAGAAGGCGGCGGCCGAGGCCCGGGCTGCTGCATCCCAGCACCAGCAAGCGGAGCTGGAGGCCTCGAGGAGGGAGGCGGCTCAGCACAAGGAGAAGGCCTCGGAGCTGCAGAAGCTGCTGGAGGCCGCGCGATCAGCCCAAGCTCTGCAGGACGGCGCCGTGGAGACGCTGAGGAAAGAGCTGCAGGACAAGGGCAAAGAGCTGTCCCAGAGCAGGAACGCCATCGCCGCGGCGGAGAAGGAGCTGGCGTCCCTCCGCGCCTCGGCTCAGGAGAAGGGCAGGTCGGAGGAGAGCTGGAAGGAGCAGATCTCCCAGTGCATCCAGGAGATGGAGAGGAAGAACAGCCTGATCGGCAGCCTGGAGCACGAGGTGTCCATCCTGCACCGGCAGGTCACCGAGAAGGAGGGGGAGAGCAAGGAGCTGAAGCGCCTGATCGTGGCCGAGTCGGAGAAGAGCAAGAAGCTGGAAGAGCGGCTGCGGGTGCTGCAGGCGGAGATGGCCACCGCCGCCTCGCGGGCGGCCGAGAGGTGCTCGCTGATGAAGGTGGAGGTGCAGCGGTGCCAGGAGGAGATGGAGAAGCAGCGGCTGACCATCGAGGCCCTGAAGAGGGACCGCCACTGCCAAAGCGAACGCGAGGAAGAGCTCCGGCAGGAGGTGAAGGTCTGCCAGGACAAGTACTTCCAGAAGGAGCAGCTCCTCTCCTCCCTGCAGCAGGAGCTCAGCAGCGCCCAGGCGCTGGCCGGCGAGCTGGTGCCGCTCAAGCACCTCTGCCAGCAGCTGCAGGCTGAGCGAGCCTCCCTGGAGAGCAAGCACCGCGACGACCTGGAGCAGAGGGCGAAAGCCGCCGGCGTGCTGCAGGCAGAGCTCGCCCGGAGCAAGCTGGAGGCGGCCGAGGTGCCGGCCCTGCGGGAGAGGGCGGCGGAGCAGGAGCGGGCGCTGCAGCGGCTGCAGAAGGAGGCGGCGAGCTACGCCGAGCGGCTGGCGGGGCTGCAGCAGGCCAACGCCAGGCTGGCCGAGGAGAACCGGGGGCTGAGCGAGACCTCGAGCCGCGGGCAGCAGCGGCTGGACGCGGAGCTGGGCCAGGCGAGGGAGAAGCACGCGCGGGAGCTGGAGCGGCTGCGGCTGGAGTCGGAGAAGCTCGTGGCGGGCAGCCGGCAGGAGGTCGAGGAGGTGGCGAAGAAGCTGGAGGCGATGAGCAATAAGTACGAGAACGCCAAGGTGAAGGTGCTGGAGGAGAGGCAGAAGTTCCAGGAGGAGAGGCAGAAGCTGATGTCTCAGGTAAGGGGCTCGCGGACCTCCCTGCTCGGGTGCCCGATGCGGGTTGGGGGAGTGCAGGCAGAGCCTGGTGGGGAAGGGGCTCATCTGGCCCCCGCCTCAGTCTCACTTTTCCTGGCTGTGAGGCTGCTCTGGGCAGCTCTGTCCCACTGAGGGAACGTCAGCTCCTCCAGAGCCTTGCCCCTCGCTTACTGGCAGGGCTCTGGTGGCTTCCAGCCACGTTGGCTGCCCGTGAACTTGCTCACCAAAAGCCACTGCCCTCCGCAGCCAGGGCTCTGCTCCCGCACCACCCCTTTAGTTCCTAAGCTGGGGGGGTTTCTTAGGGCCCAGGTTCACAGAGGTACACAGGAAATTGAAGTGTCAGCAGGGCTTGGATCTCCTACGCACCTATGGGTCCTCCTTAGCCTGGGCTGCTTGGCGTGGGAGCTGGGGGGTCTGGCCCCGCGAGGGGCAGCGTGCCCTGCGCCCGTGATGTGCTCACTTCTGCCTTTTGTGCTCGCCCCGTGACAGGTGGAGCAGCTAGAGGTATTTCAGAAAGAGCAAGCTAAGCAGGTAACGCATGCGAAGTGCCGGCTGCTTAAACGGTGACGGTGCATGGCCCTGGCCGCTTCCCAGCAGAGCCACCTCCTTGTGAACTGTTTGCAGCGGGGACCCTGCTGCGGGGTGTCCCCGGAGCGCGTGCCGCAGGCGCTGCTTTGCTCCAGGTCTCTGGGCTCGCGCATCCGCCCCGTGGGGAGTAGGAACAGGGGCCCACAAATCCTCAGCTCGGAGCTGCCTTGTCCTCAGAGAGGAGGTGCTGGCGAGCTGGAACACCCCTTTTTTTCCACCCTCTTTAACCGAGGGGGGCAGGCTGACACTGGGAGGAGAGCGCTGAGGTTGCACAAAACACAGACTTGGCTGGAGATGCCTTTTTTTTAATTATTATTTTTTAAGCAGCGCCCATCTCGGAGCCAGCACTTGGGAACCGCTGCTGCTCG
This sequence comes from Cygnus atratus, assembly GCF_013377495.2. Taxonomy (NCBI): domain Eukaryota; kingdom Metazoa; phylum Chordata; class Aves; order Anseriformes; family Anatidae; genus Cygnus; species Cygnus atratus. Next base: position 208,105,925 of record NC_066362.1, read on the forward strand.
AGCAGATGTGGCCGATGCCCGCTCCAGAGGCTGCCCCCAGCCCCTGCCCCACATGTGGCCAGGAGCCTGTGGGGCCAAGAGGGGCCATCGGCTTGTGGGAGGGACAAAGCATCCCTATCCTCACCCCTGTCCCCTTCCCCAGCCCCCGGTGCTGCCACAGGACGCCCAGCCTGGCTGCGCACGGGGCGAGCTGGAGGCAGCCGTCCCGGTCCCTCGGGGGAACGCCTTGTGCCCGGGGTGGCAACAGCCCCTTGGAGCCCCGTGCTGAAATTTGGCATGGAGCAGCCCCGCGGGGCTGGGCCTCCTGCTGCTTTATCCCGCAGCAAACGGTTGGCAGCGGAGATGGTTCCTCCAGCTGAGGGCGCAGGGGGATGCGGTGCCGCGTGCCGTGCTGCGCCCCGTCTCCTCTCGTCCTCCCCGCTGAGGGGTCTCGGTTTGCTTCTAGTGCCTGGCGGCTCTGTGCTTGTAGAGCAAAGCTCTTCCCCGCAGGGACTAACATAGGGCAGCCCTAAGCTGCCTCCCTCGAGTCCGCTAACCGACACGCAGGGTGCTGGGCGCGGGGTGCTGGGAGCCGTCCTGCGCACCGGGGCCGTGGGAGGGAGGAATTCACAACCGGGGCTGGTTGTGGCAGGGGGAGGTTTGTGGCCGGGAGCCCTGTGCCCGGGGCTGGTGTAACAAATCCGTGCCCTTCCAGGTGGAGGAGCTGAATAAAAAGCTGACCCAGCACGAGAAGGCCACCCGCACCCAGCAGCAGCGAGTTAAGGTAAGTCGACAGGGACCTGAAGCTGTGTCCTGAGCCGGGCTGTCTCCGGTGAGCCCCGTGGCTCTTGGTGGCCTCTTCGGCTCCCCGAGAGCTGTGGCTGTGCTGCTCGGGTGGCACAGGGATGGGGGCGGCTCTGACTCGCTGCCTTCCCTCCCCACGAGCAGGTGCTGGAAGGGGAGCTGCAGACCGAGGCCACCCGCCAGCAGGAGAAGGTGGCCGAGCTGCAGGAGCAGCTGGCCCAGAAGGAGCAGGCAGCCGAGCACTACAAAGCCCAGGTAGGCTGCGAGCCGGCACCGCCACCCCCAGCCCTGCCCTGCCCTGTGGGAGGCTCGATGGGCTGCAGGTTTTCTTCCTTCTGCTTCTTCCTAGATGGAGAAGGCGAAAACTCACTACGACGCAAAGAAGCAGCAGAACCAGGACCTGGTGGAGAAGCTGAAGGCGATGGAGCAGCTGCAGAAGGAGAACGTGGAGCTCAGGACGGAGTCGGAGAGGCTGGCCAAGGAGCTGCAGCAGAGCGTCCTGCAGGCCAAGGAGTCAGAGCTGAACTGCAGGAACCTCACCAGCCAGGTCCGCAGCCTGGAGGCTCAGGTGGGCACGGCGCGGCGGGGCTTTGCCTTCCTCCTCCTCCTCCTCCTCCTCCTCCTCGCCTCGCAGGGCCTGCCTCTCACTGCTCCTCTTCCAGGTGGAGTTTGCCGATCGGCAGCTGCGGGAGCTCGGCAAGTTCCAGGTGACGGCGGACACGCTGAAGAGCCGGGAAGGCTTCCGTGAAAAGCCCGCCGACCTCAGCACCGACAGCCTCGACCTCAGCCTCGACGAGCTGCAGCCGCTCAACTCCACCAGGTAACGCTCTCCGCGGCTCGGAGGGCCCGGTTCTGCTGCCAGCATCACAAACTCTGGCTCCTGGTGGCAAACCCTCGCGTCGTCCTCCCCCCTGTCCCGCAGGAAGGCTGCCCGCTCGCAGTCGGAGGCCTCGGCCGTGCCAGACAGCGCGGAGTCGCGGGCGTCCCAGCGGCTGCCCCGCAAGGTGGAGTCCCTGGAGAGCCTCTACTTCACGCCCATCCCCAGCCGCACGCAGTCCAAGCTGGAGGGCAGCGCCAGCTCCCTGGGCGACCTCTCCCTCGACTCGGGCTGCAGGACCCGCTCGGCGCGGCGCCGCACCACGCAGATCATCAACATCACCATGACGAAAGTGAGGGCACGGCACGACGCAGCGCGGCCCGGGGGCTCGCCGTGGGCTCTGACCCTGGTTTTCTCCTCTCCCAGAAAGAGCCCAAGACGGAGGAACCGCTCAGCGCAGACACGTCCTTTTGCAGCGTCCGCTCGGAGCAGCCCCAAAAAGCCGCCCCGGGCAAGGGCCGGCTGCGCTCGGCCACCTCTGCCCGTTCCCTCGCCAGCTTCCCCTCGCAGGAATCCCTCGCCAAGCCCGAGACCTCCTCCCCGCAGGAGACCCCCGGCCACTCGGCGCTGCTCAGCCTCCCCGGCTACCGGCCGGCCACGCGCAGCTCCCTGAGGCGCTCGCAGGCGGGCAGCAGCTCCAGCCTGGGTGAGTCGGGGCAGGGGGATGCTGCTGGGGGGGGGGCTGGGGGCTGCGCCTTGCCACCCCCCCCCCCCCCAGCCCTCACCGCTTCGGTTTTAGGCCGGAGCAGCATCTACCTGGGGACGTGCCAGGATGAGCCGGAGCAGCTGGACGACTGGAACCGCATCGCCGAGCTGCAGCAGCGCAACCGCGCCTGCCCGCCCCACCTGAAGACCTGCTACCCCCTGGAGAGCCGGGTAAGGGGGGAGTTTGGGGCTGCCCCGTCCCCGTCCCTGTCCCCGCTGTGTCTGGAGGCCGGTGCTGGAGCGCGGCTGGCCCCCAGGGCAGCCCCCTCAGCATCTCCCCCTCCTCAGCCCTCCAACTCGCTGGGCACCATCACCGACGAGGAGATGAAGACGGGCGACCCCAAGGAGACGCTGCGGCGCGCCAGCATGCAGCCCGCGCAGATCGCCGAGAGCACGGCCGCCCGCCGCAGCACCCTGAGCGCGGGCTGGGCCGGGGGCATCACCACCCGGCAGCAGCGCAAGCGGCTCTCGGATGAGTCCCACCAGGGCCCCGACACCCCTGAGGTGAGCAGAGACCCTGGGCCCACCGCAGGCACCCCCAGGAGCCGGAGGAACTGGGGGTGCTGCCAGGGACCTGGTTATGGCTGCGCATGGGGACCCCTGGGGCCAGTGCCTCCTGTGGGACAGGGCTGGCGCACGAGGGGGGGGCAGCTCCGAGCCCTTCTGCCTCCCCGCGTGCCCCCCCAGGCTCTGCTGCTGTCACTCCTCTCCTTGTGGTCTGCTCCCAGGGATGTGGTCCCACGGGCCTGGCCCCCAGCTGAGGTCCCCCCCCTTGTCCCCTCTCTTCCAGTCTAAGAAGCCCGTCAGCTGCTTCCCGCGCCCCCAGACCCCCCGGGACCGCAGCGAGCGGCGCAGCTCCCAGGTCAGCCGGCGGAGCGAGCAGCAGGCACCCAGCAAGCAGGCGAGTGGGGCCGTGGGGGCTGGAGAGCAGAGGAGGGGGGGCCAGGACCCCCCTGGGACCCCCCCCCCCATCCTGCCCAGAGCTCCTCACAGCCCCACGTCCTCCCCCGCAGGCCGAGAGGCGCCAGTCGATGGCGTTCAGCATCCTCAACACCCCGAAGAAGCTGGGGAACAGCCTCCTGCGCCGGGCCGCCGGCCGCAAAGCCACCCCCAAGAACTCGCCCCACGGCACCACGCGCCGCTCGCCCCGCATCGCCTCCGCCAAGTCCCCCAAGGGCAAGGTGGGCGGGGGGGGGGGGGTCCCTGAGCCCCCCCGGGGCGTGGGGAGGGGAAGCACAAGCTCACCCCACGCCCCTGCTATGGGGCACGTGAGCTGGAGAGAAAATGGCTGTGGGGCGCGGCCTCATCCCTGGCCCCGTTTCCGTGGGGCAATGGGACCGGGTCCTGCCGTCGGGGTGGGGTGGCCGTCCCCGCTGTGCCGTCGAGGCCGTGGGTGCAGGCACAGCTTCCTCCACTGCCCCCCCCCCCCCGGGGTGACCCCCCCCCCAACCCTCTGCTCTCTCTTCCAGGCCAGTCGCAGGGCGCTCAAGGACACCAAGTTCTGAGGTTCCCCAGCGCAGCGCCGCCAGCTCTGCCCGGACCCAGCCGCTGCCCCTCGCCTCTCCCTGCCAGCCCCAGCAGCACCGGGACCGGGAACAATGCCAGGGGTGCCTGGGGCCATCGCCCCCCCCCCCCCCCCCGACATTGCTCTGCATGCCCCAGTAACGCCGCTGAGCTGTGTGGGGGGCGTTTGCTCCCCCGGGCCACCTCCGTGCCCCTGCCCCGGCTCTGCTTTGCCCCAGGGCCACCCCCCCAGTCTCTGTGCATGGCCAAATCCTGCCCTGCCACAGGGGTTTGAACCCTCCCAGGGCTTGGGAGGGAAGGGGGGGGGGGGGGGGGGGGCTGGCCCAGCATCAGACTGGGGCAGAGCTGCCAGGGGTTTGGGAGCCCCTGGGGACCAGGGCGAGGGGAAGGGGACAGCCAGGCTGGGCAGGGCCACACACCCCCGGCGAGAACCTGGTTCCTTGCTGCCTGCTCTCACCCTGCCGGCACTCCTGGGGCAAGAGGAGACATTTTTAAAGTGTTTCTACTTGTAAATAAATTGTATTTTTCTCCTGCTGAGTCCTAGACTTGGTGTGTCCCAGCCCCGCTGCAGGGCCCGCTCTTTATGTGCGGCTGTGCTGGGTGGGTGCCGGGGGGGGGGGGGGCACGCACAGCTGCAGCATCCTCACCACCCCCTGGGGCTGGATCCAGATGTCCTGGGACCAGTACACAGTTGTACTGGTCCAATTTTCAGGGAAAAATGGGTGAAATCCTCCTCCTCCCTGCCACCGTGCCTGTGCCCGCCTGCTGTGCCGCGTTCCCTCCAGGCAGTGCTCACCTGGGGCCTCGCTGTTGTGCCCAAGCAGACGCAGAGGGGTTTTTGTTTTTTTTTTTTTTAGCTCTCATTTTATTCTCCAACAGCTCCCCTCGCAGCCTGCCCTTAAACCTCAATGCAGGAGCCTCCCGAGACAGCATTTGCACAGCTGAGCCCCCCCCTCCCCACATTCTCCCCGGTGCCGGGCTGGAAGCGACCTCTCCCCCCTGCTGCCGGGGCTCCTCGGCCGGCGGCTCCTGCCCTGGTGTCTCGGGGAGCCTGATGAGACGAGGGGCAGGCAGGACGCGCCCCGCCTGCCGTCCCCACCAGCCCCACCGACGCGGCTTCGGCCTCTCAGGCACCGCTGCAGGGAACCCAGCAGCTCCTCTCCTCCCTCCGTCTGCGGTGGGACCCCGCTGAAGGGGGTCGGTCCGCACGACCACCGCTACCCGCAGCTTCCCCCGGTCCCCCCCCCCCCCCGCACAGCGAGGGGTCTGTGGGGTCAGGGGGGGGCTCCGAGCCTGCTGCACGGCACCCGTGGTCCCTGCCCTCACTCCCCGCAGGTGCTGGCGTGCCGCTCCACCTCGGCCGGGCTGAACCGGAGCTCGCAGATGGGGCAGGGCACCCAGGCGCCGGGGGAGGACGGCTGCTCCACGTCGGAGTCGGAGTCGTCCTCGCCGCAGCGGGAGGCGTGCGCGGGCAGGAGCGCCATGCTGAAGCAGCCTGCGGGAAGGGGAGGTGATGGGGCTGTCCCCGAACCTCCGCCGAGCCCCTCCTCAGGGCATCATCCCCGACCCCTGGGGACGGAGCCCTGGGCTGAGGCCGAAGGCACCTCCGCCGAGCACTCACCCGAGCAGATGGGGCACAGCCCCACCTCCTCCCCTCCGCTGCTCTCCCCTCCGCTGCCGCCTGCCCTTGCCTGTCCCTCGCTGCGGCCGCGGGCTTGGGCTCGGGCTCTCCCTCCTGCGCTGGGCTTCCCCGGGGGAGCCGGCAGAGCCCTGCGGAGGTGCTGCAAGCTTAGGGCTCGCTGTGCTGTGTGCTGCCCCCCCCCCCCCATGAAGTGTGAAGGACCAGCCGCAGCCAGAAACCGGGGGGGAGCTGCTGGATCCAGCAACGCACCACGCGTGGCCGACCCTCGGGTGCGGGGAAGGAGCCAGCTTGGAGGCTCAGAGCAGCAAAATCACCGGGCTCGGGCAGGAGAAACAGGGTGGTGTGGGAGATTAATTACCTGCCTGCGGGGCTGTGAGCCCTCTGCCTGCTGCCCGGCTGCCTGCGGACCCTCTTTGGGGGTGCAGGGGCGTCCTGCGTGGACCCTGGAGAGCAACAGCCAGTGAGCCTTCCTTCCACTGCAGCGCCAGGGGCCACAAACACAGCACCCACGGGTAGGTGAACACCGGCGTGACACGGAACAGGCAGCAGCTCAGCAGCAGGGGCACAGCGCAGCCGTGTGCCAGGCTCTGCTGGCCCCCAGGAGCGTAGGAACCTGGTTGTTGGTCCCTGCAGGAGCACGGGGCAGGAGGAGACGGGGCCGGGCATCGCAGGGGATTTAACGCCCCCAAGGGTCCGAGGAGCCAGGGCTCTGAGCGCCAGCCCTGCTGTGGGGCAGCGTGGGGTCACCCGGATGGGACATCCTGCCCGGCACAGGGCTCACAGGACTCCCGTGAGCAGTGGGACTCACGGCCACGCTTCTCTCGGCCCAGCAAGGAGGGTGGCGCGTCCTCCCCCAGCCAAGGCAAACCACGGGATGCCCCCCCCAGGGCATGGGATCACCCTGGAGCTGCAGATCCCGGCACGGGATCCCTCCGGCCACGGGCAGGACGGGGTCCCTCGGGGCAGTTTTGGGGGCACGTGCTGCCTGTGATGATGTCCCTGCTCACCCGGTGCTGCGGGGCCTCCCCGGTCCTCAGCCGGCAGCTCGGGGCTGCTCCCCGGGGTGCTGGTGCTGGCTCGGGGCTTCATGGCCCGGCTCCGCGCCGCCGACAGCACCATCCTGGCCGGGCGGCTGAGGCGGGCCGGGCTCCAGGCGTGGGACGCGGTGCCCGGCTCCAGCTGCTGCAGGCGGCTCCTGAGCTGCTCCTCCTCCCTCGAGCTCCTGGGCACAGACAGCCACCGGTCAGCCCCCGCGCTCCCCAGCCGGGGGGTGCTCAGGGCGCCAGGCACCGCGGCTGGGAGACGTCTGCCGGGGGCTCCAGGCCTGGCCGCGCAGGGAGAGGAGGGACTCGGGAGGGCTCAGAGCTGACCCAGGTGGGTCACAGAATCACAGAATGTCCCTGGGGACAGGGAGCCGGGTCCTTCCCCTGCTCCCTGCGGTGTCCTCGGGCTCTCGGCTGCCCTAGGGACCAGCGTCACCCAGCGGAGCAGACCCCCAGGCTCACTGAGCCCCAGGCAGCACAGCCCAGGCTCCATACCCACCCCAGCCCAGGCTCCATGCCCACCCCAGCCCAGGCTCCACGCCCACCCCAGCCCAGGCTCCACGCCCACCCCAGCCCAGGCTCCACGCCCACCCCAGCCCCCTGCTCCGCGACCCCAGCCCGGGCTACTCACGAGCGCGGCTCTGGGGACAGAGTCCTGCAGAAGGCAGGGCTGCAGCGCCAGGGGCTGTCGGTGAGCTCGGCGCCCTCCTGCAGGACAAGGTGACGCCGGGGAGATGCCGAGAGCCTTGTGCCCACCCCAGACCGCAAGGGGAAGCCCCGGCACCCCCCACCCTGACATGGGTCCCCCGACAGCACCTACCGGTGCCGGGCGCGGGTCTGGCTCGGGGTCGATCGGGGTGCGCAGGCGGAGGAAGGAGAGCCCGAACTGGCCGCGCCTGCTGAAGGGCTGGCTGCAGGTGAGCCGCAGGCGGTCCCACTTCTGCCCCACTGCCAGCGCCAGGAAATCTGCTGCGGGGGGGGGGGCACAGAGGGAGGGGGGCTTCAGGGGCAGCCCCAACCCCTCCGCCCCCGCGCATTTTTTATTTTTATTTTTTTTTTTTTGACGGGCCGCCCTTCACCTTCTTTGAACATCCGGACCCCGCAGCGGTTCTCGCCCGTCCTCGACTCGGCCGGCGTCATCAGCGTGACGCTGGGCACCAGGGGGACGTAGGGCTGGCCGAGGGGCCACGAGGAGCGCCCCACCTCCACCTGCACGAAGGCGCAGCCGCAGTTACCTGCAATTTTTTTTGGGGGGGGGAGAGGCTCAGGGCTCGTGGGGCACCCGCTGCTCCTGCCCGGGGCTCGTGCGCAGCCCAGCAGGAGCCGCTCCAAGCCGCGGGGAGGTGCAGGGACCCTGCTGGGGGTACGGGGGGGGGGGGGGGGGCCAGGGGCCGAGCCCCCCGCCCTTACCGACGTCCACGTAGCCGATGGCGCTGGCTCTCTCCAGCTGCAGCTCCGCTCTCAGCTGCCGGCTGCGGTCCTGGGGGCAGCTGAGCCACGGCCGCCGGCCGTCACCACGCAGCAGGTTCTCCACCGGGTACCGGGGGTCCTGCGGAGGGCACCGCGGCACCGTCAGCGCCCCCCCCCCCCCGCTCCACCACGCGCACCCACCCCGTTCTCGCTGCTTCACGGAGCCGTGGGGGCAGCCCCGAGCCCCCCCAGCCCGCGCCCAGCCCCGCCGGGACCTGCGAGGAGAAGGACACCACGAAGCTGATGCGCACCGGGGCCATGGCGAGCGCCTGCGGGCGGCTCCGACACTGCGGGGCTCTGCTCGCCTCGAGGGCCTGGGGGGGGGGGGGGGCGGGGGACAGGCGCTGGGGGGGCGCGCACGGACCCCATCCTGCCCCCAGCCCCATTGCCCCATCCCAAGCCGCCCCCCCCCATTCGGCCCCCCCTTCACCCCCAGCCCCTCTGAGCCGCCCCCAGCCCCACTGCCCCAACCTGGAGCCACCCCCCCGTTCTGCCCCTCCACCCCCATTTCCCCATCCCAGAGCTCTCCCCCCCCCCAAGTCTGTCCCCCCCGTGCCCCCCCAGCCCTGGGTACCCCCCCAGCCCCATTTCCCCATTCCAGAGCCTCCCCCCAGTTCTGCCCCCCCCCACTTGTCCCCCTCAGCCCCCAGTGCTCCCCCCAGCCCCATTTCCCCATCCCAGAGCCACCCCCCCTCGTCCTGCCCCCTTGTGCCCCCCCAACCCCTGACCCCCCCCCTTCGGCCCCCCCCAGCCCTCGGTGCCCCCCCCAGCTGCCCTATCCCAGAGCTGCCTCCCCCCCCTTCTGTCCCCCCTCTGCCCCCCCACTCCACCCCCAGCCCCACTGCCCCATCCCAGAGCCCCCCCCAGTTCTGTCCCCCCCTCCTCAGCCCCCAGTGTCCCCCCCCGAGCCCCATTGCCCCATCCCAGAACTGCCCCCCCCGTTCTGCCCCCCCAGCCCCTCTGAGCTGCCCCCAGCCCCACTTCCCCCCGCCCCATTTGCCCCCCCAGCCCCACACCCTCCCCCCCGGAGCCGCCCCCCCCCAGGAGCCGCCCCCCGCCCCGCACCGGCCCCGCCGCCGCCGCCGCCGCCCGAATTCTCCCGCCCAAACCGCGTGGCCCCGCCCCTCGCCCCCCCGGCCCCGCCGCGGTGGCTGACGGGACTTGTAGTCCTGCGGCGGCGCCGCGTCACCGCGCCGGGCCCTAAGGGAGCGTCTGCCGTGAGCCGCCCCCGTACGGAGGCGGGGGGGGAGGCGCGGGGCGGCCGCGCACTGCGCGGGATCGGAAATGTCAGACGGTCCCTTAGCGGACGGCCCGCCCCTTCCTCCTCCTGACTGGCCGCGGGGGCAGCGGCGCGCGTGGCGATTGGCCGAGGGGGCGGCGGTGTGGCCGCTGATTGGCTGGGCGGCGGCGGAAGGAGCTGGCTGCCGGCGGAGGGGAGGGGGGAACCTAGAGGAGCGGGCGGGGGGGGGGGGCAAGATGGCGGCGGTGCTGGAGGTGGAGGTCGGCGGCCCCGGCGAGCGCGACGGGGAGGAGGTGGGGGGGGGCTGGGGGGGCGTTGGGGGGAAATCCTTCCCGCTGAGGGCCTGGCCCAGGCTGCCCTGAGGGGCTGGGGGCGCCCCAGCCCTGGCAGTGCCCAAGGCCAGGCTGGGGGGGGGGGCTGGGGGCAGCCTGGGCTGGGGGCAGGGGGGGGCTGGGGGGGGTTGGGGGGGCTTTGAGGGCCCTTTGGGGGTTTGGGGGGCTGGGGGGGGTTTTGGGGGGCTGAGGGGGGGCTTTGGGGGGGGCTCGGGGGCTGAGGCGGGGCTTTGGGGGGGGCTCGGGGGCTGTGGTGGGGCTATGGGGGGGGGGTTGGGGGCTGAGGGGAGGCTGGGGGGGACTTGGGGGGGCTTTGGGGGGCTCAGCGCCGTGCTGAGGCTCCCCTCTCGTTGTCCCCGTGGCACCGGGCTCTGCTCGTGCGGTGCCAGCCGGGCGGGGGGGGGCTCGCTGCCCCCCACTGACACTCGCAGCCCCCCCCCCCCCCCCCCGTCTCCTGGCAGCAGGGCAGAGCGCAGGGAGCCGCGTGGGGCAGCCGGGAGCGAGGTGCCCGCAGCCGGGGGGGTTCCTGCGCAGCCTGGCGGGGGGCGTCCCTGCCCCGGCCTCGCTCCCCGGCGCGCCCCGAGCCCCGTCTGTGCCCGTGCTGGCTGCCCGCCTCGCTTCGCCGTAAGGCTCTGGGGCGCTGAGGCTTGTGCCCGGCGAGGCGGGGGCAGGCAGCTGGGCGGCTCGCGACCCGGACGTACGTCCGACCCCCGCAGCGGTGAGGCCGTGCCTGCGGAGCGCCGGGAGCCCGGCCTCACGCACCCAGCGTCTGCTGCTGCCCGGGCAGCTGAGGAAGGGGGGGGATCCAGCCTCAAACGCGGCGCCCCCGCGCCTCCCAGCGCGCGTCGGCCCCTCCGCGGTGCTGCCCGCCGCGTTTCCGAGGCGCTCGCTGGTGGCTCTGCGGGGCAGCAGCGCGTGCCCCCGGCCGCCCTCGTACGGCGGGGACCGGGCGTTCCCAGAGGCTCGGCGAGCGGCTGGGGGCTGGGGGCAGCCTGCACCGAGGGAGGGCCTGCCTGGGGCTGCGGGCCTCAGAAGCGAGGCGCCTGGGTTTCGGCCTGGCGGGAAGGGCTCGGGGAGGCAGCGCGGAGGGCGCCGGGGGACGGCGCTGGTTTCTGCTGGAGGCGCCGCGGGGCGCGGGCGGCTGATAAGGAGGCGCATGCAGGGAGGCACGCCGAGGGCCGCTCCCGTCCCTTTGCTCCCTCCCACAAAGTCCACGTCCGCGGGCGGTGCCGAGCCCGGGGTGCTGGAGCGAGCCGGGGCCTGGCGGCAGCGCCCGCCCCGTCCGTTGTCCGAGCGCTCCTCGAGGTCCTGCAGGCGCGGCACCGAGCTGTAGAAGCTCAAGGAGCGTTTGGACAACGCTCTGAGACGCAGGGGCTGGTTTTGGGTGGTCCTTTGGGGACCCGGGAGTCGGACTCTGACCCCTGCGGGTCCCTTCGGACCTGAGCTATCCCTGCGGTTCCGGGAAAGGCTGCGCGCACACGCTGCGTCTCCGGGGCGTCTTCAGAAAGCCCGCTTGTGGGCGTTGTGAAACGCTCTCCTCGCTGCCGGGCTCAGCCTCCTCCACCGAAACTTCGCTTCTGTTCGTGCGTGAAGGGGCACAGAGCTCTTACACCTGCAGCTGAGCTCCTCGGGAGAGGCCGAGTACCCTCCGGGTGCGTGTGCCCGTCGTTTCCCCGGGCCTTGGCAGCGGCTGCCCGGCGGAGCTCTGCAGTTACCCGTTTTCTTGCTGCGCCAGCGTGGGGTGAAGGCTGTGTGCCGTGCTCGGCGTGCCGTTAGCCCTGCCGGCGTGCCGTTAGCCCTGCCGGCGTGCCGTTAGCCCTGCCGGCGTGCCGTTAGCCCTGCCGGCCCGTAGCAGGCTGCCCTCAGGGCGCTCCGGCCCCAGCCCCGCAGGCGGGTGCTGAAGTCAGCGGCTGCCGGCCCTGCGGCCCCAGGACGCTCAGCGGCGTAACGGGGGTCAGGGCTCCGCACCGCGTTTTCCCCGAGGGAAATACCTCCGGGACGTCTCAGCGAAGGTTTCGTGCTGGCTTTGGGGGGAGTTAGCCCCCGCTGGAAGCTTGGAACGGCGCGGGGTTCTTCCGAGGGCCGTGCTGCCACGCCTGAGGGCGTTAGCCCCAGGTTTCTTCCAGCCGTCGCCCAGAGAGCTTCGGGGGTGGCGGGGGAGACGGAGGGACACATCCGATCGCGTCCTGACTTTAAACAGAGCGGCTGCAACCTTTCTCAAAGCAGTGGGAGGAGCTCGGGCCGGCCGCTCCAGCGGGACCCGCGGATGTCGCCCACCCGAGGGGCCAGTGCTCGGGACCCGGAGCAGCTCCTCGGACGCTTTGGTCCTCTCGGTGCTCTTCCTCTGGCTGACGGGGACGCGACGGGATCCGAGCGCTGGGCGCTGAAGGGAGGCACGCGCAGGCTGGAAGCGGTGGGCGCGCGTAAGGGTGGCAGCAGGCGCGGCCGGAGTTGCCGGCGCTGCGTGTTGCCGGAGCCAAACCTGCGTTTCCGTGGTCAGGGCGGGTGCTGCGGGGCAGAGCAGCGGCCTGAGGCCCCTCGGTTCCTGCCGGGACAAATAATTCGGCGTACGCGCGGCGGCACCGGGGCCGACGCCGCTCTGGGAGGCGGGCCTGTGCCAGCTTCGCAGCGCCCGGACCGAGCCGCTCCCTGTGCCCGGACCACGGCTCGCTGCTTTTGCAGGTTTTTGGTTGAAAAAGTTCCCGAATCGCCCCTTTTCCGCAAGAACCAAAGCCCCAGCGCGGTCTGCCCCACGCAGCGTGTTCTGAGAGCCGTGCCGGGCGGCGCTGGGCCAGGGGGCTGCGGGAGGATTTGGGGGTCCTGGTGTTCGGCCTCGGCTTGCCGCTGCATTCCCCTCCCGCCTTGCCCTGTCCCCTCCCGGGGTGTTAAAGGACGGGCAGTGACCGAAGCTGCTGGCCTCTGAGGCGGCTGCTTTGGGAGCCGCTGGGCTCCCGCTGCTCCCGGCCAGCGCCACGTCGCCACCAGGAGCTGGGGAGCCCGAGTCGGGCTTTCTGCAGATCCAAATTTCTCATCCACCCGAGCCCCTCGGGGACCGCACCTCCCGCGGGTGTTGCGCGGGGGCGAAGCGCGGCCGCACCGCTGGGGCTGTGCTTTTCCTGCCTCCCTCTCCCCGGGCCGCAACGAGGGGGCCGCGGGGGGACAGCGGGGCAGCTGCCGAGGCCGCGATCGGCGCAGCAGCCGCCAGCCAAGCGGCACGCCTCCGCCGGGGCAGGCGGGGTGAAGTCGGAGCCGTGGGTTTTCGTTCGCTCCCTGCTCGCGTTAAGGCTAGGGCGCGTGCTGTGCGGCCAGGAAGCCTCCCCGGAGGCCCGATGCCTCGGAGCTCTCTGGGTGGAGATCTGCAGCCCTGGGGGAGAGCCGAGGGGCCCCCGCCTTCAGCAGCGCCGTGTTCGTGCCTCTCGCCGGGGGAAACTCGGGAGCCTCCGTCCCTGGGTGGGGTGAGGTGCGGGCGCTGCAGCCGGGAGCCTCGTGCAGGGCACGCACCTCGGGGGGCTCCGCGTCGCTTCGTCTCCTGGCTCCTGGCCCCGAAGCACGGCTGCCGCCAGCACCCTGCGCCCAGCCCCGTGGTTTCAGGTTGTGCCAGCCCTTCGTCTCCTGTCGCCGGCGACGGCGTCGCCCGCCTCAGGCTGGTGGTGCCGAGCCTCTCCTGTCTGATAAGGCAAAAGCTGCCTGCAGCGCTCGGGAGGAGCTTTCAGCAACGGCAGCGAAGCTAAACCTTTCTTTTCCCCCGGCTGGTTCCAAAAACGTCTGGCAGTGGCTTGCCCCAGGCGGTGCCGGCTGCTGGGGCTTTGGGCCCCCTTCCTTCCCCCTTTGGTCCTGGCGCGTGCTGGGGTTTTCCCTCTGTGCCCAGAGGCTCCCGGGCGGGCTGTGAATGGGACAGGGCAAGGGGCAATGGCCACAAAATGGAGCCCAGGAGGTTCCGCACCAACATGAGAAAGAACTTCTTCCCGGTGGGGGTGATGGAGCACTGGGACAGGCTGCCCAGGGAGGTTGTGGGGTCTCCTTCTCTGGAGATATTCAAGGCCCATCTGGACGCCTCCCTGGGCAGCCTGCTCTAGGGAACCTGCTTTGGCAGGGGGTTGGACCCGATGATCTCTCGAGGTCCCTTCCAACCCCTTCAATTTCGGTGATTCTGTGACTCGAAGCGATTCCTGCGCTGCCTCGGTGGTCGCGTCGAGGGTTGGTGGCTTACAGCCACCTCTCACTGCTGGGCTTTCCCTCGTAAAGGTCTGGTCTTTTGGGAACACCCCTGCGGGCTCGAGGAAGGGCCGTGCCATAGCTCAGGGGCTGCTGTCTCTCTTAGCAGGCTGCAGAAGCCAGGTGCCGCCCCAGGGTGACGAGCAGTGAGCAGTGAGCAGTACCTGCACGGCACCGCTGGCTCACGGCGGGCACGAAGCTGCAGCTCTGCTGCTTGGGGGAAGGAGGCAGAGGAGGTTCGAGGCTGGGGTTGCTGCTCCCGGACTTCAGCAGCTGATCTTCATCTTTTCTTTTCTTTTTTTCTCCTCTCCTTAGGTTGACCTTTCGCACTTGTCCCCAGAAGAGAGATGGAGGTGAGTTGGTGTCGTAAGGAGGGTCTGTGCCGAGAGCTGCTCCTGCCTGGAGCCGTCGGCAGCAGAGCCCCCGGTCACCGGCTTCAGAGCCGTGGTCAGCCTTCCCCGGGCAGTGCGTTTTGCTAGGGGGAAGTAGGAACCCGCTTTAAAGGCGGTGCTGCTGGTTCCCCTCCAGACCGGTTGCTAGCTGTTCTTCTACCTCGTCTTGTGGCCGAACCGATTTCAGTCAGCCTCGCGCTGCAGAGCCCACAAGACGGGTCTTCTCTCAGCGTCCGTTTACCGAAGACTTCTTAAGATCAGAGAATTTGCCATATTTGTTGGGTTTGGATTTTTTTCTAACTTGGGTTTGTTTTTTTTTTTATAACTTTGGATTTTTTTTTCTAACTTGGGCTTAACTTTCAGCTTTAAGCTTCAGCTTAACTTTCAGCTTTTGAGACTTAAGACTTAGTTAGCTTTCTTGCTCGAACTTAACTTTCAGCCTGAGACCACGCTGTAAGGATGTAGTTGTGCCTTGTAGCCAGGCAGCAGCACTGAAAGCAAAGGAACCGCAGGTGTCAGTAGAGCGCCGGGCTGTGGCAGTCACTCGATCTGGGATGCAACAAGAGCTGGGATCGCCCAGGGCGGAGGGAGAAAGCCATGGGCTGGGGTTTGAGCAGGACTGAGGGAGGTTTTGGCTCCGTCACAGTGACAGCGCACACGCTGCTGCTGCTGCGTGGGGTGGGTTGTGTGACACACACACACACGCACACACACACGCCGCTGCCCGTTGGGTCCCGTGCAGCAGCGTGACGTAGGTCAGCCTTGTTCACACCAGGGTGAGCTGGGTGGTCCTCTGGGCTGTCGGGGCGTAGAACAGCTGGTTTTAGGGACATCTTTTTCTTTCTTTCTCCCCGGGATGGCAACGCAGCACCCGTACCCCTGCGTTCCTGAATGCTGCCCTCCAGTACGGTCCTCCTGGCTCTCCTGCACCAGGTGCTCGTCAGCCCTGCCGTGCCGTGCCGTGCCGTGCCACACGTGGCCCGCGCCTGCATGCCCCTCAGTTGCCTTCTCGCTCTTGTCGCAGGGTGGAGCACGCGCGGATGCATGCCAAGCACCGCGGGCACGAGGCTATGCATGCCGAAATGGTCCTCATCCTGATCGCCACGCTGGTGGTGGCGCAGCTCCTGCTGGTTCAGTGGAAACAGAGGCACCCCCGCTCCTACAACGTAAGTGTCTCCGAAATAATCCATTTTATCTCCGTCCTTCAGCTGATGGGAGGCGCGTCCGTGCTTTTCTCCTGTTGTCTGGTGGTGAAATGCCCTCGTCTTCCCAGCAGCTAGAGGGATTCCAGCTAGGGATGAGGGTGAATGCAGCTGGAGGCCTGAAGCCTCTGTTGTGAGTGCTGTCAGTGACCCGGCACGGTGATACCGGGTAAAGGAGCTAGCAGATCTCACATCCTGTCCTAATAGCAGCGCAGGCAGGAGCTGCGTTTTGTCGAGGCTTCCCCACGAAAGGCACGGCCTGCTTGCTGAGGGCACCCCGGGTTTGAAGCTCCTGAGCTGCTCCTGGGCTTGCCCGGCAGCGCTGTCTGCTGAGCAGCCCTGCCGCTTTCCGATGCCGTTGCCCTGTGTCAGCTTGCCAGGAAGGCTCCGGGGCTGTGCCTGGACCGGGAAACGAACCTCACCTGACTTTCTTACCGTAATGAACGTTTCCAGGCAATACTCGTAATCCTCTGTGAAACCGAAACCAGACCCGTTTGCCTGTTCCCTCCCCAAATCCCCCAGGAGCCCAGCTGCACGGCAGTGCATCCGGTTTCGGGAATATTTGGTGGGGCAGAGGCAAGCCTGAAACTTGGTGCCTAAGGGGGCTGTGGTTAAAATGCTGGGAAGCCTGAAGAGGCAAAGGTTCACGTAGCCCTCCGACAAGATCTAGTCAGGCAGATCAGCTCCCCGTGCCTCTTTCCTTAGCGGTGCTCCTTCCGTGTTCTTCCTCCAGCTCTAGCCCTGTACTGTCACAGACACCTCACTGCCAGCCGGCTGTTGCTGCTGACTCCCTTCAGTCAGGCTCTGAGCCTGTTCCCTGGGTGCTGGCGGCCACCAGCCGAAATTCCTGCGCTCCCTGTCACTGTTCAGTGCCCTTTGATGCCGGCAAGAGCGAGGCTGCCGGAACCGCTGGGGTGCTTCTGATGCCCGGTGAGCAGCGAGCCAGCGTAACGCGCCTTTCCTCCGCTCTCGCAGATGGTGACCCTGTTCCAGATGTGGGTGGTGCCCCTGTACTTCACAGTGAAGCTGTACTGGTGGCGCTTCTTGGTCATCTGGGTGCTCTTCTCAGCCGTCACAGCTTTCGTCACCTTCAGGGCAACCCGAAAACCTCTGGTACAGACGACGCCCAGGTTCGTACGAGCATTTCTGGGAAATGTCCTCAGCCTGAGGGAAGCGTTACAGAGAGTCCTTTCACGTTTCGCTGCCACAAACCACGGCCTCAAACTCTGCAGTTCGCCCTGTTCAGCAGCACCTCAGGGGCTTTTACTCACGGTGTGAGTTACCCCGCTGGAAGCTCTCCGTGGAGCTGCCATCCCCCCCAAGCCAGATCCGTGTCTTGTCGGAGCGGGCGGTGGGAAGGCAGGCCCCCGCGACGCTCCAGGGGGCCTGGCAGTCTCACCGAGCGCATTCCTGGTGTGACACTCACTTGCCTGAGGCCATCGGGATCCTGAGGTTTCTCGGTTGGAAGTCAAGACCGCGAGCTGCCATGGCAGCAGCAGATCTGTAGCCTGAGTTGGAACTTTAAGCCTCTGTTTGCCCATGGGTGTGGGTGGTTGAAACATCTGACGTGGAAAAGTGAAACTCTTCAGGTGCTCGATGCAGCTCCATTCGGGAGAAACAAGGCAGTCTGACTCTTGTTTTGCATTTTTACAGGCTGGTTTATAAATGGTTTCTGCTAATATACAAGATCAGCTATGCCACTGGAATCGTCGGGTACATGGCTGTGATGTTTACGCTTTTTGGTCTTAACTTATTATTCAGGTGAGTGAATCCTCGGGGCCCGGTTCCCAGGGCAGGGGATGTGACAGACCGTGGGGAACGAGGCGTTGTCTGGGGTTCCAGAGAAACAGTCATCTTAGCAATCTGACTGATGTGGCAGGAGGCCAAAGAGACTTTCAGGGTGTCCTCTCCCTGCGTGGTTGTGATGCTGAGGCTGCTCAAGAGCCCTGCTTCCAGCAGCGATGCTTCCCCTGGCTCTGTGCGTGTCCAGCCTGGGGCAGCAGTGAGATGTTCCTGATGACCAGGTGCCTGCAGCAAGCAGCCAGCCCCGATGTGGTAGCAGAGGACCTTACCCCGAGCCATCCTCCATTTCAGAGAGGTTAATTTCTTCTGGAACGATGCGCAGGCCTGGCAACTGCCTGCAGGGCTGTGGAGGTGTTAACTGGGGGCTTATCTGGAGCCGATCTGGTGCATGTTAGAGCTGGGGAGATGGCTGCAGTTGCTCATTTCAGGGGCAGGTGAGGGAGACGGGCAACAGATACGAGCTGGGATGTGGCCCCCACAGCATGCTGGGGACGAAGCGGATGAAGTGCCCCAAGGGCAGGGGCTGGCACTGTGCCTGGAGGCACGCAGACGGCTGCTGCAGGGGACTGGTGGCGGTGACACGTGCTCACCGCCTGTGACTGCTCCTGCGGTGGAGCCACGTGTGCTGCAGCACTGCTGGGCTCCTCTGGTGCGCTGGCCGTGTACCCCTGCGGCTGCAGGAAAGCCCTAGATGTCATTCGGACTCTTCTGTTGTAGAATCAAACCAGAAGATGCAATGGACTTCGGCATCTCCCTCCTCTTCTATGGTCTTTACTACGGGGTCCTGGAGCGGGACTTTGCCGAGATGTGTGCAGATTACATGGCCTCGACGATCGGGGTGAGTTAAGAGTCCTGTCCTGCTGGCCACAGTCCTGCCTGTGAACAGGAGGGCCTGGAGCAGGCTGGTTGCAGCTGCAGCTTTTGCCTCCCCGAAGCGGGGAGGTGCAGGAAGCTCTGCCCCAGGAAGGGCTCGCTGAGGCAGGTGCCTTGCTCGCTGCGCGCTCTCTGGGTCCGCGGCCAAGGTGCCCGCGTCAGGTTTCTGACATGAGTCACGCTGGGATCCTAAGAGATCCTGCTTCCCCAAGGACCAAGTCTGTCCCATCCCCAGGGGCACAAGAGGGGAAGGATCTGCTTAGTCCCCCCAGACTCCTGACAGATATTTGTCTGAGCCTTTAAAATCTCCCACTGCTGAGGAGTGCTGGTGTTTCTGGGACCGTGTCGCAGGCGCACCAGCTCTTTTTTGTAGCCACAAGGGAAAGCTTCACTCCACAGACGTCTCTGTGGCTCGTACCCACCGCAGCCCGGGCTGTCCCTGCGGGCGGAGCGGGTGTTCCCACCTGCCCGTAGTGACGGCCTGAAGTCTGCAGCCCGCTCACCTAGTGCCAAAGAAAAAAGTGAACCACAACACCCGTGGGGTGAATCGTGTTCCCACGTGGCTCTGCTCACCTTCCCCTTCCTCTCACTGTGAATTCTGCTGTAACCCAGCCTCCTGGGTAGATCTCCAGCCGTTTGTCTCTTCCCTGAACTCCCAGTGCTCACCCCTGCCTTTAACTTGTCCTGCCCGGCCACCACGCAGTCCTGGCCGCTGTCCCCTGGTGTGCTGCGACACGCTCCCACCCAGAGAGCCGCGAGGGCCAGCTGGGCCTCTTCAGCTGTCTCGGGTCAAACCCACGACCTGCAGCTTGGGGGGATTCCCCCAGCATGGGGGGTTTGCAGAGACGGGGCTGCGGGGGGCTGGCAGGGCGCTGGGACGTGAAGGGCTGCGCAGTGACTGAGCAGCGCCGTGTCCCGTTGCAGTTGTTTCCCACAGCTGGACCTGTAACAAGGTTTTTAAGCCCAAAAGGCTGAGGCTGGATGCCTGGAGCGCTGGCCCAGCCCTCCCTAAAGCTTAGCTGCGCCAGAGGGGGGTGTCAGACGTGCGCCCCCCCCTGTGACCAGCTCTCCCTCTGCCCTCGCTCAGTTCTACAGCGCCTCGGGGATGCCCACCAAGCACCTCTCCGACAGCGTCTGCGCCGTCTGCGGCCAGCAGATCTTCGTGGATGTCAACGAGGAGGGGATCATCGAGAACACGTATCGCCTCTCCTGCAATCACGTGTATCCTTCTGCTCCGGAGCCAGCGCCTCGCCCCGCCGGCTTCCTGCCACCGCTCGTCCCAGCCCCTGCCCGGCACCAAGGGGCGCGTGTGCGGGACACCGGGCGGTTCTGCTGCGGTGGCAAAGGATCCTCACGGGGGCGGTAGCTGACCTGGCACGGAAAGGCAACGTCCTGCGTGTCCCTGGGGTTGTTGCCTTGCTGCCTCCTTGTGCGTTGCAGGCTTTGCTTCCGCTTCTCCCTCTGCCCAGCTCCAGCAGTCCTGGCGTGGAGCTGGACCTCGCTGTCCCCCGAACGGAGCTGACACGTCTCCGGCAGGGCTCCGCGGGCTGTGTGTCGCCCTGGCCCCGTGTCCGGCCCCCCTTGGAGGGGACGTGTTGGGAGAAATCGGCAGCCCCCGGCCTTGTGCTGGCAGGGCTCTGGCGCTGTGCTTGGCCAAGCTCCAGCAGCATCCTGCCCACTTCCTCCGTCCCCACAACTCCTCCAGCAGCGCCGCGTGCGGGGCTCCCAGCGCCCTGGCAGCTGATGGAGGTGAAGTCAGTTGCAAAAGTGGAAGCCCTGACAGCTCACAGGGCCCTGGCCGGGGGCAGGTCAGGGGTTTTTCTAGCTGTGACTCAGTGGTGGAGCCGGGATGTTCTCTGGTACTGCCCCCCTGACTCAGAGCGAGGTGGTTTCCAAACGGCCTGAGCAAAGGTCACTGGCGCTTGTTGCCTCACGTTGGGGGCTGTAGGCAGTTTGGAAATGCCTGCGGCCTCAGCAGCTGTGCGGTAGCCGTGCGGGCGGGTTTATGGCCGCAGGAGGACGCGGGGCAGAGGCTTCTGCTGCGGGGGCTGGCGAGGGAGCGGCTCCTGCGCTGCGCTCTGCTGTTAGCCCTGCTGGCGCTCCCGGGGGGCGATCTGCTTGGCCGGTGACAGCCTCGTCCGCGCGGGCGTCCCTGTTCGGGGGAACCGGCCTTCGCCGTGCCACGCGGCTCCGGTTACAGCCACGTCACGTCTCCCTGCGACTTCTCGGAGTTGTGCTTGGGCTGGGCAGGGCCCTGCTGCCTCTGCTGCTGTGACGGCACAACCGACAGCTGGCGGTCGGGTGGTAGGGAAGCGCTACGGACAGCGGTACGCCATCGCAGCTTGGTGTGTGTAGTGTTTGCAGAGCAGCCGCTCCCCTGGCTGTGGATGCCCGGAGGTTTCCCCGCGTGTCCCCGCTGCGGGCTCCTGCCCTCCTCTGGCTGCCAGGCGCCGGCAGGGCGCAGCTTCCCCGCAGCTCACCCCTCACCATGCCTCCTCCGGCCCCGCGCTGCGAGCCCCTTCCCGGGAGGCGAAGGGTCTTCTAGGAAAGCTCTGCGTTGGGCAACGCTGCCGTCCTCGTGCCGCGTGGGTGCTTCCTGTGCCCTGCATGTGATGTGGTGGCGATTCCTTCAAGCGTGACAGAGGCCCCGTTTCCTCTGTACTCGGTCGCGGTCCCCCGTCCCCAGGCAGTTCCCTTAATGTGCCGCCCCCCAGGTTTCACGAGTTCTGCATCCGCGGCTGGTGCATCGTCGGGAAGAAGCAGACGTGTCCGTACTGCAAAGAGAAGGTGGATCTCAAGAGGATGTTCAGTAACCCGTATCCTTTCTCCACGGGGGAGCCGGTTCCCTGGCTTCTGCCCCGGAGCTGGGCATGGCACGGAGCCACAGGAGCATCAGGGGAGCTGGGAGGGTGCGGGTTTGGGTGAGCTGCTGCTGCTCCCTTGTGTGGGAGGCAGGAGCCTCCCTCCTGACGGTGTGTGGCAGCTCCTGCTCGGGCTGCGCTCCCCTCGTGCCTCCCCAAGGCTCTTTAACTCCGTTCCACGCAGCTGGGAGAGGCCGCACGTCATGTACGGGCAGCTGCTGGACTGGCTGCGCTACCTGGTGGCCTGGCAGCCGGTCATCATCGGACTGGTCCAGGGCATCAACTACATCCTGGGCCTGGAGTAAGGGAAGGCGGCGGGCAGCCTGTGGAGCCACGCGAGGCCGCGGGCCGGGGGCAGAGGACAGCAGCCGGCCGGATCCGTCGCATCTCGGCCGCCCCCGAGCACCGCAGCACCGAGGACTCGTCCCCGGGGCGACCCCCAGCCAAGCAGCTCCCGCTAGGGCCCCGGGGGAGCCTGGTTTTTTAAAAGCAGTTATTTTAATGAGTGTATTTAAAACTTTCTATCGCAGACGAAGAGACAGCTTGTCCCGTTTCCCAGCCCTGGGGCTGTGGCCTGCTCCTGCAGGAGGGAGGCCGTGCTGCCGGCTCTCGGCTTGGGGCCGTTCGTCTCCCTTCCCTGCCGCGCTGCTGTGGCGGGGCAGCAGGAGCAGCCCAGGCTCTGCTGGCTCCGTGCTGCAGGTGAGGAAGGGCCAGGGACGCACATCGAGGTGCGGGGCTCGTCTCCCTGCCAGCTGCCCTCCTGCTTCTGCGGCAGGGGAAGGCTGGGCCCGTGCACTGCGTGGCGGGGAGGCTGGCACCCCGGGGAGGCGCAGGACTGCGGGGACACCACGCAGGATGCAGGGGACACCACGCAGGATGCGGGGACACCACGCAGGAGCAGAGGGACACCACGCAGGACAGAAGGACACGCGGCTGCCCAGGTGCCGTGGGCTGAGCTCTTCCCCAGCAGCTCCCCGCCGCGGGTGTACGGGGAGGGAAGGAGCCGCTCCTGCACCTCGCTCTGAGCGTGGTCTCGGCCGGTGCCCCCCAGCCTCTCCCTGCCTCACCCTTTTGTACGCTCCCCTCTTTTCTACGTCCCCCCGCGCGTCCCCGTGCCCCACCAGGGCTGGTGCCGTCCTCAGCCGGCCGGGATGTGGGGCGGGGGGGCCCTTCTCCCCCTGCGCCCCGTTGGTAGCGGTACGCGGAGCGGGCGAGGGCCTCGTGCTGGCGTGTGGTGACGCGGGTAGGGCCGGTGGCAGCGGCGTGCGGTCACGCTGGCAGAGCGAGGCCTCCCCCGGCCCCGCGGGTTTGGCACGGGGTCTTCCTCGTGCATGCGGGGATTGGGGAAGTGGCTGGCGCTGCGGGGGCTGCCCGCGGGCCCTGCTGAGTCCTGGGTTTGCGTAGGGCGAAACCGCCCCGCGATGTGCCAAGCACGCGGTCGCGGGAGCTGATGTGGCACGGGGATTTTCTCGCTCGTCCCGCCTGTGCCGCGGCCAGGTCGCGTTTCCTCCTCCGTCCCCTGCACCGTGGGGACGCAGCGGTGGCTTCCGCAGCCTCCTCCCGGGCGTTGCCCACGTCGGGCAGCCCCAGCACCCTGCCCAGCACCCTGCGAGCGGTGGGAGCGGGCTGGGCGGCGCCGAGGGGGCTGGGCTGCAGCCCTGGTGCCCGCAAGCACGGCAGGGAGGGCGCAGCCGCTGGGCTGACCGCGGGGGACAGGCGGGGTGCGCGGCGCTTGGCAGGCTCTGGAAGGAGCCCGGCGCTGTGACCGTCACCGCGCCAGCGCTGCCCTTCCGGGAGGTGTTAATAAAGAACGCCAGAAAACTCACTGGGTTTTTCGGGGCTTTTTTCGACGCCTGTCGTTGCTCCGCCTGGGTCGGGCGGCTACCCTGGCTTGAGGGTTTGGGTCCCTGGCCCAGACGCGGGGCCGTGCCTTGGGATGTGCAGGGGGCAGAGGCCCAGGGGCTTCCCCCCTCCCGCTTGTCCCCGTGCCTGTGTGCGGGGTCCCTGCCCCGCCGCCCGGGCTCCCCCCAGCCCCAGCCCCTGCTGCCGCCAGCGCCGGGCTCGGAGCGCTCCGTGCTTTGCTGGGGGCTTTGCTCCTGCCTCCTTACGAGCAGAGGGGCTGCGCCGAGCCGTGTCCTGGCCTCTGCTGTCCCCTGGGGCTCAGTGGTCACCTTCCTCCTCCTCTGTCCCCCTGTGGCGGGAGGGACGAGTGCCAGCGTGCAGCTGTGGAAGCCACCTCCGACCTGTGTCTCCCTGGGAAGTGCCAGGGCTCAGGGCATCCCCTCCTCCTCCTCCTCCTCTTCCCTGGGCGAGGAAGAGGAGCCCGGCTGCATCCCCCAGAGACCCGCTGGGATGGGCTTCCCCTGGCGCAGGTGTCCCCGCGTCCCCACCCCGCTGCCTCCTGCCCTCCCCGAGCCTGGGGGGGCTGGAGCCGGCCCGGGGTGGGGAAGCCCCCCCTGCTCCCTGACCCCTTCCGTGGGGCATCGGGGCCATCTGTGGGGTCAGTGGCCTTGGCACCGCTTCAAACGGTGCCAGCGCTGGGGTGGGGACGCTCCCTGGTCCCTTTCGCTCTCGTTTACGGGAAAGGGAGAGGGACAGCGGGAAGGAGGGCAGGCCCGGGCCGTGAACCAGGGGAAAGGGCAGGGGGACACGGCCGCGGCCGGGATTCTGCGTCCCCCGGGCTTTGCCCACCTCCCTCTGCCCCCACGCGGCTCAGCCCAGGCCCTTCCTTGCCCCGAAGCCCCCAGCTCAACCCAGGGGGCTCAGGGCTGGGGTGGGAGCCGGGGTCTCGCTGTGCCGGGCTGAGAGCGGCTGCAGTGCAGGTTGCTGCCTGCGAGGGACCCCTGAGGGACCCCCGAGGGGCGCACAGTGGGAGATGGTGCCCGGGGCTGCCCAACTCCCCCGGGTGGTGAGGGCACAGTGTGGGGACCGGCCTGGAGCCCCCTGACACCACCGCGAGGCTCGGCCCCATGAGGCGGGCAGGGGCCGGGGGCACGGGGCAGGGGGCACAGGGCATGGCCAGGGCGGTCGGGGGGCAGCTGGGGACAACGGGGGGATGCGGGGCGTGGGGGACATTGGGCACAGGGTGGGCATGGGGCATGGGGGACGCGGGGACATTGGGCATGGGGACATGGGGGACATGGGGACATTGGGCACGGGGCGGGCATGGGGCATGGGGGACACGGGGACATTGGGCACGGGGACATTGGGCACAGGGGACACGGGGACATTGGGCACGGGGACATTGGGCACGGGACGGGCATGGGGCATGGGGGACACGGGGACATTGGGCACGGGGTGGGCGCGGGGTCCCGGTAAAGGAGGGGCGCGGGGATGCGGGGCCCGTGGGGCTCAGGGATGCGGGGCCCGGGGATGCCCAGCCCGGTGCGGGCGCGGCCGGGGGCGGCTCCCGGTGAGTCACGGCCGCTGCCCCATAAAGCGCCCCCGCCGGGCGCTGCCGCACGATGGCTCCGTGCCCCCGCTCCGACGGTGCGGCCGCTGCGGGACCGGGCGGGCACCGGGGCGGGGGGGGAGCTCCCAGGTGGCCGGGAGGAGCTGCGGGGGCTCGGGGATGCCGCCCGGTGCCGTGCCCGGCTGGGGGGGGCGCGTCCCGGCGAGCCCACTCCGGTGCCCGGCGCTGAGCCCCGTTTCTGCCCGCAGGCCCCCCCGGGCCCCGTGCCCTCCTCCTGCTGCCGCTGCTCTGCTGGGCCGTGGCCTCCCGCAGCACAGGTAAGCGGGGCCGCGGGGGTGGGGGGCCAGGACCGGCCCCTGCCTCTGTGCCCCCCCCACCCCGGGGACCGGGGAGCAGCCGTGTCCCTGCCCCCCCGTGGGACCCTGCCCTCCGTCCCGCCCTGGGGACCGGGTCTGGGGGCAGCTCCTGTCCCACACCCCGCTCCGCTCCCCCAGCTACCACGGCCCTGCAGCCCCCCCGCATCACCACCCTGCGGATGCCAGCAGAGCACCCCCGCCTGGGTAAGTGACCCCCGCGGGGACTGCCTGGGGACAGGGGCTGCGGGGAGCCCGTGCTGAGCTGGGGCTGCGCCCCTCATCCTTGGGAGTGGAGGGGGGGTCGGCTCCCGCACCCCTGCAGCTGGGGCTTGGGTGCCCAGGAAGGCTCTGCGGGGGCTTTTGGGGGGCGGGTGAGGTAGGGGCTGTTCCCACGGGGCCCCCCGGGGATGGCATGGGGGGGCTGCACAGCAGGATCGCTGCCACCGCCCCTGGTCCCCAGCCCATCTCCCCCCATGCGCAGGCTGCGGTGTGAAGATCTCCTGCGAGGCCGTGAGCAGCCTCCCCGACCTCACGCTGCTCTACTGGCTGGGGAACGGCTCCTTCATCGAGAAGCTGCACCCGGACGGGGCCGTGCACGAGGGGATGCTGCTGTGAGTACAGGGGGTCCCGGGGCTGCGGGGGCACCTGCGGGCAGCAGCGGGGGGCTCGTGGCAAGGGGCAGCTCCGGCCCTGCTGGGGGTCCGGGGGCTGGGGGTGCCCGGGGGTGGGTGCTGACGGGGCCCTTGCTGCTCGCCCCGCAGAGAGGAGCCGCGGGGCTCGGGGGTGGTCCTGCGCCGCGACCTGCTCTTCAGCTCCTTCAGCGCCCGGGACCTGCGCACCAACTTCACCTGCGTGGTGCTGAGCCCCGTCGGCCTTGACACCAGGGAGGTGCGATGGGGCCCCCCGGAGCCGGCCCCCACCGAGAGCAGGGGACCGGGCTGAGACCGGGCAGCAGCTCGTGACGGGTGAGAGCCCCACGGTGCGGGGCAAGGGCTGCCCCGGCCGCATGGGAAGGGATGCTCCGTGGGACCGGCGTGGGGGGAAACCCTCCTGCCCCTGCCCGGAGCTGCCCCCAGCCCGGCCCTTGCCGGACCCTGGCTGGCCGCAGTGCGGTGGGCTCTCACCCTGCCCACCCCCAGCTCAGGAGGCTGCTGTGGGGGCTCTTTGCCCAGCCCCAGGGCTTCGGCCCTGCTCTGACGGACGCAGCCCCGCTGCGGGGCTCCTGGTGCCCCTCGCCCCCCGGGACCTGCCCGCAGCAGGTTGTGGGGCAGCAGGGATTCATTAAAGTGCATTGAGGCTGCCTGGTGTCACCTGTGTGCTGGGGGTGCAGGGGACACCCGTGGGGTGAGGAGGAAGGCGAGGTGCCCACGGTGCCGGCAGAGCTGAGTGAGTGCCGTGCGCTGCTCCATGGGGCAGCCCCCGTCCGTCCCCTCTGCAGAGCCCGATCCTGGGCACTGGGGGCTGAGGCGGTCGGTGCCAGCCAAATCCCTGCTCCTGAGCCACTGTGGAGGCTCCCCAGAGAGGGGAGGAGCCCCCAGTGCTCCCCATGCCCCCTCGCAGGACCCGGGGCAGCACTCTCTGGGATGCTCTGGATGCAGGAGGGTTGGCGAGGGAGCTGGAGAAGACCCTTCGCTGCCGCCCATGCAAAATGCCCCCAGTGTGGGGGGCCACAGGAACCCTGCTCGATGCCTCCATCCTACAGCAATGCTTTTATTTCTCTGGAAAAGCCAGGAAAAGGCTTCCTCCAGCCTCTGCTGGTGTTCTAGGGCCACCGGAGCATCCTGGGGCTGGTGGCACCGCTCCTGCTGGAGCAGAAAGCATCCGGAAGAGGAAAGCGTAATCCCGCAGTTTCCATTAAATGTGTTTTCACGTTTCTGCCCGATTTTCCTTGTGGAGGTGCAGCACCAGCATGGTTGGGTTAGAGGCATCCCACGGCTGCCAGGGCTGTGGCTACCAAGAGGAGACCCCAGAGGTGTGGGGGTTCCCTGGGACTGCTCATGCCTGGGGGGGGGGACAGGGAGTTAATGACCGCCGGAGGGTGCACGCACGGTGCTGGCCGTGGGAAGGGGCTGGGGGCTCGCCTCTTACCTGCGCTGAAAACACACGGCTGCTCCTTGCACCTTTTCTCTGTCAAAGAGACCAACAAAATCTGTGCACCACCGCAGTCTGTGCCCCTCGCCCCGACCTGGCCATGCCACAGAGGGCCCCCACTGCAAACCCCAAGGGAGAGCAGTTGGGAGTGCGCAGGGATGCGCAGGGAAGACCTGGTCTGAAGGCGAGCTCCCCAAGCTCCCCGAGCTCCTGAAGCTCCTGACACGGAGCTGTTGCCTTCACCACAAGGCTCCCCTTCCCCTCACAGAGCCGGTGGCACGGGGCCCCCCGCTCTCCTGCGGCCAAGGCTGGAGGAGCGCGGGGAGCGCGGCGCCTGCCCAGGGCTGTGCCCCAGTCCCAGCCTCCTGGTGGCACCCACCCTGCGGGCTGCCCTTACCCTTCACAAACTCGCAGTTGTAGGTGCTGCGCGCAGCCTGGGAGCGGAGATGGATGAAGTTTCCGTCTCTGTCACGGGTGAAGTTGGTGACCTTGAAGACCTCAAAGGGTGGGATGAGGACTTCATCCTCACCAGGGTAGAAGGAGAAGTTCCTGATGGGGACACTGTAGCAGGTATCCATAAAGAAGAAGGTTTCCTGGCCAAAGGACTGAGCAACCTTCTTCTGGAGGGAGGCAGAGGTGAACTGGCCGAAGCGGACGGTCTGGTGGAGCTGGGCTGTGAAGCGGGTGCCTTTGATGCCGCGGTAGACGCGGTGGCAGTTCTGGCCCTGGGCATCCCGCAGGGTGTGCAGGGCCTTGGTCAGGAGGAAGTGCAGCGTCTTGAAGGGGAAGGATTGGAGGTAGTGCTCACGGGAGCGCCCACCCTCGCGCACGGCCACGTTGAACTGTCGGTACAGGTCCCCCTCGGCAGTGTACGCCAGCACAGCCACCGCCTGCTCCTGCCGCAGCACCAGTGGGCGGGTGGCACGGCCCCATCGATTCCGCCACTCCGTCACTGCACCTCTCCAGCCCTCCGCATAGGCAGGGCTGGCGAACTCAGTACGGTTCAGCTCCTCCAGCTCCTTCTCCATCATGCGGCTGCAGCCCTGGTACTGGTCATCAAAGGAGCTGAGGACCATGTCCATCGCCACCTCCTTGATGGCATCGAGGTCTCGCTTGCTGCCAGTGGCTGAGGTGCCGAACAGGCTGCTGGCCAGCAGCACCCAGCCCAGGGCGAGGTGCTCCATGTGCAGAAGGACCCCGGTGCCCAGCTGCAGACCCACAGGTCCCCCCCGGCCCAGTCCCAGCAGCCCTGGACCTGCAGCGAGTTGTTACCTCTGCTCTGCTCGGTGCGCAGGACACGTGGAGCTGCCTGCTGTGGCTTTTTATAGCAACCCCTGCCTGCGTCCCATGGGCTATTTATATGCTGGCCCCCCATGACCGCCCAGAATAGCTGCTGCTGCCCAGTTGTTGCAAGTGTCTGCAGGGACACAGTCAGGAAATTCCCCTTTAGCAGTTTCCCCTTGCTTTAGTGTTAGTGCGGGTCCCAGTCCCACGGGTGTTTGTGGTGGTCTTGCCCTGATGGACAGCTAAACGCCACCACAACCGCTCTCACAAATGGCTTTGCCTTTTCCCAAGGCAGGAGCAATCCACCTGCCTTCCCCAGCCACTTCCCTCCATGCACAACGGGGACTTCCCACAGTGCGCAGAGGCTTTGAGCAGGACCTGGATGGCTGTCAGATCCTCTGGTATTAACTAGCCAAGTGGCTTCTGCTAAATTTGCATCCCAGTGTTTCCATGCCCCAGCACCCAGTGCCTGTAACACAGGTTTTTAACGGTCCCTTACACCTTCCAACCTCTCCAGGGGCTCGTGGGTGACAGGGGATGTAATACACCCAGTCAATGCCGTGCCTCTTGGTCTAGGGGGTTACAAGGTTATTTCAGAGGTGACTCCCATTGCAGGGTTCGATTCTCTCCGGTGTACCATGACGTCATAGACCTTGTCTTTCCAGGCCCCAGATGGTGTTTGGGGCAGTGGCATCATTTACCAGGTATGTTTCCAGCCACCCAGTAGTTGCTGCTACCACGGTGAGTATGTAGTGCTTGCCTTGGAGGGTTGGTAGCAGTGGTCCACTTGCCCAGGTGACTTTCTTGGAGGGATGCCTTCCCTTCACACCCAACAGGAGTTGCCTCCAAAGGCTTTGTCAGTGCACCCTTCCCAAGAGAGGGATCCCAGCTGCTTGGCTTCCCTGCCCTCTAACTCCAGGCTATTGGCACCATTACACCAGCATTGGAGAAGCCAGGAGACAATCAGAGACTCACGGAATTGTAGGGGTTGGAGGTGACCTCAGGAGATCACCGGGTGCACCCCCCCTGCCAAAGCAGGTTCCCTAGAGCAGACTGCCCAGGTAGGCGTCCAGACGGGCCTTGAATATCTCCAGAGAAGGAGACTCCACAACCTCCCTGGGCAGCCTGTCCCAGTGCTCCGTCACCCCCACCGGGAAGAAGTTCTTTCTCATGTTGGTGCAGAACTTCCTGGGCTCCATTTTGTGGCCATTGCCCCTTGTCCTGTCCCCACAAACCACTGAAAGAGGTTGGCCAAATCCCTCTGTCTCCCACACTTCAGGTATTTATAAACATTGCTAAGATCCCCTCCCAGTCTTCTCTTCTCCAGGCTGAACAGACCCAGGTCTCTCAGCCTTTCCTCACAGGCGAGATGCTCCCGGCCCCGTATCATCTTTGTGGCCCTCCGCTGGACTCTTTCCAGGAGATCCCTGTCTTCTTTGTACTGCAGAGCTCAGAACTGGACACAGTACTCCAGGTGAGGCCTGACCAGGGCAGAGTAGAGGGGAGGATCACCTCCCTTGACCTACTGGCCCACTCAGACGCTCCCGAACCACCACTCCCTCATCAACCAGGGGGGAGATCTCCACTTCCCAGACTCTTTCTCCTCCCTCCAGGGTCCAGGAATCCCGTGGGAAAGTCTTTGAAGCAAAGACCGAAGCAAAGAAGGCATTCAGTATCTCTGCCTTCTTAGCGTTCCCCGTTACCAGGATACCCCCCTCATTCAACAGGGGACCCACATTATCTCTAGTCTTTATTTTACTGTTTACATACTTTAAAAAAAATCTTTTTATTATCCTTTATCTCTTTTGCAAGCTTCACCTCCAGGTGGGCTTTAGCCTTCCTCGTCGCGTCCCTGCAGGCCCTGACAACACTCCTATACTCCTCCCAAGAGGACAGGCCCTTTTTCCACACTTCATAGACCTTCCTCTTCCTTTTGATCTTGTTGATGAGCTCCTTGCTCATCCACGCAGGTTTCCTGCCCCCCCTTCCCCGATTTCCTACTCTCCGGGATGCACCCATCCTGAGCTTGGAAGAAGTGCTGTTTAAATGTTGCCCAGCTCTCACAAGCACCCTTGCCTTCTAGCAAACTAGCCCATGAGATACCCCCAAGCAGGTCGCAGAAGAGATCAAAGTTGGCTCTCCGAAAATCCAGGGTAACAATCCTGCTTTTACCCTTACTTCTTCCACCAAGTTCCATCTTGAACTCCACCATCTCATGGTCGCTGCATCCCAAGTTGCACCCAACAATGTGCTCGCCTGTACAATGGCTGAAATCCCTTCATACACCTTGCAGCTCGCCCAGGAATAGGGATCAGGTGATCCTGACTTGTTTATGATTTCTGTCTCTTCTTCCTCCTTTTTTTTTTTTTTTTTTTTTTTTTTTTTCTTTGTGATGTCCCTGCTGTAGATTAGCCTGTCGCTTCTATTTCTGCTTCTCCCTACCAGAGCCTCTTTGGAGGAGCTTCTTCCCTTACTAAAGGAGCTGACTTCCTCTTCGATTGTTTCATCTTGACTAAAGGGGTGACTGCGACTGTTGAGAGCTGGCCCTGTGGTTTAGCTACCATGTCTGTTATCGGGTCGTCAGACCCAGAGCCCTCCTGCTCCCCTTGAGGGTGCTGGGCAGCGCCAACCACTCTTTGGTAGGGCAGGCCAGGCCCCAGCACACTGCAGCCAGCTGGAGGGAGTTCTCCAGCATTGCTGGGGCAGGGCATACGTCTTCCAAAATTTCTTTCAGTTGTTTAGGATTTCACCCTTGTTCAGGGATGAAGTTCAAAACCATCGGAGGAGACAGCCGTGACAGGTACCTGCCCGTACCCTCCCACACACCCTGCCACCTGCCAACACACTGCCTAGGGGCAGATTCCTGAGTGGTATTCGTAACTATTTGTTTAACCTTAGGAAAAAACAGAAACCTGCTCTGGACACCTAGCTACAGGATTATGTTGGTTTCCCACAGACATGCAAAGTACTCAAAAGCTACTGTAATTAGCCTATAGGGACAGGAGGAGGAGGTACCATTCCCTATATCCTCCACCTATTGACTTCCAGAGGAGATAAAAAGAGAAGTTGTTGATGTTCTCCAGGAGATAGTTCCCAAGGTACAGAGGTGACCGCAATGCAGGGCCTGAATACCAGATGTAGTGCAAGGCCAGTGCTTTAGTGGTGGTTTTACCCTGCTGGGCAGCTGAGCTGCACCACTGCTACTCTTCCACTCCTCAAAAGGAAAGGGGGAGAAAATACTATGAAAAGGGTTCAAGGGTTGAGATAAGGATGGGGAGATCGCTCAACTGTTATTGTCATGGGCAAAACAGAATCAAAACAGGGAGATTAATAAAATTTATTACTAACAAGATAGAGCAAACAAAAAAAACACTCCAACACCTTCCACCCATGCACCTCTTCTACCTCCTCCCGCTGAGCAGTGCAGGGGAACGGGGAATGGAGGCTGCGGTCAGTCCCTGACGCTTCGTCTCCGCCGCTCCCTCACGGTCCCTCTCTGCCCCTGCTCCCCATGGGGTCCCTCCCACAGGAGCCGTCCTTCCCGAGCTGAGCCTGCGGGGGCTGCCCACAGGCAGCAGCTCCTCAAGAACTGCTCCCACACGGCTCTGTCCCATGGGGTCCATCCATCCCCCAGGAGCAAACTGCTCCAGCACGGGTCCCCCACGGGCAGCAGCTCCCCCCAGACCCCTGCCCCTGCGTGGGCTCCTCTCCACAGGCTGCAGCTCCGGCCCGGGGCCTGCTCCTGCGGGGGCTCTCCATGGGCCGCAGCCTCCTCCAGGCCACATCCACCTGCTCCAGCGGGGGCTCCTCCACGGGGGGGCTGCAGCGTGGAGATCTGCTCCGTGTGGGACCCATGGGTGCAGGGGGACAGCCTGCTCCACCAGGGGCCTCTCCTTTTCCCTTTCTTCGGTCTTGTGCCCAGAGGCACAAGCAGCGTCGCTCATGGCCTGGCTCTGGGCAGCAGCAGGTCCCTTTGGAGCCGGCTGAACCTGGCCCTTATCTGACATGGGGCAGGTGCTGGGCTCTTCTCACAGAGGCCACCCCAGCAGCCCCCCACTACCAAGACCTTGCCAATAAAGATTTACAGAACAGCAAACTGAAAAAAAAGCACTAACGCACAGCTTTTAACAAGCCCTCACATATGATAAATAGCAAAAGAGAGAACACGGCACAGGATCACACAAGATCACACAGGAAGATATTAAGAGCAAACCAGACAACATCGTGGCCAGCAAATCAACAGGTATGTTCGACAAATATGATCATTGTAAGCTCCCTCTAAAGCACTCTGTTCAAATTTCTTGTTATCTCCACCCCCTGAGCCTCACACTGGGTGCCAAAAGGCAGCGGTGGTTTCACATCGATGTCTAACTAAAAACCACAACTGCTCTCTCATTGCTCCTCAGAGACAGAGGGGAGGAAGAAAGGATGACCCAAAAGAAAAAGGCTAAGGGGTTGAGAGACGGATAATTTAAAAGCAAAAGAAAAAGAAAAGAAAAGAAAAAAAAAAACCAATCCACACAGAAGCAAAGAGAAAACAATTATTCTCTACTGCCCATCAGCAAGCAATGTTCAGCCGCATCTTGGGAAGCAGGGCCTCAGTACACATATCTGTTGTTTGGGAGGAAAGACCTCTCTCAATTACTTTTCAGTGGTCTTGGGAATCTAGAGAGATCCCAGTCTATTGGAAGATGGCAAATGTGGTTCCAGTTTTCAGGAAGGGCGAGAAAGAAGACCCTGGTAATTACAGACCTGTCAGTCTCATTTCAGTGCCTGGTAAAATCATGGAGAAAATTATTCCAGGAGTTATTGAAAAGCACCTGAGGGACAACGCAGTCACTGGTCATAGCAAACAGCAGGTTCATGAGGGGAAGGCCCTGCTTAACGAACTAAATTTCCTTTTATGACAAGGTTACCCACATAGTTGACCAAGGGATGACAGCTGATGTAATCTTTTTGTATTTCAGCAAAGCGTTTGATACGGTTTCTCAAAGTATCCCTCAGGACTAAATGTCCAGCACACAGCTAGACAAGTACCTAATGCGATGGGTGAACAACTGGCTGGCGGGTGAGGCCTAAAGGGTGCTAGTAAATGGGGTTACATCAGGCTGACGGCCAGTTACTAGTGGGGTTCCCCAGGGCTCTGTTTTGGGGCCAGTTCTCGTCAATGTTTTCATAAACGGCCTGGAGGTAGGACTTGAAGGCATACTAAGTAAGTTTGTGGATGAGACTAAATTGGGAGGAGCAGCCATTGCTCAGGGATGGTGCCCCCAGGGGTTTGTGGATGTGGTGTGCATGAGGGGTGAGTGTGTGAGTGCTGTGTGTGTGCAGAGAACTTCAGGCTGCACCTGACCATAGTAGACCCATGAATTGGGTGAGGGGACCGGGGTCCTCCTTCCTTGCACACTGTCATGTACCTGCAGAACTCCAAGTTCTTCAGCCTTTGTGGTGGCTTTGACAGCCCAAGGAGCTGTCACATTGTGGCCTACTCTGGCTCATAAGCAAGACTTAGGCAAGTGCAGGAGTAGAGCGTACCCACCACACCAGTTCACAAACCTACCAGCTGCTAGGTTCAGGTTATCTTCTTGGAAGTGAGCTTGCAGTTTGATAGTAGTTCCTGCACTTTTACCATTATCAATTCTCTCCGCCATCCCACTGGGAGATGCTTTAGACAAAACCAGAAACACCATCAGGAGATATAGCCATAGAAATATGCTGGTTTTAATATTGAGGATTTTCAAAATATTCAAGAGCTATTGTAGCTTTTGGGTCCTTGAAATAGCCTCTCCTGAGATAGTCTATGCCAAGGACGCACGGAGCATCCGGGCCAATCACAATACGGTGCTTTTGCCACTCATTCCCAGTTAGACTCACTTCAGCCTCCAATAAAGTTCACTGCTGGGATCCCCCCGTCACTCAACCGTCACTCACCTGAAGTGTGAGAGACAAAGAGATTTGGCCAACCTCTTTCAGTGGTTTGTGGGGACAGGACAAGGGGCAATGGCCACAAAATGGAGCCCAGGAAGTTCCGCACCAACATGAGAAAGAACTTCTTCCCGGTGGGGGTGACGGAGCACTGGGACAGGCTGCCCAGGGAGGTTGTGGAGTCTCCTTCTCTGGAGATATTCAAGGCCCGTCTGGACGCCTACCTGGGCAGTCTGCTCTAGGGAACCTGCTTTGGCAGGGGGGGTGCACCCGATGATCTCCTAAGGTCCCTTCCAACCCCTACAATTCTGTGATTCTGTGATCTTCCTTGAAGGCATACCTTTCTTTCACACCTGACAGAAGACACCTCCAGAGACAAGCCTTGTGCTTCTTTTCCAATTGCTTTGTCAATGCCCCCTTCCCTAGCGAGGGATCCCAGCTGCCTGGCTTCCCTGCCCTCTAATTCCAGACCATTGGCTTCGGTGTCCCAGCACCGGAGCAGCCAGGTGACAAGGTGCTCACCTGGACGATGACTGAAATCTTTTCACATATCTTGTAGCTCATGCTGGAATAGGTATCGGGTAGTTATTGATGCTCTTATGATACCTTCCTCTTCATCTTCCTGTTCCTCTGATGGCCCAGCCACTTTGGAGCAGCCTGCCTCATCTTCTTCTTCCTCCCCAGTCTGCATGGGAGTTCCTCTGTGTTCTAAACGAGCTGTGTGAGAAGCTAAGTTCTGTTTTTGCAGTAGAGAACCAGTTTTCTGTATTCAAAGGTAGTTGTGTAGTCATAACAAGGAGAAATGCTAAGTAGATAAGTGGACAGTAGAAGGCCTCACTCTTCCAAAAGAAGGTGGAAGCTTGAGAAAAACAGGATGAGCAGTGTGAGAACAGTAAAACAAAGATCAAAAGTTTTCAAAACATAAGAAAGGAAAAAATAAAAAGGAAAAAGGAGAAATTAAAGGGTTGATCAAAAAAAAATGTACATGTATGGTATAGAGGAGCATCGAGTAGCTTGTGAACCTGTAGTACTCAGCCAATGAGGAAACAGGGGAGAAGATCAGGCGTCGGGTAGTAGGAAATAAAAGGTTATGATATTATTATTTATATTGTATATTATTATTATTATTTTATGTTTACTATAATGCTCTCCTAATTGGCAGGACGCCCGCCATTGCAATCGCAAATAAAATAGCTTCACAGAAGATCCTGTCTGAAGAAAATTATTGAGATTTTTCTCACAGCTGACTTTCTCATCCATTGTTTCATCCTGCATACAGGGTCAAGTGACACCAGCACAGTTTGATTCCCTGGCCCTGCCTTGGGGCCTGTCATAGGGGTTGTAGTGGCTGCAGGACCCATCACAGGAGTTAGAAGGGCCTCGGGGCCTGTTGCAGGGCTTGGAGTGGCTGCAGGGTCTGTCACTGTGGTTATAGTGGCATTGATTGCAGCTCGGTAAGCATGGGCCAAGCCCCAGCGTGTTGCAGTAATTTTTGTCTCTTTGGCATTGCCAGGGTGATGACACACCTTTTTCAAGCATTCTGCCAGGTTTTTAGGATTCTGCAGTTTTTCAGGGGTGAATTTCCAAAGTGCTGGAGGTGCCCACTGCTCTAGATGCCTGCCCACATCCTCCCACACTCCCTGCCACTCATAACCATCCTGCCTCAGGACAGGTCTCTGGGTGGCATTCCTAAGTAGTTGTTTAACCTTAAACAAAACCTGGAGTGCATTCAGGAGACATTACAATAAGAACATGCTGGTCTGAACATCCCAAGGACATACAAATTTTGAGGAGCTATTGTAAGTAGCCTGGGGAAGAAAAGGGAGGTGAAGGAGAAAGGGAGATTGAACAGGTGGGGAAAACATCTCCCCCTGTCCCCTCCATAGACTTTCCCTGAAGAGAAAAGGTAAATAGTGTAATTATTAATAGTTTCTGAGATATGGTTTCCGAAGTATGGAGGTGAGGGCAATACTGAGCAAAATACCAGATTAGTCTCATGACTAGCAATTTTATCATATCATAAGCCAGTGTTACACAGTACAGCAGAATAATAACCTTAAACCAGCCCCCAGAAATGATAAACAGCACGACAGGGAACACATACTGTAAGTAATGTGCCATATAACTCAATTCAGAAAACAAGCACAGCAGACCTGAGATTAAAAAAAAATCAGCATTGTGATTAGCAAATATTAAACTGATGTAATGCTTACAACAATTTTGTTTTAACATGCTCTGGTCAGATCTGTCCTTATCTCAACCTTTTGGGCCCCATGCTGGGCACCAAAAGGACTGTTGTGGTTTAACTGGCCGGCAGCTCAGCACCACACAGCCGTTCGCTCATGCTCCCCCCAAAGTGGGATGGGGGAGAGAACTGGGAAAAAACAAAAGTAAGAGCTTGTGAGTTGAGATAAAGACAGTTTAATAGGACAGAAAAGAAATAATAATAATAATAACAACAACAACAACAGCAATATCAAAAATAGTAGTAGTAAAAATAATAACACGTACAAAACAAGTGATACACAATGCAATTGCTCACCACCTGCTGACTGATGCCCACCTCATTCCTGAGCAGTGGACCCCCCACCCCGGCTAGCCGCCCCATATTAATTGCTCAGCATGACCCCAGATGGTATGGAATACTCCTTTGGCCAGTTTGGGTCAGCTGTCCTAGGTCTATCCCATCCCAGCTCCCACTGCACCCCCAGCCTGCCTGCTGGCAGGACCGAGCAAGAAGCTGAAAAGTCCTTGGCTTAGTATAAGCACTGCTCTGCAGCAATTTAAGACAGTTTAAGAGAAAGAAAATGAGAAAGAAAGACAGAAAATAAGCAAGCAAGGGAACGAAAGAAAGTGATGCACAAAACAATTGCTCACCACCTGCTGACCAATGCCCAGCCTGTCCCTGATCAATGGTGGCCCCTCAGCCAGCCCCCCCCAGTCTTATTTTTCCACGATACCACATGATATGGGATATCTCTTTGGCCAGTTGTGGTCATCTGTCCTGGTTCTGTCCCCTCCCAGCTCCTTGTACACCCTCAGCCTGCCCGCTGGCAGGGCGGTGTGAGAAGCACAGAAGTCCTTGGCTCTGTGTCAGCACTGCTCAGCAACATCTAAACCATCAGTGTGTTATCAGCACTATTCTCATCCTAAAACCAAAGCACCACACCGCACCAGCTACTGTGATGAAAAGTAACTCTATCCCAGCCAAAACCAGGACAAGCCAGTGTCAGTTCCTGCGGGAGCCCCTCTGCATTGAGGGCTGCAGAGCCAGCACCGCACCTCTCAGCACCCATGGGACTGGGACCCACACATGCACTAGAGCATGGGCAACTGATGAAAGCAGATTTCCTGTTGGTTTCCCTGCAGCCATTTGCAACAACCCAGCAGCAACTCGGTGGTCATGGGGGGCTGGATCTTAAACTGTCTGGGGGTTGCTATAAAAAGGCAGAGCAGCCAGCTCCACGCACCCTGCAGCAGCGCTGAGCCGTGGGTCCTGCGTGCAACAGAGCAGAGGTAACATCTCACTGCAGCACCTGGGCTACTCCTGGCACAAATGCTGTGGCCTCAGAGGATGTCAGGGCTGCACGGGGGAACCCATGTGTCTGTGGTGTTTGATGCAAGTAATTGGGCTGGAGTCTGGGCTGGTATCAGGGTGGGGAAGAACCAGGTGGCCGTGGCTGGGGACACACACTGCAGGTGCTTCCCTCTGATGCCAGGGTGGGCATGGGTGGCTTTCAAGGTGACCCCGATGCATCTGCTCCGCTTCTCCCTGCAGCCTCCTCCGACCCTCCACTTGCCCCGTAGCAGACGCCCGTGCCCTGTCCTGCCGCACTCAGCGGCTGAGCTCAGCTGGTTGCAGAGGACCGGGTCCTCCGCTGCCTGGGGCATCCCCGCTCGTGGCTGGACACCCGGAGCTTCCCGCACATGGAGCAGCTTGGCCTGGTCTGGGTGCTGCTGGCCGGCACCTTGGCTGGCACCTTGGCTGCCAGCAGCACCCGTGAGCAAGACCTCGGCCCCATCAAGAGGATGGCGATGGACATGGCCCAGAACTCCTTTGATGACCAGTACCGGGGCTGCAGATACAAGATGGAGGAGGAGCTCAAGAAGCTGTACCACACTGAATTCAAAAACCAAATCTATGCGAAGACCTGGAGAAGAGCAGTTCAGAAGTGGAAGTATCAATGGGGCAACTTCAACCACCCGCAGGTGCTGCGGAAGGAGCAGGCAGTGGCCGTGCTGGCGTACACTGCCGGGACAGGCCTGTACAGCCAGTTCAACGCGGCCGTGCGCGAGGGTGGGCGCTCCCGCAAGTACTACCTCCAATACTTCCCCTTCAAGACGCTGCACTTCCTCCTGACCGAGGCCCTGCGCACCCTGAGGGATGCCCAGGGCCACAACTGCTACCACGTCTACCGCGGCGTCAAGGGCATCCTCTTCACGGCCCACCTCCAGCAGACCGTCCGCTTCGGTCAGTTCACCTCCACCTCCCTCAAGAAGGAGGCTGCCCAGAAATTTGGCCAGGACACCTTCTTCTTTGTGTACACCTGCTACGGTGTCCCCATCAAGCAATTCTCCTTCTACCCTGGTGAGAACGAAGTCCTCATCCCACCCTATGAGACCTTCAAGGTCGTCAACGTCACCCGTCAATTCAGCAGAAGCATCATCCATCTCCGCTCCCTTGTCGCGCGCAGCACCTACAACTGTGCGCTGCTGAAGGGTAAGGGCAGCCCGCAGGGTGGGTGCCACCAGGAGGCTGGGGCTGGGGCACAGCCCCGGGCAGGCGCCGCGCTCCCCGCGCTCCTCCAGCCTTGGCCGCAGGAGAGCGGGGGGCCCCGTGCCACCGGCTCTGTGAGGGGAAGGGGAGCCTTGTGGTGAAGGCAACAGCTCCGTGTGGGGAGCTCGGGGAGCTTCAGGAGCTTGGGTAGCCTTGGGAGCTTGGGGAGCTTGAAATAACGTGGAGCTGTGTGGAGGCATGGGGGTGCGTACAGAAGGAGGAGCAGGAGGACCAAAGAGGGGTTAGGTTTGGGGTATAAAAGGGCCGGTCACACTTAAACGAGGGATGGTCAGTGTTTGTCTGGCCAAGCCCTGCAGTCTGTCCTATCGTCTTATTTCTCTCATTAAAGCTTTTCTGTTTGCACGTTCGCCCTCTTTGCCATGTGTACGCGTGCTGAGAGGACTACATGCCAGCTCCTGGCGAGGCCTCTGTGTGTGTGAGCGAGCTTAGTGCCAGCTCCTGCAGCCAGATACATTTTCCATTCTCTCCCCAGTCCTGCTGGGGAGGAGGTGAGCAACCGGCTGTGCGGTGCTGAGCTGCCTGTAGGTTAAACCACAGCAGGCCTTTTGGTGCCCAGTGTGAGGCCCGAAGGGTTGAGGTAACGACAGACCCAACCGGAGCGTGCCAGAGAGAACAGCCCTGCGTGGATCAGCCCACAACATGGCGCTGCCGCCGGCACTGGGCCTAGGGCCGGCTGCGGGACTGGTGGTAACAGTGCACGGAGGGGCCAGGGGCAGTGGCAGCCCCAGAGGAAGGAGAGGTGACCCTGGGTTTGTTTAGAAGTGGCGACACGATGTCTGGGGTGACCTGGCCCCCAGCAGCTCCCTGTCCTCAGCTTCCCCAAGCTGCTGGGGAGCGGAAGGAGCAGCTCCGAGCCAAGAAGACACCCGGAGAACATCCCCTGCCATCTTGTCTACAGGGACAGAACAGATAAAAGTGCAAAACCAGGGCAGCTCAGAGCCAGTGCCCTGCTCTGCACCTCAGGGCTGCCCAGCTCCCTGCAGGGGATGAGCCCTCACCCAGGGGGAGCCACCACAGCGCTGGGGTACCGGTGAAGTCCCTGCAGCGCTGCGGACATGGCAGGGAGCAGGGGCTGGAAGCAGGGGACAAGACAGAGCTGCCAGCCTCGCGTGGTCCGGAGCCAAGGGCAGCATCTCGCCCCTCACAGCCTCGGTGCCCCTTGCAGTCGCAGGGCTGGGGATGGTCCCTGTGTCCTGTAAGCTCTGCACCAGGGCCGGTGTCCCACCAGAGGGAGGATGAGGGGAGCTTGGCCATGCCCTGTGGCTCGGTGGCTGGGGCTGCTGTCCCCGTGTCCCTGCAGAAGTGGCACCGTGGAGGTGACCACTGCAGGAAGTCCAAGCAAAGACATCCTCAGCCTTTGGAGGGTGCAAGCAGTGCAAGCTGAGGTGAAGTGCCCAGGCTGGGGCTGATGGAACATCACAATGGAGGTGTCCATCCCACCCAAGGGGCTCCTTTAGCAGTGGATGAATCGTGGCTGTGGTGGTTTTACTCGGGTGGGCAGCCGAGCTGCACCTCAGCTGCTCTCTCACTCCTCCTCAAAGGGGAAGGGGCAGAAAATACAATGGAAAGGACTCAAGGGTTGAGATAAGGACAAGGAGATCACTCAACAACTATCGTGACGGGCAAAACAGACTCAGAGTAGGAGGATAAGTAACGTTTATTGCCTATTACTAACAACCTAGAGAAGTGAGAAACAGAGGAAAGAAATCAAATGCACCTTCCGCCCATCCACCCTCTTCCACCTCCTCCCCCTGAGCAGTGCAGGGGAACGGGGAATGGGGGCTGCGGTCAGTCCCTGACGCTTCGTCTCCGCCGCTCCCTCACGGTCCCTCTCTGCCCCTGCTCCCCATGGGGTCCCTCCCACAGGAGCCGTCCTTCCCGAGCTGAGCCTGCGGGGGCTGCCCACAGGCAGCAGCTCCTCAAGAACTGCTCCCACACGGCTCCATACCACGGGGTCCATCCATCCCCCAGGAGCAAACTGCTCCAGCACGGGTCCCCCATGGGCGGCAGCTCCCTCCAGACCCCTGCTCCTGCGTGGGCTCCTCTCCACGGGCTGCAGCTCCGGCCCGGGGCCTGCTCCTGGGGGGGCTCTCCATGGGCCGCAGCCTCCTCCAGGCCACATCCACCTGCTCCACCGGGGGCTCCTCCACGGGGGGGCTGCAGCGTGGAGATCTGCTCCGTGTGGGACCCATGGGTGCAGGGGGACAGCCTGCTCCGCCAGGGGCCTCTCCACAGGCCGCAGGGGAACTGCTGCTGCGTGCCTGGAGTACCTCCTGCCCTCCTGCTGCACTCATCTTGGGGGCTGCAGGGCTGCTTCTCTCTCCCAGCTGCTGTTCCCCAGGAGCTTGTGGTTTTGTTTTTTTTCTTTTTTGTTTGTTTGTTTTGTTTTGTTTTGTTTTGTTTTCCTTTTCTTAAATGTGGTCTCACAGAGGCACAAACAACATCACTTATTGGACTGGCTCTGGCCAGCAGTTGGGCCTTTATCTAACGTGGGGCAGCTTCTGGATTCTACTCCCAGAAGCCACCCCTATGCCCCCCCACTACCAAAACTTTGCCATATAAACCCACTACAAGTAGTCAAATCCCTGCCCGGGTCTGAGCATTCGTTGCCAGCAGTTCATGAGACGTGGAACCGCCTGTGGAGGTTTTGGGGCTGGGTCCAGGTGAGGGTGCAAGCCTTGTCTGGCTGAGAAGTTGCTAAAAATTTTGAAGCTGGAGAAACATGAAATAATGGGGAAGTGGTAGAAACCTTCCCCTGTCCTGGGGGCTGGGTGCTGCTTGGTGCCGGGTGCTGCCGAGCCCTGCTGTGAGCACGTTCCGGGGTGAGCCCCAGCAGACCAGCCCTGGCACGTGACACTGGGCCCAAAGGTGCATGAGGCGGTGGTGAGATGAGGAGGAGTCTCCAGTGCGAGGCCTTGGCCAGACACTGTCCTCCCCACCTAGAGCAGCAGCATCCCCCGGCCAACAAGGGGGCACTGCTGCTGTCCCCACGATGTCACGGCACGGCACGGCATGGCACAGCACAGGCAGCGTGCCGGGCTGCTCTGCCACAGGGTCTAGCTGGACTCCACACACCGCTTGTGCACTGCCCCTGGTTGCTCTGCCACAGACTGCGGGTGAGGCGTTCTCTGCATGGCCGCTGGCTTTTCTCCTCGGGGCCGCCAGCTGGGCGCTGCCCTTCACAGCTCCTCTCTGTGCCTGGGACCAGCTGCAGAGGGATGGGTTCGTCAGCCGCTCGCTGGCTCAGCCCCGCAGCAGCGGCACGGGCACTGCCTGTGGCTGTAGGGTCTGCAACGACCCCGTAGAGGCTGAGCCCCTTCCCCTGCACAGAGACCCCGAAATGCGGTTAGAGGTCTAAACAGGCTCCCAGCAGGCAGCCCTGCAGTTAGCTGCTCCTAACGGACACGCTGTGTTGGTGGGTAGCTCTCGCACAGAGGGCACGCTTGCCCGCATTGCCTGGCTGTCCCCAGAGCCGTGCCGTGCGTGACACGAGCCAGCAGTGTGTGCCTGCAGCCCAGAAAGGCAACTGCATCCTGGGCTGCATTGCTAGAGGGGTGGCAGCAGGGGAGGGAGGGGATTGTGCCCCTCTGCTCTGCCCTCGTGAGGCCCCACCTGGAGCCCTGC
Source organism: Cygnus atratus (assembly GCF_013377495.2). Classification (NCBI taxonomy): domain Eukaryota; kingdom Metazoa; phylum Chordata; class Aves; order Anseriformes; family Anatidae; genus Cygnus; species Cygnus atratus. The sequence goes on from NC_066362.1 coordinate 208,148,377, forward strand.
GTCCACATCTGGGGTCCCAGCACAAGAAAGGTGTGGGGCTGTTAGAGCAGGTCCAGCCATGACAATGATCAGAGGCTGAAGCACCTCTCCTATGGAGAAAGGCTGAGAGAGCTGGGGATGTTCAGCCTGGAGAAAAGAAGGCTCTGGGAAGATCTCGTAGCATCCTTTCAGTATTTAAAGGGGGCTTATAAAAAAGATGGAGAAGGACTCTTTACTCAGGTAGATAAGGGCCAGGACAAGGGGAAATGGCTTAAAAACTAAAAGAGCGGAGATTTAGGTTAGAGGTTAGGAGGAAATTCTTCACTCAGAGGGTGGTGAGGCACTGGCACAGGCTGCCCAGAGAAGCTGTGGATGCCCCGTCCCTGGAGGTGTTCAAGGCCAGGCTGGATGAGGCCCTGAGCAACCTGATCTGGTGGGAGGTGTCCCTGCCCATGGCAGGGGGTTGGAACTGGATAATCCTTGAGGTCCCTTCCAACCTGAGCTGTTCTATGATACCACAATTCTATGACACCTGTGGAGGTTCCTACCTGTGCTGCCCCTGCACTCCAGGCTCTTCTCGTCTAGGGGGAAAGCAGAAGGTCTGGCATCAGTCCCGGCCCCGGCAGCCCCGGCCGCACAGCACCAGGACGATACCACAGGAGCAGCTGGGGGTGCCCGAGCCCCTTACTCACACCCCAGGAAGGCGCAGTTGAAGTGGCTGCAGGTCCTGTTGGCGCTCCGCAGGACAAAGCGGTGACTGCCCTTGTCCGGGAAGACCCAGAAGATCTCATGGCCAGGGATCAGCACCTCCTCCTCCTCCGTGTACAAGGAGAAGGCGTGGATGGGGACCCCAAAGCAGCTGCGGATGCTGAGGAACGTGTCCTGCCCAAAGCTCTCTGCCTGCTCCCTCCTGAAGGAGGAGGAGGCGAAGGAGCCGAACCTGAAGGGGCTGGCGCCCTGCAGCTGGTAGCGGGTGTGGGCGATGCCCCGGTACACCGGTGTCCTGTAGGTGGCCTCGCAGGGCCCCCGCAGCAGCTGCAGGGCTCTGGTCAGGTAGAAGTGCAGCGCCTTGAAGGGGAAGCTGGCGTTGTAGGTGGCCCGTGACCGCCCGGCCGCCCGCATGGCTGTGTTGAAGAAGTAGTGCAGGCTGTTGTCCGTGTACGCGATCACGGCCTGGCCGTACTCATCCTTGAAGCCGGGGGGCAGGCGGGCAGCCAGCGAGCCCTTCACCTGCTGCCACCGCTCCCCGGCGCGTGCCCAGACCCTGCCAAAGAGCCTGGACCTGCCCCGTGCCTGCTCCTGCTCCAGCAGCGCCGGCCCCGCTGCCTCCATCGCCTCCGTGCACCCCTCGTACTGGTCATCAAAGGCGTCGCGGCTCATGTCCATCAGGAACTGGGGGGTCCCCGCCTGCGCGAGGGAGAGGGGCTGGGGGGTGCACGCTGGGTGCTGGAGCCCCCTCCCCAGGTGCCGCGTGCCATGCACAGGGTTAAAAGTGCCCGTGCATCCTCGTGGCATTCCCCTGCCCTGCCGTGGGTCTCTGCCCCTCCCCGAGCCGGAGCACCGTGCTCCTTGGGGCTCCCCAGGCACTGGGGGCGATGCAAGAAATTACCTTTGCAGAGGCAAGCAGCGGGAGGGCGAGCAACACCTGCATGGCTCAGGGCAGAAACTCTTCCTTCGCCTGCGAGGCCGAGGAGATGCCCACCCCACCGCGAGCCCTGGCACGGGGACAGTGGTGGCAAAGCACAGAAGTAAAAGTGAAAGCAGCAGGCTGGCAAGGAACCGGCACCAAAGGCAGCGGGATGGGGGTGCTGCACTGCAGGGTCCCCACTCACCCAGGGGGCTGCCAGCAGGGCCCCGAGGCACAGCCATGTCCAGCGCAGCCGCGGGATCGTCCTCAGGTCCATTGCACCCCTGGCTTTGTGGGGACGGGTGTTGGTGAAGCCTCGGGAGGAGCCTCAGAGCGCTGCACAAGGGAGAGCCTGGGACGTGCCCATGTGGGGCCGTTCACCATCAGGGACAAGGGCAGCCATCAGATGCAAAAAAATCCCTTAAAGGGTCACCCCGCATCCCCCTGGCTCAGGAAGGACTGTGGCTTTGCCAGGCAGGGAGTAGTCCCCGAGGCGATGAGGGGCAGCCCGGGGATGCCAGGTGCCCCCATCCTGCAGCTCCCTCCCAGCCCTTCTATAGCTCAGGCCATGCATATGTTTGTCAACGCACTTGAGCAGCACGTGTCCGTCTGTCCGACACAGGCACGAGGCAAGGGCTCAGCCCACACATCCCCAGGACCCACCGTGGCCTGACCCCAACATTTTGTGCATTCATGGCTGGGACGGGGAGAGCATCACCCAGAGGGGCCGATCCCGGGGCTGCCGATGCAGGCAGGGCCTGGCCGGATCCTGGCACCCAGCCCCACGCTGCTGCTGCTCCCTCGAGGCTGGCAGCAGCAGGACCAGGGCTCGCCGCCCCCTTCCTTCCCTGTGCAGGCACCGGGGCCGGAGCTGCCGGAGGGAAACAGCCTGGGACAGCTCCTAACCGCTGCTCGTCCCCTGCTCAGCCCTGCCCGCAGCACGGGGACAGGGCCCCCTGCCAGCCCCAGGGCTGCACCCCACAGGGGGACCCCCCAGTCCCGTGGGGTCCCGCGGAGCTACCCTCGCTCCCCACCAGCCAGGCAGGCAGCAGCCCCCAGGCTCCCGTCCCGGTGCCCCCGGAGGTGTCCCCATACTGGTGGTGCCCCTGTACCGGTGGTGTCCCTGTACTGGTGGTGTCCCTGTACTGGTGGCATTCCCAGCGGTGATGTCCTTGCGGGTGGGTGCCCCTGCCCACGGGTGTCCGTGCGGGTGGGTGTCCCAGCCCAGCAGGCCCTGGGGGCCCTGTGCAGGGCCAGGACTGAAACCGGAGCTGCAAAACAGAAAACAGGAAAGGGGCAGACCCGGAGCCTCCGCTCGCTCGCTTGCTTTCATTTTCTGCAGGCCGGGGTGGCTGCGGCCTGGCCCTGCCCAGCTGCCATCGCCCTGCTTCTCTGTGCAGGAACCAAACCCCAGGGAAGGGAAATTCCAGCAGCTGCAGGACAAGCCCGGGGCCCGGCCACCCCACAGCCCAGGAGGGCTTAGGAGGGAGACCAGCCAGGCGGGGGGGACATGGGATGGGTTCCCGCTGGACCCGGCGTTCGGCATCGAGAGGCTCCCATTGGCATCAAAGCTCCGTTCGGGGCTGCTGGCTGGAAGGAGGGAGAAGAACTGCGTGGTGTCACAAAGGGGGGGTGCGTGTGCACCGTGCCGTGCCCCAAAGGCAGCCCTGCAGGAGTGGGAGCGGGCAGTGGGCATCGCGGTCTGGCACCACCCTGGTGGGCTCCAGCTGGCGGGGGGTCCGGGGTGCTTGGTAAGGCTGGCTGGGGGGGGGGGGGGCAGCCCTGCAGAAGTGGGGTCACCTTGCATGGGCCATGGGCAGTGCAGGCTGCGCCCCTCCTGTGGCACCCCAGCACCCATGGGCAGCGTCCCCCATCCGTGTGCAGGGCCCCAGCACAGAGGGGGGGCTCACAGGGTGGGTGGTCAAGCCCCAGGGGATGCTGTGGGTACTGGTGGTGTCGTCCCCATGCTGGGGGCTCCTCTCCCAGCCGCTGGCATAGGTGCTGAGCCCTTCTGGTGGCTCATGAAATTCGGGGCTCTGTGTCACAGGCCTGTGCCTGCCGCCTGGGGACCTGCGGCATCGCCGGTGCCATGGGGGGCCCTGGCCTCCCCCCCCCATCCGAGCTGCTCCCACTGCTGCTGCTGCTGCTGCGGCTGAGCCTGGTGTCTGCTGTGCTGCGGGTCTGGCGGCTGCGGGTCCGGAGGCTGAGAAAGCAGAGGCCGGCGAGAGCCCAGCGGAAGGAGCAGGGCGGTGAGTGGCCCCCCCGCCAGCACTGGGCACCCCAAGGGCTGGCACCCCCGGCGGGGGGCTGAGCGGGGGGGCTCCCGGCCGCTCACCCGCTCTGGCCCCGGCAGCTTCTCTGCGGATGGAGGCAGCAGCGGGGACGGCCTCGCCGGGACGGGAGATGGGGTGAGCGCTGCCCGGGCTGACCCCGGCCCCCCAGGGGCTGCAGGGCCCGGGGCTGGGCTCCGGGGCTCCGCCCGGGGACGGGGCCGCCCCCAGGTCCCCCCCCCAGGGCAGGGGGGCAGCGGGGGCTCCTCCATCTCCATCTCCTCCCGCAGGACGAGCCTGGCACCGCAGGGCGCGGAGCCTCCCCGGGCACCGCTGGCCTCCCTGGCGTCCCTGGCGTCCCTGGCGTCCCTGGTGTCCCTGGCCTCCTCCTCCTCCTCCCGGTGCTCCCTCTACTCCTTCCCGGAGCCCTGGCCGGGCGCACTGGCCGAGCTGGCCGCCCTCGTCCCCCCGGGACCCCCGGAGCCGCCTCGGCCGCCACCTCCCCCCCTGCAGGGCTCCGACCCCCGCCGCCCCCCGGGGCCGTGCCTCCAGCGCCTCCCCGGGGACGGGGCGCGGAGCCCCGCGGGCTCGGAGCCGCCCCGGCCCCGTTCGCCCCCCGTCGGCCCCGGGGGGGCGGCCCCGGCGGAGCCCGTCCTGGCGCTGCTGAGCGCCGCCCGCCGCTCCCGGGCCGCCACCGAGCGCCGCTGCCGGCTGCTGCGGGCGGTGCTGGCGCGGCGGCGGGGGGCGGCGGGGGACGGCCGGCCGGGACCCCCCCGGCGGCGGAGAGAGCGCCGGGAGCCCCCCCGGGAGCCCCCCCGGCCCCCCGTGACAGTGCGCGTCCGGCTGGAGCTCCTCGGTACCGGGGGGTGGCAGTGGTGCCTCCGGACAGAGGTGCCGCGGGGGGGCACGGACACGGAGACCGGCACGGACACGGACACGGACACGGGCACGGACACGGGCACGGACACGGGCACGGACACGGACACGGACACGGTCAGGAGCCTCCCGCTGCAGCCGGACGGGAGCATCCCAGGGGATCCAGGCAGAAGCATCCCAAAGGAACCGGACCGGAGCATCCCGGGGGACCCCCGCAGGAGCAGCCCCCTGGGGCCGTGCTGGGTGCCCACAGGTGGGGTCCGGCCCCGAGTGGCCGTGGGGCTGTGCCGGGCCGGGCAGTGCCTGCAGGAGACCTGCGCCAGGCTGTGGCAGTGGGTGACGGCCCGCTGGAGGCAGCGCTGCCGCTCGCTGCCCTTCTGGGAGCGCTGGTCCTACAGGGTCGGTGGGCTCCTCTGGCCCCGAGCAGGGGGCCAAGCACCAGGACAGGCTCGCAGTGCTCCTTCGGGCTCAGCCCATTAAAGGGTTTCTCCTTCACGGGGTGTGGCTGTTCATTTCCCCATCCCCGGAGTCAAACACAGCAAAGATGGGCTGGCGCTGGCCACATCTGGTGGTCACGAAACGAGCTGGTATCTCACAGGGTTGTGCTGGCCTCCAGAGGGACGTGGCCAGGCTGGGAAAGGGGCTGCGGGAGCCTGGGGGGGGGGGGCTCACGCATGAGCATGACCCACCTCAAGTCTCTCAATTCGTGTTCTGTATTCCTCTTCAGCCGTGTTTCTCCCCGCCACACCAGCCTGGCTGCACGCGCACCCTGCACCAGCAGCATGCTGGTGGCCCTGGGAGCCATCACTGGTGCCCCCACTCATCTGCACTTGGCTGTGCTGCCCCCCCCTCCTCTTTCTCCAGAAGCCCCTGAGGCTGAGCTCAGCAGTAAATGGGCGCCCCTGGAGCAAATCCCTGGTGCTCCAGCGCCCTGCAAAGTGCAGCCCTGGGCTTATGAGAAGAGGGAGTGGGGGGGTTGTGGGGTTTTGGGGGTGACGTGGGCTGCACCGATAGCAGTGCCCTGCCTGCCCATGTATACCTACATGTATACATCCACACCCACGCACGCAGCCCCCCAGGAAAGGCTCTGCCCACCCCAGGCAGGAGGCAGAAGCCAGGAGACGCACGCTGCAGGGTTTATTCCCACTTTGATTTCTGCACCCGGGTCCGTGGGGCACAGTGCATCGAGCACCAGTGGGGACAGGGACTCACCCCAGCCAGGACCCCCAGGCTCAGCCCCCCGGCATAGGGGGGGGCTCCCAACACCTCCCCAGCACTTCTGGAGCCCCCATCTGTCACCACTGTCCCCACTGTACCTGCTCCGGAGCCCCCGACCGTACCAGGGATGAGCCACCCGCGGGACACCCGGGGTGGTGTGTGTGGTGGTGCCATCAGGCAGCTTTGCCGATGACCAGCATGCTCATGAGGAAGACCATGATGAAGAAGACCCACATGAAGAAGCGATCCATCACCTTGGCCACCTTCTTCCACTCCCCGGCGCGGCGCTGGGCGGCTCGGTGGCGTCGGAAGCAGCCGGCGATGTAGCCCACGCTGCTCAGCAGCACGTGGTGGTGGCAGAGGCAGTGGCCGCGGGGACACGGCCCCGGCTGGGCGCTCACCCCAGGGTGCTCCTGCGGCCCCATTCCGCCCGTGCCCGCCTGCCGGGGGCTGCTGCAGCTCTCGCCAACCTCGCAGACGCAGAGGGCGCGGGCCAGGTGGTGCAGGATGAGGCGCCGTGCCCACGGCGGCACCGGCCTGGCCCCCGGCCCGCAGTGGTGGACGTTCATGATGAAGATGGTCAGCGCGGTGGAGGCGGCGATCATGGTCATGGTGGCGATGTAGTACTTCCCTGCAAGGCGGGCGGTGGCGCTGAGGGGCAGGGGCAGGGACCCCCCCTCACCACGAGGGCCCCGTCCCCAGCACCCCCCAGCCCCTCGAGGGCTCACCGATGAGCGGCACGCTCTCCGACGGCGGCATGCTCTCCGCCACCAGCAGCTGGAAGACGGTGAGGGCCAGCAGCACCGTCACCCCCAGCGAGACCTTCTCCCCCGAGTCAGCCGGGAGGTAGAAGCCCAGGGGCGCCAGGAAGGAGATCATGACGCAGGGCAGGAGCAGGTTGAAGATGTAGAAGGAGGCGCGCCGCTTGAGCAGCAGCGTGTAGGTGACGTCGGGGTAGGGCTCCGAGCAGCACCCGTAGGTGACGACGTTCCTCGTGGCCGGCATGCCCAGCACCTCCCACTCCACGTTCTCCACAAAGTCCGTCAGGTCGCCCGCATCCAGCCGGTTGCGGAGGTCGATCTGGTTCCCGTTGTAGGTCCAGGAGCCGAAGGTGAGGCGGCACTGCTGCCCGTCGAAGGGGAAGTAGGAGACGTCCACCTTGCAGGAGCTCTTGGTGATGGCGGGCGAGTCCCACATGATGTGCCCGTCGGAGCGCAGCACCACATTGGTCTCCATCGAGCCGCTGAACCGGTCGTCGGCGCTGGGGCAGGGGCGGCCGTGGGGCAGCTGCCGTGGTGCTGAGCCCCAGCGGGGCGCGGGGCTGGGGGCTGGGGCTGGTGTGGGACCCCCACTCTGCACCCCGCCAGCATCCCGCTGCCCTCCCGGGGTGGCCTTGTCCCTCGGGGTGGTCCCACGCCTGCAGATGGCCCCTCAGTCCCCCCAGCCTAGCAAGGATGATGGCCTCACCCCCCCAGGACCCCTTCCTCCAGCCCCAAGTTTGCGATGACCCCCTGCAGCCCCCCTGGGTCGGGGAGCGGCAGGGGCGAGCGCGACCCACTTGTTGTAGAGGACGATGTCCGGCCTCCAGACGTAGCTGCTGGGGATGCGGATGCTGTCGATGCCGCCGTAGGCGTCCTTGTCCCAGGTGAGGTGGGCGTCCAGCCAGGCCTGGCGGACCCACAGGTAGGAGGTGAGGACCTGGTTCCTCTCGTCCTGTGAGGGCGGAGGGTGGGCACGGGCACCGGCCCCAGCACCACCTGCAGCCCCCCCATGTGCACAAGGGCTTTGAGGGGCTGAGATGGTGTCCAGGGGGTTGTGCTGAGGTTGTAGGGTTTGAGCTGGTTTGGCGGGGATATGAACTGGTTTCAAGAGGCTTGAGCTGGTTTGGGGAGCTGCTGGACTGGTTTTGAGGAGTCTGGACTGATTTGGGGTGGCTGGGATGGTTTTGAGGTGTCTGAGCTGGTTTTGAGAGGTCTGAGCTGTTTCCCAGCTGTCTGAGCTGATTTGGGAGCATCTGGACCACTTTGAGGGGTCTGAGCTGGCTTCAGATGGTCTGAGCTGATTTTGGTGTGGCTGGGCTGATTTCAAGAGGTCTGAACTGATTTTGGGGCAGTGGGGCTGGCTTTGTGGGCCTGAGCTGCTTTGTGGGGCTGAGCATCATCGTGGGGGTCGGGCAGGACCCACTGGCAGAGCAGAGCCCAGGCGTGTGGTGCCAGGAGCGTGATGGGGACAGAGGCATGCCGGTGCCGGGGACAGAGGCGTGCCGGTGCTGGCCGGGTGCCGGTGCTCACCATGTCGATGATCTGGGACAGGGTGACCTGCAGGGTGACGTTGAGCGCCCGGTCCGTGTCCTCCGCGGGGCGCAGGGCGCTGGAGTAGTTGGTGAAGAGGTCGTGGAGCAGCTTGTGGGCGAGCCTGCCCTGCGCGCCCCCGCAGCCTGCGGGACCCGACACGGGGTGAAGAGGTGCGACGGCAAGCATGGGGACACCGACCCCCTCCCCACGGCTGGTACCCCACCACATCCTGCCCAGCACTGCTGCTGGGACCCCCATGCCCCCCAGTCCAGTCCCCACCTTTGCCTTCCCTCGCCACCCTCCAGGGATGCCCAAGCTGAGCCAAAGTCCCTGCCTGTGACAACCCCGTGCACTGGCTCCCCCATTCCCCATCCCCTATTTCTGGCAGCCCAACCCCAAAATTTGTTTTTTTTTTCATATAATCACAGAACCAAAGAATCTCAGAATCTCCTCAGCTGGAAGGGACCCACAAGGATCGAGTCCGACTCCTGTCTCCACACAGGAGCACCCAAAAATCAGACCCTATGTCCGAGAGCATTGTTCAAACACTAAGAATCATAGAGTCATGGAATATCCCAAGTTGGAAGGGACCCATGAGGATCATCGAGTCCAACTCAGTGCTGTGCCCACTGCCCTGGGGAGCCTGTCCCAGTGCCCGACCACCTCTCTGTGAAGAACCTTTTCCTAACACCCAGGCTGACTCCTGTTACAGCTCCATGCCGTTGAACAAATCTTTCTCCTATTTGCCAAATATTTCTATTGTTTTCTATGATTCCTGTTATTTCTATTATTTCTGTTCCTGGTCCCACCAAAGCCAGGAGGAGCTCTGGCTCCTGGGGGGAGGAAGCACCCCAGCACAGGGGTGGGGAGAAGGGATCTGTTCCCCCCACCCCAGCCCCCCCTTTAGGGCCATTTCTTGGCTAATGAGAGCCCCCAGGCCAGGGCAGCGGCTGGCGCCTGTCCTGTCTTTGCTGGAAGCTGGACGAGCTGGATTGCGTTTCACGGGCGGCAGGCACCGGGCGAGACGCGCTTACAGAGCTGGGCATCGCCGCCAGCAGTGCCGGAGCCCGGGCTGCTCCGTGCAGGCGATGGAGCTGCAGCACAGCCCACGGTGAGTCCCCGCTCCCCAGAGCCCCCGGGGCTGGGACCGGGCAGTGGGGGCCCAGGGCAGACCCTGCCCACTGCCTGCAGCTCCCAGGGGGTTTGCTCCGCTCACCCAGTTTATTGAACTGGGGCCCTGCTGGTCCCAGTTCAGGCTGGCAGGTGGCAGCCCTGGCACCGACACCTTCCCAAGGTGCTTACCTGGGGCCAGGACGGTGCTGGCAAGGCTGAGCGCCAGCAGCCACCCGGGCAGGCGAGCGCCCGGCTCCATCCTCGTGCTCCCGGGGCCGTCAGGTGCCAGGCGCTGGGGACATCGCGGGTGTCACCTGCTGTGTGTGCGGGTTGTGCCCGCCAGCCCCTCCTCACGCAGCATCTCCCAGGAGCCGGGGAGGGTTTTGGTGCAGCATTTAAGGGCTCGGCGCTGGCTGACGTCAGGGTTGGGGACGGAGGCTGCCCCGACGTGGGGAACGTGAGAAAGGCACATGGCCGAAACCAATGGGCGAGAGATGCCCCGAAAGGCTTTGTATGGGGAAAAAGCCCAAACCGGGCACAGCCCCTGCCCCAGGGAGGCCAGCAATGGCCTCCAGTGATGGAGGAGGAGGAGAAGGAGGAGAAGAAGTAGGAGGAGGAGGAGGAGGAGGAGGAAGGTTGAGCTGCACCCTGCCTGGGTCACCTAGCCTGGAGGCCACAAAGGGTGGTGTTGGAGGTGCTGGAGGCAGTGGTGGGTGGGTGCAGACCTTGCGGGTGGAACCACCTCTGGGAAGTCTGTGCCAGCATTTGGCCATCCTCATGGTAAAGAAATTTTTCCCAATGTCCGTTCCGACCCCCCCAGTGCGGCTTTGTGCCATTCCCTGTGTTCTGCCACCGGTTACAAGGGAGCAGAGACCGGCACCTCCCTCCGCGCTTCCCCTCCTCAGGGAGCTGCAGAGAGCGCTGCGGCTGCCTCTTGGGCTCCCGTCCTCCACACGGGACAAACCGAAGTGCTGGGGGATTTTGGATACAGGAGGCGAAGCAGCGAGTGGCAGCGGGGTCCCTGTGTCGCTCATCTCCTCCCGCTCCCGCAGCACCCCCTTGGCACCCTTCCTATGCTAATCCCCAGCAGCAGATGCCAAGCAGAGCCCGATCGGTTTTAAGGCTGGAGGTTTTGTTTCCAGGCGGTGAATTATTCATCCCCCGCCCGCAGTCCCAGCCACGCTGCTCCCCGGGGCCTGACGCGAGCGCCAGGGCAGCAGCTGGGCTTGCAGAGAGGCAATTACCGTAATGGAAGGAGGCGAAGGCGGCGCGACCCGGCTTCCTGCGTGCCCGTGGCCTCGCCGTGGGTGTCACCTTTACACCGGGCGAAGCCGCCGCAGCGCTGGCCCTGAGCGTGGCAGTGACCACCCAGCCCGAGAGCGGGGACCCTGCCACCCGTATCTGGGACAAGGGATTCGGGGCACCCGACTCCAGCCCCAGCCCTGGGGGCTGCTGCCCCCAGCACGGGGCAATGGGGGGAGACCCGCGGTCCTTCAGTCCCTTGTTGAAGCTGTTCCAGCTTCCGTGCAGCACAGAAAAGCACGTCCTTCTGCTCGCCCTGAGCTGTACCTGGGCTTCTGCCTCGTCTCCCTTCGGCAGTCCCAAGGACTTTCCCTCAGTACCGCTTGTGGTCACACCACGCTGACGGGCTGAGCGCTGGCACTGCCGGTGTCGGCGCCACACCACCGCAGGTTTGTTTGCTCCTTGTCCATCCCCTTCCCGACTGCAGGTGAGCACTGAACTTTTGTTAAAAAAATGATCCACGAGTCCAAAACTTCAGCCCAAGGTGGAGGGGCCTGCTCAGGAGCCACCACTTCCACCCGTCAGAGTTGCAGGTGGCCGGGATCCCCGGAGATCGCCTCATCCGAACCTTCTCCGTTGCCTTTCTGGGGACAGAGGAGAGGCTGCCCAGCTCCCCTGCTTGAAGGCAGACAGACGGGCTCTTGCTCACCTCTGAGTCTCCGCAGGAAGCCCCCTGTGGCCAGGGCCTTTCACAGGTATCAGAGTGGCCGCTGCCGCAGGCCAGCTCCCTCAGGGCTTACGGGGGCACCCAGTCGGGTCCCAGTTTGAGCACTCCTCAACCTCATCCGCCAGAGGTCCTTGCCCCAGCCTTTCCCCCAGCCTCAGGGAGCTGGGGCTGCTGAAGACCAGCCTCACCCATACACGCAGGGACGAGGCCATCCAGCACCTTTTCCAAGTCTGTTGTGATCACATCCCCATCCCACAGCGCACCCACGTTTCTCCTAGGCTAACTGCTGCTGGTGACGTACAGGAAGTCTGTTCCTGTTGTTCTTCACATCCCCCAAAAGATTCAGCTCCGGGGGGCTTTGGTGTTCCTCATGCCAGCCCCACACGCTCAGAGCCTCTCCATTCCTCCCAGGTCACCCATCCCTTCTTCCAGCCCTTGTGTTTGCCTCGTGTGAGAAAGAAAGTTGTGTTTTTGCAACAGAAAAATCCACTAAACTGGCGTATCCAAATGGGATTGTGCAGGCATGGCAGTGGCATAGCAGGGGGGAGTACGTTAAGCAGGTAAGGGGAAGGCCCTCCCGCTGTCCCAAAACAAGGAGGATGTCTAGGAAAAACAGGATGAGCAGCGGGAAATCAGTAAAAACTAAAATCACAGGCCCTCTAGTCACGAGAAAAGAAGGGAAAAAAAGGGAAAGGAGAAATTAACTGTTGGTGAAATAAAATTGCACATCTATGGTATAGAAGTGTGTCAAGGGGGTTGTGAACCCATAGTACTCAGTCAATGAGGAAACGGGAGAAATCAGGTGTTGGGTAACAGGGAATATGAGGTTAGGATGTATTTTTGCTGGGCACTCCGGCTTGCAGGACGCCCACCACTGCAATTGCAAATAAAACAACTTCACAGAAGTTCCTGTCTGAGAAAATTGAGATTTTTCTCACACTCCTTCCCTTCTCTCAGGGTCCGACCTTCCTAAAGAGCCAGCACCTGCCCACCGCCACCGAGCCCAAATCACTCAGCCGAAACAAACCACAGGACCCATGCCTGTGGAACTGAAGCCTTATTAAAAAGCAAAGAAAACGGTGGGAATACTATAAACATTTTATTTATTGTTTTCAAAAAGACAGGAAAATAATCTAGATCATTTTATTTATAACTTTTAATAAAAACCTTTACATAATCCTCATGCATAAAGACCTTCAACGAGCCAATGCAAAGCAGCACCGAGCAGGCTCGAGGCCACTGCCACCAGCGGCTGGCTAGCTGTGGCAGGAGGCAGTGCTGCAGTAACCCTGAAATCAGAGCAGACCAACAGACAGCTTTTTTTCTTCCAAAAATAGTCGGTTTCTAAACACAGTAACAGTGAAGACTGTACACACTAGAGCAAATTGACATTGCCAGCTGTTCACTCGCGGGATGTTCTTACGCTGACGGCGGCTCCACTCGATGTAACCCAGCTACGCAGCAAGCACAGAGATGACGGCAGGCTCCCGGCTACGCGCGTCGGTCGGAGGGGCTGCGCGGGCACCGTGCCCCTCAGGCAGCCTGGCTCCGGCAAGCACCGCGCCGGTGTGCATGGCAGAGTGCTGTGGTGCTCGTCTACATGGGCACCTGCCTCACGCGTGGCTGTGAAGAGGCAGCCCGGAGCTCCCGGGCTGCTTGCTCCGTGGGCACGCGTGACCGACCTTTGGGCATAACTTGTGCAGAATTTGTCCCCTCCGATCAGAAGCGCCTGGCCTGGGGTCCTGAAGCACAGCGGGTATTGGGACAAGCTCCTGTGTTTTACTGCATGGTGACAACACGCTGCGTGTGGGGCCCAGATGTCTGTCTTCAGAGGCGTGGACAGCACAGAGCACACCGTAAGGCACACACGTAGGTGTCAGCTCCCCCTCTGAGGCAGAGAAGTAGCCTTCTTGGGTTTTGGAGATGGAGGATGGAGAAATGAGAAACACCACACTTGCAGGTGTCCAACTTAGCAAGAGAACGCAGGCAAAGACAAGTCTTCTGAAGTTAGTTTCTTCTCCCACCCCCCACCCACAGAGCAAACGTTTAACGTAAAGCCCCAGTTAAAGCTTATCCTTGGTCAGTTCAGGTACCAAAGGCTCGGCAGTAACAGGCGCAGTCCCGCCGAAGCGGGCATGCCCAAGACGAACTGTCCCAGAACTTGCTTCACCATCCTCTGTGCCGCAACCAAGGAGTAAAACGGATCTGCCAGGAGATGAAGCCCCCTCTGTACCCCCTCCACAGGCACAATCTCACCTGCAGTCAGGTTCTACAAGAGGGATTTTATTAATTCTTGGAAAGTGTCATGTAGTTGAGGGTGCCAGCCAGCAAGGCCCAACGGGGTCTCGCTGGTCCCCCAGGTTACAAAAATTCCTGCCATAGCCCACGTACTAAAGCCACTTTAATACCTCTATGGAAAAACCGGTGTGGCTGGAGGCTGCTGCCAAGGGAATGCTTACCCTTAGAGCAGGGAAAGGGTGAGCAAATGGTAAAAACCTGTCTGTCCGTGAAGAGATTCGTCCTCACTGAGTCACTACTGTCAGCTCCCGTAAGTAAGACTGGGTGAGACCACGCAGCTCCTCCAAGGCATAGTCCTCTGGCATCGGCAGCCGTCCAATGTGGGGAGCAAGCAGGCGAAGGGGGACGCGCTGCACAGCAGGGGTGGAGTCAGAGATGGGCTCTGGGGTGTGCTGCAGGCTGAGGACCACCCTGAGCAGGTTAGCAATGCGCTTGGCCATGTCTGGAAAGAGCAGGAAGGTCAGTGTTTATGCACACCCCATACCGCACTCCACAATGGGAGCTAGCACGCGAACACCTGTGAGCTTACACCTCGTTGAGGAATGCACTTAACTACAACTCAAGAGACAATTCTTGAGCAAAGGCATTTGGCTGGGTTGGTAAACCTATGCCCTGCTACGACTTCGTCTTTTCTCAGCTCCAGCAGTGAATCTCAACTCCAGACAGACTTCCTCCCTGAGCATAATCAACATTTGGCCTTATTCTTCAGAGCAGATGTTTTTCTGCAGGTAAGCTCACGTTTTATCTGGCACTGTAACACTAAGTAAGGACAAGACACTTCACTGCTTAACCAGAGACGGCTTTAAGAGACGAGGCACTGGAAGCCAAATTAGCCAGGTAACAAAAACTGCCTGAAACAAAGACAGTTTGTTACAAAGAAACAGTAGCTGCATGTACCGGAACCATTAAAGCAAAACACAGCTCACTTCACCAGCTACAGGCTTCCTTTTCTGCACAGGCCAAGAAACAGACACCAGCAGCCTGGGCGACAGCCAGTGCTAGCTGGATCAGGTTTTAAACTGGCTTTCCCAGCAGGGTGCTCGATATTGGTGGTACCATACCTGACTGAGCCAGCCGGTCCTTCGCGTTGTGGCACTGTATCTGCTCTATCCTGTTGCACAGCGACGTCACTTTGGTATGCAAACGCTCCAGCTCATATGCGGAGCAATCCAGCTGAAAGCACACGTAAGAGTAGACAGTCAGCCTCAGTGCATCCAAAGCCTTTTACAAGGATCACTGCCTGAGTTCATTCCAAGCTGAATCTGTCCGACAGAAGACAACGTGTTGCAGCCTGTTTGAATTCAATGCCTTAAGCAGGGAAACAAGAAGTCTGGAACTGAATTAAATGGGCCTGACACACAGACTCCTCGTTAATTAGCTAACTGCTAGCTTTGTTCCTCCTCTTGCACTTATCTCACTGCCATGCCACGTAACAGCAGGTTTTCAGGGCAGAGACCACATCATATTTTCACATTACCACCATCTCTCTTTATATTTTCAGAGATGCATGAAATTCTGCCTGCTAGTGTCTGTAACAGAAACACTAAGTTAGCAATGAACAGTGAGGAAAAGGTTTCTCTAAAAACGAGGTTCTGTATAAGCTTCCAAATGGTAATAAAGAAAAACAGGTAGGAAAGAAAACACCCGTTTCAGTTTGTTACCTGTTGAATCCTATCAACCATCTCGATAACACGAATGTAATCTAGATAGACCAGCCCTGCCACCTCCCAGTCCTGGATGAGCACGCTGCGTTCAGGAGAGGAGAGGTCTTCCAGGAATCCTTTTAGGTACTTGTAGTTCTCATTAATAATAGCATCTAAAGAGAGCAAACAGAAGTAACTGAGCAACGGGGTTTCTTATCAAGTCAGTGATATTGATTATTAAAGAAAACAGCTGTCTACTGCACTGTCAGTTTCCTAATTCCGTGACTATCAGCCATGACCACAAGTGTTTACCTGATTTATGACCTACAAAAGACAAGCCTAAGGCCATTCCATTTCCTAGAACAGGGACACCCATAGGATCAGCACTCCAGGAATGCTACTGCTGCCCTTGTTCCCCGAGGCACCTCCGGCACAGGAAGGTGAGCGTGCAGGAGGTTCAGCACTACTCTTCTCACATGTTTGCAGTGATGAATCATCGTGCCAGGTACCAAATGAGAGCTATTTTGAAACAGCCAGCCACTCTGTACTGCCCCTCTTGCTAGAAACAGTCTTACTGCTTCACATTATCGAAAACCCAACGACTTTCTTTCCAATTCTATTTGTGTGTACTGTTCAGAATGGGAAAAAAAACAAACAGGAATAGACTCACCTGAGGCTAAATGCCTGACAACAAGCTTGTGACATTGGTTCCAGTGCCCAGCCTTGAACAAGAAGAGGGCTTCTTTATGCTTGTCACCCTCCATCCTTGCTCGAACAGCCTTTGCTTCATGAATCCACTCGGCAGGGACGCAGAGCCTTTTTGTCAGAAAGGTCTCCTTGGCCCACGATTCGGGTGTCTCAGACAGAACGCAGTGCCGATTTAAGAGTTCTCGCACTGCCTTTTCACGTACGCTGGTGGGAAGAGAGAACAGGTCATCATTCCAACACGCAATCCTTTGTGTCCCACCACCAGAAGATGCGCCTCAACACAAGTAACTGACGACTGAAAGCAGCAGCAGACTCCATTACACTTGGGCTACAGCAGAGGCACAGGCGCTACAGGCGGTGAGCCAGCCTCGCCAGGCCTTTAGCAGTCTTACTTTAGATCCTAAGAAAAGTTCTACAATCAACTGTGTTACTTCAACACCTGTTAAACACTAAAAGAGGTCATCACTAGTGCTTTGCAACATCATAAATGTTGTAGCTTAAGACTATTTTAACACGATTCATGACCCTAAAAGTAATATACAAGCCTTATTTGAAGTAACGGCTGAAAAAAAATAATCTGATGCAATGTATTAATTGCAACTGTAAACACCAATAGCCTCATTTGGGGAAGGGTGTCTCTTGCTATTATTTACAAGTTTAAGACAATTTTTTGTTCACTATATATTTCACAATAGAAGCAAAACATGTATTTTTGTGACTCACAAGGTTTCCCTTCAAACCACACTTGTTTCTGTTCAGCTCCAATTAGAATAGATGCAATATTTTGCATTCATCATGTTTTCAGGCAAAGTTCCTGAATGTAGTAAGCTTCCTGAGCCAGAGAGGATAAGCAGATCTCACTCATTTTGATATCCTGATCCGTTTCTACGGAACAGTTCAGGAGTTATAGTTGTTACAGTACAATGCTACTTAACGTCTGACAAGACAAGACACGTAACTAAGCAGAATTATGCACACCACTGTGTAACCTGACACACTTTTTACAGTTGGCACTGAGTTCTCTAGCTTGCAGCTCCAACGTCATGAGAGAAGCTATAGTAATTACGGTATACATGCCATGTCTATAGAACAGAACAATTGATGGTGGTTTTTTTTGGCATTGTAAATAATAAAGAAAAGCTTTCACTCACTGAGTATCAGGCTCGTGCAGCAGTATAAAAACAGCCCATTCCCAAAGGCCTTCGCTTTCAAGCTGGGCAGCATAGCTAGCATTCAGCACTCCCTGCCCCTGCTTGAAGAGGTGGGTGTAGTTCAGGGCTCTGAGCACCTCCCACAGGTGCCAGCTGAGACGACAGTCCACAGGGTCAGATGTTATACTTCTTGGATCCAGCAGCTGGTCAAGGTCATAGTGCCTGTAGAGAAAAACATTTGCAACATAAATAGCTGTGTCCAAACAAAATCAGAAATACTGATGCCATTTAGTTCCTCTCCTTCCCCCACCTCCAATTATTATGCAAGTTGTGTGTGGATTTATTATTATTTTTTTTTTTAAGATACGAGCAGCTGTTAAAATCCTTTTGCTCTTCGAGTCTGCATCCAGACTGTCACCACTTTTTATTTTGTACGAGCTCCTCCTGCAGATTTCTCAATGCCTTCAAGTAAGACAACTACAATGAAGGTAAGATTATTGCAGAAAGTTGCAGAAAGCACATCAGAAAAATGCAAACGTGTTCCTAAACTTGAGTTCAATCATCTACACCACCAGCAGTGACAGCAGCAGCACATTCTGTGATTCTGTACACTCAAGGCAGATTTTTGCCTATTTCCAAGTGGTTCAGTGAACACTGGAGTTCATTTCATACCCCTCGTTTGGGAACCCCATTAGTCACTGCCTTCACAAGGTTTTTCTGAATAGTTTTGAACCATTTACCCACGTACCTGTCACTGTAGAGCTTTAACAAATGGAAACAGACATCTCTCAGAGGTCTTCCTGCATTATCGTCTTCTTCAATTACACAACCAGAACCTTCTAGGTAAGGAGGCAGGGGGCAGCAGGCATATTTTTCAGACTCTGGTGTGTTCTAAACAAAAAGTTTAGAGACAATACTTTGAACACAACACATTCTGAATTCCACAGAGCTCAGCAGACTGATGAGCAGGCTTTCCGCTCCAGAGCAGAAGGTGCACCCTAGTCCATCTGCACTTTAAGACTACATAAGTAATTACATACTAACACAATACTAAGAAGAAAAAACTAAATGCAAAGTGCTTTTGCAGGTTTAACCGCATCTCACACTACGCTTTTGAAAGCCACTGTGTGGAGAGACACTCAGTTCTCACACATACCACCCATGTTCCTGAACAGTTTTAGAGCTGGAAAACCACATATGACTTGATCAAATGAAAGACGGTGCATCTCTGCAAGACTTCTCTCTCTCTGAAGCAGAGTTTAGACAGTTAAGTGGCACCACTGGACGCAGACAGTTGGCAAGAGCCATTTTACTGGGCACTGGAAACCACTCCCAAATTCTAACTTAGTAGCATTATCTTAAGTTCAAGCCATGGTAAAACTGAAACTTGTTCTTTCCAGTGTACAGCAATAAACAAAGGTTGCGTAACATGCAGCCACACAGTGCCTGTAGGACAGCTTCCACATCTGCTGCAGGGACAAGAAGTGTAACAGAGGGCGGGTGGTTTGGCAATGACTATTTTAGCAGGCAGCCGTATATTTATCACCTCATGGGGAAAACTGACTGGCTATACCTAGTCCAAATGGCCTTCCTGCTGGTGGTCGCTCCACACTGTTCTAATTTTGTCAAGCTGCCAAACAGCTGGAAACACTGAAAACAAGCGGGAGGTATGCTTGAAATAAGTCACTAACGCAACAACCTAAAGAGCAGGTCCTAAGGTTCAAGACTGTGACTCGAACTACCAACACGTCCAGCCCCAGGGGTTTATTTCCATCACACAGAGGGGAAAAGGAAGATCCTTATCAAAGAAAACTGCTGCAGAAACTCATCTCCAAGAGGGGTGAAGGAATCTGATGCTGTGACAACTAAAGTAACAAATCCATACTCAGCACCTCAGCAGCACTACTTGACTGCTCACAGAAGTCTCTGTGCAGCACCAGACAGTCAGTGGTACCGAGTGAAATCTCCTTTTACCCAGGCATGTTGACCTACCTGAAACGCTGACTCGTACATGGCAAGGGCCTGGGAAATAGAAGCTGTTGGAGGAAGCAGGTACCAGAGATGGACAGCCATGCAACGCTTCCAGTCCAGCTGCGAGCACACGTTGATACTTATTCTCTCAGAGAGCTGCCACACCTAAAGAAATAAATTACTAACTTAAGTCAAACTTACCACACAATGGTTGGTACGTACTAGACCAAAAGGGAGCAAAACGCAACAGTGAGAGATGCCATTAGTAAAACAAGCAAAAAAACCCAGCAGGTCAACACATTGTACTTCTTTCCTACAGCACATGCCAGGGTTGACTCTTAAAACCTGAACTTACTGCTGTCAGGAAGTGGAAGTCAAATTAACGACAGAACAACAGTGTAGCAGAACTTACAGGTTTCCCTGCAAGCAGTGCAAAGATGCGCAGTCTCTCTTCCTGGATGAAGCAGTCTGCCTGCAGCCTGTGCCAGTCCACCAGCTGCATGGTGAGGAGGTCGCGGAGGGGCTGGCTGCCTGCTAGCTGGGAGAGGAGCAGAGCAAGCCGGTGGTCACCTGGAACAGGAGACAACAGCACATTGCGGACATGTCTGTGCCACAGCTGCTTGTTTCTGAGCCCTTTGCTCAGCTTACAGCTGCACAATTATCTAGTCCCTTGTGAATTAAGCCACTCCATAAACACCTAATAAAATGGGAGGGGAGGAAGACAAAGGAATAGGAAGGACAGACTTCCCAAACAAGGCCAAATGAATGGAAAAGTTTTGAGATTTAAGCTGATGTAAGAGACCAAGAAGAAACTAGCTATTAAGATCTGAAAATATGCATTTTTTTAAACACACATAAGTAGCTTAACAGAAGCTCAATTAAAAGTAAAGAACATTCAGAGAATATGCTATGAAAAAAAAAGTTCCAAATGCAATACACTTTCCAACTCTAAGAGAGCCAACAAGAAAGCCTCTATGAATACAATCCAATCTGTGTGCAGTAGATAAGCCAGACTCTACCTTAGTGAGCATCTCACATAGAAAACTCAGTATTCAGAGTGACTAGTTACTCACTAGGAGCTCCCGAAGTCTAAGTTTTCTTTGTATCTTTACCTCCCACTTCAACCCTGAAAAAACAAGACTCAAGCATCTTACCAGACTGCTGTGCCAGTCTGCAAGCCTCGCCAATTCTCCTCCCAGTAAGGAAGCTGAACACGGCCTCTACGTGGCTATCATGTCGGGACAAAGAGACCTCCTCATCAATTCGTCCCGCAGCAGTCTCTGACAGCCAGCGAGAGAAGGCTCTCCTGCGTTCCAGGGCTAGGTTGTATTCACTGGGTTCCTCCAGGCTGGCGTCCAACCCCTTCAAGTTCCCCCAGATTGCTTCACATAACGTCCATGTCAAGCACCAGTGCTTCACAACAGCTGTGAGTACAGAGTTATCCAGTCATAAGGAGTAAAACCAGAAGAATATTTAGAAAAGAGTCACGATGTTTTTAACGTAATCTAGTAAGATACCACGTTACAAGTCAATGCAGGAAGTCAATTAGCCACCTAAATGCAAACACACACATTTATGCTTTCAGAAAGAACGCTGAGGTAAAGTCAGTTTTTGTTTTATTGACATTCAACTGCTCTGATGTAACTTGAAATTAACCTGAACTGGACAGTTCTCCAGATTTATTGCTATCACTATGAAAAGAATTATTCAACACTCACTTTCTGTCACAGCAGGATCCTCAGATGCCTTTCTAACCCAGTCAGCATAGTCATGGATAACAGAAACTCCTGGATTGGGTGCTAGAAGAGGACACTGCTCATCCATATGGACAGTGCTGTGTTTCAGCTTTATCTCCAGAGGGATGAGATACAACTGTTTGTCTCTGTCCATCTTCCTTTGTTTTACGCTCACTTTCTCCACATGAACCTTGAAGGAAGATTCTGAGAGTCTGGAGAAGAAAGAAGAAACACAGGTCGCAATGTTCTGAATTATTTTCCATGTGAGCCAACTCCTACCACGGAGCAGTTGCATTATGCAGCTTGTCCTAATTTTAACATAATGACAACATGACATACGATCCAAAGTCAACAGCTATATACAAAGAACCTGGTCGCACAGCCCGGGATTCAGAACCAGACTTTGGCAAATAAATCTCACTGAACTGAGTTCTATGCAGTCAAAAGGCATTAGCACACCTCACCATAACTCGGTGCGTTTTGTGAGAGCACCTCATTCTGTCAGCAAATCAGATATGCTGGAGAACCTCAACTGAACAAACCATTTTGGAAGTCCTGAATAGCAGAACACTTCCTGGACATCAGTTTTGAACTTTGTCTTTAAACCTTCATTGGATGACAGTGCTGTTTGTATGTTAAAAAATAACTACTCTTTATTATGATATTCCAGTTCTTTAAAACAAATTTTTGTGAAGCAGCAACATAAAAGATCCCCCTGGCCAACATGATCTTCCACCTTGCACCCATTCTATGTATCAGGAAGAATATTACACTGAATTTCAAGAAGATGCTGACTTAAAATCAGGACTATTTCAAACATTAAGAGAGTATGGAAGAACCACCCTGAAGGAAAATACTACTTACAATTTGGGAGCAACTGGAGCAGGCAGGAATCCATATTCCACAGACTCACACTGAGTATCTTCCATTTCGCTTGATCTACTTAACTGATCTCCACAATTGATGAGTGTCCAGTTGGGTCCCCAGCCAACACGAAATGAGCGCCCCATGAAGAGCGCCATGTCCATCAACAGCTTCCCCTTTCTGTGGGTGATGGACTTATCCAGAGGTACTAGCCCCTGCTGTCTGCGGACACCCACTGTTTTCACCTGTACCTCTGGGACCGACGGAGGAACGGCAAACGCAGATGCTAGCGGAGAAGCTGCTGACCAAAGGGCAGCAGAGGGGGAACTGCTTGAAGTCCTCAGTCCCTTGAAGTCTTGCACGGCAGCGCCAGCAGATTGGAAAATTACATTAGCAAATTTTGATTGCAGCAGCCCACCAACTAGAAGGAAGAAGAGGGAAGAATATTTAACTGAAAGGACGCTCACTCTTCAGCCGCACATTTCTGATATTTTAAAGGTATTTCAGTACTTCGTAACCAGCCAGTGAAGACATTCACTGGGATTTGTGATGGTAACGCACAGCTAAGCATAATTACTTGCAGTATTAAGAACCAGGAAACCCACTGCACACAGCCTAACTTGCGTTATCCAAGCTAAAGTACACGGCAGCACACCAAAAACAGTACATACATAAGTCCCACCACAAAATTTGGGATTTTCGAAGAAAACGCTAATTTAACCAATATTGTTATAGTTAGACCATGAGAACAGGAACACCTCAGAAAAAGAACACATTGATTGCTACTAAAAGGAACAGGGCCGGACCCATACCCACAGGTGCATTTCAGGTCTGCCCATTCAATTCAGGGACTGGGAAAGGGCAGGGGGTGATGTGCACTTCATTATTTTTTTTTCCCCTCACTACCCAAATCTATTTTATCTGGCAATAAAGTAGTTTTACTCAAGTCAAAAAAGCCTGTTATGCCTGCAATAGTAACTGATAAGCAATTTTCCTGTCTTTATCTCAACTCGTGAGCTTTTCCCATTCAGTTTTCTCCCCCATCCTGTTGAGGAACAGGAGCAAGAGAGCATCTGGATGGGCATCTTGCTGCTGGCCAAAGCTAACCCACCACTGCACACAACTGTTCTGCCAGGTATTCAGCCAGTGATAGGACTTTGCCTATTAATGTTAGGATTACACTCGTTCTTCGTGCAGCATGTG
The DNA here is from genome assembly GCF_013377495.2 of Cygnus atratus. NCBI lineage: Eukaryota > Metazoa > Chordata > Aves > Anseriformes > Anatidae > Cygnus > Cygnus atratus. The sequence goes on from NC_066362.1 coordinate 208,171,297, forward strand.
GTTTCCCACAATACCTGAGCATCTTTTCTGTCCTTGTGCTTTTGAAATAGGGAGCCTTGGAGAACAGATCTCTTGAGAAGTATCCATTTTTATAGGTTGCTTCCCAGGATAATGATCCAGGATCAAATCTAGGTCATCTTCATCAGCAAGCAAGGAAGCTTTCATAATCTAAAAAGGTGAAAAGTCAAGCCTGCATGTTAGCAATCCTTCTATTAGCATCTCATCAGCTCCTTTCCCAATAAAGGTAACTTATGCACATCACATACAACCAGTACGCTCATGCCACAACTGTTTTAAGTAAAAGCACACAGTTGAGGAGAAATGGAAGCAAGTTGCCAGTTGATGATAAACATTTACAAATGTCTAATTAAGCCACTCTCACAGTACTTGGTAGGATGGGCACGAAGACTTTTGATAATCATGTTTTCTTAGATCTTAGCTCTGTCTACTTCTATTTCAGCTTAAGTAATAGTTGAGAAGCCCAAGATTATTTCTTCCTTACAAATTAAAAAAAAAAGGTAGAAGCCCAGAAGCGTTCAAGGTATTATCCTCTCATCCAAAACCAAAACCACCACAACAAAATAACAAAAAAGCAAAACACCAAATCAAGAACAGCTATCCTTTTACCTTCTTTTCTCCAAACTAGGCTTGAGGCAATCCTAGCTAGATAGTAGCTTATCACTTCAGAACTTTGAAATCTGAATTCTAGCCTTCAGACGCTTTGCATGTCGACTTTCAACTTTTTGTATCTATAAACATGTCCTCCCAGACACAGAAGCCTAGCATGCAAGACACAATCACACTACAGATGCAGTGCACAGTTTATTACAAGCTGGTATATAACTAGCCTTGGGTGGCAAACTGAGAAGTTACTGACGGATACTACAAAGTCCTCTCTGTTTTGGGGGGAGTACAAGACACTCACCTGTAAGACGTGGGGGTTAATACCCAGTGTTGATGCAATATGGGTTGAAGCAGGCACTGCCTCCTGCTCTTCCATCACGTTATCTTCCAGAACGGACTCCTGGGGAAGCTCCTGGGTGACGTCTGCCATGTCACTGTCCAGCTCCACAACCCTGCCCAGCTGCTCCACTTCTGGGGTCTGCAGACACATGCAGAGGCCATGTCAGACAACAACAGATTTCAACAGTTTGCTGAGAAAGAGTACTTAATAGCTTCAACAATCACCTGCAAACGAAGTGGAGTACTCCCTTGCTTGTGTCAAAACTCCAAATTAAGTTTAGGGAGGAATATATAACCTGTTCCCATTTTCTTCACAGTTGTAACAGTGTAAGTTAAAGTGAAGAAGTTTAAAGTGAAGAAGTCACAGTTTAGTTGTGTCCTTCTGAAGTTTACCGGTTTCTGGTATTCAGTGTAAAAAACTACTCTTCAGCTTTCCATTTTCACGTGACCAAAAAACGGAATGGGGCTTGTGCATCCTGCCTTCCTTCCCCTCTCTCTCTCACAATGATATTACATGAAGAAAAGTTTTCTGGGCCCGAGTTTAACTTGGGACATTTTAGATGACTGAGCAGCCAGTTTAAAAACAGTGATTCTCTGCATTAATTTGTGATACCAGTGGTAGTTGATGAGGAACAGGTGAGTTCTGTAACACTGCTTTGTTTCCCCAACTGTGACATTGTACAATATTGACTTTATATTCCACCAAAAATCTTCATAGAAGTTTTAGATATACACAGTCTCCTTCATGATCACATAATACTGGGTCATGGAGTGTGTTTGTGTGCATGTATATTTATTTTTATTTTAAACCAGAACACAACTGTTATTGGACTGGAAAGTTGTGTTTTGTTTTGTTTTTTTCTAATAGTATGCTGCTGTTCATCAGCAGTTCAGAAGTTAAATACAGTAGTTTTCTTCCAGTCTGCAGCTAAGTTTCTCTTGTCTGCGCCTAGTCCAAGGCAGGAGGAAGAATTCAGTTTGTGATTTTACTGAAGGCAATTGCATGGCATCATCTTTGCAATGAGCCTGAAGTGAACTCTACGCATCTCCCATTGCTTATGAGAACTCAGCCTCAAAGTGCAGGCAGGGCCAGAAGAAGTTCATCCAGTCCAACTGATAAGCAGACATCAGAAATGAACCTTGAGCACTGCCATCAGCTCTAGTTGGAAGCAGTGTGCACAGCTTGCTTGCTGTGGTGACAGCCAGGTCTGCTGGCAGCATATCGCAGCGATCCGCTGAGCCCCTCCTCTACCAGGTGTGGAACAGGACAGTGCTACAAGCACTTCAACTGTTCTTCAGCTTTGCTACAAGGAACTGTTCGATAGCACAAACCCCTGGAGGACGCCATTCAGTGCTGGGACTGTGCAGCCAACAGGTCGAGCTGAAAGAAGCACCTGGCCCGGGAGGCGCTCAGTCTGCACCACGATAACTGCCTTATAACACCCAGCTGGGTGACTGACCGGCTCTAGCTGGGTGACCGACCTCCTGCACGCTGCCTTTGCTTCAGCCTAACCCTCCCCGTCCCTTACTGAGGAACGCCCTGAGGAAGATCCATGTGTACAGCTTACATGGGTTCCAGATGCAGCCACGTACAGAGCGGTGGAAGCAATGCATATATATGAGCAAGGAAACCACGCTAAGGAATCTAAGAGCATATTCAAATGGACTGCTACTTAGCTCATTAAAAACAGCCAGTAAGTATGACGACGGTTATCAGATGAGGCAGATAAAGTCAGACTAGGGGGTCTGTAAAGATAGAACTTGATGGCAGACGCAGAAGCAGCATTAGTGAGTGGTATTTGAGTATGCCTGCAGTATGCAGAACAGATTTACAAGTCAAAACATGGTTATAAACAGAAGTTTCACTACTCCCTTCATTGTGCTTTAATGCAGCAAGGCCCCTGGTGTAGCTGTTTCCTGTGGGCCTTGCAACATTAACAAAATCATGAATATTCAAGTTAGCGAAGGAAGAAACCCCCAAAACTAATTCCTAAAAGCTTCCCACAGACTAGAGAATATTATTTTCAGATGCTCTACACACCAAGAATCTGCCGAGTTTTCAAGACATGCTATGCAGTTCCTCAGAGGTTTGGGGAATTGACCTAGATGTTCTTCCTATTTTCACAAACAAAAACCTTCGCTAATGGTATTCAAGTCAAAGAGGTTAATTAACAACCAAGATAAGTTTTTGCTAAGTATTCTTGAATCTACAAGACACGTCTGAATAAATCACACGTATTCCCAAGTATTTTTGACTGCTTAAAACATCAGCTCTGGTCCCAATTAACACGAATAAGAAACAAATAGGAAGACTAAAAGGTGTCACATAGAGGCACGTCTGCTAGACAACCCTGTGTTCATCTCTTAAATAAAATGTAAAGTAGATTCCTTAAGTATTTGCAAGAGCAGGATGAACTAGCAGGTTTTAATTATCCAGTGAGCCAGGTGTGACAATGCAGCAGCTGTTAACTACTTCTGGATTCTTCTGGACCCATAAAAGGTGACAGTTCACTTAATTTGTCACTACAAAAGTATGCTCTGCTCAACAAATGGACTGTGCTGTTGCTGGCCTCCTGTTCATAAGGTGATCAGGACTCTGCCACGGGGATTCCTGAAGTGCATCAGTGCTGGCTTTACTGAAAAGCACTTCGGTTAACTGCTGCCAACAGACCTTTATGTCCAGACCCCTGTAACCTGCATGGAAGCCTAAGGCAGTGTTGCAGAAACACGTAAGGCTTTGCAGCAGAGGTTGAGGTTAGACCACAGACTATATAAGATTAAAAGCAATTCCAGGCTGGTTTAATGAGAATTCCTACCACAAAAGTAACAAAATTATTCTTTTGTGCAAGCAGTGATGAAGTATGGCTTTCCGTTTCTCATGAAGCAGTGAGTAGACCCTTGTACCCAAGGGCTCTAAGCTACCCAAAGCCATTGGCAGAGAGATGCTGCTCAAATGGTTTCAAAAGGACAAGACCCAGTACAGAAAAATGGATGTTCAAGCTATTTGACTCATGCTGTTCTTCATCCTTTGACTTCAGAAGTACAGAAAAAAACCTCTCCTCCTTTGCTCCCCATGATCCAAAGGGGTCATGAACACTGGCTGCGTGCCAAGCAACACCTTGGCACATGATCTGTGCCTCAGTGAGCTGCAAGCGTGGAGATCTCCTTTCACTGCTGTCACAGATTACTGAAGGGTAAAAACAAAGCCTCTTGCTGTACCTAAGCAGAAGTCCTCCCCAGCTGCTAGATACCTTTCTGCTCAGCCTTCCTGCATATCCTAACTGCTAGGGTTTATTTTTTCCCCAGCTAGGTAACCAAGAACCTAGTTTCAGAAAGTCTCCTGCTCTCTGCACTTGCATGCTGTTTTATAACAAGTTACTTCAAAAAAAAAAACAAAAAAACCTACAGGTAGTTCAGAAACATTTGCCATTGCCACCTCGCATAAAGAGCGCATTCTATCCCATCAATGCCATGATGCCTTCCAAAGAAGCTGTTTCTTATCCACCATGAAGCAGATTCTAGTTTAGCTTGACAATATCCATACTAGCTATATTTGGAAAGTGTAAGAGTATCAGTCTAATTAGTCTAACCTTTAAACCCAGGAGATCTTGGTTGAATGAAGGTAACACTAGACCATAAGGGGTTACCAACGAACTGGATAAAATGTTACCTTCCCTATGTAAGGCACACAGGCATACCACTGAAGATACATTACAAAAATTTAGAAGCAATCCTATCCAATTCCAATACACTTAAAACTCCAGTGTATAACCAGCCTTAAAAAGTAGCTTTTAATAAAAATAGAGCACGTTCTTAAAATATAAAGCATACAGTCTTGCATACTAAATGATGGTCAAGTCAAATTAACGCACAATGTCATTCTCAATGCAGGCAGCACAAGGCATTATAATTATATAGAATATAATCAATATTCACAAAAACAAGTTCTTCTTCCATAGGTGGCAACTATGCCAAATTAAATCTAGACCAGAATCTAAACAAGAAACAAGAGTTTAACACCTTCCCACCCCCCCATCCTTAGAAGGGATTGTCAAGTATCTTAACAAAAAAAACACACAAACACTCAGAGGTCAGAAGAGTTTGTGCAGGTTTGTGTATGGTTTTGCTGTTTGATTTCCAGGCTAACTGTAACATCAGCAACCCCTCCCTAGGGGCCAGCTATTCTTCAAATATTTTCTGAATTCCCGTTTAGTCATTGTCCTCCTTCTACCTGAGATGGAGGCGTGGGCTTGCCATTTAGGGTCATTTGCTGGGGTGGCAGATGCCCTGGAGGTGGCACAGGTGTGGTTTTTAACTTCTTTGTGTCCACTTTTAAAGGATGCTCTTCCTCTTCCTCGTCTGAATCTTGCAAGCCGTACTTGGAAAAGTGTGCCACCTGTGTAATGAGAAGAACAAGCGTGTCTCACCTCAGAAACAAGATTTCAGACACTTACTTCCAAAAGGCCCGAACAATGAGCTGGCGTAACTGTCAGCTTTACAGAGCAGTTTTGACAGCCGGAACAAATCCAGCTTCTGTGCAGAAGAACACTTGCTGTACACCTGCCTTCAGGGGATCGCAGAATGGGTGAGGTTGGAAGGGACCAACGGAGGTGACCCGGCCCAACCCCTTGCTCCAGCAGGGCTACCCAGAGCCGCCCGTCCAGCGCCACGTCCAGGCAACTTTCAAATATCTCCAAAGCTGGAGACTCCTCCACCCCTCTGGGCAACCCGCGCCAGTGCTGTGTCACCCACAAAGTAAAGTGCTTCCGCTGAAAGCCTCCAGCTCTTCAGAGAAGTTTTTACTGGTTTGGTTGGGAAAACAAAAACATTACCTTAAACACCCAAGATCCGGTCTCCGGGCGGTATTCCTTGAATCGAGCGCCCTGCTTCCGAGATACAGACTCCAGTCTACCTTCATAATTCATCTCTGCAAGTCGTTCAGGGCTTTTTATCAAGCAACGAGATGTTTTATCTGTAGGCCAAACTCCATCTAATGTAACTTCAGCTCGTCTGTTAAAGATGGAAAAGTGCATAAGAGACTGAGGTTTTGATACAAAGCCATTAAGGTACACACAGAAGATGAAAATTGACCATGTTGACTCAAAACAGCTTTTAAACCAAGTTTTTGGTTGAGAAACTTAAAGATGTCTAGCAACTGTACAATGCTGCAACCTGAGTGCACGCTTCAGATTTAGATTCCTTGGTAGCTGCCTGCAAACACAGTACACTGTCAACATTATAAAAACATCCTTACTATTAAGTACATTTTTAAAAAAAATTACCTATTTAAACCTTCACCAATAGGTGGTTTTCTTTCATCGTCAGGGTAAACAATCACTTCTTTCCTACGGATATGTACAATGTCATCCAGATTTAAGTTAGTTAGATTTACTTCTCCTTCAAAGTAAATTGATCCATAACCTGTAAAGCAGAACAAAAGGTGACCAAACATCACTATTTGCTCATGAAAATAATCTTATGACAGACAGCCTAAGTTCCTGCCGTACTCCTCCTTTCCCCAGCTTACCACCTACCTTTGCTATGTCTCCAGAACAGAGTACAAGTGGCTCCACTTCCCAGTGTGAAAATGCTGAAGATGTTAGCAACTTTTTTTTTTTTTTAAGTCAACACTTGCACAGAAAGCTTTTTGTATCGATACTGCCCACACAAGTACCAAGCATACCCTTAGCTTTATAGAACATTTAGAAAAGTGTTCTAAAAATACTATACATTATAAATTTTATTTTTAAATAAAAGCAATAAGGAATATAGTTCAGGCTGAAGGCTCTTCACTAGAGCTCAGTAAGCTCAAATGTAGGCAGTAACTGAGATGGAAACAGTGATGCGATATGCAGCCTGCTCCAGCAAATTTGCTGCAGGTGCTTTTTTCATTTTCACATTCACTTTTTTCAAATCATCCCACAACATGGGTTGTTAGCACTACCAATCTGAAAGACTTCTAGTCTTTGGTGTAAGCTGTTCACAATGCAGGAGCACTGCTTATAATTAAGCTGAAGGTACGGAATTCAGATTCAGGTTCTATGGCTTTAAAAAAAACCTCACTAGTTCAACTTTAAATAACTAGAAAAGCTGTGTGTGCTTACCTTTACGGCCTATGGTGAAGTCGGTCACAATACATTCATTTCTGTCGTTGGTAAATCTAGCGAGCTCCTCCATAGACGGGATGGTGTAATAGCCAGCTCTTGTTAGAACAATTCCTACAACGGAAAAGTCAATGAGAACTGGGCTAACAAACAGCAAGATCGCCAACTTTACCATTTCAAGAATTTCAGTTGCCCAGGCTTGCAAAAGAAATGGAATGAAGGTTGCAAACAAACTGAGAATCAGTACAACAAAAGCAGAGAAATGCCTTAATTCCAGAGCCTTCATAGCAAGTTTAAGACAACTGCTACGCCAAGATTTTCCAGACACAAACAGCAGTACTTGACAGAAACACTCTTCTAGCTTTAATGATTTGGGAGCACAGGTATCTGCTGACCAAGGTAAGCACCTTTTGCATTTAACAGTCTCCAATGCTTTTTTTGCTATTAATTTGTCTAATGATCTTTAAAACCTACATAAGCTTTTTATATCCACAACTTCTTGCCATTGTGGCTTCTGAAAACATTTATTCTCAACACATCACCTGTTGCTTTTATTAGACGCATGTATAAACTGATAAACTGAAAAGGAGGAACAAATCTTTTCTTCTTCGCCTTTTCCAGACCACTCACATTTAACAAAACTAACAACCCCCCACCTCTTCACCTATAAAGCTATGTATAAGCTATGAAGTCTTCGTTAAGTGAAAGCTACTCAAGACCTCTCAGTGTTCCCCCCCCCAACACTTCTCCACATTCTCCAGTTTTACTACTACACCCTGAGACCAGAACTGAAAGTACCAAAACAGAGCTGCTAGACAGGTCCATGGAGACACACAACCATATTCCATGGCCCCTTCCTTTCTCAGCAACTTCTAAAAGTCTGCATGCTGGTATTTACTAAGCATTTAAATAGATTTATAACCAAGATCTTTTGCCTGAACTGTAGCCAGCTCTGTCTACTATGTAGAACAACTACAGATTGGGTCCTCCTCCTCCCCTTCATGGAATCTCACTACATCAGTCTAACATAAAATTGGGCAATGAAATTTAATTGCTTAGTGAGTCAGCAGAAAAAGATTCAGCATTAGATATGACAACAAAAAACATGATTTGTATCCGGAAGAAAGCAGGAGGGAGAGAAACAAAAAGCTGAGGATCTGGAACAGCAGAAGAGAACTTTAAAGAAGCATGCATGAAGTGCTGTCAGGAACTACCTGTCTATAGAGGAATTGCTGCTGCCCACCCACAATCTAACCTGCAGGATGCACATGATGCATGGTTTCAGTCTCCTCTTCACGTTCATCTTGAAGGGAATCGTCATGAAATGAGGCATCTTCACTGCTGCCTTCCAGACCATTTCGCAAGGCCGCCCGCATATTCAGAGCCACAATGGTATCGTCCACGTTGTTCTGGTGTTTGTGCACAGTGTTCTCGGGAGTCTGGGGGATGGGCTTGGCAATGGGGTTAGTGTAAAACCTGGTCACTTCGTGGTGATCCTCCTCTTCCTCTCGCTCACCATCTTGTCTGTGGTTTTCATCAGAAGGTACTGACAAAAAGAACCTAAAGAAATGAAAAACAAATCAAATTGTTTAGCTCTAACAAGCTCAGCACTAAAATTGTGTCTTTTCATACAAAAAGCAAACACCACCACCCGATGAACAGCAGAAGCAGCAGATTGAGTAAAGCATTTAATACTTTTTAGGACTGAGGTGGTTATACAAGCAAGTTTCCCCACTCCTGTAATCAGTTTTTACTTCTAGTAGCTTTCAATGAATTCAAAGTGTTGAGCTGGTCAGGAATCTTTCCAGTCTCTGATAAAAAAGGGAGTTCATCTGAAACATGCCCAGAGACTTTGAGGAAGTCAGTGTACCGACTGGGGCAGGGCAGCCTAGGGTTTTCCTCATTTTTATTTTTCAACGACTCAGGTTAGAAGGGGCCTTCAAGATCATCCAGTTCCAACCCCCTGCCATGGGCAGGGACACCACCCACCAGATCAGGTTGCCCAGGGCCTCATCCAGCCTGGCCTTGAACACCTCCAGGGATGGGGCATCCACAGCTTCTCTGGGCAACCTGTGCCAGTGCCTCACCACCCTCTGAGTGAAGAATTTCCTCCTAACCTCTAATCTAAATCTACCCTTTTTTAGTTTAAAGCCATTCCCCCTTGTCCTATCATTATCTGCCTGAGTAAAAAGTCACTCTCCATCTTTTTTTATAAGCCCCCTTTAAGTACTGAAAGGCTGCCAGGAGGTCTCCCCAGAGCCTTTTCTTCTCCAGGCTGAACAGCCCCAGCTCTCTCAGCCTTTCTCCATAGGAGAGGTGCTCCAGCCCTCTCACCTTCATGGCCTCCTCTGGTCCCACTCTAACAGCCCCACATCCTTCTTGTGCTGGGAGCGCCAGAACAGAGGGGGACAAATTTAATACGCAAAAACAATCTTAGTAATATGATACATTCAGATTAGCAAAGTTTCCTTGGAATTCCACCTTACTGAGGAGGACTAAACAAAAGAAGAGGTTTCTCTCACTTCAGGGTCAGGTTTAGCACTCAAGTGGCCTAGTCTCTCTCTACAGGGAATGAGGAGAACCATATCCAGAAAAGTCATCCCTCTTTGAACTCCTGAGTTTGGTGGAATGAAGTGGCACGTGACTACACAGGAAGAACAGATGGCTAGGTTAAGAATAAACAAATCTCACAGTACGTCAACTGACTTCCAGTGAACAGCTAAGATGGCATCCCTCAAAATAACTACCTACATTATTAACAATAATTTAGAGACAGGCATAACAAGTTTGCATTTCTTGCAAGCAGAAACACCTACATCACTCATCAACATACCGGTCTCCATTCTCTGGATACTCTGACGGAGAAGCCAGGTCTTCATTTTCACGATTGACAGGTGAGAACAGACTGCTATTGTTGAGATTCTTCAAAACCAACTTTTTGATGCTCTTCCTAAAAAAGGACACAAAAAAAAAAAACAAAACAAAGGGAAATTAGGATATATCCACTGCATAAATATATACTTCATGCTTAAATTGAGTGTTCCAGGGACCAGAAGCCAGTTGTGTAAGACCCGTTTCCACACTTTTTATATACAAAGTCTTCTGTAAGAGCACTGCAGTAGCTGAGTTACTAAGTTTTTTTTTTTGATTGGTTTTTTTTTGAATTTCATTCAAGGCTTTGTGTTTTTTATAGTTATTCACAAACCAAGTCACTGAAAGCTTCAAAACCCAAGTTCAGTAAACCACAGTGTTATCCGTTTCTACAAAATGGTGCCTTTCCACCAGAAGCACATAACCCTGCACAGAAAGTCTGTCCCACAGATGCAGGCTTCTCTTTAGCACAGGGACACTTTAGGAGCAAATCAATGGCCATGCTAGGACTCACTGCCTGCAGTGTGAGAAGTCACTGAAGACCAACACCAATTACACCTGCAAGAAGAGTTTAAGCATCTGTTTTGTCCTGATTTTTTGTTCATTCGGTGTTTTTCAATAAAACACTGAGTAATTCCACACTCTGCTCTCCCCCTGGAAAGTGAGCGGATTTCTCAGGCTAAATTAAAGAGAAACTAAGCTCATAAAGATTAAAAATAACATTTTGTAAAGTGTGTGTTTAGAGGGACTTTCAGTGACTGATTCATCTTTCTCTGAAGTATTTGTTTGTTTTAAGTAAAAACAAAAGCTTTCTAAAGCCCTTTTCAATTTGATTGCCGCTGGTATTCTTAAAGACCGAAACCAAAAGCTTCATGACAATAGATCCACAGCACTGCTATTCACTTCTCACAGAAACAGCTATGAATCTGAAAGAGAACCAGCATTAGGCTGTGAAATTATCATAAATCTTCCTTCAAACTAGTGGCATTAACAAGCCTAACGACTCTTCTATTTCAGATGCAGGAAGCTGCACGCTATACAAACTTTTGTTATAACAACTTCTGATTTCATAGACTCTTCATTCCACTCATCACCACATTTTACAGCTTATTTGCAGCTAGCAGTTTAAGCTGATGATTGTCATCTCCTCCACAGAAAATATTTCTCTCCAAATTATACACGAGTTCTGTTATTGCTATTTGAATTTGAGCCAGGTCACAAGTGATGGGATTTACAACACTACAAAGGACTTAACCTGATCAGAAGAACTGGAGTGATACTACGGTTATTCTTGTACCGCTTGCTCCCTCTAACATACACAAAATAAGCACTCACTTGGGCATGAACGCGCCATTGGATAGGGATGGCTCATCATCATCAAGACCATCGAAGAGCTGGGATTTAGCAGAGCCAGCTGACTGCAAAGCTTTTGGTCGCACTCTGGTCGCTGGACGCGGAGTCAATTTGTAGTGGGTGGGTGTCGTTAAGGCCTTCTGAGCTGCTGGGTTTGTCGGTTTCAGCCTCTGAAACACAAGGAAGTAGCATCAGAGTTTCCATACCGTGTACCATAAGGTTAGCTAGCCAAGGACTTATAAAAGCAAAGAGCATAATAAGTAAATCGGGAACCAATAAACCAGGACAGACACAAAAGCTGGCTGATGACAGGTAGTGGAAACAATGTTGAAGACCAAAATTCCCCAGTCACGCATTGATGGGCCACCAAGAAGCCACAAGCACAGCTTTCAGAGAGGGCCAACCTGGACTTCAAGAGTTAGGGAGGAAAACACGATTTGGGATATTCCAGGAGGTCTGGGGAACCACCTAAAACTTCAGGAATGCTTAGAGGAAGGGAATGGGGAAGGTGCAACGGAGGGGGACAGAGAGAATGAGTATAAAACAGGCTGGTTGCGTGTAAACCAGTCAGTACACTTCTGACTTAAGCCCCACGCCTGATTGCAGCTCCATCCCCCCATCTTCTTATTAAAACCCTTCTTAACCATCTTTGTGTTATCTCACCCTAACCTGTGTGTGAAACAACTGGAGACAGGCATGAGGGAATTTGGGGCCAGCAATTGCAGTTGTCCTGGCAAGGATATCAGACAGGCAGGGGAGTGGTGCTGATACCGAGGAAACCATGAGCACAGGGTGCGTATGAAGTGAGCACAGTGCCTGCATCTCTTTGCAGCAAGCCGGACTAGGCAGCAGGCAGGAGAGCTGCAGAGCAGGTAGGAGGGCTCAGGGCTTGGGCAGGGGGACTGGGCAGACAGAGGGGCAACGCATGCTCGGGGGATCCCCGAGCGTACAGGCGAATCACTGTGAGCCTGGGCACTTTCACTGCAGATCTTCAGCCCTTATCACCAAAGGAGGAAGCGCCTTGGCTGTCGACGCTCACATTTTATGCGAGTCCTCATAGCGTTACATGTGGGTGCTGAAGGCAGTGCCTGGCCTGTGGCTGTGCCAGCTGCCTCAGCGTACCGTGTGTACGCACACATGGACACGTGCGTGTCTGGGATACGTACCCAGCTTCCCAAATGGCTGGGCCCGCAAACGGGAAAGCAGCAGCCACATCCACCAGCCTGGGAAGGAGCCCCCTGGGTCCAGGGGAGCATTGTGCTGGGCTCCAGAGCTGGGCTGGAGGAATCCCCAGCCTCTGGAACTTGTCAGGGCAGCAGCCATTTATAACATCCCTTAACACTTAAGTCTGAGAAGTGTGCTTTGTTGGTTTTTAAAACAAACCAACAGCTCAAGACTGTCATAAGCCATGCTCAAGCTAAGTACTAAAAATATTCCAAGCATAGACAGCTACCCGTCTTTATTCTTAACTAGCAGCAGTGAGCATAACAAACTCTCAAGTCAAGGCTCTGATGTACCAGAAGCAGTAAATAAAGCACCAGCATAAGCTTGTCCTGGATAGCATTAAAAAACCAAACAAAAAACCCGGCACCACAGAGTACAGGGATGGTAGGTCACTACATTACTCACTGTTCATCTTAAGCAAAGACATGACAGAGAGCACAGTATATGAAGTCATTTCAAATCTTTCCCAGAAAATTAGTTTAATACACTCACCTCTTCTTTCTTCTTTGGATCTGACATGGGGTTTCTGAACAGCGGGGAATCTCCGAAGGGTGAGTAAGTCAAGCTATTGAGATGCTGCTGAAGGACCGCCTGCTGGGCAGCTGATGCATTAGGGTCTGTCAGCGCTATAAAAAGAACATCTGTTTTTAGCATGCAACAGATTTATCAATAGAACCAAGGTAGACAGAAAAGACAACCCCCAGAGGCTCTCCTCATAGGAATTCAGATTTCTGTATTAACTTCAGCTTTCTTTTTCCCCTGCTCTTCAGTCCCCATTTCTACAGAACTCTGAAGGAGGAAGTCACATCCTGTTCCCTCATTTCTATTTGGAAGCCTGTTCAGTAAGTTTTTATCTGTGAAAAGCTGAGGGCATGGAGTTACCCAACAGTAGAATAAGCCTGGCCTGCCAAAACCTTTAATTAATACATCTGATTTCTGAAGCATTAGTATGTCAAAGCTGCTGCAGTGATCGCACTTACAGCTCTCTGCAAAAAACGGCCTCTGAAACTTGTCCATCTCCTAGCATCTACTTGTAGAATTTTAATAGGAACTAAAAAGTGTTCACACTACGAAACATTTAAGCAACATAAAGCACCCTAATTTTAATTATAAGAAAAACAGACTGAAACTGAGATTCAGTCATTCCCAGAGATGACCAAAACCACTCTCGGAAACAACACCTTACTGTCAGACAAAGTCTGCAAGGAGCTCAAGAGGAGAGTGTGAGACAACTGGTTCTTACCAGACTGAAAGCTGTACGAACTGAGCAAACATTAACCCGTGAGACCTCTCCCTAAGCTGTGCCACTGAAGGCAACACCTACAGAAGTGAATACTCGGACCACCTGCTGACATACATCAATGAAGGTTCAAGCTTAGAAAATACAGAAATACAATGGAAGCAAGACAAGTACATAAAACCTGACTGCAATATTGAGCTAGGCACTATACCTGCTATATCGAGCAGGTATTTTCTCCTGAGCTCCCTCCTCAGTCAAATCTTTCCTGTTACAAGTAGTACATCAAGTAACTTTAACAGGTGTTCACAGCAACCCAACGTGGCTGAGACTGGGGGCACCCTGGGTGCCGCCGCTCGCCCCCTGCCCCAGCAGGGCCCCGCGGAGCCGCTCGCCCAGCCCCACGTCCCGGCGGCTGCTGGAGACCCCGCGGAGGAGCCCCCAGCCCCTCTCCTATCCTGCCGACTGTACAGGATAGCCTACACGAAACATCCACTGCTCTCCCTTCGTCTACCAGACCAGTCATTTCATTACGGAAGCTTATAAGGTTGGTCCAACCTGATTTCCCCTTGGGGAATCCATACAGACTACTCCTGATGACTTTCTTGTTGCTCACGTGCCTGTAAATGGTTTCCAGGATTAGCTGCTCCACCACGATCCCAGGGACAGACCTGAGGCTGACGGGTCTGTTGTTCCCTGAGTCTTCCTTCCTGCCCTTCCTGATGGCAAGACTGATATTTTCTTTCTGCCAGTCCTCACCTTTTTTTTCCCCCCTCCACACTTTACCATTTTTCATAATTATTCAACATTTGAGAGTGGCCCTGCAATGACATTTGCCAGCTCTCCCAGCACTTCTGCACACATTCCCTCCTGGCCCATGGGCTTATATACGCCAAGTTTGCTCAAGTATTCCCTCACCTGATCCTCTTCCACCAAGGGTACATCTACCTGCCTCCACCCTTTCACCCTGGTTTCTGAGAACTGGCCTCACTGGTAAAAACTGTGGCAAAAAGGGCGCTCAGGACCCGAGCCTCTTCCTTGTCTTGTGTCACCAGGTCCCCATCTCATCCAGCAACAGGCCCACATTTTACCCAGCCTTCCTTTTGCCACCCACACACTTACAGAAGCCCTCCTCGTAGCCTGTGACACCACTGGTCAAGTTCTGTATAGGCTTTAACTTTCTTAACTTCATCCCCGGACACTCAGTGTCTCTGTATTCCCTGCAGGTCACCTGCCCTTGCTTCCACCTTCCACATGCTCCTTGTTCACCTGTGCAGGCCTCCAAGCATTTTGGCCGTTTTCCTGCTCGTTAGGATGGACCACTCCTGGGCTTGCAGGAGTCCTTAAACATGAACCAGCTTTCCCACATGGTGCTGTGTACCACCCCCTCCCTCCACACCACCCAGTTAAAAAACATCTTCCCAAAATTGCCACCTCAGCGGGGCTGGAGCATCAGTTACGTATGCTGTTCATACGAAGTGCTCAGGTCTGCCAAACAAGATGAAGACTGCTGGAAGTGTGGAAGCGGTGCAGTTCTAATTTACAGAATGACAGGGAAGTGACTGAATATAAAGAGCAGTCATTTGACCGATGGTACGTCATACTTACTTGTTAAGTCTCTCTAGCTCTCCTAGCTAGAATCACTGAAGAAGCTAATGCTACATTTCCCCCCCCCCTTTATTACATTATAAAAAGCACCTACTGTTGCCGCCCCAAAATTGATTGATTGGAAACATCTTAGTAATACTGAAGAGAAAGCTTTAAAATAGTTGCAACTATTAATAATGTTAAGTAACTTTGAATTACTTTTTTTTTTTTATATATATACAAACACAAACAATTACCAGGAAAAAAAATGTCATGGTCTATCGAGAACAGAAGTGGCCCCAAATAGCTACTCAAACATTCTTTCTCACTCCATACCATTTCAGGGGGATGTATCTCTATATTTAGGAATGTTTGAAAGAAGGGAGGAAGCAGCAGCTAAACCTGGGTTAATGCACACTTACCTACGGCAGGCTGAGGGGCTCCGAAGCCCAGAGTAGCAGTTGATGTATTGAATCCCGGTGCTCCAAATGCTCCTGTTCCCAGTGTTCCACCAAGTTTAGGCTGGGTATTTCCAAACAAAGAAGTCTGTCCTGCCCCAAGAGCTATGGCAGAAGAGGAATGTTATTCGCTATAACACCGTGACAAATTTAGAAGCCAATTTATCCCACAAAGAATCAATTATTGGTTAAATTGCAAGAAAGATTTGACATGCCCATGTCAACTCAAGACTCAGGTGGTCGGACCACCAGAGACTTCAGAGGGTGCCACCAGTTTTCTGAGCCACTGGCCACCACCATAAGCAATGCTGCTTGTAATCTCTAAAAGGTTACTGAGTACAGCATTATCCTGCTCTGCTTCGTTCCGATTTGGGACAGATTCATGACTTCAAGGTAAAGCATCTAGGGCCAATACTACGTTAGGGTTAGCACATAATACACATGGTGTTTTATCATCAAAGCTTGAGGACTACGCTTAAGCTGATAAACTGTTTACCTGTTCCAAACCCTGTCCCAATTCCAGTTCCCAGAGTCCCGGTTGCAGGCTTATTTCCAAATAAACTATTTCCAGCGGTGTTGGCACCAAAACCTTCAAGGACAGAAACAGTAACTCATTAATCTAAAGCTAAGAAATTAAAAACATTTAAATAAATAAGCATCACCGGCTCAAAGACAGCCCTACCATAGTTAAGGTCAAAATTCACGCACCATTTTTAGCCATGCACGTTAAACATGCAGCAAGAAGCAACTTAAGTGGTAAACAAAATATTTAAGTTACGAACATAGGACTGAAAACATCGCTATAGGAATTTACCATCTTGCTTTCTTAGGCTATTAAGTTTGTTACAGATTTAAAAATTCTATAAAGCCAGACAGGACATTACGATGCTGTATCAGGCAACAGAATGTAATATTAAGTTTCTTCAACTGCCTGGAAGAACAACCCCCTTTTTATACTGTTTATACCACACACACACACTTCTGATTCTTACTGACAAAGCAAGCAACAACTCAGGTTTGTAAGAGTGAACAACTTGAAGACATCTCTAACTGTAATCCAAATCTAGCATCCATTAGACAGGATAATTTTTAAATTGAAGATTGTGAAACCTTAAAGCATTGGTTAGTGTAAAGACAGAATTAAACTAGAAAACTGCAGTCACGAACCAAAATCTGAAACACCCTAGAACCAAACTCCACTTTTCCTATAAACTGTACTAATGCAGGGAAACTAAAACAAACACTAGAATCAATATCATCTGCTAAACAGGGACTAATAAACAGTGTCAATGCGCTAACTAACGTGGCTATCTAGTCCTTAGGGAGCAGCAGAACAAGAAACTTGGAAGCAACTTCCACAAAAAACGTGATGATAATTTACCTAAGCTTGATTACCACAATGAACTATGCCCACCAAAGCACTGCCCTGTCAGTCTAAGAGCTTGACAATTTCTTCCCTTTCTGGAAGGCTGGCATGGCAGATTATGTAAAACAATCATGTTTTACATCTTTTTTTTTTTTCAGATTAAAAAAAAGGAGGCACATCAGGATCTTGAACATCCTAAAACCATTCCTGTTTAGTTTTATGAGTACAGTTTTGTTGCTCTCAGCTTCAGGAAAAAGAGAGGTTAAGAGAAATCCAATGAACAAAGACTATCATTTACTTGAACTATCACTATACATTTCCCTACTTGATCACCCACTCATTCAACACCAAATATTTAACTGTGTCAGAGGCCAACATTAACACAAGACCCAGTTTTTGGGACTTTGTTTTTAAGTGTGAAGAATCAAAACCAGCTAAAACTGAAACCAAAACTGTTTCATTTTATCCTCGCTCCAGTGTATTTCGTTGTATCTGCCATCAAACTAAAGATATCACTATTTTCACCCTATTTTCCTTCAGCACTCCTTTGCAACCACGGAGGTTCAAGAGGCTATTAATACACTACGCTGTGTGAGTGCTTTGATTTTAAAAGTTTTAAGTTACAGGTTACGTCGTCTTAAGCGCTAAATGAAGTAGTGGTACTTTTACTTAAGTATCTGCCTTATAAGTCAGGGAATACCACCAAGAAGAAAGGTATAAAACACCATCCAAGATGTTCCTCTGCAGCAAAATTCATCAGAAGCACAGCTTACCTGAGAATTCTAAATTCATAATCATTTAGTATGCGATATTCAGCAGCCAGGTATGTGGTATATGCAGTATATTTTTAAGTGATTGAATCCCACTTTTTTTTATATGTACCAAAATTGGAAGTGTTTGTATTGGTTCCTAAAGTCAGGGTTGGTTTGTTACCAAAGAGCCCGCCGCCAGTGGTTGTGCCAAACGAGGGAGCACTGGTCGTGGTGGTTCCAAATCCAGCAGGCTTGCTACCAAACAGGGTCTGAAAAGGAAGAAAATGACAATTTGGAAACCTGACAGACTGAAATTAAAAGAAATTGTATTAGCTTCACTTCAGGCAACAAAGCAGAATTAAAGCCAAGCATAACTTTGACCACATGACCCAGACTCCCAACAGTGGTGTTAGTTGCAAGCCACATGCACTAGCATACAGCACCTTCTGGAAATAACTTTTTCGTTCTTTTACCCACCTCCACAGAGCATAGATTAAAACCCAAATAACTGAATTTCTAGAATCAAGTTCATTTTAAGTCAACATCTAAAGTTAAATGCTTGTATTTTCAATGCCACTCTGAGGCACCCCAGCAATACAGAATCACAGAATTCTGTGATTTGATATTGTGATACCGATCTGTGATTGATACCACAGAATTCTGTGATTCTGTATCAAAGGGCATACACAGGCAGTGTTCAGTCTCTCTTGCTGTCTCTCATCATTAGAGATGGCTAGTTCTATCATACATGTTTGTACCTTGACTTTACAAGATCCACACTATTTCTGCATCTTCAGTGCCTTAGCTTAGGCAACACTACTTTGAGTGAGGTCAACACTCAGTAACAGGACTCTAGAAGCAATTTTTAAAAAAAATTATTTTATTTTAAGGGCATGGACATACCGAACCGCCAACACCAAATCCTGTGTTAGTTTGTCCAAAAAGACTAGTTCCCGTTCCAAATCCAGTACCAGCATTTGTATTGGCAGCTGTTCCAAAGAGGCCTCCAGGCTGCGAGGGCTGGGTTGCCCCGAAGAGACCCTACAGAAAAGAATTATGTTAAATTATGTTAAGATAATGCTTCAGTGCACTTATAATGGCAGAACTAATATAAGAAGTCAGTTAATAAAGTGATACAACAATATTTCACCTTTTGATAGGGGAAGAAGACAGCTGAAAAACATTTCAGAAGCTTTATTCATTCTCCAGGAAATTAGTTACATGTTCCCAGCTTAAAAGGATATTGGAATCTCCTCCCCACTTTGAATGATAGAGATGGGAAATAACCATTCCATCAGGTTTTCTGGGAGAAGTTACAACATACGCAGAAAGAATACAGCAAGAGGTTTTGGCTCCAGATGTACAATGCAACAAGTTACAGCTACGTAGTGCCTTTCTACCACAAGAGCCCACAAATGCGGCTCTTTGATCACCAGAAAGTACAGAATCGTTATTAACGTTCAGTGGGAATTTATTTATATAATTCCATTCATTATTATTTGTTATCTGTGTGAACGACTGGAAATACTTGAGTTGGTGAGAGAGTGGATTCTTTAAAGAGAATGGGAAATGTTACTTGTTAAAAGCTATGCTGCTGCCCACTTATTTTAATTGGCAAGAAGTTCCTAGATCAGACAGCAGCGTTCAAAGCTTTGCAGCTTACTTTTAACAAAGCTGTATTACAATTTGAAGAAGATCCAAAGAACTACATAGCTGCCTCCTCTGTCTAGCTGGATGAGATATACCACAAGTTAAAGCTTTATGGTTTCAAACAGTTTATCTTACCATTGTGTTTGTGTTTGGCTGCCCTAGTGTGTTGGTACTCCCAAAGGAAAAGCCGGTGTTCTGCGTTGTTGTGGCTTGACCAAAAGGTTTGTTAAACAGGCTTGTAGTTTGAGGTTGCTGACCAAAAAGACCCCCTGTCGTTCCTGTTCCAAAGCCAGTCGTACCTACAACACAAACAAATCACAGATCTGTTGGCTTTGTTAAACCAAATGAATTGGTTAAAAAAAAAAAAAACCCTCAATACTTTATCCAAACCCATGCTCAGTGCATTCAAGCAGGAAAAAGAAACGCCTCAACTCAACGGAACAGCAAAACAGAGTGTCAATACAGCACAGCATCTGCATTCAGATGGAAATAGTTTGTATCAGGTATTTCACCAGGTTCTCCTTGTCCTGAAGTCAGTGCGAGTGTACCACTCAACAATTACCAGAAAACTTAACCTGACAGGTAGATCTGACCAAAAATATGCCATTTTTGATATGGTCAGCTCGTCATCCATTCTAAAAGGAAAACTGTACCATTTGCACCTGAAAAGAGCTGACTGGGCAGGAGGTAGACAGAGTCCCCTGCTTTACCAAAACTGTTCTGTAACCCACACAACTTTTACTATAGAAGCTTCCACCTGAACCTCAAACACTCTCCCTTTATTTCCCCCCCTGACAGAAAAAAAAGTCTGTTCACATGTGATGTGGTAAACACAGCATAAACACAGACAAAAGCTTTTGTTCCTTCTCCCACAACTGTCATTGCTATCTCTGCAGAACTTTCTTCAGAGCTGACTGCACGAGAAATACATGAAGTCCAGCAAGACTGCTACGGTGAGCAGTCTGGGTATTTTAGTACGGCCTCCTGTATGTGGAACCTGCTCAAGGACAGCAGCTTGGCTCAGCCCTGAAGGGCATCAAGCAAGCCTAAAGGACAAAGTTCTAACCTCAGAAAGCAGCAGATAGAAACAGAAGCAATTCTATCAGCTGTAGGATTTTGGCCTTCTGTTTGCATTTTAATTCCACAAATGCAAATATCTACTTACATTTAAGTTTACGGCAAGAAGCTAATTAGTTCACATAATAGAATAGTTCACAGAATAGAATTTGCATTCAAGCTTTTCAGCAGCATTTGCTTTACATTAAGTTCAAAAAGGTTCACCAGCTGATTAGTCCAACTGACCTGCAACTGCCAGATATGCAACACCTGGCTTTTATTTTCCATCCAAGAATGGTAAAAACAGTGTGAAACCAGGGTGGTACAACAAACGTGTCTAGACCCTAACCCTGAGGTAGTGTGGAGAAAAGACCCAGGCAAAGTCTAATCAGGCTAATACATTAACAGGTCAATTTCAAAGGAATGTGTCTGCTCATTAACAGAAGTAGAATCTTGACTTCACCTTTAACCACCTGATGCTAACACCCCGGTGCACAGAAACACTGTCCTGGTGGTTCTACTTCAAATTGTTTTACTCTCCACGTGAGCTAGCTGACGTTCTTGTAAGGACAGATGCTCAAACTGTTTACCAGCAAAACTCTGGGGATACAGACAAAGCATACAAACCCTGAAGAGCAAATCAGTAGATATTTCTATGGAAAAGAACCTGATTATCGAACGTTGATAATGCAACTAGTCAAATTCTGAGCTCACTCCAGTGCTTCCTCATCTTTTTTCACGGGCGAATTTTATGCAGCTCAACAAAACGTTTGCATATTCAGTCACAGTAAAGACAGAGATTAGGCAGTACTTACTAGTTCCAAAAGCAGTTTTATTCTGTCCGTATGAAAAGCCTGTATTAGTAGTAGAAGAGCCAAAGAGTCCTGTAGCTGTACTTGACGTAGCCGTAGAAGACCCAAACAATCCTGCAGTTGCTCCTGCTCCTACAGGGTTTGAGGGGCCTTTCCTGTTTGCCTGGTAGTCTTCTAAACGGAGCTCCTAGTAAAGGAAAATCCAGTTCTCTTTACATGTTCTTTTTATACAGAACAAGATGAGAACAGTGTTGTTAGCATGTTTACACAGCTTTCAGGGTGAATGTGTCAAGAACAGCTGGCAACACCTCTACATTTTTAGAAATAAGGGCAGCATAATCAGGACCTGAACTTATCACCGCAGTTCACATTTGGGCTTCAATTTTATTTTTATGGGCTTTTACAGATCTTTTGATTAGACCTGTTTTGAAGCATTAAATAAGTCAACTTGAACATAGAAGCTTCGTGGTTAAATCCTTGGGAACGTTAGTTTATAACAAACAACGGAGTTTTGTCTGGGATTCTGCCGTTTCATCAGCATAGGATTGCTCCCAGCAGGACCTCTTGCCCTCCCAGTACATGGCAAGATGGAATTTCAGCTCTTCAAAAGCTGTAATTTTAAGCATTTAAGACCAACTAACATGATGTGCTTTCCTTGATGATGCCTCTCTTTTGTGAGGGACACAGAAATTGAAAGCTGTACTCATTGATGAGCATGCACAATACTTACTATAGTCAAAAAAACTCTGCTAGAAACAATACTAAATAACAGACAAAATAAACACATTTGAATATTATCGACTGACCTCAAGAGATTTGCTTTCATACTCCTTCATAGCAGTAATGCACTGGTGTTTGGTATTAATGTTAGTGCTAACTCCAGATTTTACCATAGTATCTGTACCTGTTGGTGGCTGCAAGAGAGGAGGTTAAGATATCAAAAATATATCCATATCCAGAGATATACCACATCCAGGTAGGTTTTCACTGATACCACTAGTTTCTGGGCAGACGCTGTAAAAAGCTACACTTAGTACAGGAACCGAAGCAGTACATCAGCATTATCTTACAGCTGGGGCCTCACCCAGCGGTGACGCATGCTTGGTGGCAATCAATAGTGGAATTTACCCCAGTAACCCTCAAAACAATGCAGTGAAATCATTTCTGCCTTCAACTGGGGAGGCCGAACAAAGTCTGTCTGTTAAATCAGTTTGTGCAAGTATCATCCCTCTTCATTTCTAAACTGAACAGGTATTTGGAAAAAGAACGCCTCTTTCGACAGGTATCAGTTACCCCATTTCCACGACATCTGCTCTTCCAAGCCTCCCTTCATTTTCAACTGCCACAGAACCTTCAGGATGGATTATTCCGCCCTTCCTTAAAGGGAACTCATCCAGAAAACGCACACAGGAATCAGTCTTCAACTTTCAGTTAACATTTCCAAAGCCGTGCTGACTTACATAAGGGGATTACATTTATTTTGGCCCACATTTGGAATGTTTTAGCCCTTACTGCTGTTAACATTTAGCAGTGATCACCGTGAATTCTGTGACACCTCCTGCCTTCCTGAGAAGGCTCAAATGTAATAGCTGGTTGCTCTCTTCAACTTTCATGTAGCAGTAAATCTAGTGAGTCTAGATAGGGCATTACTCCACAGTGCTTGGCAAATTCAGAATAAAAGAAGTCTAGCTCTTTGGAGTTAATTGTACGTACTGTTTACACTGCAACAGGGGATATTTTCAAGCTATTTCAGAATACCACATACCTGCACATAAACTAACTTTTTTTTAATTTTTTAAAAGAAAAAAGAAAGCTCAGCAGCCAAGACAGTGCTCTACACAAAGAACTGCACAACGTAACGTTTCCTATAGTAAACAGGCTGGATTAAGAAGGAAAAACAGAACTTACATTGAACTTAATGGTTGTGCCAGTTGGAGCAGCAGTGAAACTAGTTGGGCCAAAGAGAGAGCCAGATGTACTCCCAAAAGGATTGGAAGTAGTGTTGGTGGTTCCAAAGAGACCGCCACTGCTGGTACTTGTTCCAAAGTCTTTATAAAAATAAAAACAAGAAGATCAGTACAAGAACAAACTTTAATTTTAAAACTGAAAGTCAAATACTCTATTCAAATTAGAAAGCAGTTTGGAAATGGAAGAAACTGCTAGAAAAAAAATTAGAGCAGTACTGGAGACCTGTAGCCTGTTAACTCACTGCAGATCACCCAGATTACCCCCCAGCTCATCACCCCAGGAAATACTAGAATAACCACAGCAGCCAGTTTCATCCTCTTCCTGACAACACCACTAAGAAAACAACGTGCACAAAGGGAATCAGTGAAGTTTCTTTTTCTCTTCTCAAAAGTGTCTGCAAATTGTTGTTTCTACTCCAGGGAATTACAGTAGAGTTTGAGAGGCATTTTGAACATTGTAGTGCCAGAAGCAGAATCAACCACAGCTTTTTATTCTGCTTTTTGTAGGGCAGTTAAGATCAAGCAGAGCCAAAGGACATTTGAGAATGGAAAATGCCAGTTGACCACCATTCCAAATAGGCTACAAAATCTGTAGCTGTCATTTCAGCCGTGAATTTTGAGCTAATCAGTTTCACATCTGGCTACCGTGGATCACAGTAATGTAACCACACCCTCTGGGAGAAAAGGAAGAGGAACTACACAAAAAAACACACGCTGAAACCCCACGTTAACACTTGTATCAGACCCCCACGTATACCCAACGTTCTGCACTTTTCAACCAAACTAAGCAAGCAGCACTTAAGAGACGCAGCAGCTTTACTCACTTCCGAAGCCAGCAGGCTTGTTCTGCGCGAAGGCATTGCTTTGGGACGAGAAGAGCCCTCCACCGGTGCTGGTGGTGCCAAACAGGCTGTTTGACGTCCCAGTTGATGTCCCAAACCCAAAGCCAGTACTTGTGGAGGAGGTGGCTGGCTGATTGAACGTAGTCGAACCAAACAACCCTCCTGAAGACAGAAACAAGCTATTAATCATTTGCAGTCATTAACTGCTTGGGGTTACTGCTTGCCACGCTTTGGCTTTGTTTTTAAATAACTTCCTTCTCTCAGGAGAGGACTGCGCACTACAGCCGCAACGCTGCAATACCTGGCTTTGTCTGTGTGCTGCCAAAGAGGCCTCCGGTGTTGTTGTTCGACCCGAAGGCTGAGGTGCCAAACGCTCCTCCGCTCGTAGTACCAAAGCCAGCATCTGAAATATCAGTGACAGTTTAGATGAACGCATATTCTGAACGTGCAGTAAACACTGTTACCGTCCTCTTCACTTAAGCTCTCCACCGCTTGTCACGGCACTCGGGAGCAGGTCTCGATGTACCTTGGTTTGCGAGCAACGCAAAAAAAGCCAGTAACAGAACTCTGGGGGGTTGGACCCGATGATCTCTTGAGGTCCCTTCCAACCCCTACAACTCTGTGATTCTGTGAACTGATGTGCTGTTTATTCCCCCCAACAACAGGGCAGGCGCGGTGATGTACAGCCTGCTTTAATGCCAAAACCACCTCGCAGTGGAAAACCAGCCTCCGAGTTTAGACGCGTGACTTACTTTGTCCAAAAGTTGAAGTTGTCCCAAAGCCAGTGCTGCCTCCAAACGGAGTTCCGAAGGATTTGTTGAACATCTTCAGTATATATCAGAGTTTTCTTTATCTAAACCTAGAAAGAAGAATTCAGTTTTTAATTAAAGCTTAACGCGAAAACTCCTTTTTCATCTTCCTTGCTACCGAGGTAAGCAAACTAATTGGAATACTTAAGCCCCTAGACACACGAGGGCATGACTTCAGTCACATTACATTTAAAACAGCCAGAGCCCTGAGAGACACAACCGCTAATATTTCAGTAGCACGCTTCCCTCCATCCTTAACTACAGCTAGACTTCACGCACGTCTTACACCCTGAAATAACATAAAGCTATGCTCCCCTGGTCTCTGTCCTTTCAACAAAACCCTCCTGAACCTCTATCAGGAACCGCAATTCCCACATTTCCACTCTATCTGGTCTGCACCAGGCAACTCGCACACATTTTTGCTCAGTCACCTGCAGGCCTGGGAGCCCACCCCATCAAACTGCTTCTCTAAAACACGCACGGGGGCTGCACTGCGCTGCGGGCGCTTCTCTAACAACCCCAAGGTTTCCCTAAGGAGTTTCCTTGTAAGTCCTACCTCCCAGCTCCTCCACTCACAACACGAAATGGAAACGCACTGTACGAAAGCTACAGGAACACAGCTTCCCTCAGCTTCCCTTTTGTTGCTCACTGGGCTGCACCGAGACTTTACCTCAAGTTTCTGAACATTTCTCTAAGGTTTTATGCCGTTCAGGTGAGGCCCCATCTTCCCGCACAGCACCTGCCATTTATTTACGGGTACGTTTGGTAACGCTACTCCACTCCGATCTTTTCCGCAAGTACAAACACAATGCCAGATCTTTTTCATCAAAAACCAGAGCCGAAATCAAATCACAACAGCTGTACTGCAGCCGAGAGAAATCTGTAGTCCCTTCCTGTACGGGGATAACCATTATTCCGTCACTGATAACGCCACTATGACATAGCAGAGGACTTTGGCAGGATCAGCTAGGAGGGGACAGCGCAGACCTAACAGGTTTCCCCACAGAAAAGCGTAAGGCATGGAGAGCACCAATCCTATTTATAAAGCGCTCCTACTCACGCCGGGGTAACTACGGCACGTAACCACACGCTCACTTTTAGCGCTACCTCTTTTTCAGGACTTTAAGTTCCCCCAAAGCCCAACGCTTCTGCAGCACACCCCTAACAGGCGTGCTCCACGCACGGCAGCACGCCCGAGAGGGCACCACAACCCCGCGGCGTTGTCAACACGCGGGGAGTTGGGCGTTCAGCGGCTCCCAGTCTCGGAACCACCCCGACGAAGCGCGATTTCCCGGCGGGTAAGGAAGGCACCACGAGACGCACCCCCCGGCCTGGGGCTCCCCCGCGCCCCGCTGCCGCCTGCCCTCCGCTCACCGCCCACCTTCGGGGGCCGCAGCCCCGCGCAGCCCCGACCCCCCCCGGCCCCGCGCAGCCCGGCAGGACCCGGCCCCGCACAGCCCCGACCCCTCCGGGCCCGGCAGGACCGGGCCGGGCGCTGCGAGCCCCGCACGCCGCCCCCCCCCCCCCCATCCTCACCCCAATCCCACCGCCGACCCCCATCACGCAACTAACCACAGCTAATTAACCACCGCTCGTTAATTACAGCCAACCACAGCCGCCCGCAGCCCGGCAGCCCCGCGCCCCCGGCAGCCCCGCGGCCCCCGCAGGCCCCCCCCGGGCCCTCCCCGGCCCCTGGCGGCCCAACGGCCCCGCACCCCCCCCGCACCGCCCCGGCAGTGCCCGAGGCCGTGCCCGAGGCCCCTCCCGCCCCCCGGTGGCCGCCCCGGGCCGGGGGGGACGCGGCGCTCACCGCCGGGAGCGGCCGGGCCCGGCCTGGCCTCGCCGCGCCGCCGCCGCCTGCCGGAGGAGGGAGGGCCGCGGGGAGGAAGCTGCGTCACAGCCCGCTCCGCGCGCGCCTCCCAGCAACCCCCGCGCGGCACCGCCCGCCCGCCCCCCCCATTGGCCGGCCCCGCCCCCGCGCGCCCGCCGGCGATTGGCCGCCGCGCTGCGAAAGCGAGGCGCCCCCCGGGGGAAAGGGGGAGGCGCTTCGATTCTATTGGCTGACGGGCAGCCGCGCGCCCGCCCCCGCCCGAGCGCCGGTTGGCTCGCGCCGCCGAAGGGCGGGGCCGGCGCCGCGGAAGGGTCCAGAACAACCCCCCCGCCGCGCTGCGCCGCGGCCGAGGCGGAGGGGGCGGGGCTTCTGCCGGGCCGACCAATCAGAGAGAGGCGGGGGCGGGGCCTCCCGAGGGGGCGGGGCCGAGCGCGGAGCGGAGCGGAGAGGGAGCGAGGCCGGTGCGTGGGGGCGGGGCGGGGCCGGGGGGGCCGGGAACGGAGGGGCGGGGGGGGTCTGGCTGGGGGGGGGGGGGGGGCACGGGGCGGGGGCTGCGGGAACGGGGGGCCGGGAACGGGGGGCCGGTAATGGGGAACCGGTAATGGAGGATCCGGGAAACGGGGGTGCGGGAACGGGGAGCCGGGAACGGGGGGCCGGGAACGGGGGGCCGGTAATGGCGAGCCGGTAAGGGGGGGGCTGGGAACGGGGGTACAGGACCGGGGTCCCGGGAACGGGGAGTCAGTAACAGGGGGCCAGTAACGGGGGTCTGGGAACGGGGGGCCGGTAATGGGGGTGCGGTAACGGGGGGCCAGTAATGGGGGTCTGGTAACGGGGGGCCGGTAATGGGGGTGCGGTAACGGGGGGTGCAGGAATGGGGGTCCGGTTACGGGGGTTCGGTAACAGGGAGCCGGAACGGGGAACCGGTAATGGGGGGTCCTGTAACGGGGGGCCAGTAACGGGGGTGCGGTGACAGGGGGCCGGTAACGGGGGTACGGTAACGTGCCCGGTGTCTGCAGGCCCGGCAGCATGCTGCAGGTTCCGCTGCCCCTGGACCGTGACGGGATCCTGCTCCGGCTCCGTTTCACCACGCTGGCCGTGGGCACCGTGTGCTGCCCCCTGTTCGGGTTCCTCTTCTGCGTCGCCTGGTCCCTGCTCTTCCACTTCCAGGAGACCACGGCCACCCACTGCGGGGTGAGTGGCACCGCACCGCACAGCTCGGGTGGCATGGCCCTGGGGGGCCGCGAGCCTCCGCCTCCACCTGAGGTGCGCCGGGACCTCAGGTGTACCTTAAGGTACCTTGTAGGTACCCTGTAAGTCCTTAAGGTACCGTATAGGTACCCTATAGGTCCGTAAGGTACCTTATAGGTACCTTATAGGTACTCTATGGGTCCTTAAGGTACCTTATAGGTACGCTATAGGTCCTTAAGGTACCTTATACGTGCCTTATGGGTACCCTATAAGTCCTTCAGGTACTTTATAGGTGCCTTATAGGTCCTTAAGATACCTTATACATACCTTATAGGTGCCCTATAGGTCCTTAAGGTACCTTATAGGTACTCTATAGGTCCTTAAGGTACGTTATAGATGCTATATAAGTACTTAAGGTACCTTATAGGTACTCTGTAGGTCCTTAAGGTACGTTACAGATACTATATAAGTCCTTAAGGTACCCTATAGGTCCTTAAGGTATCTTATAGGTACCCTATAGGTCCGTAAGGTACCTTATAGATACCTTAAAGGAGGCTGTAGCGAGGTGGGGGTTGGTCCATTCTCCCACGTGCCTGGTGACAGGACGAGGGGGA
Source organism: Cygnus atratus (assembly GCF_013377495.2). Taxonomy (NCBI): domain Eukaryota; kingdom Metazoa; phylum Chordata; class Aves; order Anseriformes; family Anatidae; genus Cygnus; species Cygnus atratus. The sequence continues at coordinate 208,199,981 of NC_066362.1, forward strand.
ATGGGCTCAAGTTGCGCCAGGGGAGGTTTAGGTTGGATATTAGGAAGAACTTCTTTACCGAAAGGGCTGTTAGGCGTTGGGATGGGCTGCCCAGGGAAGTGGTTGAGTCACCATCCCTGGAGGTCTTTAAAAGATGTAGAGCTTAGTGATATGGTTTAGTGTAGGACTTGTTAGTGTTAGGTCAGAGGTTGGACTGGGTGATCTTGGAGGTCTCTTCCCACCCAGATGGTTCTGGGGTTCTGTGACCCTGCCACGCACGGCGGGGTGACGGAGGCGGATGGTGGTGAGGAGGCCGTGGGGCAGCACGGCCGCGGTGCAGATTTGGAGAAACGGGCAGCGTGGACATGGGCGCTGCCCCCTCCTCACCGACTGGCCGTGGGTTCCTCAAGCAAAACGTAGTCGGTCTGGGGAACGTCAGTCCCAGGGCTCCGTGGGTTGCTTTGGGCTCCAGGACAGACCGAGCAAGACCCAAAATGGTGACGGTGACAGCAGGAAGGGGACCCTCTTGGGGGGGACCCTCTGGGGAGACCGGAGGTGCCCATTTCCCAACCTGACCTGCTCCCGAGGGAGGTGGGTGGCCACCAGAGGCCCGTATCAGGGATGTGCCAAGACACTGCCAAGCCTCGTACAGCCCCTGTTCCACATGGGCACCAGTGAAGCTGTCGAGAGCAGTCCGAGGCGTATCGCGAAAGACCGCAGAGCCCGTGGTGGGCTCTGGAGCCACAGGCGGGCTTCTCTCCAATCCTGCTGTCCAAGGAAAGGGCTTTGGAAGGACCAGTAAATCCAGCAGACCGGTGCGTGGTGGTGGGGCAGGTGTCAGAGCCAGGGGCTGGGCCTTTTGGGCCGTGGGACCCCGAGAAACCTGGTCTTGTGGGGTCAGAAGGGGTCTGCCCCTCAGGGGAGGGGAAGAGCATCTTCGGCTGCAGGCTTGTTGAGCTGGTGCAGAGAGCGTTCAGCTGAGTCCCTGGGCAGGGGGAACCTCACACTCTTGGCAGTTCGATGCCAGCACCAGCGGTAGATCCCAGAGCCAGGAGAAGGATCAGAGGCCAGCAGGAGAGCACCTGGAGAACAGCACGAAGGAATTCCATCCCCTTCGTCCGGTAGAACAACCTAATTAGGGATCCAACTTAACTGCCTCTACGTGAGTGCAGCAGCCTGGGAAGTAACCGGGGGGAACTGGAAGTTTTCGCTAGTTGGGCTTTGGCCCTTCTGGTGTTCCCACTGCACGGCGTGACCGGCCAGCTTGATGATCCTGAAAGTCTCTTCCAGCCCGGATGCTTCTATGACTCCGTGATTCCCTGGAAGTGTAGTCCTGCCTGGGTCACCTCCTGTGCAGCATTCCCAGCTGGCTCGGGACAGCCCTGAGCCATGCGCTTGTTGTGAGGTTGAGGGGTTCCTGCTTTTCTGTTCCTCCCTGAACATCATCTTTGCTGCTGTCCCTATCAATTTCCTCCATTAGGGATGGGCAGCAGAGCCAACCCCCTTCCCTCCTCTCTCTCCAGCTGTGGGGATGGAGGAGTTTCAGCCCACCGCTGACCAAAGGGAAGGGGCGAGGGCTGGGGACGTGAAGCTGAGGAACCCGAGGGGGTCCCGGAGCTGCTCCCCTGGGGCAGAGCTGGGGCTGGGTGGCCCTGGGGGACGCACCGGGGCTGCTGCCGTGCTGCACGCTGCCCTTCCCGGCTCCCCACGCCTCTCTAAGCTGCTGTATCCCATCAGGTCCCGAACTACCTGCCCTCCATCAGCGCGGCGATCGGCGGCGAGACCCCGCAGCGCTACGTCTGGCGCCTCTGCATCGGGCTGCACTCGGCGCCCCGCTTCCTGGTGGCCGTCGCCTACTGGAACCACTACCAGAGCTGCCACTGCTCCCACCCCCGCTACCCGCGCTTGTGCCACTTCAACCTGCTGCTCAACCTGCTCGAGAACTTCGCCCTCCTCGTGCTGACCTACGTGTCCTCGTCCGAGAACTATGGTAGGTGTCTCCTCCCGCGCCGGGCTCTGCGGAGCTCTGCGTCCCGAGGGCGCTTTGCAGGTAGGCAGCTCGGAGAAACGAAGGTGGTAAAACAAAGAGGTTCTGTAAACGTTGGGGTTTATATGTGGAAGTTACATCCAGCGTGCGGATAGCCCTCTTCTTCCTGGAATTCTTGGGGATGGTGAGTGGCTGAAGCCATAGGCGGGGTTTTTGTGCCCGGCATTACTGCTTGGTTCCTCCCGTGCTGGGGCCGTGCTCGACGCTTCTCGTCGTGGCTGAGCAAAGAGAGACCAACGCCCGTTGCTGCTACCAGCACTGCCTCCACACCTGAACTTTGGCTCTGAGCCGGCTTCCAGCCTGAAGTCTCTTGTAGCAGCATTTCAAGCACCCTCCCACAAAAATGTTTGGGCGAAACTCCCTGTGTCAGCCTCAGGGCAAAATCAGAATCTTTCAGGTTAAATCAGCACAAAATAGGATCGTGCTAGGCTAGGAAACACCGTTCAGGAAGGGAAAGGGAAGGGAAAGGAAAACTCCTTTTTCCCACACGGTCTGATCAGAAACGAATCTGAAAGCTGGTGGCACCAGCAGCTGCTCGGTCCTGGGCTACGGAGGTGGTGCCGGGGTTGGTGCACGAGGACTCGTGTCGGGTCAGCAAGGTGGTGCTGTTGCAGAGGAAACCAAGCCACTTCTGGGACTTGCAGCAGCAGCGGCGTGCTGTGCCCGTGTGCTGTGTCCGTGTGCTGTGCCCGCGTGCTGTGTCGGCTGCTCTGCGCTCAGCTGGGTGACGAGGGTGAATAAATCCCACGTCCAGCCACGGGACCGCGCTCAGGGGTTGCAGTCGCAGAGCACTGCAGAGAGAAAGGCCAGAGCGGGTGGGTTTGGAGCAGGGCTGGTGAGGGGGAGCCGGCGGCAGAGGTTTGTCTGCTTGCAGGAAGGGGATGTGGGGCGCAGCTGATCTCGTGCAGGGGGGATCTCACAGGGGTGAGGGAAGCTCCCTCCAAGGATAGGTGCGGTGGGTCAGGAAGCCCTTTGGTTGCCTTTCGAAATGGGCCGGGGCCCCTGGGGCCCCCCAGCACTGCCGTGACCGTGCCTGTGGGGCTGAGCAGGTCCAGGACCCAGGCTGCTCGTGCCCCACAGGGCCGTCGGGGCCCAGAACAGAGCCCTGCAGGTGCGTCCTGGTTTCTTGCCAGGTGGTTGTTTGGAGACGTTGCGTCCTGCACACCAGAAGGACGTGGTTCCACTGCTGTCGTGGAAAACCAACCAGCCAGTGCATGAAGCACAGCACTTCAGGCCGCTGAGACGGCTGGCAGCTCGGTGCAAGCTTGTTTTCCTGCTCGCAGATGCTGTCCTGTTTTGCAGCGCAGCGGCTGATTTCTCTGCTCCTCACCCGGGAGTCGTGCCCAGAGCAGCCCATCCTGGGGCTCTCGCTTGCGTGCTGGACGTCAGCCCCATAAAGCCTCCCACCAGCCGGGCACTCGCTGGCTTAACCTGGGCCTTCACCGGTTGTCAGCCTGTGGCATTGGGGCCAAGAAAGGAGCCCAAGGACTTCCCCTGGATGCTCCAAGACTGCCTCACCTGAGCCCCACGCTGCCCCAGGGTTCGAGCAGACCCTTCCTCCAGTCCTGTTCATGGGCGTTTGCTCCCCGTGGGGAGCGCAGCTCGGGGCTGCTGTGAGCTCACCAACAGCTCCGCGTGCTGCGAATCCTGGTGCTCTGGGGATGGAAGCCTCTGGCAGACGGGGGTCTGTGGCCCTGGGGCTTTCTGCCCAGCTCCCTGCCCTCTTCCCATGCCGCTGCCCCCTGCGAGGCATCCCGGTACCACCCTGCGCCTCGGGCAGCAGTGAGGAAGAGGAGGATGCAGTGCAGCAGAGGAAGGGCAGAAGCCGCGCTGGAAGCTGAGGCCAGCCCAGCCTCGCAGCTCCTCGTTGCAGCTCCTCAGGTCTGTAGGGAAAGCTTCGGAGCTGGAGGAGGCGGGCACGGGTTACCCACCCCTGCAGGCGCTGCTCGCAGCCCCACCTCCGAGAGCTCCTTCCCACCGCTGCTTCCCTTCCTCTGCAGCTGGGATGAGAAGGAAGGGGGAGCGTGTTTTATGGCCGGGTGTCTTGGTTGTGAACTCAGCCCCCGGGCTTGGTTCCTGGAGAAAAGGCCGGGAAACTTGTGTTTTATTTAGTTCCTGGAGAAAAGGCCAAGAAACTTGTTTTATTTATTTTTTTTCATAGAAACACTCCTTTAAAAATCTCTCACCTGGAATTGCTGGGGTCTGTGTGTGGCTTTGGGGGTCTGCGAGCTGCTTCAGTTCAGAGCTCCAGCCAGCTGCGTTTCCAGCCTGATAAGTCGGTGTCAGCTCAGTGACGCAGGGTGGCCTCGGTGCTGGCGACAGCAGTTAGTGGCCGGGTTGAATGCAGGAGGCCGGATCCCTTTCTGGACCCCTGACTGTCTCACTGCAAACCTCCCTCCGTGCCTCGGGTCGCCCGTCCCTCCCAGGAGCGCTAATGGTGATGCTGGGCCGCTCCCCAGGGCACCTGCAGCTCACAGCCACGCTCGGCTCGAGGCTCCTCGCCTCGGGGCTAAGCCCTCCTGAACACATCGTGCCTGCTACGAGGCTCACGTCCCACGCCTGCCCCGGGCTTAGAGGGAGCCACGAGGACAGATCCCTTTGCTGCCAGCTCTCCCTCCCCCTTCTCGGCACGGCTGGCGCGATGCTGCGCTGTCCTGTCAAGGCTCCTCGGCCGCTGCTCGCCCTTGGCACAGCATCCCCGGGGCATGGGGGCCGCCAGCAGGGCTGTGCCCAGCGGCTCTTTGCCCTCTCAAAGCCTGTCCCTTCCCCCTGTGCTCTCAGCTCGCTTCCGTGCCCAGATTTAACAGGAAACCTGTTGTCTCGTTGATTCAGCAATCCACGAAAATGCCTTCATCGTCTTTATCACGTCGGCTCTGGGCCACATGCTCCTGACGTGCATCCTCTGGAGGATGACTAAGAAACACACAGTAAGTCCCGAGGTACAGACACTTTCCTTTCTTCTCTGCACGCTGCGCTCGGGGCTGGGGCTCTCGGCTGGCGGTGGCAGGGCTTCACCTGTACCTCACTGTGAAATAACCCTAACCGGGTGGGAAAACCCTTGACGTTGGAGTGAAAGGGGCTGAAGGGAAGGCGGTCACCAAAACCCACGATTTGGTCCAATTTACCAGAACAAACCAGGGAGGAATGTCTTAATTTCCTCCTCTCTCGTTTTCACATGGAGCTGACACCTGACCAGCCACCCGGCCCGTGTCCCCCGGGGTCTGCCCTGCCTGAGGGTGCCCGTTTGGGGCCCTGCCGGGGCGCGGTGACCCTGCTGCTCCTGCCAACGGGGGCGGCTGCGGCGGCGGGACGCAGGCACCGTGCAAGCCCTCTGCTCCGGGGAGGAGCTGCCCCGAGCGCTCCTGGCGGTCCTGCCGAGCGGGATGGCCGTGGGTCTTGTTGTCCGGGGGGGCCGTGGGCTCGGGGGCCGCCTGGCCAGGCAGAGAGCCAGGCTTCTGGCTCCGTCACCTGGACGCGGCTCTACCTGGCGCCCTGTCGGTTCCGCACCACGAGCGCGCCACGAGCGGCAGCACGGGACGGGAGGCTCGGCGGTGCGAGCGCTCCGTCTGCCTGCACGCAGCTCTGCCTGGGGCCCCGGATCTCTGTGCTTTCCCTCCCACCCTGCTGCCCCCGTCCCGCCCTCCCTGCCCCAGGTTCCAGCACCGCTGGGCAGCAGGTCCCCGAGCCGTGCCGCACAGGGCCGGTGGTGGCCTCGCAAAGCAGAACTGGGTGAAGCCACGCGGGACGTGCGCGCACCGCTCTGTCCTGGGGCTGGGGAGCTGGCGAGGGGTGGGAGCACACGTCCGCCAAGTGAGGGCGTGCGGAGCAGGATGGGCGCTGTGCCTGGGGCTGGCACGGACAGCCACAGAGCGTGCTTCAGTAGGGCTCCCGCTTCATCACATCCGTTTGTCCTCCCCTTCGGACCGTTCACCGAGCCTGTACGGCTGCTGGCTTGTTTCGGGTACCCAGGAAAGCCGCGTCCGGCACTTGTGCTCGGCTGCAGGCTGCACCACGGAAGGGGCTGCTGAGGCTCCCAGGGCGCTGGGGCACGTGCAGGTCTCGGAGGCGGGCAGGGGACAGGGCCGCACCTCGGATCTGCCCCAACGGGGTGGTGTTCGCGTGGTCAGCAGTGTCTGCCGACCGACCTCAGCGGGTCTGGGGGGCCGCACGCTGCTGCTGCCCGGGCTAACAACCGGCAGAAGGCTGCGGCCGTTGCTCTGCGGCCGTGGCAGCGGTTTGCCAAGCCAGGTGGCTTCGCCGTGCTTGCGGTCTGGTGGCGGGACAGAGCGTGGGCGACAGGAGCCCCGGGGCAGCGCGCTCGGCTTCCCAGTAGCTTCCTCTATTTCATCTTTTTTTTTTTGCTTTCCCTGTTTTTGCACCCCCTGCACCTCTCCCTCGCAGTCCTGCAGCTCAGATGAGGGCTCCCCGAGCAGCGTGTGCCAACAGGACGCGTGTGCCTGCAGGCGTGACAGCTCCGTAACACCAAGACCAGCTCGTGGCACGTTGGCAGCAGCGCTCGTCCTGCTGTTGGCTCACGGGAGCACCGGCTCGGATGCGGGCTGTGGGCTCGGTGGACGTTCCCGTGCCACGCCGGAGCATGCGCTCGGTGCCTTTCGGCACACCCGGCCGCGCTGCAGCGGGCAGGGCGCTGCGGCCCCACGTGTCCCTGCCACACGGCAGCGTGGCTGCGGGGAGGATGAGGGCGAGCAACCTGCCAGTAGGCAGCCGGCTTCTGTCTGCCGATCTCCAGGGGAGTGTCTCTGAACTCTGTGCTGGGAAACGCGGGGACCAAAGTCCTTGCACCAGCCCGAGGTGCCCCTTTGCCGTCTGGCAGCACTTCTGCCTGCAGGCTGTCCTCCAGCCGCATCGCCCCGGGGCCGTTCCTCTCCTTGCCAGGAGGCCGGCACAGCGAGCAGAGGCGTCCTTTCTGCCCAGAGCCCTCCCCACACGGCTGCACCCCCGCATCGCCTGCGTCTGAAGGGGCTGTGAGGTGTGGGGAGCACCCTGCACCCGCAGAGCTTACGGGCTCCACGTGTCTCGGCTGCTCGTCCTCGCTGCCGTCCCCTCCCCGATGCTGCAGGGCTCGAGCCGAGCCAGCAGTCAGCACGCGGGGTCGGGTCTTGGTGTGTGTGCCCAGCCCAGCACCGGGCCACGTGCGAGCGGCCCCGGGTGGCCCCGCTGGAGCAGGGCTTGAAGCAGGTAGCACGAAGTTCAGAGACACCCACCTGGAGATGGGCAGACCCGGAGGTGCCCCAGCCTCAGCCACGCTGGCATGGAGAGGAGCTGCCTGAGCAGCGTGGGGACAGCGCCCAGCGGCTCTGGGTTGGTTGTAAGAGGCCCCAGGCTGTCCCCCTGGACAGGATTAGACTCGGAGCTCAGCACCCAGAGCTGTGGGTGCAGAGGAGGCAGCACAGCCCAGGACCCCAGGAAACCTGGCCCCGAGCCCGGGCTGGTTTCGATGGGGCTGCGGGGCCGCCTGTCAGCAGATGGTGCTGTCGCCCGGGGAGCGAGGTCCTCTGAAAAAGAAAGTGCGTGTGCCATGGAAAAGCTCTCGCATTAAACCCTCCTGGAAGCAGCGGGTCCGGGACTGAGCCCGCGGCGGGGGGAGGCCTCCCCAGGGAGCTGCCCGTCCGCAGGGCGGCTCTGGCGCCCCGTCGGCACCTCCAAAACGCAGCCGGGGCTCTGCCGTGAGTCGCTCTCATAACGCCCCCCCATCTCTGGGCCGGGCAAAGTTATGTGGGGTTTGTCCTGCTGCTCGACTTCCCTGGGCTCGTCCCGTGGCCCCAGTGCGAGTCTGGGGGCTGTGCTCGGGGCCACGAGGCGAGCACGGGGCCGTGCCGGGGGCCGCTGTGGGCATGGTGCCGGTGCCACATCCTCCTCGCCCCGCGCCGTGTGGCCAGCGGGGACTGCCCGGCCCAGCAGGGAGAAGCGCGGCAGCTGCTGAGCTGGCCGGATTGTGCCGTGCGCTGGGAGCCTCGCGGGGTTATTTTAGGGGAGAGCACGGGCTGTCTCTTCTCGCAGGGAAAGCCAGGGGTGCCCGGGAACGGCCCTGGTGGTGCCTCGGAGCCAGGCTCCGGCTCGCTTCACCTCGGTCGTGGGGCAATTTGTTCACCTCTGCCGTCCCCCAGCCCTGGAGCAGGAGCAGCGTCTGCACCCCGAAGTCATCGTGCCTCGTCCTTGGGAGAACTTTCCAACAGCCACCAGGAGTGGTCCGAATTTCGGGCAGCTCTCCTGCACAGGACCCGCACCGCAGGGATGCTCCTGGCCACCCCCGTGTCCAGCCCCGCCGCGGCCGTGGCGTTTCTTCCAGCCGCTTGCCCGGCCTCGTCTCAGAGGCTCCGAGCAGAGGCGCTTCCCCCACCCGCTGCCAGGGCGCTGCTCCAGGGCTGTGCTCGGCCGGTGACAAAGCGTCCCCTCTGCTGCTCCCAGGAACCATTCCCTGCAGAGGGCAGGTCCCCGGGAGCGAGGGATGGGGCTCCTGGCAGTGTGAGCCCCGTGCCCTGGCCCACCTGCAGCTGGGGAAGCCACCAGAGCTCCCCGACCGAGCCCGGGTTTGCCAGGGCTGAACCTGGGGCCGTTTCTGGGCCAGGTCCCGGCGCCGTCGCACCCCGCAGGAGGGCGCAGAGCCGCAGCGCGGCGGCACCGGGGCCCTTCGCTGGAGGCCCCGAAGCTGCCGGGCTGCGCTGGGGTGAGCACGTGTGTGACAGGAATCGGTGTTGCAAAAGCCTCGCGCTCCCCAGGGCGCGTGTTGCAACCGCCTGCTGCAAGGGCAGGAAGGTGCTGGGGAACTGGCTCGCAATGGGGAAGCGCAGACGGTTTCCAGCTGCAGAGAACGAGAGAAAGGAAAATAAAGCTCTGCGGGGGGGGGGGAAAGGAAGGCAGGCAGGGAGGAGGAGGGGAAGGGGCACCAGATGGGCGCTCGGGGGGGAAAAGGAAAACGGTCAGAGCCTCCAGTGGGTGGAACCCCGCGCTGCGCCCCGCGCACGCCTGGCACATCGCTGCGGCCGCTCCCCAGCGCAGCCCCTGCTCCGGGCCAGCTGCAGGCCCCCGCAGCCCCGTGCCACGGGGGGCAGCGCAGCCGGGCAGCCTGGTTTCACTTCTTGTTTGCAAACACATTTCTCCTCTTCCCCGGCAGCTGGCGTCACCCTCGTCTGCGTTCCGGCCCGGAGACACGCATGCACGCGCGCAGCGGCCGGGCGCTGGGGCCGTGCCGTGCTGTGGCTCCGTGCCGTGCCGTGCCGCCCCGCTGTGCCGAGCCGTGCCGTGCCGTGCCAAACTGCCAGCCCCTCGGGAGCTGAGCTGCGAGCGGGGTCCGTGAGCACGCGTGGTTTCAGCCCAGCTCCCCGCCAGCGATCGCCTGCAGTGCGGTGACAGCGGCCCGCGGCGGCGGCTCACCCGAGGCCGCTATAAATATCCCGGCGCTCAGCTCGCGCTGCTGGAGCCGCTCGGCTTCGTGTTCACCGCAGGGAAGCCAGAAGCGCTCTCGGGGGCGAGCTGGGCCGGCGTGCAGCACGTAGCCCCCGGGAAGGGCCGGCTCCCAGCGCAGAGAGGGTCTCTGGAAAACCCGAGCCCCCTGCGTGGGACGCGGTTGGGACTGGCGCTTGGTCCGCACGTGGAATGTTGACGCGTTTTGAACTAATTCACCTTTGCCCTCCTGTGACACGTCCCCATGGGGCACTGGGGCATAAACCCCGCAGGGACCCTCCCCGGAGGTGGTGGAGGAGCAGGCAGGATGCGTGCCTCCCGCTGCCCGTCCCGCAGCTCCACGGCTGGGGCTCGCGGCGCGGGGCTCTCCCCAGAGGGAAGGGGTGGCTGGGGGCTGTCCGTGGGCTCGGCACGGGGCACAGGGCACGGGGCCATGCCCCTCCACGCTGGTGGGTGCAGCCAGTGCCGTTTTGTCCTCCTGTCCCCTCCTGTCTGCCTCCCGCTCCTGGCTCACCTTTGCGTGCACGGGGCAGTGTGCTGCAGCTCAGAGCCTGCAAACTGCGGCTCTAAATATAACGCGCCTGTGGTTTGCTGGGCCAGACGCGTGTCCAGACGCAGAGGGCTGGCTCAGGGGGCTGTGTGCGTGAGGAGCAGCGTGCGGGGGTCGGGGGCCATGTCCACCAGGAAGCACGAAGTCCCGGTTTCCATCGATGCGCTGCACCGGTGCCGGGACAGGGACAGGGACAGGGACGGGGGTCTCCATGGCCATGCTGTCAGGCCGCCCTGCCTGGCTCAGCACGTATCCCGAGCTTGTCCCATGTCCCTGGGACTGCCTTGTCCCTCTTGTCGCCCACCTGCAGCTGGAGCACGGGCTGTGAGGGGCTGCCTCAGGCTCCTGCTTGGAGCCCCTGCGCCCCCCCCCCGGTGCTGCCTGGCCCCCCCCTGCCCTCCAGAGCTGTCTGCCCCGCGGCTTAGCTCGGCTTTTCCCTGCAGCAGGGGGGTGAGACTCTGGGCTGAGCCCATCCCAAGGAAGGATTATAGAGAAAAACAGCTAATTAGGTGCTGCCCAGGGCAGAATTAATCCTCAGTGCCAGGGCACGTGCAGCTCAGCCCCGTACCCTGCAGCTCTGCGCCTGCGGCACCGTTCCCGTCCCAGCTCTTGGCCGCCAAGTCCTGGGGGCACTTGAAGGAACCTGGCTGTGCCGTAATCCCGCTGCAAGCAGCGCCTTCTTGCAGGGCTTGTCGTCAGGGGCTGGGGGGACGGAGTGTGGGGAGGTGCTGCGTGACGCAGTGCATGAAGGTGGAGGAGCTCAGAGCTGCGTGGTGCCACGGGGTGCAGCGCAGCACCACCGGGTGCAGAGTAGTGCACTGGGCGTGGTGCAGTGCAGCTCAGTGAAGCAGTGCAGCACGGTGCCCCGAGGTGTGGTGCAGTGCCCTGTGCTGCCATGCAGCAGAGCACAGTGCCACGAGGTGTGGTGCGGTGCCACAAGGTGTGGAGCAATGCCACATGCTGCCATGCAGTGCAGCACGGTGCCACGAGGTGCAACAAGGTGCAGCGCAGCACGGTGCCACAAGGTGCGGCGCGGTGCAGTGCAGGCCAGTGCCACGCGGTGCGGTGCGGTGCCACGAGGTGCGGTGGGGTGCCATGTGCTGCCTTGCAGTGCAGCATGGTGCCGTGAGGTGTGGCACGGAGCAGTGCGCCACGGTGTCACGAGGTGCGGTGCAGTGCCACGAGGTGCGGTGCAGTGCCACGTGCTGCCATGCAGCGCAGCAGGGTGCCATGAGGCGCAGCACGGTGCCACAAGGTGCAGTGCAGTGCCATGTGCTGCCATGTGGTGCAGCGCGCTGCCACGAGGTGCAGCATGGTGCAGCACAGCACGGTGCCACGAGGTGCGGTGCGGTGCCACCTGCTGCCATGCAGCACAGCATGGTGCCACAAGGTGCAGCACAGCGCAGTGCAGCACGGTACCACGAGGTGCGGTGTGGGGCCTCGAGGTGTGGTGCAGTGCCACATGCTGCCATGCAGCGCAGCACGGTGCCACGAGGCGCAGCACACTGCAGAGCAGCCCGGCGTGCTGTACAGCTTGATGCAGCGCCGCGGGGCGCAGCTCAGCGCGATGTGGTGCAGCGAGGCGCAGTGCCGCAGCGCAGGAGCCAGAGAGCGGGGCGCTGCCGCTCACCTTGCTGAGACGAGCGGGGCTCCACCGCTGCCTCTGGCGTGCGACTGTTTCCGCTGCCGTGGGACCTGGATGAAAACAAGGCTGTGCCGTGACCCGCTTTTCCGGTGCGAAACTTTGCATAACGCGGCCGTGGGCCCGCGCGCTGCCTGCTGCCGAGCACCGACTGGCACCGCCGCGCTCCACCCCGCGCCGCCCAGCGCACCCCCAGCTCCTCGCCCTGTGCTCCCGGTGGGCGAGCGGGGCTGGCGCAAGGGGGGCGGCCATGGGGTGTTGGGGAGCGCCGGGAGGCGTCGGGCTGAGCTCCCCGAGCCCCCAGATGGCAACCGTAACCGCGAGGCCGCCCTTCCTCTCTGGGTTTTCCTCCCCGCCGCAACCTGTTTGTGCTCAGGGCGGCGGGCTGAGCCTGCAGGCGCGCTTTCGGTGGGGTAATGGAAAGTGTGATGGGGCAATTTAAATTTTCCTTATTCTCAGCAGTCCCTGAAAATGGAGTTTTTGTCTCACGTGAAACATCAGGCGAGAGGAAAATTCCCCTCCCACTCAGCAGCAGGAATAACAACCAGGGCCCGGGGGGCCGTGGGTGGCATCCCCGTGTCCTCCGCCTGGGTCCAACCCTGATGCTGGCGCTCACCAGGGACGCGTGCCCGAGCCCTGCTGCGGCTCACGCAGTGCCTCCCACGCGGCACCGGCTGCCCACGCTGGTGAATTCCCCACGCCTGGGGCTGGAGGATCCGTGTCTGGTTGTGCCATTGCCCCTTCCCTGGCTGCCAGTGTGAGCTCTGCTGCCGGCACTGTTCCCAGATGCTAGCAGTGCCAGGGCACGGTGCAGTGCAGGGGGCTGGTGGGGTCTGCCCATGTCCCATGTCCCCACGGTGCCACGTGCGCCGTGACGGGGACAGATCCAGCACCGGGGCCATGCGGGCGGCCAGGCTGTGAGCAGGTGCCCTCGGTCTCTTCCAGGAGCGCAAGTCGTACAAGTGGAAGCAGCTGCTCTTCTTCTTTACCTTCATCACCTTCGCGTTTGCCGTGTGTGTCTACTTCCACCACAACTGGTACTGCGGGCCTGGAGGTACGGACGTGCACCTCTGTGCCGCTCGGCCGTGCCGGGGCGCGGGGAAGGGGCTGGGGTCACCCTGCTCAGAGCGGCTGTGGCGCAGCAGGAGCCCCCGCGCAGGATGGTGCCCAGCCGCCCTTCTCCTGCCCTGCTCTGCCCTGCATCTGGCTGAGGCCTGGCACCGAGCCCCTGCCCCGCGTCCTTGCAGCCCTGGGACGTGTCCCCAAGAGGCCCCCAAGGCCTGGGGACAAATCCGGCTGCAGGGCGGCACTTCCCACTAACCCGCTGCGTTTCCTCTGCCAGTTTACACCATTTTTGCTTTCCTGGAGTACCTGGTTGTCCTCTCCAACATGGCCTTCCACATGACTGCCTTCTGGGACTTCAGCAACAAGGAGCTGGTGGTGAGCTCCATGCTGGAAGACAAGCACTTCTAGCCGGGCCCTGCACGCTGCCGGGCGCGTCGCCCGTCCCGGAGCTGGCCGCAGGTGCCCTGGACCCGTGCTGAGCCGTGGGTGCAGTCTGCAGCCCCTGCCCGGCGGGGCTGTGGGCGAGGGGTTTGTGCCTGCCGGTAGCCGGGGCTCTCCCGTGGAGGCACTAGACCCGCGGCGGGGACAGGAAGCCGAGCCCCTTCCCTCTGTGCTGCGGCGCTCGGGGCAGAGCCCCCCCCTGCTGCCGCAGACGTCTCCGTGTCCTGGGCTCCACGTGTTGGTGCTGTGCGTGGTCCCTGCCCATGGGCAGAGCTCTCATACACAGGGGACACGGGGACCCGCGTGGCCAAGGCTCCCTGCCCCAGCTCCCTCCTGGCCTTGGGACGCAGGGGAGGGCAGGCAAGGGGTCAGGCGGCTGCTGCCTGGTTCTTTGGAGGGTCCTTTCCTTGCCCCACGCTCCAGCTGGGCGGCCTCATGGTTTCTCCTCCAGGCTGGGGGAACTTTGTCAGGGGACCCTTGGCCAAGATCTCCAACAAGGGCTCATGGCCCAGAGGGGGCTGCGAAGCTTAAGGGAGCCCCCACCCCGTGTCTCTCCAGTCGCACCCCCAGAACTGAGCAGCGTGAACGCCTCGGGCGGTTCGCTGCAGGGCTGGGGCAGAGCTGGGCACAAGCTGCAGAGGCTGGGGCTGAGCCAGGCCCCTCGGAGCCCCGGCACTGCAATGGGGCAAAGCCGCCCCGGGCCGAGCTGGAGGGGCCCCGGCCAGAGTCCCAGTGGGGCTGGGCAGCCCCTCGCACGTCTCCACCCGTGCGTGCCCCGCCGCACCGGGTTCCACCCATCCCCCTGCCTGCATGCGTGTGGCGTGGCACCTCCCAGCAGCGTGTTCTCGTTGGTTTTGAGGATGAAATAAAGCACTGAATATTTTTGTGAGCTCGCTGCAGACTCTCTGCCTCCTCACTGCCCTCCCTCCTCCTCGTCCTCACCTCACCATCACCTGCGGCCGGGGCGGGCTGGGGGCTCGGCTCCCTGCAGCTGTGCCTGGAGCTGCTCCGGTGCCCGCGTGGACATCGGCACGATTGGGGCTGAGCTGGCACCCAGCCCAGGGCCACTGTTTTGTGCCCTGTGCCAATCCCTGCAGGCACTGCATCGGGGTGCTGGGCATGGCGGTGCCGCGGTGGCACGCAGCAGGCTGGGGACAGGCACGTGCCCAAGCCCCCGGCGCTGCAGCCCGGCACGGCCCTGGCACAGCCCTGGCACTGCACCTGCACCCCTCCCCTCCCCAGGACCCCAAGGCGATGCGGGGCCGGGCTGGGTGCAGGATGCGGATCCAGGCGCTGGGGCTGGCTGCGGGACGCGTGCGCTGGGCAGCCCTGGCGGGGCGCGGGGCGGGCGGGAGCTGTTGGCCGAGTCCTCCCCGCAGCTGGAGGCTCCGCTCCCCGCCCGGCCCCGGGGGCCTGACGCGGCTGCAGATGCTGCAGGGCTGGGCTGGGTGGTCATGGGGCAGGGGACTTGGGATATGGGGCACGGGACGTGGGATATGGGGCACGGGACGTGGGGCAGCCACGCTGGGCTGAGCCAGCTCGGAGCAGGGTGCAAGCAGCGGGGCCGGGGCCCTTGGCTTCCCTCTGCACCGCCCTGGGGCTCCCCCAGGGCTGCCAACGCCTCGGCACGGGCCCTGACCTCATGCAGCGGGGCCGGGGACGCGGAGGGGAAAACCCGTGAGCTCATCCCCACGCTGCGCCCCAGGGCCAGGGCAGGGCCGCGTCCCGCTGCGCGTCCTGCCCTGGGTCCCCGCCTCGTCCCAGCCCTGCTCCCCCCTGTCCCCACCGGGGGGGCAGCTTGGCCCTGCGAGGGGGGTCCCCATGGCCAGACCCTGCCCCAGCAGCTCCAGGCGCAGGGAGCATCCCGCTGCGGCACTGGGGTCCCCATGGGGACAGCACCCTGGGGGCACGGGGACTGGCGGGTGCCAGCGGGGTGCGTGGGGCACCCACGCAGTGGCCGGGGGTCGCCGTGGGGCCGGATCCTGCTGCCTGCAGGCCCCTGGGGCCCAGGAAGTGGGGGGAGGCTTTGCACCATCCCCAAGGGGCTGCGGCGAGGCTGGCGGCCGACGCGTGCCCTCGGCACGGGACGGGACAGGATGGGGACAGAGCCACCCCGCCTCGCGGGCATCGTCGCCCACGCCGGCCCCCAGGGCCCCCCCCCAGATCTGCTCAGGAAGCGGCCGGCGGGGAACAAAGGCCGCTTGTGTGGGGCCGCCGGGTCTCTGCCCTTCCTGCAGCGGGGCCTGGCTGCGGCCCCGGGGCGAGACAAGGGGCCTGTGTGTGCCGGGGCCCTGCCAGGGCCGGATCCGGCCACCGGCAGCTCCTGCCCCCGAGGGGCTGCAGCGCCCGGAACCCCCCCAGCACCCCCGGCCCCGGGGAGGCCAGGCCAGGGATGGCTCCGGGCATGGGGGGCTCCGGTGCTGAGCTTGGAGGGGGCCGGACAGGGCAGGGCCCGAGCTGGGGTGGCCGGGGGCTCGCAGGGCGGAGAGCCTGGCCCGGGGACCTGGGGCCATCCCCACAGCGTCCCCACAGCCTGCCATGTCCCTGTGCACAGCCCCGTGGCTCTTCCCATCCCCAGCAGTGCCCAAGGCCAGGCTGAATGGGGCTGGGGGCAGCCGGGGGTGGAGGCAGGGGGCCCTGACCAGGGCAGGGGGGGTGGGACTGGGGGGGCTTTAAGGTCCCTTCCAACCCAGACCAGTCTGTGATTCTATGCAGCGTCCCCACACCCATCATCTGCAATGCCCGTCCCCATGCCCTGCAATGTCGCCATCTCTACAGTGTCCCTGTGCCCACCCCTGCCGTGCCCCCATGCCCGGCAACGTCCCCACTCCTGCAGTGTCCCCATGCCCCGCCATGTCCCCATGTCCCCGCAGAGGAGCTCAGCGCTGCCCTGTGTGGGCCCTGGGGTGCAGGCCCGGCCATGGTGGGGTACCCCAGGCTCCCCCCAGCCCAGGAGCACCCCCGGGCCAGCCCAGGATGCCCCAGGTTTTGGGGCCAGCGCCCGCGTCCCCCCTGGCAGGTGGCTCCAGGGGTGTTGGGAGCGCGCGGGAGAGCACAGGAGGCGTGGGGGCCTGGGCAGGGCTGGTTTTATTCACGGAAAAGCAACTCGGCGAGGAGCTCGTCGCAGGCAGGTCCCATTGCCATTTGCAGTTCTTCGTCACCGGGGTCCTGGGGGACAAAACCCTCCCCAGGGCCTGTGCCAGCTCCGCTCTCGCCGCGGCCGGGCTCCTGTGGCGGCATGATGCCAGTGCTGGGCGCGGGGAGCGGCGATGCCGTGCCCACCCCGGGAGCCCCCACGCAGGACGGACCCCGGGCACCTGCGGGGTCCCCGTGGGGCTGGGTGCCCAGGCAGGAGCCGGGGGGGTTCAGCTCCCCCGGGCATCCCCTTCTCAGGAAGCGTTGCTCTGTGCCGGCACTGCAGAGGCGTCACCCGAAAGCGAACGCTGACAGCCAGGGATGAGGACGGGGCCGGAGGGGGTGCAGGACCCATGGGGGCAGCAGGGAGCCCAGCCGGCCCCGGGGCAAACGGGCAGGTAGTGCAGAGTGCTCAGTGCCGCTCGGACTGTGACAGCTCGGGGCTGGCAGCCCTCGGCCCTGCTGAGCACCACGGGAGGCAGCGAGCCTGGAGCTGGGGGTGCTCGGAGCCGGGGTGTTTGGAGGGAGCTGGGGGTGCTCGGAGCTGGAGTGCTCGGAGCTGGGGGTGCTCGGAGCTGGGGGTGCTCAGAGCTGGGGATGCTCAGAGCTGGGGATGCTCAGAGCTGGAGGTGTTTGGAGGGAGCTGGGGATGCTTGGAGACGGGTATGCTCGCAACTGGGGATGCTCAGAGCCAGGGTACTCAGAGCTGGGGTGTTTGGAGGGAGCCAGGGGTGCTCAGAGCTGGGGTGCTGAGAGCTGGGGGTGTTTGGGGGGAGCTGGGGATGCTCAGAATCGGGGTACTCGGAGCTGGAGGTGCTCAGAGCTGGAGGTGTTCAGAGCCGGGGTGCTCAGAGCTGGGGTGCTCGGAGCTGGGGGTGCTCAGATCCGGGCTGCTCGGAGCCAGGGGTGCTCGGAGCCGGGGCAGCGGGGAGATGCTGGCAGGGTCCTGCAGCGCTGGGCAGTGCCCGGGGAGCGGCGGGGCCGGGGCAGGAGCGTCTCTGGCTGGGCTGGCGCTGCGCCCGGGCTGCCCCTCACAAGAGGACGCAGGGCTTCTTGGGCTTGGCTGGGGTGGGGTTGAGCACGGCTCGCACCGCCTCCGTGAAGACATCCTTGATGCCCTCCTGGTTGAGCGCGGAGCACTCCAGGTACTTGACGGCGTGGATCTGCTTGGAGAGGCTGATTCCCTGCTGGGTGGTGATGGGCGCCTGGTTCTGCTCCTTGAGCTTCTTCATGGTCTCGGGGTTATTCCTCAGATCCTTCTTGGTGCCGACGAGGAGGATGGGCACGCTGGGGCAGTGGTGGCACACCTCGGGGTACCACTTGTGCTTGACATTCTCGTAGGAGGGCGGGCTGGCGATGGAGAAGCAGATGATGAAGACGTTCGTCTGGGGGTAGGAAAGCGTCCGGAGGCGGTCGTACTCCTCCTGGCCGGCCGTGTCCCAGAGGTTTAAGTTAATAGTCCTGCCATCGACCGTGTTCTGGGCGCTGTAGTTGTCGAAGACGGTGGGGATGTACTCCTTGGGGAAGGCGTTGGTGGTGTAGCAGATGAGGAGGCAGGTCTTCCCCACCGCCCCGTCGCCCACCACCACGCACTTGATGCTCTGCATCCCGGTGGCCTCAGCGTCCCCCGTGTCTGCCTTCAGCAACCTGCAGGGGGGGGGGAAAGGGGTCAGGGAACGGGGCCGCGGGACACAGCACCGCTGCCTGCGGCCAGCAGCCCCTGCGATGCTCAGCGGCCCCGATGGGGAACTGTGTCCCACCAGCGTGGGACAAACACACGTGCCACTGGGGAGCACGTCTTCCATAGGGCGCTGCAGGGCCCCGTGCCGTGCCGTGCCGCCAGCCCCGCTGCAAGGCCACCGCCGGCCCCAGCAGCTGTGTTTATCCCCAGCCCCGGCGCACATCTCCCTGTTTGCCTTCCTCAGGCTCCCTCTGCGATTCCCATTAAGGGCCGCATCCTGCTGCCCTTCCTGCGGGAGCGGTGGAGCCGGGGGCCGGCAGCTCCCTTCCCGGGCAGGGTCCCGCTATCAGCCGGGGCGAGGACCCCAAGGGCTGCCGGGGGGAGGACTTATCTCGGCCGGGGACGGAGGCTCACGCGGGGCTCACGTGCGGTGCTGGCACCATGGGGAGGGAGCGGGGCCGAGGGGACCCACCACAGGCACGGCCACGAGGAAAGAGGGGCTGTGTCCCCTGCGGGATGGGGACGCTGTGCCGGTGCCTGGTGGCTGGGCGGGGGTCTCGGGGGGGGGCTGGGGGCTGGGGCAAAGGCAAAGGGGCCGTGCCCCCTGCCCCCCCATGGGGAAGTCGCTCTTCCTCTTCCCGCGCTGACACCGGCTTCCTGCCCGCGGGGGCGGCTGTGCTGTGCCCCCCGCCCTGCCTGGCTCCCGGCCCGGCCCCACGCCCCCACCCCGCCGTGTACAGCTCCCTGGGGTGTGGGTGCTGCGGGGGGGGGGGGGTGTGCTGCCACCACGTCCCCCACCCCACACACGGCACAGCAGGAACTGCTCAGGACGCGGCTGCGTGGGATCCCCCGCGAGCGAGCTCCGGCGTCGTCTTCCTCCCCGCCCCGGCTGCAGGCAGATGGCTGCGGGCGGCTTCCTCTCGCCGAGCTGCACAGCGGCACCGGGGGGCCCCGGGGGGGTTCTGGGGGGGCAGCGCCGCAGTGGGGCCTGGGCAGGGGCTGGAGCAGCAGCGCGGGGCTGGGCGGTGGGATGGGGCAGAGATGGGAGCGGGACTGGGGCGGTGGGAGCAGCGCGATGGGAGCGGGACCATGAGTAGGTCTGGGGGGGGCAGGAGGAGGATCAGGATGGGGGCCGTGGGAGCAGGAGCAGGCTCAGGGTGGTGGGAGGCTGCCCCCCCTCAGGTGCCGGCCCCAGGCTGCCCCCATTGTCACTTCCCATGATGGGGGCCGCAGGGACGCACGGGGGAGCAGCGCTGGGGGGAGATCCCAGGGGGTGCCCCCTGCCCCGCTGCCTTCTCAGGCAGCTGACAAAGCTGCCACCTGGCTTGGCTTGGGTTTTTTAATCTCTTTTCATTAAAGAAGAGACGGCACAAGTACGGCTTTGCAGATACCCGTCTCCCTTCATGTTTCCCATTTTCTGACCCTGGACAACCAAGCCCAGCCCGCTCCCGGCACAGCTGCGGGGACGGAGCTGGCTGACACCACGCAGGGCTGTGCCCCGGGCAGAGCTTCCTCCCGAACCTCTCTGCAAAACCCACCCCTGCTGTGGGGGCCACGGGGGGCGGCCGTGCTGCAGGGACCCCACGGGACCCCATGGCGCCAGGCTCAGCCGGGCCGGGTGGCCGCTGCCTGCACCAGGGGCCGGGGGGGCCGGGGGGGCTCTGCCCAGCACGGGGCCGGGGACACCCATCCGGCGAGCGGCCGGGGAGGTGCAAGGAAGCTGCTCGTGGTCTGTAAATACCCTGGAGACGGACACGGGCGGGAAGAGCGGCCGGAGCCGGAGGACAATGCTGGCAGAAGAACAAATGCGCAGGAGCCGGACCCGGCGCGCGGCGGGGGCGCGGGAGGAGGCCGCAGCGCCGGCACCGGGGTCCTGCTCCTCCACGCAGCGCCTCGGCCCCACGGGCAGCTCTGCGGCAAGCGGGGCTGGTCCCACGCGCTGCCAGCTCCTGGTGCTGTGACCGCGGTGCTGCTCCCCGACACATCCCGGCCTGGTGGCAATCATGGAAACCACTCGTGTGCCTGTCCCTGCCCCTGCCCCTGCCCCTGCCCCTGCCCCTGCCCCTGCCCCTGCCCCTGCCCCTGTCCCTGCCCCTGCCCCTGCCCCTGTCCCTGTCCCTGCCCCTGCCCCTGCCCCTGCCCCTGCCCCTGCCCCTGCCCCTGCCCCTGCCCCTGTCCCTGTCCCTGTCCCTGCCCCTGCCCCTGTCCCTGTCCCTGTCCCTGCCCCTGTCCCTGTCCCTGTCCCTGTCCCTGCCCCTGTCCCTGTCCCTGCCCCTGTCCCTGCCCCTGTCCCTGTCCCTGTCCCTGTCCCTGCCCCTGTCGCCATCCCCGTCCTGGGAAAGGCGCTGCCCAAGTCAGCGAGGCCGCAGGGGCAGTGCCCGAGTGGAAACACCACCCGTGAGACCATCGCTGCCGTGGGGAACAAGGCCAAGCCGCGGGGCAGCCCCTGTGGGAAGGGTCCCCGCAGCCCCCCGGGGGCTGTGAAGGCCCCGCACAGCCCAGGCACCACGGGCACGGCTGGCTCCGGGTGCGGGGATGGGGACAGGGACAGGGCCATGGACGTGGCAAGGGCACCCGCAGGCACGGTGGCACTGGGCACGGGGCTCACCGAGTGGGGGCTTGGCACCGACGGAGAGCAGACAGAGAGCCGGGCATCGCAGCACCTGCCGAAACCCCAGCTCATCCTCGGAGGGATGGAGCCACCCCGAAACCCCACCCCCAAAACCCAGGGCCGGGGTCTGGACGTTGGCTCCCCCCTGTGCCATGGTCCCCGAGCATCCCGCACCGGGGCTCCCGAGGCTCCGGCAGCCCACGGCTCCTGCCCTGCGGTGCCCGGGGACACCCGGCCCCAGCCGTGTCCCCAGCCCCGGCCCCGCCGCCTGCACAAGGCCGCTCTGTTCTCCCGGGAAGGCTCTGGCAAACCCCGCTGCCTCTCCGGCCGCCGGCAGCTCCTTAACCCCTTCTCACCCCACGGGGGCACGGGGTGCGGGGCGCCTCGGTCACGGCGCGGCCCCCTCGGTGCTTCCCCGGGTGCCGCAGGGGCAGGGGACAGCAGCGCCCGTGCCCCGGCCCCAGGACACCCACTCCTGAGGCCATGAAGGTTTGGGGGGGGCATCCCCACTGCCCCCACAGCACACACCCCCTGCACCCCACGAATCCAGCCCCGCTCTGGCCTTAGCTGTCCCCATCAGGCCACGGTCGCTGTTAGGGGACGGGGCTGGCCACGCTCTGCCCCACAGGTGCGGGACCACCCCATTCGGGTGCAGGGCCACCCCAATCCTGCTCGGCCACAGGGGGCACAGACCCTGCTGGGGGCTGCTGGAGCTCCCGGAGCCTGCCGGGCAATGGGACGGGGGAGACGAGGGTGCAGCGGGCTTTGGGAAGAGCCTTCGTGTGCGACCTGGGGACAAGGGGCACGGCCTGCATGGGGTGGCAGGAGGGGCCCCTTCCCTGCCCCACAGCCCGGCCCCACGCCCCCGCCCCTGCCCCGTGGGGCCGCACAGCCCTGGCCCGGCAGGAGGAGGGGAAACCGGAGGAGGAAGAGGAAGAGGAAGAGTCGGGGCACGGCGGGATTCGGCACCACCAGCCCCGCCACGCCACCGCGGCCAGGCTGCGGGGTGCCAGGGAGGGGATGCGGCGGTCGAGTGGGGTCTCGGGGTGATTCACCCCCTGCCTCGCCGCCCGCCGGGACGGGAAAAACGACTCATCTCTGCTTCAGCAGAAAAGGGAAGCAAAACCTTCCCTCCATCCCCCGCACCCGGGGCACCCCCCCCACCCCCCCCCACCCCCCCCCCGCTGGGTTTTTCCGCTGGGGGAGCGGTGCAGGCGCCCGGTGCGACCGTGGGGCCGCGGCTCCCCTGCCGCGGCGGCACCCGGCACAACCCCACCGAACCCAGCGTGCTGCAGGCGCCGCTCCCCGTGCTCTGCACCCCGCGCCCCGCACCCTGCTCCGCGCAGCCCACACCCGCGCTGCCGCCTGCACGACCCCGCTGTGCCCCACGCCGTGCGCCCCACGCCGTGCACTGCGCAGCCCCTGCCTTACCCCACACCGTGCTCTGTGCGCCCCATGCCGTGCACCCTGCCCAGGGCACGACCCTGCCCGCACCCAGCGCACCTCTGCCCGAGGTCCCCCCCACGGCAGCGGCCCTGTCCTGGACAGACGGACGGGCCCAGACAGTCGGACACCGCACCGGGGGTTCCCCCTGCCCCAGCTGGTGTGCCAAGGGGGCCCACCTCTGA
This sequence comes from Cygnus atratus, assembly GCF_013377495.2. Lineage (NCBI taxonomy): Eukaryota > Metazoa > Chordata > Aves > Anseriformes > Anatidae > Cygnus > Cygnus atratus. The sequence continues at coordinate 208,222,185 of NC_066362.1, forward strand.
AAAGCGGGTCTGTGAGGAGGGGGCTCCTGGACGGGGCTCCCTGACCCCGCAGCACCAACAAGCGCCTTCAGGGGACGGGCAGAGCGCCCCGCTCCCCCCAGCAGCCCCTTCCCCGCTGCGCCGAGCTGCAGCACCCCGGGCTCCTCGGAGCAGCACCGCGGCACGGGGCCACGCACCGAGCAGGGAGCCGTCCGTCCCCATTCTGGGTCTGCGGGGTGCTGTCCCCATTGTCCCCATGCGCAACGTCCCGCGGGGCTGCTCCTCTGCCAGCCCCGTGAGAGCAGCGTGGCACGGCCCCCGCCCCAGCTACGAGAAAGAGGAAACTCATAAAATCTAAAAATACAGAGCAGGGAGCCCTGCAGGGGCCGAGCCGCGGGGAGCGGGGCGATCGCTGCCAGGGCCCCGCTCCGTGGGAACCTCCCCGCAGCTCCCCCATGGACCGGGGGGCCCGGCCGTCGCTGCGGTAAAAACGTCTGTGCTGAGTCGAAGGATTTCGGTTTCCCTCGCTCTCGGGCTGCAGGCCCTGCGTGACCGATTTCCTCATTCTGCTCCCATCGCTTCCCGCACGGGTGCTGGGGCTGCGCTGCCCGCGGGCGCTGCCGCGGCTCCGCACGGCTCCGAGCGCAGCCCGGGGGGGGGCCAGGCCCTGCTCCCCCCCCCCGTGCGTTTGGGCCATTTGCGCAGCAAACCTCACGCATGCACCTGGGGGGGCACTTTGGAGACACGGGGCAGGGGACAGCGGCGGGGACATCATCGCCCTGCTCTGCCCCTTGTGGGATGGACCGAGGGGACGGAGATGGGGATGGAGGGGTGGAGGTGGAGTGGTGGAGGTGGAGATGGAGGGGTGGAGGTGGAGGGATGGAGATGGCGGGGACGCCTCCCTGTCCCTTTTGCGATACGCGGGGGCCCCGCTGTGCCGCAGGCCAGCAGCAGGACATCGCCGGGAGGCGGCGTGACCTCGTGCCTGGCGTGTGGCACATCAGCCCCGCCGCTTTCGAGGTGCCGCGAGGAAGAGGAGGGGAGGACCCCACGAAGCCACCCCAGAGGTGGCCCCGCGCTGTCACCATCCACCCAGCACCCAGCACCGCACGTCCCCTTGTGCCACGGTGTCCCCAGCGGGCACGGCGCTGGGGCTGGGGGCTCCTCCGCGGGGTCTCCAGCAGCCGCCGGGACGTGGGGCTGGGCGAGCGGCTCCGCGGGGCCCCGCTGGGGCAAGGGGGCGAGCGGCGGCACCCAGGGGTGCCCCCAGCATCAGCCAGGCCGGGGTGCCTCAAATGGGTGCGGTGAAAGCGGCGAGCACAAACCGGCGGCACCCCCCCGGTCCCCCGGCACCCAGGACCCCCCGGCGCCCCCGAAGGGGGGCGCCGGGGGGTCCTGGGTGCCGGGGGACCGGGGGGGTGCCGCCCCCAGCTCCCCCCCCAAGCAGCCCCCCAACCTCCCCCCCTTCCACAGCACTCACCCCGGGGCATGGCGCTGGCTTCGTGGGGAGGGGGCGAGGGCAGGGGGCTGCGCTGCGCTCCCCCCGGCAGCCGGGCGGCTGAGCGCTCCCGACACAAACTTTCCTCCCGCCGCCGAGCCCCGGCCCGCCCCCGCCGCTTCCTTCCTGCTTTGGGGGGGTGGGGGAAAAGGGGGGGGGGGGAAGGAGATTGGGGGGGGGGGGCGTGGGGAGCCGCGGGCACGGCGGGATGTGAGCGTGGGAACGGCGGTGGGCAGGGGTTTCCCCCGGGGATGTTAAACGCCCCCTTTTCTGCCCCCCCCCCCCCCGGCTCCACGCAGCTGACCCCCCCGTCTTGACCCCCCCCCCCTTCGTATCAGCGCACGGCGCCGCGGGGCCCTGCTGCCACCCAGAGGAGGGATGGGGCAGGGGGGGCCCCGGCTGGGTGTCCCCGAGCACGGTGGGTGCAGGGGCCCAGCGCCTGGGGGCTGCTCTGGCCCCGTCCCCGTCTCGGATCCCAACACAAGTCCTGTCCCCATCCCATCCTACCCCATCTCCATCCCCATTCTCATCCCCATCCTGTCCCCATCCCCATCCCCTCCTACATCACAGACACAGACACAGACACAGATTTCTAGGTTGGAAGAGACCTCAAGATCATCGAGTCCAACCTCCGACCTAACACTAAGTACTCCACTAAACCATATCACTAAGCTGTACATCTAAACGTCTTTTAAAGACCTCCAGGGATCATCATCTCCATCCTCATCACCATCCCCATCCCCAAACCACCCCCACCTTTATCCTATCCTATCCTATCCTATCCTATCCTATCCTATCCTATCCTATCCTATCCTACCCTATCCTAAACCCATCCCTATCCCCATCTCCATCCCCATCCCCATCTCCATCCCCATCCCCATTCTCATCCCCATCCCATCTCCATCCCCAACCTCAACCCATCCCCATCCCATCCCATCCTACTCCATACTCATCCCCATCCTATCTCCATCCCCATCCTATCCCCAACGCATCCCATCCCATCCCATCCCATCCCATCCCCATCCCCATCCCCATCCCATCCCATCCCATCCCATCCCCATCCCATCCCCATCACATCCCATCCCATCCCATCCCATCCCCATCCCCATCCCCATCGCATCCCATCCCCAACCCATCCCATCCCATCCCATCCCCATCCCATCCCATCCCCATCCCACCACAAGCAGGGTATTCACTGCACAAACAACTTCTGCAATCCCGCTGCCCTGGGTATGGCTCACGATGATTCTGGGGACGGATCCGATCCCTGCAGGGGAGCTTTGCTGCCACCCTGTGCTGTGGCAAAAGGATGTGGGAAACCCGACCCATACTGGGACAGGCTGGGTTCAAGGGCTGGCAAACACTTCGTGGAGCTCAAGCAGGAGCCGTGTGGGGCCCTGCCCTGGGGGGGCCCATGTCCATTCCCATCCCAAGCGGTGCTGGGGGCACCCAGCGGGGCAGCAGCCGGGCAGGAAAGGCCCTGGGGGCCTGGTGGGCACCGAGCTGCCGGGAGCCAGCCAGGGGCCCTCGGGCACAGAGGGCTGCGGGGGGCCTGGGCTGCACGGGGCAAAGCAGCGCCCGCAGGGGCAGGGAGGGGATCCTGCCCCTCTGCTCCGCGCTGGGGAGGCCGCCCCTGGGGTGCTCCCGGGGCCAGAGAGGCCTGGAGCTGGTGGCGAGAGCCCAGCGCAGGGCCCCAAGGTGCGGGAGGGCCTGGAGCACCTCTGCCGTGAGGAGAGGCTGCGAGAGCTGGGGCTGCTCGGCCTGGAGAGGAGGAGGCTCCGGGGGAGCTCCCCCGCGGCTGCCGGGGCCTGCGGGGAGCTGCGCAGAGGCCGGAGCCGGGCTCTCGCCAGGGGTGCCCAGGGCCAGGAGCAGAGGCCCCGGGCCCAGCCTGGAGCCCGGGAGGTGCCCTCTGGGCCCCAGGCAGCACTGCTGTGCCAGGAGCCAGCACCCTGTGAGCCCCGTGCGGCCCCGCACAGCAGAGGGGTGCTGGTGCGCTGATGTCCCCAAATCACTCGGGACTGGAAGGGGCCGCAGTGCTGCTGTTGGGCTGCCACGTACGGAGACACACGGGTACCCCAGAGCAGCAGGCATTGCAGGATGCCCCCCCCCACCTGTAGCAGCCCCCCCGGCCGTTTTTGCCCAGAGAAGCCCCGAGGCTGGGGGCGAGCGGGAGGGGGGGACGCAGCGGTCCCCGTCCCCTCTGCCACCCGCGCTTGTCACCCATCCAACCGTCACTCGCAGCCCCTCCTGCTTAGCTTCCGCGCCGCGTCCCGCGCCCATCCCGCTCGCCTCCCCGCACGGCCGCCAGAGGGCGCTGCGGCTCAGCGGCGGGCGCGGGGACCGCGGCGGAGGCGGGAGCGGAGGGGGGGGGAGAGGGGGAGGGGGGCGTGGCCACCCGCCCTCCCGCCATTGGCCGGGCGTGCCGGGGGGCGTGCCCGGCGGTTGGTTCCGCCCCCTGCCAGCGAGCGCGCGGCGGCGGCGGCACGGCCGGGTGCGGGGCGGGGGGGGGGAGGCCGGGAGAGACCACGGGGGGGGGGGGGGGGAGCGGGAGAGACCACCTCGGGGGGAGGGGGGAGCGGGGAGGGACCGCGGCGGGGGGGCCGGGGGGGGCCGGTCCGTGCCGCCCCCGGCGTGTGACCGGCGGCCTCTGCCCCGCAGCGAGCCCGGCGGAGCGGAGCGGAGCGGAGCGGGGACGGCTCGGCACGGCGCGGCGCGGCTCGGCGATGCGGCGGGGGCGCTGAGCGGCGCGGCCATGGCTCTGCGGGCCGCCGCCGCCGTGTGGGTGCTGTGCGGCGTCCTGCTGCAGCACGGCCGCGGCGACAGGGCCCCGGCGCCGCACCTGGAGGAGGCGGCCAGCGCAGGTGAGGGACGCGGCCGCGGGGCGGCAACGGGAACCCCCCCAGGGCGGCCCTCAGGGGGCCCGGTGCCCGGTGCTCGGGGTCCGGCCCCGGGGAAGCGGGCCCCGGCCCTCCGCTACCGGGTTCCGGCTCGGGCTGCCCGCGGGACGCCGGGGCCGGGTTCCTACGGCCGTGCCCGGGAGCTCCGGGGAGCCCCCCCCCAGCGCCCCGCCGGTCCCGTTTGGCCCCGCTCCGGGCTGAGCCTGCCCCGGCTCTTGGCCCGGCTGGGAGCGCGGCCGGCGGCCGCCCCCTGTCCCCGCCGCAGCCTCGCTTCCCCCCGCCCCAAGCGCCACCGAGGCGGCGGTAGGGAAGCCTGTCACGTCCCCCGCGTCCCTGCGGGCCTGGGGAGCGCCGGGGACGTCCCGTCCCGGCTCGCGGCCGCCGGTAGGACGGAGGGCAGGTGGCTGCCGGCCTGCCCGCAGCACGGCAGCGTCCCGTCCGTGCAGCTGCAGCGGCGCCCAGCCCCGCAGGCTGGCGGCAGGCAGAGCGCTGTGCCCCGCGGCAGTGCAGGTGAGGCGCCCAGCCGGCTCCCCCGGGGCATCGCTCCCGCCGCAGCCGAGGGCCTCGGCACCGGGAGGGGCTCGGCACCGGGAGGGGCTCGGCACCGGGGGGGCCTCGGCACCGGGAGGGGCTCGGCACCGGGAGGGGCTCGGCCCCGGGGGAGCCTCGGCACCGGGAGGGGCTCGGCACCGGGAGGGGCTCGGCACCGGGGGAGCCTCGGCACCGGGAGGGCCTCGGCACCGGGAGGGCCTCGGCACCGGGGGAGCCTCGGCACCGGGAGGGGCTCGGCACCGGGAGGGCCTCGGCACCGGGAGGGCCTCGGCACCGGGAGGGGCTCGGCACCGGGAGGGGCTCGGCACCGGGAGGGCCTCGGCACCGGGGGAGCCTCGGCACCGGGAGGGCCTCGGCACCGGGAGGGGCTCGGCACCGGGGGAGCCTCGGCACCGGGAGGGGCTCGGCACCGGGAGGGGCTCGGCACCGGGAGGGGCTCGGCACCGGGGGGGGCTCGGCACCGGGAGGGGCTCGGCACCGGGGGGGGCTCGGCACCGGGGGGCTCCGCGCGCTCGCCGCCGGCACCGCGGGTCTGGTGCCGCTCGGAAGGATCCTGCCGGGCGCAGGGTGGTGCCAGGAGCGATTCCTCCCCGGCTCAGGGCAGCGAAGAGCGCGGCCCGAAGCACCGCGGCGGCGTCACCGTGGCCGGGCCGCGCCTGGCCCTGCGCGGAGCGGGGCCGTTCCCTCGCAGCGCGGCTCCGAGCCTCAGCGCGGCCCTGCCGCTGCCACCCGGCAAAGGGCTCGGGGCCGCGGCCTCAAGGCGCGCGTGTGGGCGCCGGCACAGACCCAAGTTCCCGCAGCAGCGCCGCTCGGAAGGCGTTCGCTCCCTGTGCAGGGCTGGCTCGGAGTAACGGGGCAAGTCCCTGGAATCGCGCTATCGGGCGAGCGATCGGGAACTCGGTGTCTGATCCGCGGGCAGGGAGATTGTTTCGCCCCGCAGATAGCGTGATTTATGTGACTCCTTTTTTCTTCGTGCCGACCGCGTGCTAGCTGTTCTGTTGGAAGTCGTTTTTATGTTTTTCGTATGCGATCTGAAGTCCTTAAGCCAGTTCGCATCCAGCCTGCTCCATTAAGGAAACTGGATCTCTGCAGTCCTTTTGATGAAGCAAGGTTTATGCCTCCAAGGAATTTTCGGATGAGTTATTTTTGGAGGCCCTGCAGAAGTGCGGCGGCCCTGGTGATTCAGCTGCTGACTTGCTGTTCCCTCGGAGCAGGCGGTGCAGGGAGGGCGCAGGCCCCGGGACCCGCTCCCCACACCGCCCACAGGTGGGCTTTTCCTGCGGAAGAGGTTCTTCTCCACGCTGTTGGTTTTCCTCTGCTGGCAAGTTCTGGTTCCTTCTGGGCGCGCAGTGCTGCAGAGCAACACATGGCACCTAGCAGGGGAGCAGCGGTTGCAGGCTGCCAACCCAGACACGCGGCAGCTGAGCGCCTTTGTACAGAGCGGGTCCGTTCGGCCTGAAGGCCGGCAGCTCGTGATGCAGCCCTGCCGTGTACGGGGAGCTCGGTGGTGCTAGTTGCACTCTGCTAACACACCTTAAAGTCAACGTGACCTTTGAGATCGCTTGGCCACTTGCTTTTTAACTTCTGGGGCCGCTGCTCGTAGCCCGGCGCGGTGAACGGCCTCAAACAGCAGTACGCCGCTTTTCTCCTCGTGTGTTCCCCGGGAGCGCAAAATGCGCGTTGTGCTCGCTGGGTGCGCGTCCCCGGCAGCACAGACTCTTATCGTGAAGCAGGGGTAGGTGTTTGACACATTTTCGAAAGTGAAAGGGTTCTATTTATTTATTTATTTGTTTGACATACCACGATTTTAATGATTTAAAAAATGGGCAGCGCCGGTCACTTTTCTCTGGGGCAGGGGGTGACATGTCCCGGGAGATGCAAGAAGGCTGTGTGCAGAAGCAGAAACGTGGCTTTAGCGGTGTCTGCTGCTCAGGCTCGGCTGCTTACGTTCCTCTGCACACACCACGGGCACACCGATGCACTTTGCTGAATGTTTGTGCGTGTTCTGGTTCCTAAGATTTCTGAGTGAGAGTTTGAAAAGAGCGGTTTTATCTGTGGAGGAAAGTCAGAGCTGGTGACCGGGCTCTTGGGGAAAACCAGATTTTCTTCTGGCTTCGGCTCGTTCAGAGGTGAGCGCTGCTGGCGAATGCTTCATCTTTACTCTTTCCGTGCCTATATCAGATTTACGTTCGGTCGCACTCAAAAGGGCAGGAGCCATTTCGTAAGGCACGCAGAGAGCCTCGGTGCACGGTTTGGTGCTGCGGAGCCAGGAGGGGCAGCGAGGGGGGCCCGAAGGTGCCCGTCCCCGTCCCGCAGCGAGTGTGAACGCCTCGCGGAGAAGCGCCGTGACCCGGGGAGCCCGCGCAGCGGCCGCCCCGCGTTGCGCAGGATGTGCTGACAGCCGCCCTGCCGTTATTATTGTTTTCACCCACACGCGGTTATTTTTAGCCCCACTCCGTCCAGCTGCACGCCCGGCCCGGGGATCTCGTCGTGCCGTTTGCACGCCCCCTTGCCGGCGGCAGGGACGGAGCCGATACCCAGCGGCGCTGTCGGGAGGGGGCTGCTCCTCTTCGTGGTTCCCTGCTGGGACCTCACGGTCACCGGTGTCCGTCCGGCCCGTGGGGACGGGCTCGGCCGTCCTGCCGTCTGCGTGGCCTTCAGCCGCGCGTCGCGGCCGCTTACGTCAAGTGAGAGCACGCGCGGTGCTTCTGCAGGGCGGCTGCCTCGGGAACTTGTGCACTCGATCGCAGTGAAAGCGGTGAGCTCCTCGATGGCCTGAGCTGGTGTCGGTGAGCTTGCTCCTCTTCCCTTCTCACATCGTCGCTGCTGGGCGCGTTGCCGGAGATGCGGGGAAGGCGTGGGGGTTTGGGCTGGGGGTGGTGGCGTTGTTCCTGGCTTCCTTGGCCGCGGCGCCGCTCACCTGAGCTTTGTTAGGTTGCCACCTGCCCCGTCCCCTTCCAGCAACAGGGGAATAGCAGTCTGCACCCCTCTGAGCCTCGTCGTGCCCTTAGAGTGCTCTATGGGATCCTCCTCCGTGTGCGTGGCAGGCCGTGCCTGCCCCCTTCTGCATGTGCTCCGGGCGGCTCGGTGCTGGGCTCTGCTCCCTGCTCTGGCGTTATTTAGGCAGGGGCTGATCCAGGCGTGGATTTACCTTGTTTCTCCTTCCTGCAGGAGCTGAGGGCAGGAGCCTGGAGGGGTCTGGCTGGGATCGGCCCCAAAGAGAGCAGGGGGCTGCCACGGGGCACCGTGGGATCAGGGTTTGTCCCGTGTTTATGCTGCGCAGCAGCAGCTCCCCTTTTTCTTCCTCTCTCGTTCCCCCCGCCTGCTTCCCTGTCGAGGTTCCTAGCTCACGAGATTTCTGGGATCATCTCTGCTCTCGTCCGGATGGCGTTTCACAGAGCGGATCCCTACCCCAGCTGCCCTGGGGGCTGCCCCGTGCTGGTGGAAGTGTCCGGGTGGTGTCGGGAGGGAACCCGAAAGCAGGTGCTCCAAGCGATTCCGGTTACCTGTAGTGCTTTGGGTGAAAGCTACGCACAGAGATAAGGATGTCGATAAGGATGTCCACGTTAACAAAGCAGGTGTGGCGAAGGGGGCCGCAACCACAAGCTTTTAACTGCTCATTAGTTTGGTCAGGAGAAAAGAAGTAGCTTCTGGATGATTATGTTGTGTCCACAGCACTGCAGGGGAGCACTCCTGTACCTGTCGGTCTAAGGTGCAGGTTTTTAAGGGGAGCCAGTCCCTCACGGCAAGGCCTGCAGCTGGAAAAGTGAATGTTTTGGCATTTAGGGAATGTTTTGGCATCTGAGCGGGACGTGGACGTGTAATGGGGCCTTCTGAAAGCACGGTGCGGTACCCATGACCGGTGAGAGCATACCAAGGGGCGGTTACCTCTCCATCTCCCAATTTAAATGTTATATTAAATATTACAGTTGCTAGTTGCTTAATTGACAGAGCATTGTCAGTGCATTTATTTCATGGCATTTCAAGTTTGCCTCACCCACCACGATGCCAAAATCCGCACCTGTCCTTTATTCCTTTGCCAGAACCTCTGATTTCATCCACTGCAGCAAGTGAGATGCTTTTGTGAGTCGTCTTTAGAAGAAGCCTTACGAGCCGAAGTCCTGAGGTCGGCACAAATCGGTGCTGGTGGGATGTAAGGGGGTGACCGAGGTAGTGGTGAGCTGGGCGCTCCCTGCTGCTCGTTGCCCTTCATGACCTGGCTCGTCAGAATTCACCATTTCTGTGATAACTTCATAGCCCCACCTTTCCCACAGGCCTGGAGGGGTTCGTGAGGTACCTCGACCCGCTCAGATTTTCTTGCCTTCTGATGAAACACTTCTAAAAAGCGGCGCTGTCTCCAAGGCTCGAAGGCTTTTGTTACCGTGCCTCTTGTTTTAGCTGCAGCCGTTCCCTCCGGGTGCTTTCACAGGAGCAGAGGCTGCGCTTGCTGGGCAGCTTGAGGACATCTCCGTGGAGGGGACAAGTACTTTGTGGTGTGCCAGCTCAAAGCGTGGCTGCGGGGCCGGCCGAGGCAGCTCGCTGGGCTCCCCTTCCCCGCCACGGGGCAGCCGGTGCTGGCACGGCTCTGGTGACGCGTGCCTCCTGCTCGGGGGGCAGAATGACGCCGCTTCTGGGAACGCGTTAAAAAAATGCTACCAGAAAATAGGGAGCGCCCCTGCTTGGATGGCACGGTCTTTGCTTTTTTTTTTTTTCAGGGAAGAAATTTTATCTCCAGGAATCGGCGTTCTGAGAGCTGGAGAAATTCCCGTCCCTTGGCAGCGACCGCGGCCCGCTGCCGGTGCCTGCGGAGCGCGTGTGAGAGCCTCCCGGGTTACCTGCGGCCTGCGCGTCCTCCTCCCGGGGGAGAGGAGAATCCAGCGTTAACCGTGTGGGAAATGTAGGCAGAGGGAGGCGAGTCGACAGCCCAGATCCACGTAACGTGGTGCCGTGTCCCCTCCGGGGCTGCAGGCGGGTGCTGGGGAGGAAAACGGGGCTGGGGAGGCCGAGGCTGCGTGCGGCCGTTGGGCCTTTTGCTGGCGTCTCCCTCCCAAAATCCTCGTCCTTCAAAGTGCCCCCCTCAGAACCGTCCCGTCCCCATGGGGATGGGCTGCTCCCCGTGGTGCTCGGTGCTGTGCCGGGCCGTGCCGGCGCTGCCGTTGTGACGGGACGAGCTTGTGCGGGAAAAAAGCCCCGCACACGCCTGGTGTGCATGGTGCGGGCGGGTGTGCAAGCAGGGGTAGGTGTGTGTGCGTGTCAGGGGGTCACGGGATGGAGGGGCTGGGGGGGACCGTGAGGATCGTCAGGTCCTGCTGAGGGCAGGAGCCCTCCCGCTCCCCCTGCCCAGGCTGCCCAGAGCCCCGCACGTGTGCGCCGCGCAGCGCTGTGACCCTGGCCGTGCTTTCCCCTCGGGAGGGGAGGAAGGAACAAGCGTGTGGCACGGCCCCGTGGCACCTCGCGCGTGGCTGGAAGGGTCTGTAACGCTTGGTTGTGTCAGGACTGAAAGAGAGCGTGCCCTGTCCGAAAGGGAACGGGGAAGGAACGGCGTTTGGCTGTGTTTTGCTGCTCCGCTTGTGTCGGGCTCGCAGGGTGCCAGGGGTGCGTTGGTGCAATGCCGTGTACGTTACCTGCGCACGCCTGTTCCTTGTGCGGGCACGGAGCGGTGCCTGTCCCGCCCGGAGGCTGATCCCGCGGGCCAAGCGTGTCGCAGTGCTCTGGGTTTGATTTCGAGAGCTGAGTCGTGGTGAGGGAAGGGAGGCAAAAGGGCCCCCGAGTGTAATTCCACGCGGATCCGTTTGCTAAAAGGAGGGTGTACGAGCAGGCGATTGTCTGAGGGGCAGCAGCTTTCCTCGAGGCTATCCCCTGCTTCTAAAAATTCTGCTGCTGCTCGTTAAACTCGGAGGTTGTGCTGATTACAAGAGGCAGCGGCACTTCCCCGTGCAGTTCTCATCGCCCCGCTGGTCACCCCTCCGCCGCCCTTAACTGCTTGGCTGTAGCCACCGTCGCGTTTCGGTTTTGAGAGTCCTTATCGCACAACCTTAGCGTTGAAAAGCCTGGCTGCTTCCCGAGTTATGTAGCTGTAAAGCAAAGCTAGGGAGGGAGAAACAAACTGGGAGCAGGCAGGAGACCGGGAGGCTGGGGTGGCTGCGGCTGCCTGCCGGGCTGGGCACGGGGCTCTGCGGCCAGGGGCGTTTGCGCGGAGCTGCCGCGTGCGGCTGGGAGTCTCCCGGGCTGGGCAGGGAGGCTCGGCGCTTCCTTACGGCTCTGCTCACATCTCAGGCTGTGCGATCAGCACGGCCTCTCGGCCCCGCTCAGCTCCGGGGCCCGTCCTCTCCCCGCCTGGCACCCCAGGGGCTGCGGCTTGCTGCCGGAGCCGAGAGGCGTTCTGCGAGGGCGTGCGGCTGCCTGCTGCCCCGTGCCTTTGCTTTTATCCTCGTGTCGCTCTCAGCCAGCCCCTGCGGTCCTGTCGCATTGATTTTCCGTGCCTCTGTGACTGCGGCTCATCCTGCAGCGGCCGGTGCTGGTCCTCAGGCGGGGGCAGAGGACGCGGCCTTTAATTAAGCCGCCGCTCCGTTGTTCCTCGGGCACGCGTGAGCCCGGGGACGGCCTGCCCTGAACCGGCTGCCAACAACCAGCGTCCTGCCAGCGCCGCCGGCCTGCGAGCGCAGCGCTGGGCGCTGCTGCGGGCCGGTACCGCTCCGTTAGCCTCCGGACTCCGTGAAACTGAACAAACGTCAGCCTCGCGGCTGCCGCAGCGGGGTCAGCTCAGCGCTGACTTGGGGCGAGCTTTTCTGCGCCACCGCTGCTGCCGCAGGGCCTGGGAGAGGGGCCGGTGCCCGGGGCAGGCGGCAGGGCCGTGCCGCAGCGAGGCGCTTCTTGTCACCGATGGCTGCAGGACGAAGCACCGGGCCCTGGGGTAGGTATGAAAATTGCCGGAGAAGCATAAGGAAGTCATTAAAGCGACTGCGCATGGCTTTCGTACGCAAATTGTCTGCGCTTGTTTTATCTTCATGCAATGGTATCAGATGCTTGTTTGTTTGGATTACAGGCCTATTTTTAAGTAACCTATTTTTTCCACTTTGGAAAGTACATGAGCTCACGGCGGACCGCGGGCATCTGCGCAGGCTGCCTTCGGGAAATCCTGCGTGCTCCTCGGGGGGCTCCGGCAGGCGCGAGCCCTCTCCTGCGGGCAGGGGCAGGGGCAGGCGTTGCTGGCCGTGGAGGCTGCCCGCGGGGACGCTGCAGCTCCGAGCACAGAAGTGGAAGTGCAGAAGGCTTCGCTGCTCCCTGCCAGCCTTCAGGAAGCGGTGAAGAGAGTGGGGAACTGGTGGGAGACTGGTGCCCGTCAGCAGGCGCTCCTCTGTGCCTCGTGCGGGGCAGCAAGGCGCTGCTTTTATAGCCAGGCGCTTCGTGCTCCGTTTTCCCTGAAAGGCTGAGTTTTAAGGTCAGTTTAGTTCATTACTTCAGGTTTTTGAGCTCGGGTGCCTGAATTTCTGCGATTCTTGGAGGATAGAAACATAATAAACAGGAGAACTTGAAGAATGTTCCGCATCTGAGTTATAAATGAACAGCTTGCTTGTTTGAGCAGCCTGCCCCTCTGCTGGTCGAGCTAAGCTTTGTATTGCAGGAAGGGGGAAATAATTCAGGATTAAAGCTGCTAAGCAATGCGTATGTGTAGGTCTGTGAGGGTGCCAGTGCAGAATTAATTTGTGACTAAGCAAAAAAAAAAAAAAAAAAAAAAAGTTTTTTCCTTGATAGAGACAGATGCAGGATAAAACCTCATTTGGGGGCCAGAAATAATTTCTGAAAATATTACTGCCCAAGTAGCTGCTGTTATTAATGCTGCCCAGCTGTTTGGTGTTCTTAAACTGCGGAGAGCAGCCAGGCAGAAGTCACAGTGTGTCACCTTGTGCTGGCCTGCAGCACCGGTGCTTGTTGTCGAAGATCTCGGGGATTTCACCTATTTGAGGGGAGCCCTCAGAGCAGCAGGCCTGGTGCAGGATCTCCCCTTGATAATTACTGCTGCATGCGGCGGCTGTCAGCGCCGAGGCGGTGGCGGTGTCGCAGCTCGAGGCAAGAAGCCGTGAAGTGTTGAAGGGCCGTGCAGCTTTCACGCAGCCCTGGGGCTTTCTCCTCTTTCTGGTGTTTTACACCGGGATCGGTGTCTGGCCCCCGATCTCAGCGGAGGCATTAAGCTTGTAGGAAGCTGTAAATAAATAAGGAACAGAGGATGTATGTGGAAATAACTGAAGACCACCCCTGACCATTGTGGAAAGGGGACTGCAATTCCGTGTCCCTCGTAATCTCATGGCGTATCTGTTCTTTAAGCTAGAAAGGAACATTTACTTTTCAGATTGTGGAAAAGATCTGCAAAGAACGACGTACCTGCTCGCAGGGCTGTAACTGTGCGACACGAGGCCCCAGCACGCCCAGCAAGCCCCTCTGGGCACGCAGCGGGCCCTGCCCCGGGACGGGCACAAAAGCATGGTGGCTCCCAGGGGGCTTCACAGAGCGGAGCTGTGCCGGATCCCCTCCGGCACGGTGCGTTCCCACCTCCGTTGCTGGTGGGAACTGGCCAGGAGCTCAGCACGGGGACATCCGGCAGGCGCCCGGCCGCGGGTAGCTCACCGTGTGGCGCCGGGACCCCTGGGCACCGCCTGGAGCCACGCTTTGGGGACCCCCCCGTGTACGCCGCTCTGCCCGGGGGGGGCCCGTGCTAACGGTAAGAACGTTCTTCCCGAGCTGTGTGGGGCTCGGCCGTCCCCTGCCAAGCTGTGCAGAAGGAGACGTCCCCCTTCGGCCTGCAGCGGGGCGGTGACTGGGAACGGTGCTGGTGCAGCGGGGCGAAGTCAGGCACGGGGGTTGATTGAGCCGTCCCCTGAAGGCCACCTGAGGAAGCGAGGAGGTGCTGCAGGAGGCGTGCGGCTGGGGGGCGTGAAAATGAAATGAGAAGGTGGTGACGTGTTTGTGACAAACGCGGTGACCCTGCAGGAGGGGAGCTGCGCAGTGGGGCAGCGGGTGGGGGGGGCGGCCGATGCCCTCTTGGTGTGTGTCCTCCCGGTCCCCGTGGAGCACAGCAGTGCCAGGGCAGCCGTGCTCGGCTGCGGTTGCTGGACACCGGAGGAGCGTTTCCAGCCCCATGTGATCGGTTCAGGAGCTGCAGGAGCATCGTCCTGCGGGGTTCTTGGGGCAGCTGGGGGGGAGGCAGCGCTGCGAGCCCAGCCTCGTGTGCTCGGCGTGCCCAGGGTCCCGCTGCTCTCGGTGGTTTCTTGTGGGTGGCATCACTTCCTGAAGACCTGCGCTCTGTGTTCTGTAGATAATCACGTTTTCCTGTTATTGTTTGCTTTAACTTGTATCGTTATAAAAGAAAGTGTGGCAAGGGATACTTGGGGGCACTCGGTGCCCCTCGTCCACGCTGCACAGTGTGCCGAGTCCTCTGGCAGTTTTTCCTACAGCTCTTGGTAGGGAGAAAGGGAAACGGGATCTCAGTTGCTGTTTTCCTCCCTGCTTTTTCTTCTCGTGGTGCCCGTGTGCCTTAGTGAGGGTGTGCGTTTGTCATTTTAATCTAGCAGCCTGCTGTTCTGTGCCATCGCTGCGGCCGTGGGTGTCTTCAGGCGCACGTTGCACCTGCCCGTGTTAGACGGGTGAATTGGGCTCCAGAGACGCCTGTTCGTGGTGCCGGAGGTGCTGGCGCTGGACGAGGCGAGTCCCTTGAGCAGCACCGAGCGGCGCTGCCTTCTGGAGGCGCTCCGAAGGTCCGCGCGGAGAGCTCGAGGCGGGACAGTTCGGTCGCCGTGCCGTGCCTCCAGCTCGCTGCTGGCTGCAGCGTTACCGTTCGGATGAGTTGTCCAGCTGGGTTGTTTTTCATCCCGTGGCTATTTTCAGCCGCTCAGCCTAACAAGGTGAAATGTCTGAGATGCTTTTCTGCTCCCTGTGACTGTGCTGTAAGGAGGCAGAGCACTTACTCAAGCAGGCTCTCCGGTGGGGAGCGGCTCACCCCAGCCTCCCGGTTTTGGTAGCCCTTGGCTATCTGCTAGCACGGCCCGTTTGCACCACTCGGCTCTGCGAGAGCAGCGGCCAGCCCTGCACGGAGCCCGGGGGTATCTCCTGGGGCCGTGTTGCTCGTGTCTGGCGGGTCGGTGCTGGCAGCGTGGTGCTGCCCGAGGAGCCGGGGATGTCACCACGCTCTTCAGCTGCAGAGGTGCGACTGTTCTTGTTATGCCTTGGCTGGAGGAAACCCTCAAACTGCCGTTCACTCGGGTAAGATTAATAAGGGGAAGAAAAAAAGACAGAGACTTGCTCTCTGGTCGATAATGAGGGAAACCTGTGAGTTAAGGAGGTTTCTGTTCAGCGTCTACCAACTGTCTGTAGGCCCCCACGGCAGGGGAAATTTTGTCTCTTCAAACTCCTCAGAGTTCGCTGTAGTCTCTAATATATTTAACCTCATAATGCTGTAGGACGTGGAAGCACTGGTCTTCCTATTTCACGTGGAGGATTAACGTGCAGAGATCCTGTTGCCATGCAGGAAGTCATCTGGCAAAGCCGGGACTTGAACCCTCTCCCAAATGTCAGGCCGGTGGCCCAGCCTGCGGACATCCGTCATCGCCAGGCACGAAGAAGCGATTCCTCATGGGGGAGTTCACGGAAACCTGCTTGGCTTGTGCAGCAAATTTAGCACCTTGACGTGCATTTGTTCACCTGCTGGCTCTGCCGCCTTCGCAGAGCCGCCCCTTGCCTTCAGAAATGCTTCGGACGGAAGCAGCAAATTGTCCCGAAAGCACCGCTTTTCCCCCGTTTATGGGCAGCCTGCTGGGCTCTGTTCATCCTTCTTTGCTCCGATTTCACGCTGGGGCGAGACAGCATGCTGCGTCCCTCTCTGGAAGCTGTCACTGATGGTACTGGGCATATCAGACCCATTATAATTATGCTAATCTAAATTATGCTAATCTAAAACCAGAAATGCAGCGTTAGGAACTTCACAGCCCAAAGCAGGCTTCTTGTCCACCGTAGCTGAGCAAATCCCTTTGCCCCTCCGGGGAGAGGGAGGGCCCCGGGGGGCTCGGACCCCCCGAGCAGTGCTTTCCCTTCCGTTTGGAGGCCTTTGCACACCTCTTTCCCTGCTCCTTCATCCGAGGGGGGAAGGCAGCTTGGAAATGGGGTTGTGGGAGGTAGTTTGTGTGTCGGGACTGAGCTTCCCAGAAGCAGGCGACCCGATAGAAGGCCTTGTACGCCTGCCCTGCTGGGTCTGCCTTCGGTGCCCAGCGTGCCAGGTGGGCTGTGAGCGTGGCACCCGAGGGAAAGGTTCCAGTTCCACCCCCAGAGGAAGGTGCTGAGGCTACAAACCTGTTTCACAGCCTTCTCGTCACGGGCTGAAGTCCATTGTGTTTGCTCGGGAACAGCCCATGGGATGACGTGACGTCTCCTTTATTTTGGTACCGGCCAAACTCCTTGGAGGTTACCAAGCTCTTGGGGAAGGTTTGCTTAATTATGGAAACCTTGTATGTGCTGCAGGTGCAATTGTGTGGTTTCGTGGACGATGCAGAACCCACCTGCTGTAATGAAAAGAGGCAATTTGCATTGAAAGGCGAGAAGAAAAAGGCTTTATTGTTCAGTAGAGGCTTCATGTAGGTATTGGTAAGATAATCATTCCCGTAACTCGAAAACTCTTTTCCTTGTGTTTTTTTTTTCCGTTTTTGAGGGAGGAAAGTACTCTGCTAACCGGCAATTGTGTTGGCTTTTAACCTGCTGGGTGCTCATCCCAAGAGATGAGCCGTAAGAACGAGACCGTCTGAAAAAGAGACCACCTCAGGCTCTTGCACTCGGACAAGCAGCCAGACCCAGGGTGGCAGCAGCGACGGCTGCTGCACGAGGTGCGCCTGGAGGCTCGGTTGCAGAACGTGAGGAAGGAAGGAGGCTGCTTTTCTGGTCCAGGACCAGGAACCGCAGGAAAGTCGCCTGGTGGGAAACAGCAGGAGAGCCAGCTGCACGTCTTCCTCTTCACACTAGTGCTGGAAATAATAATTCCTGCCTAAAGGGTCAGAGGCTAGAGTATCTTTTCTATTTAATGACGTATTAAAAAAGGTTTAAAGGAGGCTGGACTTCTATTCCTGAAATCATAGAATGGCTCAGGTTGGAAGGGACCTTAAAAATCGTTTAATTCCAACCCCCTGCCATGAGCAGGGACACCTTCCACCAGATCAGGTTGGCCAAGGCCCCATCCAGCCTGGCCTTGAACACCTCCAGGGATGGGGCATCCACAGGTTCTCTGGGCAGCCTGTGCCACTGCCTCACCAGCCGTACAGTGAAGAATTTCCTCATAATGTCTAGTCTAAATCTGTCCTCTTTTAGTTTAAGGCCATTCCCCCTTGTCCTGTCATTATTTACCTGAGTAAAGAGCCCTCCATTCTTTTTATAAGCCCCCTTTAAATATTGAAAGGCTTCCAGGAGGTCTCCCTGGAGCCTTCTCTCCTCCAGGCTGAACACCCCCAGCTCTCAGCCTTTCCTCACAGGAGAGGTGCTCCGGCCTACGTATTTGTGTTAGGATTTGGCAACGAATTTTATTGGTAGTCAAAGCTACACCTTTTGTAAACACAGTTCTTGAATGTGGCTGATGTTAAACTACGAATCCACGTAACCCCAGTGCAGGACCAGAAATAACCCGCAGCTTCAAGCACTTGCAGCTTTCTCTCATTCTGACCAAGTGCCGCTGCTCGGGGCAGCGCTGCGTCCGTCTCCTGGAGCGCTGCGTCTGCGGGGGAGCCGCCGAGGGACTGCCACTCGCTGATGGTGGCTTTAAAGAAAAATCAGATACGGGGTAAATGAGTGGTTCTGGGTGGGTCATCATAGAGCGAGCAGTCTTTTTCCAGAGTGGCAATCATCAGCTACAGTCACTCAATAAAACAGAAACTCCGCTTCCATCCAATGGCCGAAGGGAAGGAGCTCGATTCAGGCCGGCTGCGCGAGGCGTGCAGGCAAGCCGGAGACTTTCTGTCTCCCCCAACACGTTCATGTAACAGAATGAATGTGTGTGACACGCTGGCCTGGAGATGAGTGCTAAAACTTGTTTCTGCTTCTGTGGCTACCATAATAGCTGGTAGAAAGCCCAGAGAATAAAAGCTAAAGATGTAACAGTCTTGCTTTGCTGGTACTTGGAACGCACGTGCTCAGTGATCGGCTGCCTTCGAGGTACGACTCTAGACGATGAAAGGCACTTAGAAGGGGTTTATCCGTAGCCTAACGATGGCTAAGCTCCGTCACTTGTTTCCTGGCACAGGGGTGCAGGAGTGCTGTGGGGGTGACGTGTCTGCTCCTGGGGAGCGACGGCTACCAGCACACCCAGCGGCGGTGCTCCTGCGGTGGGACCGGTCCAAAGCCTTGGGGCAGGGCAGAAGTTTTAGGAAGAAATGCAATATACCTTTTTTTTTTTTTTTTTTCTTTTTTCAGGCTAGCCGATGAAGCCTGAAAGATACAACAAACTTTTTCAGCACAAAGGCTAGTTTTCTGAGCAAAGGTGACCAAAAGCGTGGCAAGTCAGACTTGCTTTCTGCAGCAGGAGAGGCGTCAGCGTGGTGGCTGGGGCAGGTCCTGGGGAGGGCGAGCAGCTCCCCTTGTTTTGGGGCTCATGTTGAGCCAGGAACACCAGCGGCATGGGGGCAGCGAGAGCCCTGGGGCTGCCCTCCCTGGCTCCGCTCCGGCGTCTGTCGCGACGAGTCTGCGGAAATGCTCCTGGGGGGTTTGGAAACTGGCCGTGCCGAGCAGCGGCAGCTGCTGCAGCGCGGGCCCGCGGGCTGCTGGTGTCGAGGATTTCGCACGTTTTCTTCCTTTCAGCCTCGCCAGCACTCCACGCTGCGCGCAGAAGCCTTTGTGCGACGGGAGCAGGAGGCGGCGTCGCTGCGGCTGCCCCGCGGCTCTGAGCGCGGCAGGCGTGTTGTCTGCGGGCTCGTCCAGCCCAGCGCCCGAGCAGCCTTCACCCCTGGCTGGCAGCGTCCCCGTAATCACCTCCCTCTTGGCTCTTTCCAGAAGAGACCAGATGGCTTGTTTCTGCCAGGATTTAATGATTTTAAAGCCACCTGGAACAGTAATACCTGCTCCTGAAGCATCTTCATGTATGTGCAGCAATCAAATTATTTTGATCTTTAGTATTTAAGGCTATTACTTCTCTGGAGTGTATTTCTTCATGTGATGCAGAAAATAATGGTCCCTTCCAGTTGTATTTTTTCTTATTTAGAAACGTGCTTAAGTAGCCTCTACTATAGTTGGAAGCTGTGGTGGTCCATAATTAACTTAAACATAAATTGAGTGGCATTTTTCTGAATACCCTTAGTAGTCACTTGAAGTTCATAGAATCATAGAATATCCTGAGTTGGAAGGGACCCACAAGGATCATTCAATCCAACTCCTGGGTCCCCAGAGGACTACCCAAAAATCAGACCATGTGTCTGAGAGCATTGTCCAAATGCTCCTTGAACTCCAGCAGCTCGGTGCCGTGACCACATCCCCGGGGAGCCTGTCCCAGTGCCCGACCACCTCTGGGTGCAGAACCTTTCCCTAACCCCCAGCCTGACCCTCCCCTATCCCAGCTCCATGCCGTCCCCTCAGGTCCTGTCGCTGTCCCCAGAGAGCAGAGCTCAGCACCTGCCCCTCCGCTCCCCTCGTGAGGGAGCTGCAGGCCGCCATGAGGCCTCCCCTCGTGAGGGAGCTGCAGGCCGCCATGAGGCCTCCCCTCAAACCGGATAGTCGATAGGCGGTTATGGACCCATCAGTTACTGGGCGATGGGAATATTGGAGCTGGGAAGAGCATGGATAGTAGGATTAGTGGAATTCCTAATAAGTAGGGGCTTCAGAATTGGTCGAAAAAGCTTGGGTTCATGTTCAGGGCCATGGTGTAGGTTTAGCGGTGAGGGGGGTTCTGTTTGGTGGGGGGGTTATGACAATAAAGGATAGCAGATTTGGCTGGATCAGTAGCGTGAAGGTTAATCAGGTTGTGATTATCATCGGGAATCATGGTCGGGGTTGAGTTGTGGCACGCCATTAAGGAGGGGGGTCCCCTCTTTCTCTAGCTTAAAAGGCTAGAGCTGCTGCACAGCACCTTAACGATCGGGGTGATGATGGCAATGAAGGTCAGGCTTCGAAGTGCGGGAGGGGAGTTTGTTCTGCTAAGGCTCCTCTTCCCTGGGCTGAACAACCAAGGAGCCTCAGCCGCTCCTCACACATCCTGCCCTCTAGACCCTTCACCACCTTCGTAGCCCTCCTTTAGGCTCCCTGATAGTTTTATATCTTTCTTACACTGCAGCACCCCAAACTGCACGCAGTACTCGAGGTGAGTTGATTACTCAGGTTGCCAATAAGCTATTGCAAACTGCTGCGCAATTTGGTTCAGCCTGGCATTTACTTCTGACGTCTGTGTTTTCAACGCTCCAGTGCTGTGTTGTCGGGGCTTCGATGCTCGAGCGACCTCAGCGATGTGGGCTTTCCCCTTGGAGTGGCGGTGAGCCGGCGGGTGACCCAAAACGTCTTTTCCATTTCTAATCGTGGCTCGGTGGTGTGCCAGCTGCAAGCTGTGCCGTGGTCACCTGGGTGTGCGGCAAGGTGTTCGAGACGGAGGGAAAATAGCAAGCATAACGCAACGTTCTGCTGGAATCGCGTTTAGCCAGAGGCTGGTTAGCACTCAGGAGCACACGGGTTTCTGCATCACGTTCCGTACCTGCAAACCCGTGTTCGTGCAGGATTTATGGGGTGCCAAAGGACAGGTGTGCTTAATTTACTCTCTGCCCCCCGGTGCTGCCGTGTACACCCCGGTACCTGGTGTGCTGTGCAAGTGCACCCAGCCCTGCCCGCCTCAGGGACCCAGGCTCTTGAGTGGGTCTCAGTCCGTCCCTCCTGTTCCCGTCCAGCGTCGTGCATGAGTTGTCCTCATTGAAACTCCGGGGGGCACCTTCCTTGCCAAATGAATGGGTATGAAAAAGATGCTGTTTGTTCAGCTGAAATAAAGATGAATGGGGTCAAACTCAAACCCGGTCTCGTGGCTTTGTGCCCAGGGTGACTTTGAATAGTACTTTCCGTCTTTGGCACTTAGGAATAATAAATGGAGATTGATCGCATCACTTCTGTTGTGAAAGCGAGCTGAGATCTCAGGAGGGAGTAATTAAATTAACCGTTGTGCAGACTGAAGCAACTCATCTAATGCAAATCATACAGCATGTGGGTAATAGGTGTTCACCTCGTAGAAGTGTGTGCATGCATATACCGCGAGGTCTGTCAGCGGGACAGAGCCTGCTGGGGGGGCTGAGTCTCCTGAGGCTGAAAGGAGGAATCCTCCGCAGGCGTGGGCAAGAGCCCGGGCCCTGGAAACTGTGCTGGTGTGAGCAGGGCCGTGGCTGAGCGGGTGGGCCAGCTCGCCTTCGGGGGAAACGTCCTCGTGCATCGAGGGAGTGTCTCCAGAAGGAGGATGGTCATTGCTCTTGGGGGGGGGCACTTTCTGCTCTGCAGGGATCCAAGCCGCATAGTCCCTGGCTGCGGTGCTTAATCGGAGTCCCTTCCTCCCCCTGCCATTTCCTTAATTTATGTATCCTCTCCAAATTACTGCCCCTGGATTGAAAAGTGGTTTTCTGTGGTCAAGTGTGGCAGCAGTGGCGTTCTGGTTGTGCTGCACAGTACAAGCCAAATGGAGCCTTGATCTGGATTAAAAGCCTCTGAGCGTTAACGTAACGTGCTCTCTGCACCGTTAGCTGTGCTGTGCTTCGTTCTGATGTCCCGGCTGACTGGTGGTTGGAAAACTGCCTATCTGTTGTGCTTTAACTTATCTTAACGCTTGGTCTTACTTGAACACCTCTGCAGGAACCCGATAGCTCTTCGGACAACAGCACGTAACAGTTGTGACATCGCCTTCCCAGTCTGCTTAGGGGGAAGCAGCAGTGCAGGCAACGGCTAAGTAATGGCTTAAAACGATGGGAAAAAGGTGAGCTTCTGTATCGTGAGTGAATCCCAGCGTGTGAGAGCACAGAGTGATGGACCCCAGCTGCTGCACTGCCAGGTCACGGTGAAAACATCCCTGAGAGGTAGGCTCTGGGCAGAGTCAGGAAGGATTAAACAATGGAATTTAACAGGCAGTAGAACAATGGCTGCAGTAGCAGTGGGGCTGTGCTGAGGAAGAATTTGGCATCTGCTGTTCTCTTCCCCGCATTTTTCGCTTACACAACAGTGTTGCTTTAAAATGCTGAACACAAGCATGGATTGCATCATGTGGAAACTGTTCCCTGCGCGTAGAAGACCAGAACCACGTTGTCCAATGAGTTATCAGCTTGCCTTTTAAAGCAATTTTATTACTCCAAATAGCCTTGAAGATTTTTTGAAGACGGTCTTCGGGGAAAGAATGAAAGTGGCTTGTGATCATGCCGGCATGGCTGTTGTTCCCGGCAGCGCACACGGCCGTGCCATCCTCTCGTCTGCGGGCAGCCCGGGCCTGACACAGCAGTGTGCTTTCAAACCGAGGGCAAAAGACGAAAGGATGCGGAGCAGATGCGGGGCTGGCTGCTGCTGAAAAGTGATTCCTGCTTCCCGTCCGGCTTCGGGGCAGTGCCCGTAGCACTGCGGGAGGGGGGTACCCAGACCCCCGGCATGGGACGGGGCAGGGCAGGGGGCTTCAGCCACGGGACGATCTCGGGCTGGGGACAGCAGTCTCAGGTCTGCCTGCTTGATGCGGCCGCTTGTCTTGCGACGTCGTGCAGAAAGCCGTGCAGTTCCCTGACTTTGTAAGCTACGGACGCGGTGACAGGCAGCAGCTGCACGGGTATCTCATGGGGCGCTGCCTTCTGCTGCCGTACGCATGGCGCAGGAGGCACTGCTGGCACCCCTCTGTCGCCAGAAGCCTCCTAATTTCTGCGTGCTGCTTGCCTGGAGTCAGCGGCCTGCTGTATGGAATCTCCAGCCTGCTTTGGCCGGTCACCTGCAGAAACAAGTCCCTTTATTACATGCATTACGTGTCCGAGAGCTTGGAGAGTGTGAATCTCCACACTGCCCTCTTAGCGGAACATTTCCATTTTCCAGGGGAGAAAAACGGGGGCATAAAGTGCATGCTTTACCCCGTGTTCCACCGTCAGTCATTCCAAGGCTTGATTTTTTGGCTTGGGTGGGGACAGCCTTTTTTTTAGCAACAACCTTTATTAGCAAGGCAGCGTCAGCTCGGCTCCCCACCAGGCGGGCCGGGTTTCCTGGCGGTACAGTGGCTGCCACTGCGAGCACCGTGCCAGGGCATGCCTCTCTGTGTCAGCGCGGCACTGCTTCCACCGTGGGCCTGTGTTTTGCTTCTGTACTCAGCGATGGCGACCGTTACTTTGGGGCAGAACAATTACAATTTAGAAACACCTGCCTGTTAACCGCGTGGCTGGGATTGCTGCTGCTTACAGGTCTGCTCCGACAAACGTTTTTCTTCCGGGTCTACTTGCAGAGCACCAAGGCAGGGCCACTTGCACGTCACCGCGGCTGCATGCGTGTTTGTGGCGTGGCTGATTTTAGAGAGAGGACACGAGGAGCGCCGGGGGAACACGGCTCTGGCTGCTCCGGAGCCGCTTCCCCGTTCTGCCAGCGGAGGGTTGCTGCTGGTCGTGGCCGGCCGTCGGTTTCCTCCCCGGCTGCGTCGCTTCCTCTGTGCGAGTTGTCTGGGCTGCCTGGGAGCCGTCCTCCAGCTGACGTAACCCGCGGCGCTGGTTCTGGGCTCCAGCAACACGTTCGGTTGGCAAGGAAAAGAGAAATGTTGTTTCTCCGACGTGAACGAACCTTACCTACTGATCGAGGTTGTTCTTAGTTTTTGCTGTCGCTGCTCCTCCTCGATGCGGCTTTTTGTGGTCTGCTGCGCAGCGCGCCAAGAGCTGTCGCCTCGAGGGACCTGGTCACAGGGCAAATGAAGTGCACAGGGATCAGGTTAACCCTTCATAATTGTAATTACTGGAAGAAAGATGTGCTGAAGTGCAAACAAGAGTCTCCTTCCCCAGGACCGCGGGGCTGCCCTTCGGGACCCGTGTCCTCCCTCTCCGGAGGGGAGCTTTTGTGAACGCTGTCCTGCAGCTCTCCACGCGGTGCTTTTGCTTTCCAGTCCCCTTACCCGTATCTTTTGCTCCTTGCACCACCATCGAACACGGGAAGTGTTAAGCCTGGTGCAATTGCATTGTTCTCAAGGCGGGCGAGCTTCCTTTGCTCAGAGGGCCCCTAGGCTGCACTTCACACCTCAAGGCTCTCGTTATTGTGCCACACCAGGGTTCCTGAGCCTGGCTGTCAGGCGAGTAAAAACCGACCACTTCACGAACACCAAAAGTAGTGAAACTTTGGTTTTCTGTGGGTCTGAGTCTTTGTTCAGGAGCTGCTTCCTCCTCCCCCTGCTTTCCTCTCTCCACCCTCTTCCCCTCCCCACCCAGTGCCGCTGGCTTTCTCCTCTGCTGCCCGCAGCGACGTGGGCTGCTGGGGAGCGGGACACGCTGTGGCCCTGTTTTTTCATGGAAAACCTCGAAGAACGGGATTTTTGAGGCATTTTTTGGTTGAGTTTGGGGACTTCTCTTTGTGGTATGTAAAGTGCCTCTGAGCTGATGCTGAATGCATTTTGGAAAATGATCGGATGACCAAAAGAGAGCGACAGGAATCACGCGAGAGGTGTTGCTGCCCGCGTGGCGATGAGCAGCACCACGCGCACCCGCTGCTCAGCACCCAGACGCAGACCCATGGCCATGCCTCCAGCCGGCTCTGCCCGCACGGTGCGGGACGCGGCATCAGCATCACGCCCTCGCCCTGGCTTTGCTCCACTGGAGTCGTGCTTGTGGACGGGAGAGAGAGACCGTGCTGGTTTTGGAGTAAGAAGCCAAGTCTTGTAAAAGAGAGAAGCTTTTAAACCTCAGTACGTTTCGGATGGGGCTGCCCGATGCACGTGTCCCACGCCACGAGCACACCCGTACTCAGCTTCTGGGCGAGCAGCGGTTGATGCCTCCTCGCCGCGCAGAAGGCACGCCAGGAGGAGTGCATGCCACCTCGGCAGGGCTGCTTGAGAGCAGAGGCTGCTGTCACCATGCTCCCTGCTCTCTAGAGCTTCTGTGAAAACTAAAATCATCAGTTCTGTGTGTGTGAGGGATAAATAAGGTTAAAATGAGGAGAAGATGTCCTTGTATGGCAGCAAGGGAATGGTGCTGCTTCACTTGGATTAATTACGTTGAAGCTTGTCTGCGAAGGCGCTCGGGGGCATCCTTGGTTCCTGGGCGGTTGTGAGAGCAGGAGGACAGGCAGGAGGTCCTCCTGGTCTGGCCATGCATCGAGCCTTTCCTCCTGGGGAATTCATGCAGTCATGGAATGGTTTGGGTTGGAAGGGACCCTAAAGACCATCTAATCACAACCCCTGGCCCAGGCAGCCCCCAGCCCCACCCAGCCTGGCCTTGGGCACTGCCAGGGCTGGGGCACCCCCAGCTCCTCTGGGCAGCCTTCGCCAGGGCCTCAGCGCCCTCCGAGGGAAGAATTTCTTCCTAATTTCTAATCTCAACCTGCCCTCTTTCAGTGCAAAGCTGTCGCTCCTTGTCCTATCGCTGCCTGACAAGTGTGCTCCTTCGGCTGTTCCCCGAGCCCAGGGAAGGCAAGGTGGCTGGATGGACTTCGGCTCAGCCGAAGGGGAGCCTAGGAAGAACACAAGGACGGGACACCGCTGCAAAAGCCCCCATGAAGCACCGGTTCTGGAAACTGTGCTTCGGCCCGTGTGCTGAGTGTGGCTGAGATTTGGTGCAGGGTTTTTCAGAGCCCATCAGGAGATTTGGGTTGTGAGCCTGGCCTTTGGGTCGTGCCCGTGCTCCTAATCCAGCTCACAACCAAAGGAAGGTAATTTAGGAAACGGATTCCCTTCTCTCTCCCCTCCACCCCCACACTTCTCCGACTGCAGATCTCTTTTCAGATTCCTAAGGAAACTCCCCGTTAAGGAGAAGGTACCAGGGTGAGCCATCTGGCCCGAGGGGCTGTTGGGTCTGGATGCCTTTGCCATTGAGGTGTTAATCCTGGCAGGGATGAAGCCTTCACAGGAAGGCTTGGTTGGGGCCGGAGGGCCGCGGCTCTGCTTGCCAGCCTTCCCAAGGATAACCTGGAATATAAAGGGTTTAGTCCTCCAGTTATAAGTAAAAACAGGCTCACGTTTTCCTATAATTTACCAGCAGCTAAAAATGTCGGGGAGCAAAGCTTTGGGTGCCTGGTGTCCGTGCACCCACTGCCGTGGGCACGTGCGTGGGGAGCGTGGAAGGGGTTGCTTTGTGCCTGCAGCACGTGGGCCACCTAAAATCAGCTTACATCTTCCTTGGCACCTGTAATTCATAGTATCTGCGTGGACAGGCGCACATGGCTTTTAGGAGTGGCCCGTGGCAGTTTCCTCATCCGAGGTCGCTGCGTGGTGTGGGAGCACCCGGCTCTGCTGCGCGGGCCATGGTGGCCGGGCCAATGAGGGCAGGCGCGTGGCCCTGAGACACTGCTTCCCTTATCTTTTATCACATCCTGTGAAAGTGAGAGAGAGATAGCAGGGGAAGAACAGAAAGATAGTTTCTAGGGAGTGTGTAGTTAACTACTTCCTTCCAGCGTTAGGAACGTGACTTACTGCTTCGTGCTGGACACCGGGAGCTGTCTGGTGAAAATCACTGCACGAGCCGAGAGGACACGAGTCAGCAAGGAACCCGTTTAGCGTTGAAATGCGACTTCTTTAATAGAAAGCTCTTGCAAAAAAGGACGGTCTTTCTTCTGTTAAACGTGACTTTCCTTTCGACAAGTTAGGGTGAAATACTTTAAATCATAAAAGCAGGTTCCTAACTTAGGCAGCAGGAGGGTGTGGAGAAGGCGGAGGCAGACGCCTTGGAGGTCCGCGAGGACGGGGTGAGCGGCGGTGGACACAGTCGCAGCAGGGAAGTTGTGGCTAGGGGTTAGCGTGGGCTGCCTTTTCGTTCAGGCAATGAAAGCAGGGTCAGAGGTGGTGGAGCCCCTGCCCTTGGAGGCACCGGGACCCTGTGGGGCACGGCCACGAGCAAACTGCTCGAGGCTGGCTCTGCGTCGGGGGCCGGCTGGAGCGGATCAGCTCCTGGGGTGCCTTCCTGCCTGCATTGTTGCGTGGCTCATGCGGAGCACGTCGCTGTTATAGAGAGGATTTTCTGCGTGGTATCAGTGCTGCTCACGTGGCTCTGCCCGTATCCTGCCCTTATGGACGTGCTTTGTTGCTTTCAGCATGAGGGCGACCGTGGGGAACACGAGTTTGGAGCATCCGGGAGCTGCTGGGGGCCAAGGGCTGCTTCGGGGCCGGGGCGGTGCGGTCGGGCAGGGGCTGAGCCCCGCTGCTCGAGCAGCCCTGCGCAAACCACGGTGCCCCTGCTCCTGCCCTGGTGCCTCGTGGCTGTGCACGAGGGTCGGAGAGCAGCGGGACCTGGACGCGTTCAGGTCCGGGGGGAGTTACACGCCCTTCTGTGCTCAAGCAGTAAAATCACCCCAGTATCAGGAACACAAGTAGCTGCAAGACGAAAGCTGCCATTTGTGCCGAAGCTTGCTGCTGCTTGCAACTGCTCTTTCCAGTCAGACTGATGTGTGTCTACAGGGAGGTGAACGTTTTCTCCGGTGAAACCCAACTGGAATGAGTAAGTAGCCTCCAAACTGTGCAGATAACTTTTGAGGCACTCTTAGTAATAAGGATTATTTACTCTTAGTAATTACTCTAAGTTTACTCTAAGTAATTACTCTTAGTAATAAGGATTGCATTAAAAAAAAAATAAAAAAGCAACCGTTCTAGGTAAAGCCAAAAGTCATGGGGTAAAACGCGTTTTAGCCTTGATTTACTCATGTGTACGTGTTTGTACTTCATCAGCCTGTGCAGCCGGTCAGGTTGTGTCATTGTGGGGGTGACGTGATTTGGGAGACAACTCTCAGCCCTGAAAGAATACACTGGAAGGAGGAGAAAATGACTGAGGAGCCTGAGTGCTAAGGAAAAACACTTACTTTGGGGAAAAAAACTGTTTGGAGCAGGCTGGCTGTGGGAGCAGCGAGCTGCCGCCAGCCCCAGCCCGACTGCCAGTGCCCCGGGGGTGCTCCCACTGAGAACCCCGTGGGGCCCAAAGCCTTTGCTTTGAGGAGAGGAGAGGAAAAGGGGGGAGCTGAGGAAGCTGAGGCTGTGCACGCTGAAGGAGCACTTTATCGTAAGGGGTTATGAAAGCACGTGTGTGAAGCGATGCTCTGCTCGGCACTGTGTGCTCAGTTTGTAGTTAGCAGGGTGATTTTTATTTCTATTTTTTAACACGAACACACATGCAAGGGTGCTGCTGCGGCGCTCCAGGAGGCAGCAGCTGAGTGGAGGCCGTGCCGGAGGCGGCTGCGGCCCCAGCTGCAGGGGACCCGTCCCCGCAGGAGACCCTCTGCAGGTGCCCGTGCTGCTGCTGGGCCGCGGCACCGCCTGAGTCCTGCGGTCGTGCTTCTGTCAGAGCTTTCTGGATGCGGCTGCCGCTTGTGTTCGCAGGGTACCGATGGTACGAGTTTGTTCGGGCTGGGCATAAATCAGAGTCCTGCCTCGGCGCTGCGCAGGAGCTGAGCGGCTCAGCCTCGAGCTGGTCTGGTTTTGGAGGAACAACCACAGCGCTGGCATCGTGTTCCCTCCGCGCCCGTGAGATCCTTCAGACGTACGCCAGCTCTTTCATTTCTCCGTTCCTTTGAAGCGCCGTGTCTCCTTTGATCCCGGGCTGGCCCCCAGCAGAGGACGGTTGGATCCTGGCTGCTCCTCAGCGTCGCTGGAGCCTCCTCGCTGCGCACGGCATCGGCCCCGCGCCTTTGGGCAGCGGTGCGGATCAGCCCGGGGAGCGCAGCCTGCGCCTCGGTGTGTGCCTCGCCTCGAGTCACGGCAGCGGCGCCGGGGCTGGGGCAGCGTGGCCCTGCCTGCGGTACCTGGGGCTGGGGACACGGGGGGACAGCCCAGCGCTGCCTGCAGCCGCCCCGTCGGGCAGGTGGAGAAAAGGGGCCCAGAGGTGTGGGGATGGGAGCGATGCGCATGAGCTGCAACGAGGGGAATCCTGCTTAACTTCCCCACGTGATTCGGTACTTGTCTCTGGGGTCTGTAGCATCGGGCTCTCCTTTGGGGGCAACTTGGACTAGGCTTAAATTAGATGCTGGTCTGGTCTCGTCTGGTGTTCAGTATCCTGCCCGAATAGTGCAAATGTGAAACACGCTTGTATGAGGTGTTTCAGGTGTTCATCTATAAATGCTCTGAGAGCAAGATGGAAATTATGCATTCCTCTTCCACCTTCGGAAAGCTGCCAGCATCTTTGCTCTGAAATTATTTGTGTGCCTTGAGTTCTTCATGTTCCCGGTGTCTTTTTGTGGTCTGTGTCACTTATCAGAGTCCCAGGAGCTGAGGACTGGAAATCCCTGCCTTTGGGCAAGCGCCACTGCAGCGGTTGAAGGAAAATTAGATGGAATGGCAGAAATTGTGGTTTTCATTTGATTTCTTCTTAGCTTTCTTTGGCGTCTCAAATTTTTCAGGCAAGAATGACTCACCAACCTTCATTATGTGGTTTCCTGACTTTCAGCAATTTTTTCTTTCACTTTTTAAAAATAATTATTGGTTTTGCATCACGGTGCAGAGCAGCCGGCGTTTCAGGCAGCGTACCGTGGGCTGAGCCCCCTGAAGCATCGCCTCGCGTCTGTTCCAGGCTGTCAGACAGACACGGATTTCTCCCCAGCCCTAACTGGGTTTCTGCCTTCCAGCGTATCTGCGAGGCTGCCTCTGGCCGTGCGGTGACCGCCCTGTGCTGATCCGGGGCCAGCCGCGGGGACCGGAGCCAGGCAGGGGCCGTGCTCCTCCTGCCTTCGCGTGTGCCCAGCTGCTGCTCCTCGCCGTGCTGGAGTGTGCTCGGTGTAGAATCGCCGAGCGCCGGAAGGTTTGGGTTGCAAAGGACCTAAAGACCATCCGGTCCAGCCCCCGCCACGGGCAGGGCACCTTTCACCGCCTGTCATTCCCCAGAACACCATCCTACAGGAACGACAGGCGTTGCAAGGCAAGGTGCATGTCGAGGGCTAACCCCTGAGTTCTGCTGCAGTCGGTGAAGTTTTGCCAGCTTGCAGAATCCCTCTGCACATCCCAGCTTTGCTTTTCACAGGCATGGCTGCCCCGAGCTGGCCGCTGGCTGGAGGCTCGGTGTTCTAGGAGCAGGTTTCTTTAACTCTGCCAGCATTGTTGTTAGCGATCAGCCGGTAAGGCCTGTGAGATGCGTATCGTGCAAGGAATATTTACCGCTGCGGCTTTCCATGCACTTTGGGCGTAGGAAGGTTGGGCGTTGGTGCTGTGAGCGCTGCCCGGCTCGGTGGCGCACGTCCGCGGGGAGCCTGCCCCTGCTCCTGCCTGCGTGGTGCCAGCTCCGCAGGGCAGCTGGAAAACAGAACAAACAAACAGCGCAAGAGTTTGTGGGCTTTCAGGCTGCAAGCCCACAATAATGTCCAGCTGTGATACTGTGCTCGGGGTCTGCCCAGCCCGGGGTGCTGGTACGGGGCAGGACAGGGGCCGACGCTGCTCCCTCTGCTGCTCTGCCCTCGGAGGAGCGAGGCCGGGGCTCCAGCTCGGCCACAGCCCCCAGCCCTGCCAAAGTCCCTCCCCAGCTCTCATACATTCTGTGAATTACAATTAATTACAAATGCACTCGTAACGCTGAAAATATTTTAGGAATCACCCCCTTTTTTTTTTCGATCCTGGAATGCATCCCTTGGGCTGGGTCTCTAGAGGAAAAATCTGCGTGGTGTGTTGGTTTTTGTGCTTGTGGCTTTGGAGAGACGGAAGTTACCAAGCTTTTTTAATAGAAATTGGTTAAAAGGTATGGGGGAAGCATAACTTATGTTCATAAACATGCTCGTATGTACAAAAAAAGTCACCTTACATTTGTGCCACAAAGCAGAGTCTAGAAAAGGGAACAGCACTGCGTATGGTGCCATATTTTCTTTCATAATTCGCAACCCTTAGAGAAAACATTTGATCACTTCCTTGATTAAATCTCGCTTCCGCGCGGCGATGGTGCAGCCCCGCTCCCGGCGCTGCTGCTGACCTGAGAAGCTCTCGCTGCCGGCCCGGAGGATGAAGCAATTCGGGCAGGAAGCCGCAAGAGCCGTGAGAGCTCTTCTGAGGCGATGAATGGGACGACAGCGCAGAGCTGGCTCGCGCTGGTGCGAGCACCGAGCGCCTTCCGACGGAGGTGTCCGTGGCCGCCTGTGACAAGGGTGGGCGAGGGGAGCGCGGGCGGACGTGGGTCTCCCACCGCCGCGCGTTCCCGGTGAGCGCACGCTCTGCGACGTTCGTTCGCCTGCCAGGGACGTGGGAGCCCTCCCAGCGCGGCGCCGGCAGCGAGCCTTGGGAGCCAGGCAAGCCTGCTGCCCGCCAGAGAGCCCCTCTTGGGGGAGTGTTCGGTGGCAGGTTGTGCTTCTTCAGGAACGTGGATGGAAGGTGCTTGCAGAAATTAGCACGGCATCGGGTCGTGGGCAAGGACGGGGTCATGGGCAAATTCATGCCCTCCAGCCATTCCCTGGCCGGTGCCCAAGGCCAGGCTGGGTGGGGCCGGGGGCAGCCTGGGCTGTGAGCAGGGGGCCCTGCCCATGGCAGGGGGGGACTGGGGGGGCTTTAGGGCCCCTTCCAACCCAAAGCAGTCGCTGATGCAGCCTCCTGCTCAAAGCCGCTCTAGGGTCAGGTCAGACAGGGCTGCTCAGGGCCTCATCCAGCGTGTTTGGTGTACGCTTCAGCCACAGGAGCTATTTACAAGGTGATTCCCAATTAAAGCAACAACAAATTACCGGGCTGCTGTTCTCTTGTTGAAGAGGGTGCTCGTGATGCGCCGCGGTGACAGCAGCATGGTGGTGGTGGTGTCCTTCCCTCGCTCACCGGCTCTTGCTGGCCACGGCTCTCCCGCACGGCCGGGCTGCTTCGGCCCCTGCCGCCTGCGGGGAGCGCGCAGGGCAGGGCAGCCAGCCCCGGGTCTTTCTTTTCCAGTCCTTCGCCACAGTTACCGCTGCTCGTTTCTGCCTGTCAGAGGAGAAGCGTGTCTTTTTAACTACTTGGCTCCAATGTTAGGTTTTTCCCCTTCAGCTGAGCCAGTTTGCAAAACAGCAAAAAAATTTAAAAAATGAAAAAAAAATGCTGCTGTTCGTATTTGGATGAAGTGCGGATGCTGCTGAGCCCCTTGCAGCCATATAGCCAAGGGTTAATGCGAAGGAGGAGGTGGAGAGGCTTTTATTTAGCAAATGGCTGGTGCTTTCTGGTGTTGGTACTTGCAACACCAGTAGCTATCAGTTATTTCTATCTAGAGTTGGCTGAATTGTTCCCGTTTTCAAATTACCAACAATATTAGGAGGCCTGAAATAATTAAGGAAGCTTTGCCTGCCTCCAGTGAACTTGCTTCTGAGGAACATCAGTTGTGAAAGCACGGCTGGCTGTATCTAGTGAGCGGCTTCCTTAAAACCACATGCAAAGGGCCCTCGCTATTTGAAGCAGTTTTAATTATTGGATTTCAATCAGCACAAAAGGGAAGGAATGCCTCAGCAGTTAATTATGCAGTTCATTATTATGAAGTAACCCAATCTCCAGTCACTTAAGCTCATAAGAACTTTACCCAGCCTTTGGCTGATCATCTTGCAGAATGACCTGACTTGCTGTTTTCTAGCAGGTTCTAAGCAAAAGCACTTTGATTTGCAGGCTTGTGTTAAAGAACCTTTTGGTATCAGCCCAACAGAAATCCTACGCAGTCCTTGGGGCTGAAGAAAATGAACAAAAATTTCTCAGGAAGGTAATGCTTGAAATCGGTCGTTGTGACCACAGCACCCCAGCAAGGGTGCTGAGATTTGGTCTGGAGAGGTCTGAGAGCACTGGGAAGGGCAGAGTCGTACCCAAATACTCTGTCGGCATTGTGGAAGGGAAACCTGACATCTCACCGCGAGCAGAGTAGGTCGTGTGTTGAGACAACGTGCGAGGAAGGAGGTGTGGGCACCGCGAGGAGAGGCAGAGGTGGGCTGAGGCACACGATAACATCGGTGTTGGGCTTCCCACCACAAGGAGAAATAAGTTTTCTTTGGTGGGTTTGGTTTCTCTCGTTGCATTTCTTTCTTTTTCCTCTTCTTTTTTTTTGGAAGGGGGTTGCTGTTTTTTAAGGGGCCGGAAAGAGCAGAACGTTTGAAGAGGAGTGGGGTGGGAGGTTCGTGCTGGAGGGGATTGGCTGGAAGCGGCGGTTAAAATGGCTTTGCTGCTGGCTGCAGGGAAGAGCAAGGATGTTTGGAAGAACTGGGATGAAGCTTTGCTGATATTAAACCAATAAGCTGCTGCATGGAGAAGATGGAGAAGCCTAATTGCCATGAGTGATGAAGGAATTAATTGTAGTAAATAAGTGCTGAGCTTGTGCCAAGGATAGAAGCCCGTTTGTGGAAGAAATGTTGACTTTTTAATTGAGTAAGAGCTAGCAGCTGTACGGCAATGTCACTTTGCTGTTCAGTGCCTTCCTGCGCCTGATCCTAAGCTGGTGCTGGTGCCGTGAAAGTGTCTGTAGTGCTGGCAGCCTTGGTGATCACCAAGAGCTTTCTCCTGCATGCTTCAGCGTGTGGTTTTGCCACGTAGGTCCTCGGAGGTCGGGGCATTCTCCAGGACCCGGCCCTGGAGGCTCTGCCCGCAGCAGGGAGGAAGCAGATTTCTCGTGATTTCTGCCCCGGGTCTTTCTCTGAATGCTATTAATAGGTGGTTTGCTAACCTTGTTGGGTGGACCTCTTTGCAGAGACACCCAAGGGCGTTGTTACTTTCTTTAAAAGTGGGTCAAAGATCAAATGGTCCAATCTCTGGTTGTGTTTGCATTTTTTCTAGACTATTTAGTTTGAGTTAGGTACAGGTTTTCTTGCATTGTGCAAGCTGTTTAATTAAAGAAAAAAGGAAATCTTTGAACGCCTGCTAATACTTAATGTTTGAAGGTTTTCTGCTAAGAATTGTGGGTTGGATTACTCGTGCTCAGGTGAGGCAGCAGGGATCTGTACTGCAGAAGCTGTTTGCAGTGCTTCATGTAAACGTGAAGTGGAAAGCTCGATGGCTTCAGTGAATATTTAAATATCTGTTACAGACGGCACTGTTTTAGAGGTTTAAAAGAGGTTTAAAATAAGTTTTACAGCAGCAAGAGAACGTGAATAATTTAGTAGTGTTGAGCAAGAAGGTTGCTTCAATGTTCTCTTTGCTCATGATGAAGCTCCTTTCAGCTACCAAATCTGCAATGAAAATAACAGGTTAGAGTTTCTAAGCTTTAGAGGAGATGGGAAGATGGATGAGGTTCACGTCTTCAGTGCCAGTGAACTGTGTGTGGTTTCTCGATATGACAGGAATTGCATTTTGCAAGGCTTTCTGCGCCCTGCTTCAGCACCTCCAAAGGAAGGAGTTCTGTGGCCAAGGAACTTGTTCAAATGCACAGAGGTTACCAGACCAGGGAATGTGTGGAAATCCCAGTGTTGTTTGACAAATTCACCTTTTGGGAAAATGGTTTTATATGTGAGTTTTCACATGCCTTAATGGATAAGCATTATGTGATAAATATAGAGTAGTGACTGACGGCTCCCTATACAGTAAATAATATCCAGCTGTACAGTGTAAAATTGTATAAAAATACTGGGAGTAGTTTTAAGACAATGGAAACGGTTATATACTCATAACTTTATCAGGCTCTGTTGTTTGGCAATTAGAGCTGGAAAACCGATGGTTATTTTGCTCTTCTTTTGCCTTGCTCACCATGTTGCTGCTTTGTAGCTTTGAAGAAAATCTCATCTCTTTCATTTTTCACTCTTCAAGCGAGAACAGTAACCTGTCTGTATATACATTCTTTACAAAACCGTTTAATGCTTTTGTTAAAATTTTAAAGTTGTACTTGGCATTTTTTTATTGAAAACTAGAGTTTTATGGGAAGAACCCTGAGCAAGAAAGTTATGTTGAGTCTTTGTTTGTATTAACAGAAATATGTAAACGATTCTTCTTCCCCAAATATATGAAAGTATAAGAATTTTTTTTTTTTTTGGCTGCCATTCCAGTGTTTATAAGAGCATGTTATGTAAATCACAATTGTTATAGTTAAACTGCTATTTAATCCTATCCTGATGGCTATTCTTGTTATACTGCTCAGTGCTACCGGGGACAATCAGCTGTGATTGTATCAACATAACTTTAAAGATAATGGGACCTTGTAGAAGAAAATGGAGAGAACCTGAAATTTAACAAAAAGAATTCTCGTTAGAGAGGATTTCCCATGGGAAATTAAAGATCTGGAATAAAATATTTCAATGCTACAGAATGACAGCGTGGCTGAGGCTGGGGCACCCCTGGGTGCCGCTGCTCGCCCCCTGCCCCAGCAGGGCCCCACGGAGCCGCTCGCCCAGCCCCACGTCCCGGCGGCTGCTGGAGACCCCGCGGAGGAGCCCCCAGCCCCTCTCCGGGCAGCCTGTGCCACCTTCAAAGTACAAATGTCTGCTCTGACGTGCAGGTGGAACTTCCAGTTGGTGTCACTGCCTCGGGCTGAGGCTGCAGGAGAGGTGCTAGGACTGGAAGATATGGTCCACCTCTACCCGACCATTTCTCCTGAGGCGAGACTTTCTAATCTGTTCTAAAACCAACCCAAATTCCTCGTCATTCAGATTTCATTCAAGCACCTGGGCCTAAGTGCCTGTCGATGACTTCCTGGGCGGCTGCACCCAGGGCCCTGGGGGGAGATTGCTCCTGGGTAGGAGATTGCAAAAGACCTTTTGTGGTGCAGAGCAAGCGCCAGGCCTGGCGATGTGAGTCCAGGAGGAGGGGAGGGATGGAAGATGGCACGTGTTAATGGCACCCAGATGGGCAGACCATTGTCCCTCACTGTCCGGAGGGGATGGGGGGAAAAGGGGCTTGCCTTCTGAAAGGAAAGGCGGACTGTAGTGCTTCAGAGGTGATGGTGGGGAGATAACGAACAGGACTGGAGGCCAACAGCCTGTGAGGGGACAAAAGACTGCTGCTGACTCAGAGAGGTGGGATGGGATGGTGGGGTAAGGACAGGTGATGGTGTCAGCCCCTAGGGGACACGGGAGGCACGCCACCACCCCAGGTCCTGGCCTGGGCTTCCATCTGGCAGCTCGGGGCCTGTGCTGGGACCAGCGCCTGTCTGTACAGACTGCTGTAGCAAGGATCAGTGGAGGACCTTCTGGAGGAGGAGGGTGTTATTTAAAGAAAACTGACTTCACACTCAGGCTTTCACTCTCTGAAGGTGCCTCACGTTGTGTGTGTGTCTGAGCAGCCTGAAGCGGAGTGTCATTTTGTGTGGCGTGGAGGACAAGGGAGGCTGCCTGTTACACCCTCGTTGTCAGGAGGAACCCAAGGGGTGACCTGGCTTAGGAGACGAGGGTTATTATGGTCAGGTTATTAAATTCAGGATCTTGCTTAGTCTTCCATAAATCTTAGGCAAGGTTGCTTGCCCCGGTCTTTGTTTCTCCATTTTGGGTATTTTTACAGCTGCACCTTGTCTTCCTGGCCTGTGGTGAAACCTCGTGACCACTCTTTATCAGTGTCGGGTCTTCTGCTGATTAAATCACCCGTGGCTTATTTAGGCTTTTTCTGGCCCTGATGCAAACAAGTTCCTCAGTATTTACGAGCCTGCTTGCTGTTGATTGTTACTTGGTTATCAACACATGCCATTCTTGCAATGACTGCTTTATTGCTTTCTGGAACTTGCACAGAAAAAGATTTCCAGTCATGCTTCATTCTTAGTGTTTGAGCTACAAATACCAACACATCATCGTTGTGGTTGCAGGAAATCTGGGCAAGATCACTTCAGTGCATGTGTCTTGTTGCCTGAGTGCTGGACAGACCACTTGGAGAGAGACATGTTTGGGGCTTAAGAATTATGTGGTTAGGAGACTGTTAATAAGAATAAAACCACATGTTTTGTAATAAAATGACCTTTTTATTCCCTGTAAATTGAACTTTGACACGGTGTTTCTACATTAATTGCTATAATAATAAGGTTCAGAACAAGATGATCACATAATATTTTGTGAGGTATCTTTTATCCTGATTTCATTTTTCCTGCTGAAGTCAAGCCCAAAGGCAGTATGAATACAATAACGTTCTGTTTTCTTGCTCTTTTTCATTGGGATGAATGTGACAAATCACTGCAGAAAAGACCCATCCCAAAGATATTAGATAACTTTGTGATAACTGTGAAAAAAGCATGGAGGGAACAAATTCTTACAGCGTCGGAGAGGAAAACCAAATCTGCACAAAGCCATGTTAAGACATCCAATAATATTTAACGTAACTCTGCCAAGTTCCTCTCCCTTTCCAATTAAGATCAACAGAAAGTACCCAGTCAAGAAATCATTTCACCTTGCTTGCTGTGAAGCCTTTGAAAACACCGCGCAGCT
Source organism: Cygnus atratus (assembly GCF_013377495.2). Classification (NCBI taxonomy): domain Eukaryota; kingdom Metazoa; phylum Chordata; class Aves; order Anseriformes; family Anatidae; genus Cygnus; species Cygnus atratus. Next base: position 208,259,523 of record NC_066362.1, read on the forward strand.
CTGCACGATGGTCAGCCACCCTTGCCTCCCTGTGCCGCCTCCCAAGGTGGGGTAAAGGAACGGAGGTCTCCTGGCGCCCTGCCAGGGACACACTGATTCACCTTCTACACTGGCACCACTTTTCACACCCTGCTGAGCGTAGTGTTGTCCCTGGCTGCTGCTTTGGGTTGCAGCGTGTTGCTGTGCTGAATGTTTTCCCAGGGCCGGCTGCAGGCTCCGTGAGCCAAGGTGGCTGCTACCTCCTCCTGCTTGCTGCCTGCAGCCAGCCCTGAGCCCCGTGGAGGAGAGGATGGCCCTGTCAAGGAGAGGACAGCCCGCTGGGCTGGATCTAGGCAGAGCTGTCCCTGCTCACTCGCTGCTTGTGGTCCTCAGTTCACAGAGGTGCTGGGCTCGCTCCCCGGCCATGCGAGAGTTGGTACAGAGCAAACTTCCAGATCCGTGTGAGGTCTCTGCAGCACCCAGCAGCCTCCACTCACCCTTGAGTCAGCCTCCAGTATTGCCTCTGCAAGACATCTTACCTGCTCTGTTAGAACAGAGGGGCCAGCTTGCCAGGGCTTTTGCGTGTGTGGAGGTGTTGTCTTGGGCAAAGCTGAACAGATTTACTGTTATTGACATTTTTTCTTTTTTTTTTCTTTTTTTACATAAAGCAGCAAAAGATGAGCAGACAGCAGTGGGTCTGTGAGGTAATGTGGACTGGAGAGAAAAAATGGCTGTCCATGCAAATCCATTGGGTAGTGGTGGTGGGATCCTTGTACTGGTAAATCGGGCAGACGGGGCCTCTTCAAGTGTCAGCTGCAGTGAAGCACAGTAGGCCTGATTTTTCTAAAGCCGAACTGTTCTACGTTTTCTCCTCTTTTTTCTTTTTTTCGCAGCTGTACAAGGTAGAAGAAGGAGACTCCGCTAAAAATGTTTACCTTTCTAGTTAATAAACTATAAATTCAACCAGAATTCTGCCAGTTCTAGGCCTGGCAATCCCTGTAACTCACAGAAGTGTTCTGATGCAAAAACGTAATGCCATCGGTCACAATGTCCTAAAAACTGTCGAGTCCTCTCACTGTCCTAAAGACTGTGAGAGGTCCCAGCCCCCGAGTGGGCAGGTGCCCAGCTGGGCCCTAGGTCAAGGGGCTGCGTGGAGGGGTTGTGGCCGAGGAGGTGGAGCAGGACGGTGGAGCTTGGTAGTGGGGCTTTGTTCTGACCGTGGTGGATGCACCTCACAGTCACCCTCTAGTAATGGTGCTAGTTCTTGTTAGTTAAGGTAGATTCCTGGTCGGCCAAGTTTGCACAGCTGGGAGTTTCTTCTGATGAGGTTTACATTGCGGCATTGATAGCACTCTGGAAACACTGGGACACTATTGGTAACACTGGGACAAAGCCAGCCCAGGACTGCTGTGGCGGTATTATCTACTGGATCTATGCCACCCGGTGTGCATGGGTGTGTGCCTGAAGTCTGGCTTCTAGCTGGTGCTCTTTTGCAGCAGCAGATTAACCTCAGGATTCAATGCCAGACAAAGACATGTTGCACAACCTACCCTCTGGGTGTGCCCTGAAGGGTGATCAGTTTTCCCAGTTTTGTAACAAAAACCCATGCCTCCCCTTGATAAGTACCTGCTTGTCTGTGGAGGTTATCCAAGGCCCACCTTGGAGAAGAATGGCATATCTGCAAGATGTCTGTGCCTGATGTTCTGTGCCTGTTAGGGGAGGATTTGTTGTGCCGCTTGGAAGCGTAACTGAAGGTGTAGGTCATGGTGAACCTGTGGTCCCGGCTGCTGGCGGTTTGCCTGCGGGGACACCATCTGGAGAGCCCACGGGAATGGTCTACTGACCATGTTTGAAAAGGGATTTTCTGGTAAGAACAAAACCAGTTCTGATCTGTAACGTACGTGCTGAAGGTGCCTGTCCTAAAGCCATAGACAGAAACTGAGAGGACTGCACCAGCATAGCTCAGTGCTGTGCATACGTTCGAGGTTTTAAGGGTTTATCTTGCAATTTTTACCCTAGTGTTTTTCAGTTAGAAGCATGCTATTCTTAAAAAGCTATGAAGGACAGACCAGACCTGGAACGCTAGCGCAGTTCTAGTTTTTGAGATTTTTTGGTCTGTGATTCGGAGGGCTGACACCCCTTCCTGGTGCAGTGGTCCACGTCCCGGATCCCGTTTCTCAGGGAATGCACCCAGGTGGGTTTGGGTGGAAGGGCAAGGGGCATGTGTGGGTTGGGAGGACCGGTATCCACACTTGGAACAGAACTGAATAAATAGCTCAGTTGGAAGGGACCTTCAAGGATCGTCTAGTCCAACTGCACTTAGTGCTGTTGTTAGCAAGATGTTTAGAGGTTTGGATGCAGAGTGGTGGCAGTTTTTACCTTGCATCCATAGGGTGAAGTTGCTCACCTAGCATTTTCTAGCGTAGTTGCCCACTATACGTTTTCTTGAGGTGCTTTGTCAAGCACCGTGAGGATATCACTCTTCTGCAGAGTACTGAATGACGGTCTGTTAAGATCTCCTGGACATAACTCACAAGACTGATTTCCTCTGAGGATGATACTATAAAAGGAGTGTCTTATTAAAAAAAGTAAATAATTTTATGGTGTATAGTTGTATTATGCACTTGTATATTGAATTAATTCAGTGTTTGAAACGCACTAGTGCAAGATCGATAGCTAAGATCTTAAATACATTTGTCTGTATGTGTCTATATAAAGACATCAGAAATAAGGGTCACAACCATAATGTAAGAATTCGGTCTGATTTGAATAATGCTCTGACATTCATCTAAGTGCTTCTTGAGTGGTTTTGTTTTAGGCAGAATATAAATTTGAAGTACCTAATTTAAAGTGTTGCAAATAAGGAAAGTTTAATTTTAACTCTGAATCCTTGGCTTATGTTCCTCAAAATTAAAACCACAGTATTTTATTCAGTCTCCTGACTGGGGGAGCATACCTCTAATAAAGCTGGTTGTGAGACACATATTTAGTGTAGGAACATAAGACATAGAAAATCAACAGTTACGGTAGGAAAACAGCCTTAACATATGCTATTCTGCTTCTAGGTGTATGTGTGTGTGTGTTTGTTTGTTTGTTTTAATGAATTCTTAGAAATATGTAAGAATGAGTAGGCTTATGGCTGAACCTGCTCTAAGTTTAGAAACTTCGGTAGCTGATTTAGAGTAAACTGCAGTTTGCTTGGCTTGATCGTCTGGTCTTACATAGATATGTGAAATTCTAGAGAAGCCAAGACAAAACAATGGTGTTTGCATTTGTTTGCGTGCTTCTGTTTGCTATCTTAATGTACATTCTCTGTATTTGTTTCTTTTTTTCCATTCTGCAGAGGCAACAAGTTCTCCCCCAATATTAACCTGTCTGCAGGAGCAAAACTTGCTCCTCGAACAGCTGTACTGGGGAGTGGCTGGGTGTGTGTTTGTGTAATCGGTTTACCTTGGGTTTGAGGTTTTGTTTGGTTCTTTAGCCAGTCCTGAGAGGACGAGGGATGGGGTTTCTCTGTGAGATCTGGAAATACACATGATATCAGCTAGTGTTAGTCCGGTGTCCTCCGTATGGGAGGCTCTGTGTTTACACGTGGAGAATGGTGCAATAACAGGATCCCGGACTGCTTGGAGGCACCCCTGGGTGCCGCTGCTCGCCCCCGGCCCCAGCAGGAGCCTCCTCCTCCTCCCCAGGCCGAGCAGCCCCAGCTCTCGCAGCCTCTCCTCACGGCAGAGGTGCTCCAGGCCCTCCCGCACCTCGGGGCCGTGCGCTGGGCTCTCGCCACCAGCTCCAGGCCTCTCTGGCCCCGGGAGCACCCCAGGGGCGGCCTCCCCAGCGCGGAGCAGAGGGGCAGGATCCCCTCCCTGCCCCTGCGGGTGCTGGATTCCCTCTTGTCTTATCACTGGAGAAGAGGCCGACCCCCAGCTCCCCACCCCTTCCTTTCAGGCAGTTGCAGAGAGCAATAAGGTCTGCCCTGAGCCTCCTCTTCTCCAGACCAAACCCCCCCAGGTCCCTCAGCCGCTCCTCACAGGACTTGTGTCCCAGGCCCTTCCCCAGCTTCGGAGCCCTTCTCTGGACACGCTCCAGGGCCTCGATGTCCTTCTGGTAGCGAGGGGCCCAAAGCTGAACCCGGCACTCGAGGTGCGGCCTCACCAGAGCAGAGCCCAGGGGGACGAGCACCTCCCTGGCCCTGCTGGCTGCACTACTCCTGACACAGGCCAGGATGCCGTTGGCCTTGGCCACTTGGGCACACTGCTGGCTTGTGTTCAGGCGAGCATCGACCAGCACCCCCAGATCCTTTTCCTCTGCACAGCTTTCCAGCCACTCTGCCCCAAGCCGGTAGCGCTGCATGGGGTTGTTGTGGCCAAAGGGCAGGACCCGGCACTGAGCCATGTTGAACCTCATCCCTTGGCCTCTGCCCATCGACCCAACCTGTCCAGGTCCCTCTGCAGGGCCTTCCTACCCTCCGGCAGATCGACACTTCCCCCCAACTCGGTGTCATCTGCAAATCAGATTATATGGATTTTTTTTTTTTTAAATAAAATTTTTAAGCTTGGGTGAATTTAATGATCCAAAGTCTTTCCTACCAGTAGTGTGTCTGACTACTTGCTAATTGTGTGAAGATGTAACAGACAGGAGAACAGTCCAAATCATCTTCTTTGGTAGCAAGCTGAGTGAGTGAGTGTTTATTCACAGTAGATACAGAATGTGTAGCAGCAGCAGAAAATGCTACTTTTCCCACAAATAAGCTTGTGTTGTCTTGAAAGGATCATCTTAAGAGTTGGAATGAGATTTGAGCTCTAAGTCATTTGGACTCTTCTGCCTAAATTCCGAGTAATTCACTCTGAACTCTGATTTTTTGAACATGAGACCTTCTAATGGGAGCCGGGCCAAGAGCTATTAAACTCGTTTCCCATTGATCTCAGAGCAGTCACTGCTGGATGATTCTTAATCATTATCTACTTAGAGTGAATCCAGTGCAGCATCCGTGAAACAGAAGGCTTTTTTCTTAACACATGTCATTAAGGACCTCACCTTTGGCGGCTGTTTTTAATGCCCGTTGTCTGTGCTTGTGCATCAGCATTGCCTTGCTGGTTTGCAGTCGTCTCAGTGAGTCACACATTGCCATGCAGCAGCACCATAGATGGGATGGATGAGCCAAGCTTGACTGGTGCTTACATGGACTCAGGCATGTAGCAAAATATGCAGTGTTAATCTTGAAACATGGAAAAATATGTGAAAACAAGCCAGAAAAATCTATTTCATAATCAGGAAGAAGGCTAACTTTTTCTTTAATTGGTGTATTGCATAAACATACAACTGTGACTCCCAAACACTGTGCCAGCACTAGCAGCCTCCAAGTGAGAAGTGGAGCTGGTGAAGCAGGAGGTGAGCTCTGCTGCGGTCCTCCCCTGCCGCTGGGGCTGGTGGTGCCAGACAGAGGAGCCGAGCCCGGCCCCGGCTGCCGCAGCGGCGACGTGGAGATGTGGGGAGCGTGACCCGGAGAAGAGCAGCCTCGGTCAGGCCGTGGCCTGTCCTTTCTTGCTAGAATTAGAAATTTCATGGGAAATCTGGCAGTTGCACTTAACCCTGCTGTGAATGAGCACTGGGATACTTTGTGTAGGGTTCAGGGAACGCTTTTTCAAATGCAAGATGCCTAATGAGCAAACAAGGTGGCAGGTTTTTTGGTACAGGCTACATAATGTTGGTGTTTTCTCCCTCAGCAGAATTCTGCCGAATCGACAAGCCCTTGTGCCACGATGAGGATGAGCAGCTCAGCTTCGAGGCTGTCCGCAACATACATAAGCAGATGGACGACGATGCCAATGGCAACGTGGACGTAGAGGAGAGTGATGAGGTTAGTACTCAGCCGTTTTTCTGTCCTCTCACGTAGTTTTGTGCTCCAGTACAGGGCCCGGGAGGGCTGCTCTGTTACGGGTGGTGTTAATGTGGCAGGGGTGCCTGAAGGCTGTTGGCTGTCCTTTCCATCTGATCTGGCAAGGAAACAATGTTCCATCATGATCCAAGTTTCTGGTCCAAACACTGTATTTCAGTACTGTAATCTTTAGTGTGCATGACTTTTCTCCTGTTCTGTGGGTTTCTAGCAGCTTAATTTTTGTTTTATATACAAGCTTTTATCAATTTATTCCGTGGCTGAAAGACAGGTAGATCTGTTTACATGGTTGTTGTTGTCATTTCATTGCTTGCTTTTTTAACTCTGGAGTTGGGAAAGCCGTCTGATTCTGATCAAGCCTCTCTATGCCATATCGATGAGCAAATATGCTGGCTGCTGTCTCCTTCCCATTATAGTATTTACTCCGTTATTTCGCCATGTGGTGGTTTTGCTCAGGTGGGCAGCCGAGCTCCCCCATGGCTGCTCTCTCACTTCCCCTCCTCAGAGGGCAAGGGGGAGAAGAAAGCATACTGGGAAGAAAAAAACAACTCACGGGTTGAGATAAGGATGATTTAATTAAAGGGAAAAGGAAGAGGGGAAAAGAACAAGCAAAGGCCACGTGGAAGCACAGAGAGAGAAAAGCAGTCACTCTCTACTTCCCATCAACGAGCGGTGTTCAGCCATGTCCCAGGAAGCAGGGCCTCGATACACATAGCAGCTGTTTGGGAGGACAGACGTCTTCATAACGAGAGCTGCCCCCCCACACCCACCTTTCCCCTTTCCCACCTTTTGTTGCTGAGTGTGACACCACACGGCATGGAATATCCCTTTGGTGGGTTTAGGTCAGCCGCCTGGTGACGTCCCCTCCCCACCCCTCGCCCACCCCCAGCCTGCTGGCTCTGGGGGTTGGAGGAGTCCCGGTGCGGTGCCAGCACTGCTCAGCAGCAGGCACAGCACCGGTGTGGTACCAGGGCTGTTCTAGCTACACGTGCAGAGCACAGCGCTGCATGGGCTGCTGCAGGGAACGTAACTCCATCCCAGCCAGACCCGGCACACGCCAACCCACCTGAAGCTGTTACAGTACATTTGTCCATACTGCAGAAAAAAGAAACTTTTTTGTTGTCTTGGTCACTGAAATTATAGCTGATAACTTTAATAAAGAGAAATAAAGTTGTTGTTTTCCTACCTTAGCGACAATAGAAATAGCGACTACTTGAAAAGAGAAAGCTTCGCTATCTGTAGTGTCTCCTCCATTGCAGTGGATGCTCGTTTAAAAGGCTCAGGGCTTCCAAATGTTGGAAGCTAAAAAGAACAGTGTCGGAAGTTAAAAGAACAAAGACTGTCAAGGTGATGTGGCAGCCACAAGATCCCCGTTTTCCCAATTCCTCGATCCATTGCAGAACCAATGGCTGGACAGGGGTGGCTCACAAGGCTCAGGTGCACGACGTCTGGCTCTAGGGCTGCAGGAGCTTCTTGAACGGTGGAAGCACAGGTCTTGTGTCAAGTCCATGGCACGCGACCGAGGCTGCGCTGGGAGCAAGGGCTGCTGAATGATCTGAATTCCTGGCCGTGGAAGGAGAAGAAGCAGGGGCCGCTGCTGAGCCCGGTACCCAGCACGCGGGTGGTGAGCCTGGCAGCCCCGTGCTGCCGCTCTCCTGGAGCACGCGCTGCACCTCCTGGTGCTGGGAGAACCTGAGGACCCTCGGACAGCTTACAGAAACCCAGCCCGCTGCTTCTGGACCAACAGCTTTCATTTTTTTCTCTTTCTGATGCGTATGTCAAAACGGAGGCATACGGCAGCACCTGTGTAGTGCTGTACCATCCTCCAGAAGCCCTCCTCTAGGACGCATTGTTCACAGTTCTCAGATGCAGAAATGGAAGTCCAGGGAGGTGAAACCTTCCACCTGAACTAATGCAGCAGGGGCAGAGCCGCTCGTGACAAGGCCCCTGTTTCTGGGAAGATCGCAGCCCCCCCGGAAACAGCACGGCAGCCTAAAGCTGAAAGCGGTGCTGACGGGGAGCCAGCGGTGTGCTCCTGCTGGGTGGATTCGGCTGATTGTTCCCGCGTTGCAGTGCCATTTCCTCTGCCTAAATTCTGCTTCGTGGAGTAATTAAAACAAATGAAAAGCTTTCATGAGCAAATGAAAAGCTGTGGTGCTGTGCTTGTGTGAAACGAAAAGCTCTCAAATCGCACTTCCTAAAACGTGGTGTTTTCCCTCGAGGCCGCTCTTCGCTCAGCCACTCGCCCAGGGGCTGCAGCTGCGCTGCCCGGCCGCGGGGACCGCGGTGTCCCCCCGGAGGTGTGCCGTGGTTCCCCGAGCGAAGGTGACACGCGCGGCCGTGCTCTTTCTCAGACGTGGCGCAAGGAGAGCCGAGGTAGCTGCTGGTGCTGCTGTCGGGTAGGAGCCGTGCCGTGCCGCTGGCGCTCGTCCAGCCCGGGCCCCACGCAGCAAGGGGGCACGTGCGTGGGTTCAGAAGAGAGTCAGAAAATCCCCAGCGTTGCTGCAGCGGGGCCGTGCCTCCGGCTGCCCTGTGCTTCCCGCTTGTGGGTTCGTGATGGGAGAAAATTTGCAAAATACTGTGTACCTCTCAGCGTAACCTAGCCGATGTCGTGCATGTGCATCTTCTCTGGGCACTGAAGGTCTTTTTCTTTGGCTTCCCTTCCAGAGTTAATGAGCGTGCGGCGCACTGGGAGCCCTCGTGTGCGTGTGCAGGCAGCCGACAGCGAAATGGCGCTTGTGGCTACTCACACAGCAGCAGGCAGAGCCAGTGACCCGGGGCGCGCACGGGGCTGCGAGCCTTACCTCTGCTAAGCTTGGGACTTGTGCTGACGTTAAAGCTGCCCTGAGTTAAACGTGCCGCGAAGGCTTTGAAGCCCCGAAGGTCCCATTTTGAGAGGTTTCTTTGGCCAGCCTGCTCCTGCCGGAGCCGTTCCCCTGTCCCCCTGTAACCGTGTTTTAACGCCCTGTCTTTGGCTGCGGGACAGCTGCTGGGGATATTGTTTGAAAGAATGTGCCGCACCACAAATAGTTCCTCTGGGCAGGCTCCCCTCAGTGTGGGTTTATATACTTGGGATTTATTTTTTTAATGGGTGAATTTGAGACAGAACAAAATGAGCTAACATCTTCATGTTATTCTGGAGCAGAGTGTGTTGGTGATGGGTCATTCCTGCACGGATATGTTGAGCTTAGTTGGATGAGCTGCCTGGTAAACCACATTTCTCCTTTGGATTCATCTGATGTCAAATGCTTTAATTAAAAAAAAAAGTTTCCTCTGTTGAGGATAGGTTGATGTAATTCTGAAGCTTGGCTTTAATCACCTGTTCTCCAGAAGCATTCGCAAGCTTCAGCAGAGGGCAAAGGTCCCACAGACTTTTAGTCACAGGGGCACGCGCTGAAATGCTGCCCACCGTGCGTGGTCTGTCCTTCGGCCCGCTCCGCGCGGAGCAGGAGAGACGCTCGTGGTGAGAACTGCAGCTGGGAACCTTGAATTTGCATTTGTTGTTTTGGCCCTTTCTCTCCGGGATAAGTTACGGATGTATTTTGTTTGGATTAAAAAGACTGTACAGAAAGGGAGTGAGAGACCGATAATAAGTTTATCTTTAAAATGCTCTAATTACAGGTAAGGTTTGTGAGATTTCATCCAACAACTTTATGCTGTCCTTAAACCATCGCTGCATTTTTCCTTTCTGGAAGTGAATTTTCAATGAAGTTTAGGATGACATCAGTGACCTCAATTAAAATGAAAGAACTATCCCTCGTGGGGAGATCTTCTAATTAGCAATCTATTTCTGCTCTTCACACTCACTCAAAAGGCAGCTCCAGCTGTTTAGGGGCTACTCTGATTTAGGTTTAAATCGACGGTTCTCTCAGATGCTTTTAGCCTGGTTTCCTAAGGAAACAAGGTTTATGCTTTTGCTCTGTCATTCCCCAGCTCGTCATAATTTCTGGTCCTGTTGTCTCGCTTCAGGCATGTTAGTGAGAAAGAGGTCTTGAAGACAGAAGTTTCCTGCAACTTTTCGTGAAAATCAGTAGCTCAGAAGAGACTCTAAAATCGCCTGCTGCCTGGGGGCATGCTGCATGTTGAGCTCTGCCGTTACTTAGCCTGTTCTGCTCATTTGACACACGCGCAGCGCTGCGCTGATGCTCGTGGGGCACCCCTGCCCTGTGCAGCTGCTGGGATTTGGGAACGTGGGAGGGGGCTGAAGGTTCGGGGGGGAGGCACAGGGGTCCTGCGAGCAGTTGGAATTTCTGCAGATTAAAAACCACAAGGCTAACCTCCAGAAAATCGTTCTTCATGGAACTGCTGAGTTTTGAGTGTGCTTTCAGCCAGCGAGACAAGGGGCTTGCATTAACCAAAGAACCTGTGCAACCCCAGATCCCTGCCCCTGTTAGAGTGGAGAAAAATGAGCTGGTCCGGCTGTTCGGCAGGTGGAGAATTAAAACATGGGTGTCTGTGTTTAACAAGGTCATATAACCCTGCAAAGGTGCTGTGGTTGGTACTTGGGGGGTGCTGCACCCCTCCGCCCTGGGGTGCAGATGCCTTCAAGTGTCTGCAGCGCCTGCAAGGGAAACCCGAGGGGCCGGAGCAGGAGGGGACGCTGGCCCCTCTGCCGGCAGCGACGTGCTGTTCGGGTGGAAAATGAGGTGAGAGAGCTGAAGGTGTGACGGTTTTCCAGGATACACCAGAGGAATGGCTGTGTGACGCAGCGGGCAATGGCTTAGTACTGCCCCGCGGTTTGGCTCGCCAGGTAGCAGGCTTAAAACAAACAAGAGGAAGCATTTTCCACCTGATTTTCTGTAACAGGCTGTAGCGGGGGCCAAAACTGTAAATGGCTTCAGCAGGGATTTAGATGTGGTCCCTCCCTCAGAGCCCCGCGGCTCCCCTGGGTGTCCGTACGGGACCTGCTTGCCTCCTCAGGGCAGCGTTGCTCTCTCCGTTACCCCGCTGTCTTCGTAAAGGAGGTTCTCCAGCCACGGGGATTTCTGAGGGATGCGCAGCAGCTGGTTCTTGAGTCTGATGGGTACAGCTCCTTCTTGTCATATAGAGAGGTGGGATAAATTATAAAAGAAATCTGACCAACGAGCAGCATTTACGGACCGATTCTTCCTGCGGTGTTCTCTGCTCACGTCGGCTGCTTCTTGTAGTGGCCGTTTCAGAAAGGATGATGGAGGTTTTGTCTCGCTGAACGTGGTGAGGAGCCTCCTGGCCTCTGCATTTACAGGCTGGCTGGGGCTGGCAGCCCTCTGGAGGTCGCCTGCTCCAGCCCCAGCGCGGGCAGGGCCACCCAGAGACACTCGTCCAGGACTTTGAGTTTTGGGTCTCCAGGGATAGCACCGGCAGTGTGTTCTCAGTGCTCTGAAGTGCTGCTTTGTAATGGTTTGCAACGAGGTTGGTATTCTGTGCGCTGGTCCTTTTGCTGGGTGTTTGGACATCTGGGTATCCCAGGGCTGTTCTACATATACGCGTGTTAAAATGCACATCGCGTGCGTGCTCGGGACAGTTGTCTGTGTACGTGAAATCTCTGTGGAGTTTTCTCCAGTGGAGAAAAAATGAGAGCCTTACAACTTACAGCTAGAAAACTGTTCATGCAGTAGGTGTGGAGATGTGAGAAGTGCCCTGAGAGCTGCTGGCACGTCCGTGTGCAGAGCAGGAATTGTATTTATTCATATTTACCTGTGCTGGCTGGCAGCACGTGAGGGGTGGAGAAGTCATGTTCAGCACCGTGTTCAGAACATGCCTGATGCTACTAGATAGGGAGTTAGTGGGTCAGAAGCTGTCATACCCACTACAGCTGAAAATATTCCAGTTTTCTAAGACGGGTTGCAGACAGCAAGTGACACCAGCGGCCCTGCAGAGACCCTCATCGCCAGGCAGGACCAGCTCTCTGTGAAGACCAGTCGAGGCAAGCTTTGTCTGACTCGCTCTGTTTGCACTTTCATTTGTTTCTTATCTTTTCCATAGAAGACTCTAGGAGAAAAGCTGCTCTTGACGTTTCCCTGGGCTTTGGTGCATGCGGCGCCGCTCCCCCATCTCACCCAGCTGGCTTCGTGCAGGCATGGCATTAACGGCTTGTCTGAGGAGGCAGTGGCCGCATCCCGCATCGACTGAGAGGTGTCCCTGCCTGGGACAGGCGGCTGGACTGGGTCATCTTTAAGGTCCCTTCCAACCCAGACCCTTCTGTGCCTGTCATCCCGGCCCCTGCCTGTTCCCACTGCTGGCAGCACCGCGAGCGTGCTCGGGGGCTCCTTCGGATGCCGGGTGCTGCAGGGAAGCTGTGAGGGATCACTTTCCCTCTCTGTGCTCCCTGAGCTAAATTTACAGAGCAGCAGCTGATCCCTGCGTCCCGGTGGGAGCTCGCAGCCGCCCGGTGTGTGACGCCGGGTGACATTGCTGCCGTCCCTGTAGGTCACGAGCTCCAGCAGCGGGAGGCAGACCGCGGCGCGGCCGCTGCCGGCTTCCCCTGCCGCTGCTGGGGGCCCGGCTGCATCAGGCTGCACCGCACTGTGCTGCCTCTTCCTGGAGGGTTTGGTCCTGCGTGCTCACTGAGGGGCTGCCTGGTGCTCGCTGGCAAGGTGGGAAGGGGAGCTAACGCTTTCTGCAAGCTGGAAAGCAAGAGGGCAGATAGGCGAGAGGCTCCAGCTACAGACACCTGGCGCTGGCATTGGCAGCACCCCGACTGGGTTTGTAGAGAGTTCAGAAGGTTAAAATTGCCGTGGGTATTTTTAATATCCTATCTACTATTAAAATGCAATCTCTTTATGCGTAGATAACTTTTCAAATAATTCAGTTACACTCTTCACCTTAAAAAACCTGTGAAAAGAAATCTGCTTGCTAATCACACACTGAATCGTGCAGGTAGGGATTTAAATGTGAAATGAACTTTTAATTTAGTTGATATACTAGGAACTGGAATGTGAGCGGTCTTCTTCCTTCTGTTTCGTGTTCACATACTCTTGCTTGCCTCACATCTCCTGAACTCCTCCTACCCAGAGTGCAGTCTCAAACCTTGTTGGTCTTTCCCACTCTCTCTCCCTCGTTTTTTCTGATGCAATTTTCTTCACTTTTCCTTGGTGTCTCCCGTTTCTGCCCCATCTTCCCCTGAGGCTGGAGGAGGATGGGAACCAAATAAAGGCGTTGTTGTGATGGATGTGCTCCCTCAGTGAGCTCTGGTCCATCTGCAGACAATGATGACAGTATATAAATATATTCTTTAGTGGCTCAGCCGACAGAACCAGCACCAGCCCTCACCGCTGCCTAGCACCTGATTGCCATGGGTGCCGCTCGTCTTTTACATTGCTGTTGCTATTTTGCCTGTGATTTGATTGCACAGTATTAACGTACAGGAAGCAAAAATGGAAATGGAGAACGGTTTAAGCAGAAGGCAAATATTGACCCCACAAGGTGGTCAGGAGTATTTTGGGACTGAGAGAAGCAGTCTGCAAGCATCAGCACAGTGAGCTTGTGGGCTATCCTTTACGTCACTGCAGTCTGCTTTTTTTCATTATTTTTCATTTAATTGAGTAAGCCGCTGGATTTAACTTTTCAGAGCATGAGTTAGGGAGCTGCGTTGTCCTGGTAAGCCCGCTCTAACTGGGGGAGCCGCGGTCAGGCGCGGGTGGGCCGGGGGGGACGAGGACGCCGCCTCCACGACAGCAAGGTGCTGCCGCCCCTGCAGCTTTCAGAGGGAACACACCTCGGCTCCTGCAGATGGCACGGGCTTCAGCTTTCATTTGAAGTTGTAGATCACATCCAGTAATAATAATTATTTTATTTTCATTGTTACCGCATTGACGTAAAGTCGGTTCCACTGTACTATTTAGTTGAATTCTGGGAGCCGTTATAATCCGGAGAAAAGTCTGGAATCCCCACAGCCCAGGTCATATTATTATTGTACTCTATGTTTATCTGTATTAAAGTCAATGAAATATTAATTTAACATAAATACTTGCAGGATATTGCCTGACTTGTCCTCCCATATTTCAGAGGTACTGCAGAAAATGTCTGTATTCAACCTAATAGGTCATTCTTGTGCAGAAAAATAAAAAATAACTAACTAAATAAAAATAACTAACTAATGCTGTAGCATTGCGTGGGGTTGTTGTGACCAAAGTGCAGGACCCGGCCCCGAGCCATGTTGAACCTCATCCCTTGGCCTCTCGCAGCCTCTCCTCACGGCAGAGGTGCTCCAGGCCCTCCCGCACCTCGGGGCCGTGCGCTGGGCTCTCGCCACCAGCTCCAGGCCTCTCTGGCCCCGGGAGCACCCCAGGGGCGGCCTCCCCAGCGCGGAGCAGAGGGGCAGGATCCCCTCCCTGCCCCTGCGGGCGCTGCTTTGCCCCGTGCAGCCCAGGCCCCCCGCAGCCCTCTGTGGGCTCCCTCTGGCTCCTGGCAGCTCGGAGCGACTGATGTCTGAGAGCACGCTCTCTCTAACGGGAGGCCGAAGCTTGTGTGGCCCAGGGCAGAGATCTGCTGGCTGAGGGCTGCTTTAGCAAAAAGGAGGCAAAATGCAATCGTGAAACTGGAAGTAGAGATAAATGCATTTAGCTATAAAAAGGTGCAGGCTTTTAGTAATGGCAGTATTCATTACAGCGACTCAGCTAGGGAGATGATGTAATTTTAGTCTGAGTGAATAACGCCTGAGATGCTGCAACTCAGAGTTATTAGGGCTTTGCCATAGAAAGTGTTACGTGACAACATGTGGATGTAATAGTAAGGTGAAATATTTTTTACCTCTCCTGTTGTCTAAATGATTAATCGAAGAATAATTCTGCTGTTTCTTCTTCTCCTAGTTCTTGAGAGAGGACTTAAATTACCATGACCCAACAGTCAAGCACAGCACTTTCCATGGAGAAGACAAGCTCATTAGTGTGGAAGATCTTTGGAAGGCCTGGAAGACATCTGAAGGTAAAAAATTAAAAAACACAAGCAAAATGAAATAACCTCGCTCCACACACACACACACTCCTTGCTACAAAGGTGTGTGTGTACATCTCAGGAAAAATACTCTTATTCTGCTTTTCCTGCCTTCTGCAAGTTACTTTTCCAGCTTCCTTCTTTTGGGCATTTCTGCATTTTTTTGCTCTTGGTACTTTCCAACTGTTAATGCTGGCATCTGAGTATGGCCATAAAAGTATAAATTGTTTTCTTTCTCTACCCCTATAAACATGTTAAAATAGAGCCAAATACTGCCCTATTCCAGTTTCTCCTTTAAATACTAGTTTCAGCTGATGTTTTATGGGGTAATAACATCCTACATATTAAATAGAGCTGTGTGGGAGTTTTTCTACAGATTGTATTTCCCTGAGAAGAAATTTGCTGAACTTGAGATGCTCCTTAAACTAGTGAAAAGAAGGTAGAATAAATCCTGAAACGCTAAGTGTACATAAATACATTCAACGTAGTTGTAAGCTGCAAGCTTATGAAATGGTTTTGCTCTTCACAGCAGCTTAGTCCAGGGAGGTGGTGAAAGTTCAGTCCCTGGTGGGAAACTCCCTAAAACTTCTGAATTTTTGAAGAAGCTTTTAGGTTCGCTGGTACTTCTTGGCACAATTTCACTTTCATTTTTTCCCTGACCAGAATTTTAGAATTTCTGCTTTGAGAAATCTTAAAACTCACCCCTCCCCCTTCTTTCTGCTTTAGAAACTTTTATTCTTGATATATTGGGGGTTTCCTGTGATCTGTGGCATGGACCATTTCTGCCAGTGACTGCATTTTACTCCTCCTTTGTCCTTTTCTATTCAGTATGCTATTTGTTGCTCTCAAGACTAGGGACATCTTTTTTTCCTGATAGTTTTAGTTGCTGCTGATCAATTCACCTGTAGTCTTTTCCCTTCCCTCTGTCCTCCAAGATCAGATAATGTTATGAACACCTATTGCTTGAAAAAATGGGTTTTAGTCTTCTGATGAATTCATCAACTGTGAAGTTTTCCATTTCTCTTTTGTGTCCTGTACCATTTGCATGTGATTTGTCAGCCTTGGCTTTTAAATGACCTGGGGATAGGATGTGCTCCGTGTTTTCAAAGCCCTGTGTAGATACAGCTGTAGGCGTGTTACCGTCTCTCACAATCCCAGGAAGACTACATTCTTAGCTATAGTGTTTGAAAGGCTGTTTGAAGGCGCAGTGATTCTGTGCATGGTCCTGGAATTGTTTATCCAGGCCTAGACTCTCTGTCCCATGGAGATGCGCAGCCACGTGTTTAAAATTCTTGCCCAAGCCACTTAAAGCCAGCAGGATGCTAACGAATCGCTCTGCCTTCTGTGTTCAAGGAAAGCCTGGTGTCAGAAATGTTTACTCTATCGTGCAGCTGATTACAGATGACTTTGCCAGAAGTGCATTTCAGTGTTGGTTGGGTAAGCACAGAAGCCATTAGGGGATGGAGGAGACCGTCCCAGGATACTCCCTGGGTCCCTTAATTGCGGAGCTGCTTTTGCTCTCTTCCTGTTTCTGACAAGTGCAGGAAGTGGCATTTCTCTGCGTGCAGCTCCTGTGGTATAACTTCTTGTCGTAGTGAATGTAATTAGCGCGCTGCTTTTCTTTCTCATTGTTCTGTGTATCTGGCTGATAAAATAAATTACTGGTTCCAAAAGTGGTCTCGTTTGGAGACTAATCTGGGCGTTTGAAATCAAGCTGTAAAATAGTAGAAGCTGACGAGAAGGCCAGGGCTCTGTGCGACTGTGAAGAGCAGCTTTGACACAGCACTCGAGGTGCGTCCAGGACACGTGTGTCCACTTCCCACATCCCTTTTCCAAAAGACTGGGGTGCTTTTACAACGTCTTGGCTTTGATATATATAAATCCCTCGGTATGTGTGGCTCTTTGAAGCAGGAGATGGTCTGTGGGTAGGGTGCAGAGCAGGCGCAGCCTCCATCTCTTCACGCGGCAGACCTGCCCACCCCTCGGGTGGAGCTGCTGGCTTGTTTCTGAGAAACTCCTTCCCACAGTACGAGCTGTGGATATGTAAGCCCAAAAAGCCAGGGCCTTCAGAGGGAAGCCGTGAGCAGAGAAGAGCCGTGAGCAGCGCAGTGGTCGGGGTGCCGGTGGGGTCCTTCGGGCAAAGCCGAGCACCAGCAGCTAGAGGGAGGAGCTGCTGGAGGCAGGACACAGCGGTGCCACGTGCCGCCGTGCCCCCGCCATGGCCGTGCGGCCCAACAGGACCCTCTGGGGGCCTCCAGCTTGCAGCAGGTCCGATTAGCAGGGTGCCCAGGGCCCCCAGGCACGCTGTGCTGAGGCACGTCACCAGCTGGGAGCTTCGGCGGCTCCTTTTGGCAGGACTTGTCCCCCCGCCCCCCGCACTGCCTGGGGGGCTGCCTGCCGCCCCCCGGCCTAGAGCGCTGCAGTGGAGCGGCAGCCTGGTGCGCTGGGCCTCTGCGCTTGGCTCCTGGGCAGCAGGAGCTGTCCCCCCACCAGCACCGACACTTATTGTCACAAGGATTTCAGAGAACGTTTTCGAGGAGTTCTCTAACAAGCCACTCCAGACCTTGTGGAGCTCCTGGCCAGGATCAGAAGCTCTGGCGTTTCGCCCTGGGTCCTTCAGAGCTTGCTTGAGTCTCTGCCTCCCGTGGGCCGCCTGGCCTGGGGGGGCTCCGTGGGCTGTGGGTGCAGCACGGCCACCGCTCTCCCTGCCAGCTTCAGTTTCATATCATGCTTCTGGCCACAAAAATGAGTTTCCCATAGTTTGTGGTCCAGGGACTGTAACTACAGGGAGTTTCCTTAAGCTTTGCGTTTGCTAACATGCATCTGTGAATCATTTTGCAAGTTTATGTGAGGATTATACCTTCTTTTGAAGCCTTGCTGTCTTTTGCTTAACTCCTGGCTCTCGTCCCGTCAGTTCTGTCATCTTTCTGTTGGAGGCACTGAACTCACCGGAGTGATTTGGAAGATGCTTCTCATATTTGTGGGGCAAATCATTGTTGACATTTAAGACGGGACCACGAAGCTTTGAGTTCAGTGTTGATACAGCCCTTTAAGCCAGTAGTAAATGGGTCTTTTCTCCACTTGGCTGTTGGAAACCGCATGTGAGTCAGACTGGAGGATGCTGGGCTGGATGTGTGCGAGGCAGTGACCATCAGAGTGGGCGTCCAGCACAGAGCTCTCTGAGTTGCTGGAGGCTGGGTAAATGCCCCACGAAGTCAGCCCACACTCAACAAAGGCAGAAGTTGGTAAATTAAAGCATTGCAAAAAAACAACCCCTATGTCCTCTGTAAAATTATGTTGCGTGATTTTCTTTGCTTTCACATTGTTCCTGTAAGTACAGCAAAACTAAGGTGGAAAGACAGAAGCTCCCTTCCCAATGGTTTCCTTATCCATGGTATTTGAGCTTTATGTGTCAGCTCAGTGTCGATGTTAAGTCCCTCAAACCAGGGCACCCAGGCTGACCTCGCATGATGTAGATCCATGAGGCAGGTGAGGCCATTGCAGAGAAAAGTTCCCCTGGACAAATGTGCTTTGTTGGCAGTTACAAGACAGCAGCAATATCACTTGGATGACGGAAAGCTAAGCAGTTTCCCTTGCCACCTGCGTGTACTTTGGGTCTCCCAGAGGATCTCGGCCACTGATATATTCCTGCTATAATAGCCCTTGAGATTTCATGGCCTCAGTTGCTGACTCACTGCATATTTCATAGGAATGTATCTGTTTAAACGCTACAGATGTTTTCCCTTTGCTGAAGACAATAGGAAGAGGTGTATCTGGGGAAGTAACTGGTTATGCTGTTGTTGCTGACTTGATGATTTTAGTTGCTTGGTAAAAATACTAAGCTGCTTGTGTGTTTTCTACCCACAGTGTATAACTGGACAGTTGACGAGGTGGTTCAGTGGCTCATTACATACGTCGAGCTGCCGCAGTATGAAGAGACCTTCAGAAAGTTGCAGCTGAGTGGACATGCCATGCCCAGGTCAGTGCTCACTGCGTTGTCTTACAAACCTGTGGGATGCATGCCAGGGAGAAAAACAGACTTGAGGTGGCTCATAACATCATGTGAAGTTCATCTGCGTGTGCAGAGCCATGTATAGTTCCTGTTCCGCTTCAGTTACACTTGGAGGGTTTGGCTCTGCTGTCGTGTTCTTTGCAGGGGTTGAGTTAGCTGTAAGTGGGCATTTGCCTGCTACAGGTGAAAGGAGAGGCTGCAGTTTGAGCGGTGTGGTTGGAAATGCTGCCCATGCTGGTCTGGGGCTAGAGTTCATCAGTCTGCATATGTCCGAGCTGTGTATGCAGAGCTAAAACCCTGAGCTAGAGCAGAACAGATCTAGGTGACGTCCTGGCTCTGCCACAGATTTCCTTCATAATCCCGGTGAAGTCACTTCTCTGTCACTGTTCATCATCCTCAGCAAAGGGATGATCTCTGCTTGCTGGGTTGCATCTAGAGGTTCGGGGTACTTGCTCAGGGGTAGGTGTGTGTCTCTGCACCACCCAGCACTGGTATGTGCTGATGTTAATTCATGTCCCTTGATGCTCCAGCAAAGGAGACTTCAAACCCATGAGATCCTCAAGAGAAGCACTGGCTGTTAGGTGACGTAAGCTCATAACAAACTTGAAAAATCTGAGTGCAGCTTTTTGGGTAAAGGTTATTCTCTCTGTAAAGGAACCTATAAACTGACCGATAAGTTAAAAAAAAAAAAAAACACACTAAAGTGTTCAGGGCAGTGCATGGAGTGTGCTCAAGTTTCTTCTGTGTGAGAAACATGTTCCTATAGTCCATGAAATCAGACATCAAAGGCTATCAGTATAAATTGATTTAATAAAATAATTATATCAGTAGTTTAGGTTGTCAGGATAAATAAATAAATAAATAAATAAATAAATAAAATAGGCATGGCCATGTTTTTTTCTCCTCTCCAACTAAAGCCAAAGATGATCATAGAATCATAGAATATCCCGAGTTGGAAGGGACCCCTAAGGATCATCGAGTCCAACTCCTTGCTCCACACAGGTCTACCCAAAAATTCAGGCCATATGACTGAGAGCACAGCCAAAATGCTTCTTAAACTCCGACATGATGCTGTTTAACACTTTGATACAGATCTTCTGTATAGGAAACAACATTATTTGAGGGATTTCTTTTGTCCCGATGGTCTAAGCAGGTAGTTTTCTGGTCCTGTTCATCACATTTCTCCTCCTATAGTTTCCACGTTACTAATTTTTGGTCAGTTATTAATTCAGATGGATATGACCGTGCCTAATTCTTGTTTTTTACAGGCTAGCAGTAAACAACGCTACCATGATGGGAACTGTTCTGAAAATGACAGACCGAAGCCACAGGCAGAAACTGCAGCTGAAAGCTCTTGACACTGTGCTCTTTGGGCCTCCTCTCTGTAAGTAACACTGCAAACCTCAGCGGCTGTTAAGTGAGAGGAATCGTATCTGCTCAGCATCAAACAGCAAAGATACATATCAACGTGATCCAGAGTTTATGCTGTTTAGATTGTTGCTGGTATGATTAGCCAGAAACAGCAACAGGTTGCCTCTGGTTTGACCCAGCAGCTCTGTAGGCATCCTGCCACATAGCGTTGCGTTTGTCTGATGGGCCTCTTGCAGGTGTGGGCTGCATTATGCTGCTGGGATCTCCCGTGTCTGTAGGATAAACCTTTCTGTCCTTTCCATTAATTGCAGTGCTGGCCCTGTGGCCCAGCGGTGCATTTGCAGCTGTGCGTTAACACATCTGTGGATGGCAGCCACCCTGCGTCCACCTGAAGCAGCTGCCTTCAGGTGGAACTGCAGGCTGTCAGGCTCCTGGCTGCAGATCTCCTCCAAACCAGCAGAACAGCAGTGTTTAGGATGAATGAGAGCAAGGGACTGAGTTCTTTTGATGCTGATTACAGGCTTCTGTTGATGATCTAGAAGCACTCTGATGTTTATCTCAGCGCTGCTTGGGGTGCTCCTTTTGCATTCATTCTGTCTGCCTCATGTCTGCCATCTCTTTATTAAATGTACTTCTTGTGTCTTTCCTACTTATTCATGTTTTCCTCTTTAGCTTTTGATGCTTTTGTGAGGTAAACTGAAGCCTTGCTTGATCAGGGGCCTGTTTTGCTTGGCATCGTGCAGATGTGATGAATTTTTAAGGCAGGCTGTATTGCCTGCACACGGCTTGAGCCCTCTTGCAAAGTGCCTATCTTTCCCTTTTAGTCATCTTGCACCCACTGTGTGAGAGGTTTTAAAAAATGAATACAAAGGGGTGCTTTCTCACCATAGAGCAAATACAATAGTCTGGATGCAAATTCTGGTTCACGAACTGCCATGGTTTCAGTTGCTGGCAGCTGGAAATATATACCATCAGAAATACCACTTCCTCTGTTATTTGTGTGGTTTTTTAAGCGTCTGTTACTGCCCACTGTTGGCAGCACCAGACAGGATGGTTGTACCAGATAGTCGGCAGTAGCAGGCAGGATGTACCTTGGCTCTGCACAACGTGGACATGCTAACAACCTCACAGAGAAATTGATTTTTTTTGGCCCTTTTCCAGACTTCCCATGATGCGCTCCCCAGCATTTGTGCCGTGAGAAGTGATAAGGTGCATCCAAAGTCCAGCTGTTGGTGCAGCTACTGCAGTCACTTCTTGTTTTCAGTCTGTGTCCAAATTCCTGAGAAGAGGCACAGCAAGGCAAATCCTGGGCAAACTGGCTGCTCTGAGTAAACCGGGTGAAATTTATGAGGCATGGAGGAGACACGAGCCTCTGGAGACTGAATGAGACGTGTAGGTTACACAGCCAGCCATTTTCGCTCCTAGTCATTACAAAACACGAACTCTCTCGGGGACGGTTTCCTTTTTCAGTCGCAGGCCTGTCAGTCGCAGGCCTGTCAGTCGGCCTGCCCGGGGCAGCCCCCGCTCTGCCCTTGCCTTGCGTTGGTTCCTGCTGGCAGCGTCAGGGCCCGGAGGAGGAACCTGGTAGGCAGTTGTTAGATGCTCTGTAAATGGCAAAGTAAATTGCTCTTAATGATTCCAGGTCAGTGGCTGTTCTCTGTGTTAGAGGTACTGCCGCGCTGTCGTGGCACTGTAACACGAGCCTCCGGTCACGCAGATTAAAGTGCGCAGCGAGCTGCCCTTGGTGTGTTTCAGATCAGTGTTCACAGCAGGTTGTGTGGGCTGCGAGCCTGTGGTGGTTTTACCCAGCTGGGCACCGAGCTCCACCACAGCCGCTCGCTCACTCCCACCCCTCAAAGAAAAAAAGGGAGAAAATACAATGGAAAGGGCTCAACGGCTGAGATAAGGACAGGGAGATGACTCAAATGTTATTGTCACGGGCAAGACAGACTCAGAACAGGGAGATTAATAAAATGTATTGCTAACAAGACAAAGCAGTGAGAAACAAAACAAAAAAAAACCAAACTCCAACACCTCCCCCCATCCACCTCCTCCCCCCGAGCGGCACAGGGGAACGGGGAATGGGGGCTGCGGTCAGTCCCTGACGCTTCGTCTCCGCCGCTCCCTCACGGTCCCTCTCTGCCCCTGCTCCCCGTGGGGTCCCTCCCACAGGAGCCGTCCTTCCCGAGCTGAGCCTGCGGGGGCTGCCCACAGGCAGCAGCTCCTCAAGAACTGCTCCCACACGGCTCCGTCCCATGGGGTCCGTCCCCCAGGAGCAAACTGCTCCAGCACGGGTCCCCCACGGGCGGCAGCTCCCCCCAGACCCCTGCCCCTGCGTGGGCTCCTCTCCACGGGCTGCAGCTCCGGCCCGGGGCCTGCTCCTGTGGGGGCTCTCCATGGGCCGCAGCCTCCTCCAGGCCACATCCACCTGCTCCAGCGGGGGCTCCTCCACGGGGGGGCTGCAGCGTGGAGATCTGCTCCATGTGGGACCCATGGGTGCAGGGGGACAGCCTGCTCCGCCAGGGGCCTCTCCATGGGCTGTAGGGGGACTTCTGCTCTGGTTCATGGAGCACCTCCTGCCCTCCTGCTGCACTCACCTTGGGGGCTGCAGGGCTGCTTCTCACTCCTCTCTCCAGCTGCTGTTGTGCAGTTTTTATTTTCCCTTTCTTCAGCCTGCTCTCCCAGAGGCACAAACAATGTTGCTTACTGGCTCGGCTCTGGGCAGCAGCGGGTCCCTTTGGAGCCAGCTGAAACTGGCCCCTATCTGACATGGGGCAGCTGCTGGGCTCTTCCGGACAGAATCACAGCAGCCCCCCCCTACCAAAACCTTGCCATGTAAACCCAATACAGTACCGATTGGGTATGTGATTCCTTTAAGCTTTTAGCTGAAGTAGGGATTTAACGCTTTTTAGATGGCAGTATTTGCTATTTGGTAGTTAACTGAATGGATGTGTCTCTGGTTTATTGTGGTGAGAACTCACTTATCTAAAACTAATTTCTTGAGAAATTGATTGCAAAGCAGCAGTTCTCAGCAGCCATTAGCAATCAGCAGTGATTCAGGAAGTACTCAGTGACCTTTTAAACTGCAGAAGCTGCTCTTCTTGCTCAGCAATAGATTCAGTGGTTTCAGATGCATTCCAGTTACTGTTCTTTTTGTTTGGTTGGTGAAGGTGGTCTCCTATGCTCCTTGCCACTGCAAAGGAAGCTCCCAGCAGTGGGATGTGGCTCACAGGTGCAGGATCTTAAGGGTTTTTCTTCTCTCTTAAAGATGCTCTTATACCTGCAATGCACAGGAAGTAATAAATAAAACCAGTCCAGACTGGAGTACCGTGGCTGCTTCCTTCAGACTCACGAAACCAGACGTCTCATTGTCAGTGGGGATTACAGCCCAAGTATCACGGCATTGTTTCTCATTCTGCCCCATAAAGTCGGGGAAACTTCCTTGTCCTGAGGCTAAAAATCTTCTCTGATGTCTCCTGTGGTTTGGTGCAAAGGCTTCAGCAAGCATCAGTTAACTGATGAGCCGCCTGCCCAGTTTGCTTGCTGATCAGCAGACACCCCTGGTCTCACAAAGGCTCATTTTCTGTGCCAGACTCCAGACGTATGATTCCTCTCTTCAAAGAGGTCTGCTCACTTCCAGGGCTACAGCTCTGTAATTAATCCATTGCAAAGGAGTATGGTGAAATTACAAGCCAAGCAAGATGAACTGATTGAGTCTTCTGTGTCTGTGTTCCTTTGTTTTCCTGTTCCTTAGTTCAGAAATTCATCCAGGACCAAATATCACAACTTCAGGTGAAATAGGAGAGGAGAATTTAAGAAAGCAAGCAGTGAAATGTAAAACCATAGGGTTTTCTGTGTGAATAGTGAATTTAAATTTTTATTCTTAACTCTCAAGTAACAGAGACTCAGTTGTATGTCTTCTCACGTATTGCCCAAGGCACCACTGTGGTATGAGTTTGGATTGCAAGATGGGCGAAGTGCCCTGTCCAGAGTTACCCACCCTGGTGACTGCTGGTCACCTCCCCAGGGGCCGGGGAAGCGAGACCCACGTTGCCCGCGAGGTGTCAGGAGGTGTTTCTGTAGCTCTGCTTCCCAGGGCAGAAGGCCACGAGGCGTAATTCCGTCCAGGAGGCTCCAGCAGCTCTCTAAATCCCGGGGCTGGTGCTTCCCTGGGCTGCGGGCAGAGCGGGGTGCAGGCAGGGGAGCTCGCCCCAGTGCTGCTCTGCGGCGCGCGCAGGTGCCTCCGGTTCCTGCAGTGCTTTGCTGGCATCCTCAGAGTGAGAGATGCGTGTCTGCTCCTGCCTCAACGCTTCTCCTTTTTACTAGGGACTCTAAGTTGTCATCCTGAGTATTAGACCTGTATTTATTGGATGCCTGCGTGCACAGCGACGGAAGCACAAGGATGGGTTGCCTGTAAGAGGAGACGTTTCCCGAACAGGACGTGGCGCTCCTTGAAGGTTTCTTAATGAACTTACCTTTTTTTTTTTTTTTCAGTAAGTGTTTGTTTCTTTGGTGTCCACTCTGGGGTGGACAAAGCCACCTGTCCTTTGGTAGAGCATCTATGGCTGATTTGTTTCTGTTTGTTGTAATTAGAAGTGTATTTGACAAGTACTTTGAGACCTGTTTAAACATTATTTGTTTAAAGCAATAGAATTTCTTAACCAAATACCAGATTGATTTATCACTGTGAGATTTACCATCCTCTTTAAATATTTACAGTTAAATGGATTGTGTTTAGATTACCTGCACCTATACAGAAAAGCAGTTTTGTCCCATTAGGACACTTCCTAAGTGACTTTTATGCTTACAAGTCAGTTAGCGCTGTGTCAGTCAGCGTAGTCCATGTGACAAACACCTGTTAAATAAGCTGTGGCTTTTTTAAACAATACCTAGGAAGATAAAAACCCAGGGGGTGTGGTTGGTGTTAAGACATCCTATTGTCCTCAAAATCAGCAAATCTTTAAAAGGTGTAAGGTTCTTTACCTAGTTATGTTGTGAGTCCACTAGCAAACAGAAAGGTGTTCAAGTACTGGAGGAAAGACCCGGTCTTGATACAAAGACAAGAATGATAAGTGCCTTCAGGGAAATGTAGAAGACAGCTTGGTTTTTAAAGGAGGTGTGCGTTTTGTATTTGGTTTTATGCTGTTGTACCTCAAGCAGCTGCAGCCTGAGCTTTTCTTCTTTCCTGTGTTGTCTGAAAACATCTGCTTCTGCACGTGGCAGGCTGCATCGCAGATCTGATTAGTTCCCACAGAGGAATCAAAAAATTAGTAATTCCCATGTGTAGTTTTTTATGATACTTCAATTTCAGTATTAATAACTGGTGTGGAATTCAGTGAGAATGTAGATTTCTTTTGTTTTATCGATGCTAATGTAAGTTGCCTAAAAATTGCTGTTTTTCCTATAATCCAACCAGGTTTTATTCCCAAAGTAAAACTTTGTGAAACTTTCAGTTTAAAAATTGAGGCTTTGAATTTGTGTCATTCACAGTGGGACACTTGTTCAAGAAAGTTCAGGTTACTCTTACATTTTTACTATTGCATAGCTTCTTACCTTGCTTCTTTAAAACATAAAACACGGCAGTGTTGCAAACCCAACGCAGCGTATTATCATCCTGCAGTCACCTGCACGCCTACTGTGGGCTTTGGCAAAACGGTGTCTGTTCTTCCTCCTTGCCTCCCACAAATAGAAAGAAAAAAAGCACAGAAACCGGTGTCCCTGGTGCCAGTTGCTCACCCCGCAGTGTTTGTACCCGTGGTGCTCTTGGCGCTGCTCGAGACACTTGCTACACAGTCGGCTTCTGCCACGGGGCATTAGACAGGCTAAATAGCTGGAACAGCAGAAAGTCCTGGTACGGCGAGATAAAAGCAAGAAAAGGGAGTGTTCAGGGGTGATCCTGTGCTGCAGGGGCACCCCACGGGTGCCCCCGAGTACCCTGCACCAGCCCAAGCCTGGCGGGTGCATGGGGCAAGGCTGCCAGCCATGGCTGAAGGAACCGATCCGTGCGCCTCGTGCAGGAACCAGAGGTGATGTTAAACGTGAAAAACGCCACCTCTTTTGTTTGACGTATGTCTTTGGAGAAGGAGAAGAACACCTCCCTGTTCTTTGCCCCACGCTGTGCACCGGAGCCTGGGGTCTGTCTGTGCGCAGAAACCAGCTGCACTAACTGCGGGCAGCTCTTCTGCACTGGACCTGTGCTGGAATAAGTCACGTTCCTCTGGGATAGTTAATGCCTTGGCAAAGCAGAGTTGTTAGAAAGGCAGTAAGCAGAAGAGGTGTTCTGGCACAAAATATCTGATCTGGAGCAGTTTTTGTTCGAGCACTAGTTCTGCCAGCTGGCTCGTGCTGGCCAGCCCTGAGAGCCTGACAGCGACTACAGGTACGCGCCTTCTGTACGCGGGGGAGCTCGCAGGGTCCGACACCCGTGGCAGCGTGTGGAAGCCGTGCCCGTGACGTTGATCAAACCAAGCGTGATCCCCACACCTTGGGCGTTTCGCGGGGCTACGCCAGTGCGCGTGAGCTGAGTGTTGGCAGTCTTGTGATTCACGTGCGTGTGGCTGAGAGCGGCCAGGCTCACGCTTTTGGAGGCAGGTGAGGTTGTAGTGAAGTAGACGTGGTTACTGCGATTCTGAATGCATCTTCTCATGTTGTGCTGGCACTTGGAAGGAAACAGCGTGTGCAGCTGTCCCATCCCGCCTGGCATGCCACCAGCCCCCCACGGCAGCGCTTCCAGCAGACCCCAACGGAGCCCCTCCAAGGATTTTACTAAAATGCAATTTAAGCTATTTGGAAACTATAATCATTCATCTGCTAAATTCCAGGCACTTCTGTTAGCAATTTTGGGAATATGGGTGGGTTTGTTTTTTTGGTGTGGTTTGGTGGCAGGGGGGTAGCATTGTGCACAGCAAACCAATGTGCGTTCTGGAAAGGGACTTGGTGAAATGCTTGTCGGGGAAACCCCGCTTAGTTGCAACAATAGCTAATGAATATGCTTTATGCTGTTCATTTTTGACTAGGTTAATGGTACTGAGAACTCCATTTGTGGAAAAATAATTGGCAGTTTGTGGTAAATGCTGTTTTTTGTGAACGTCGGTACAAAATGTAACAGCTGTACTTCTGTCCTTTCTCCCCCTCCTGAAGTCCATATGGAAAGTGCACGTGTCTGCAGCCTGCCTGGTCTGCGAGGCGATGGGTTGAATCCAACCACGGGTTGGATCTAAAATATCCCAAGAGCTGTCACGGAGTAGGAGAGTGCACAAACTGGGGTAAAGTAATCAAGTTTCAGATGATCTGGATTTTTATTTAGCATTCTTTGAATCACTTGGAGGCAGGGGCCAGGATGTCCATCCGAGCTGGTGGCCCTGGCCCTGCTTGCAGTTGATGGGAAGAGGCAGCCAAACTGCTCGTCGTTACCCACACACTTCTTCCCAGGAGTGAAGACTCTATTCTTCTGGTGAACCTGCATTCTTACAGAGCTGTAGGAGGCAAAAAGGCAACATTTACATCTAAGCTGAGTTTTCCTTATTGTTCCCTTATCTGCTTGTCTTCAGTGAAAGCTGCCGAAGAGGAAGGATGTTTGCCAAGCGGCTGCGTGGTGTAGCTGGCAGCTGTTGGCACTGGAAGCAGGAGGAGGCTGTGAGTCAGCGCGGGCTGGGTTTGGTCGGTGTCTCACGGGGCTACACCTAGCACCCCAGGCTAAGGCAAGCTGGAGCTGCCCGGCTGGGAAGGCAGTTGTGCTGCAGCTGGCTGGGCAGAGCAGGCAGTGGGAACGGTGAGGGAAACCTGCAAAGGAGAGGAGAGCTTGAGTATTGTGGGAGGACAGAAGACGAGTCACCTGAACGAGTCGCCCTAGCAGTCTTCTCAAAACATGAAATAAGAGGGATTTGAAATGATGCATGTGCAGCAACTTGCCAGAAGCTGCTTCTTAGGAAGAGGATGTTGTGATAATCCATCCGGAATGGGAAACGGGGCCAATATGAGTCTTGTTTATTTCTTTAGTGTTGAATTTACAAGTGTTTTCAGAGAATGACTGAACTCTTCTGTGGCGCATTAGGTGATGCACTAGGTGACAGGGAGGGTGGGGAAGGTGCTTGGATGGCCTCCTGGCCGCCCCGGGGGGCTCCCAGAGCAGCCTTGTCCATGACCCGCGTCGGCCGGGTGCAGGGCTGCTGGCGCGCAGCCACATCCCACGGTTCCCTTCGCCTTCGAGTAGAATGGTTCGGTTGGAACGAGGACATTATTCCTCTTCTTTCTTACATTTGTGCACCTACAGAGGTCGGTGTGCTGTTTGTGTGTTTAAGCAAATTAAAGCTATTAATACTGCAATCAAGTGCTGGTGGGCTGGGCAGAGCAATAGCTACCATGCATTGCTGTTTATTGATTAAGCACTTCAAGTGACAGGTGGCACTGATTACTTTCCAGCAATAGATTAACTAATGAATTCCAAAGGGAAATTTCACTCTTACTTAAAAAATTATCCTAAGGCAAAAGGTTATACACATCTCCATAAGCTGTATCGGTATTGCTAAGCCAAGATTTGTATTTAATCCATTTCTGCTGAAACTCCGTTAATCTTCTGACAAACGGGAGGTGATTTTTCCTTAGCTTCAAGTATTGCAGGCTAAAATGAGAGCAGTAAAAAGGAAAAAACCGAGCAGCACAAGCTGAGATGTGTCGTTTTGTCCATGATCTGTGCCTGTGCCCCTGGGCACCTCCTGCTCCCAGCCCCAGCCTGAGCCCCAGCCAGCGCTGCCTCGCCTGCTGCTTCTTCGTGCCCGCTGCCGTCAGTCCAGCTTTAGGATCACGTGCTGTTCATCACCCCTCTGAAGTTTAATGCAACCTAAACGGTTGGTCAGGAAGAACAAAATGGAGCAAAGCGGCATAAGGTTACACAGAGGTGACCTGAGCAATGTAGGTACCGTAATTCAATGAGGTGCTGCTGCTGCTGCTGCCACAGCCGAGCTGGGGTGATTAGCTGTGTTCGCCCCAAGCCTCTTGCAGAGACAGGATCGAGGTGGTAGCTTAAATTTCCTTCACTGGAAATTCGTAAGTGGTTCATGTCTCGTGTGCGGCAGGCTGGGAACACGACTGCTTGCAAGCGCCAGTTTCCGGGTGGTGGTGCAGGCACTTTTCTTCAGCAGTCCACACCCAGAAAGAAAAACACCAGCTGAGGACAGATAATGGGAGGGCCGTACAGGAGAATGCTCTGAGGTGTCCATCTATTTCAGCGAGAGGCTCTGGTCGGCGATACCTGAGAACCAGTGATGCAGATGGGCCATCCTTTGTATCGCCAGTCTGCGGCGCCGGGGACTCTCTCGGCTTTCTCATTGTTCTCCAGGGCAGCATCTCCAGTCATGGCTTCGCTTTTTAGTAAAACCACAGGAGGATGTGCTGCATCACCCGGGGGTTGCATGACCATCATATGTTAAGTGGACGACATCTATTAGATAGAGTGGGGGAGGCCTATTTGTATCGTGAGCCAGCACTCTTACTGCTTGCTGGGTGAATGCTCTGCGCGTTTCTGGTCCCTCCTCTGCCTGTGTCCGTAGCGGTACTGCCAAGGCAATGGCCCGAGCTTGCAAGCTGGTTTTTTTTTTGGTGCATCTTCTCCTCTTAAAATGCGTTTATAGAAAGAAGTTAAACTAATCAAAGATTTTTGCGTCATGTTTGCATTTTTTTCCTGTGTTCTTCAGGCGATCTATCTGCTCCGGAAGCTCTCAGTGTTTACATGCAGAATATCCATTATGTCACACCAGCTGATCTCTGTAAACCCAGGGTACCGTCCTTCTTTACATACGTTTCTCATGCTGGCTGACGTGCACTCCTTGTTTCTGGCTTTCTCTCAGCTAGAGCAGTTCCTACCAGCCACAGATGCCGGCAGCCCGTGTGAGTAACCCCAGAAATGATCTCTGCGGGCGAGGATGACCCCGTTACACTGACGCACGTTGAGGCCGGTTTCGCTCGCAGCAGACGGGGAGCTGCAGAGGCCCCACGGCGAGGCTGTGCCCGGGAAGGGCCGGGGGATAGGTGGGGACGCCGGGAGCAGGGTCGGGCTCCAGCACTTGGACACAGCCAAGAGCAGGGAGAGCAGTAGATGTCACTGGTAATTAGGTCCACGTAACGAATCCCTTACGAAGCGGTCAGAGGGGAGTCAGGGCATACGCATCTGTCATCTGCTGCTGGTGGGAAAGCCCCTTGTTAAAAGCCCCGTCTTTTCTGCTTTAGGCACGTGTCAGTTGTTCTCCGCTTAAAAAATAAATCAGAAAGATGAGGTCTAATACAAGGCTTTTTTCCTTATAGCAGATTTAATGCCCTTACTACTGTTAAATATCTGTTTTTCTCTCTCTCCCGTTTGAACCTAGCTTCATGTGATCTTGGCCTTTCCTTCCTATTTCAGACTGCATGGACAAGAACTAACGTCGAATGCTGTCTTCTAGACGTGAAGTCCTGTAGAGATGACAGATCTATCAGAACCCAGAATGCCACGTGATGGCATGATTTGACGTGTCATTCGCGTCGTCTCCTGGAGCTCTCTTTGTGGTTCAGGCCTTTTTTGAGCCCCCCC
The DNA here is from genome assembly GCF_013377495.2 of Cygnus atratus. Classification (NCBI taxonomy): domain Eukaryota; kingdom Metazoa; phylum Chordata; class Aves; order Anseriformes; family Anatidae; genus Cygnus; species Cygnus atratus. Next base: position 208,290,255 of record NC_066362.1, read on the forward strand.
ACCCTGCCTGCGCCCGGCAGCCGCTGCGTCCCCCCGGGTGCTGCACCCAGCTGCACGTGGCGTCCCCGCAGCCATCCTCTCCAGTCCCCGGCTTAGTCCTCAGCCCGAGGCTGCGCCCGCCTTCACACGACGCTTATCTAAGGCCTTTGCCTACGAGTGACTCATCTTGGCCTGATGTTTTCTTCGGTGCATGTTTGTATATGTTTGTGTTCCTCATGGTCCTGGAATTTTTTGTCTATGGCTTGCAACCAAAATGTGGAGGAATCCCCCTATCATTTACATCACAGCTTCAGGATGTGAAAAGGAAAACATTGACCTAACGTGCCTTCTGTGCTTGATATTCTTCCAGTCCCTGCTACCGTCCTCTCTTTGCTAGCAAATCCCAGGTACATCATTTATTGGAGATGTGTGGGACTGTGCGAGTATTCCATCCCTGCCCCATCCCGAATTCGGTCAGATCCAGCTGTGTGTTTCTCCCAGTTAAAGCTCTCAACATCCTCCTCTTCTGCTTCTTCATCATCTCTTGCATACCTGCAGTGTTTGTTTTCTTTGTCTCTTTCATGCCCTGTTGTTTCTGGATCATGTGTCTTGACCTAAAGTAGAGGTTTACTGGGAATGATGTAGGCGTGAGTTAAAGCAAGTGTCTTGTGTACTGGTACCTGATTTCACTAGGGCGTAAAGAGATTTTGGGGTATAATAAATATTGTTCTTGCCTCAGGTTTGAGATTCCTTATCGCTCTAAATGGCAAGTAATTTTTATAAAAACTTTTTATTAAAGGTTTTGACAGGAGACGTGACTCAAATTATTTCTCAGCAGCCTGAGAAATGTATTTAGACCTCTTCTTATCAGATGAAGTCTCTGCTTCTCTTACAAATTTACTGGTTTTTGAGTTTCCTGCGAAAAAGAGAACAGATTCTTATGCCTTTCTCTGTATCCTGTCTTTGGATTCCTCACAAAATTATGGAGAACACAAATGCTGTCTGAGTGGAGCAGGGAGCATATCTGAATTAGAAATGAATGTATTAATTTACTGCTCAGAAACAGAGCAGTTATATATTCCTCCTTCCCATTTGAAGGAACTACTCTGCTGCCTCTGGATAGTTCTTTGTCTTACTGCCCGTTTGGGTGTTTTACCATATTTCAGGATACCCAATGAGAGACTTCAGATGTGATCTTTCAGAGCCTTAACTGTGAGTGTAACGTGATAAACACCAACGTGGAATGCAAAAGGCCAGTTAGGCAATTCTCTCTTGCGTTGTGCCGAGATGATGCTTAGACCTAGGCATTATGAAAGCTTTTAAATGCTTGCACAAATTAAAAGGAAGGGAAGTGAAAGCCCTAAATTTGCTTTGTCATTTTGAGGGAGGATTTTTTTTTTCTTTCAAAAAATGTTTGCTAATTGTATTTTAAGGTAGCAAAGATGAATTTGAGGCCCTGGAGGCCTTTCTGCTCTACATTTGAAATACTTGGGAAGGCAGTAACATGTTCGTGTTACTTCAAACTATGTCAACATTTTGTTGGTAGAGATCCATCTCAAATTTAGTGAGATCAACAAGTCTCGCAAGTCTCTAAAACGCCAGTTGAGATGGAAAGGCTTTTGGGGGAAACTTGCAGTGAGAGCACCGCAGTCATCTTGGTCCTGCTCAGTTCGTGAGAAAGTACTCAACGTGTCTTCTTACCTGAAAACAGAAAGCTGAGGGATTTTGCTTAAGACGAAGGAGCCAGCTTCACAAGGACACAATGGGAAGTGTTCCAGCAGCGGTTTGCAGAAATGTTCTCAGCGCCACGTGTGATGGTCCAGAAATGAGAGGTGCCCAGAAACCTGCAGCCCAGCTGGGAGCTTGTGCTTAGTCCATTTGTGCAATTTCATCTGAGGTCTTCACTGAAGCGCATGGAAAGGAAGGGACCGAAGCAGAAGTGAAAGTCGAGACCTTCTCGACTCGGGGCTCGCCCCAAACCCTGCGCTGGCTCTGCCTCGGGGCTCCTGGGTCCTGACGGCTGATGTGGGCTCCGCGCTGCCGCCTTCGAATGCAAACGTGCACGCGTGCATGGAGGAGCACGTGGAGAAGCTAGGACAGAGGCTGGTGGCCTGGCTGCTGGCGGCAGCACGGCACGGCACGGCACGGCACGCTGCTCCTTGGGCAGGGCTGGCTGCTGCAAACCACTTGCAGGGGGCTGCACACCGGGGTGGGGAGCCTCCCGTGCTGCTCGGGGCGCAGCGCGTCTCGTGCATGCGGAGCTGAGGTTTCCTTCAGCCCAGGTGCAGGACAGAGGGAGGGCTGTTGCATCAACTCAGAGAACGTGGCGTTCCTGGCTCCTTTCAGAGTAGCTGTGAGATCTCATTGATGCACGTGGCTGGCACTTCCACGACAGAGCCCTGCCGAGGTGTCAGCGCCCCGCCTCCTGGCCGCCCTTGTCTCAGAGCCCAGAAAGGAGCCGGCGGCCCCGAGTCCACCGGAGCCGTCTCCAGTTAACTCCTCTCGTGGGCAGCAAGGGGAGCGGGGAGGTTGCATGCATGCAGCTCTTGGTTTAAAAACCTCTGCTCCTATTTCAGGTGAAGCAAAGAGGTTTTCTGGTTGCCTCTAACTTTTTTTCAATTCCCCCTTGAGCTGCCGACCTAAGTTGTCCCGTCGGAGGTGTTCGTCTGAGCACCGTGAGCCGGAGATGACAAGCAGAGTGTCGGGGCTGGCATGGTTTGCTCTCACATAAACCCTCACTCACGCTCACCTTCCTGTTCTACATCTGCATGAACGCTGATGTAAAAACCTCTGGGTCTTCAGGGAGTTTTAGAGGAACCTGTGCTGAGAAGCCGTGTTGGCTTGCTGGTACTTCGAGTGTTGTATGGAGTGGCTGAGCCCCATGTGTGGCTGCCCTGAGGCACCTAAATCTTGATATCAAAGCTGGGATAAAAACGGCTGTACCAGTAACAGAAAGGAATTAGGGTTAAGAAGTTAGGGTTGCTCTAACTGGGGTAGCGGCTGAACATGGAATCACGGCTAGCTTCATCGAGCTCATCATTCTCATCTGTAGCTTTCTTGGTACATCCTTGTTTGAGATTTGCTAAATAGTAAAAAAAAATAAAAATCTGCTTCAAACATGTTTGTGGAGTTGTTTTTTCAGCACCTAAGAAAACAGTTACTTACTTCTGTTCTCTCGTGCATCCACACTTTAAAGTAACTGTTCTGCTAAGTGTTGAAAAAGGAGGGGTTCAACACCGAGTTATAATTCTGATGGAAACTGTTTGACGGTTTGAAATTTGATCTCCCTTCTCTGGGATCACAGTCAGATTTTTTCAACAAAGTTGCTTTCTTACCTCTTACGCCTCTGTGCTCTCTGGTATCTGCGTGGTATTGCCCTAAAAACAGCTGTTCTGATGGTTCATACACGGGAGCTATCATGTATTATGTAACGCCAGGCATGTTATAAAACTTTGAATTTCATCTTTCAGACTTTTTTTTTGCTTCCCCATTCAAATTGAATAAATGTTGGCACAGTCCTTGTTTTTCTAAGTATTGATGTAGCTCATCTTTTCCCTTTGTTGTGGCACCTGGGTCACAGTTTCTTCCAACACCACCGTTAAGTTCTCACATCCAGCTACGGTGCAAGCAAAAAACAGCAGAGTTAATCGTTTGTTCTCTCTTTGAATTCAGCGGTGTCTCTGCTTCTCTTTCAGTGACTCGTCACAACCACCTGAAAGACTTCATGCTGGTGGTGTCTATTGTCATCGGAGTGGGTGGCTGCTGGTTTGCCTATATCCAGAACCGCTACTCGAAGGAGCACATGAAGAAGATGATGAAAGACCTCGAGGGGCTTCACAGAGCTGAACAGTCTCTCCATGACCTTCAAGAAAGGTAAGCTCTCTGTGTCCGCCCAGTTGGAGCATTCAGCTGGTGATCTTTCCTGCAAAGTTATTCCTCGTTTAGATTTCAAGCAAGACTTTCTTCCCAGCTGTCATCCTTCTGTGTGGCAGTCGCCTTCTGGTGCTGTGTACCACAGTCGGCACCTTCCTGAGCAATTGCAGCAAACCTGCTACCCGGTCTTCATAGCCCAAATGGGTGCATGGCTCTCAAATTACTTTACCAGTTTGCATATGAAGATGTGTGCATGCTCGCTTGACCTGCTCTTTTGAGGTTAGTTAAGTGTTAATTGAGTTAAGCTAGTGCTCTTATGGTGTACCATGTGAAGGTTTGAGTGGTAGGAACTTCCTGGCGTTACTGGCGTCCTGAATTTGTGCACTGAAGCCACTTGAGCAAAGTGACGTCTGGCACGCTGCTGAGAGGTGGACCTGAGGGCATGGTGACATGTAGCCGAGCACGGCTGTGTGTGCTCACCCGGAGGTTGCTAATGAGCAGTTTCATTTCCTTTCTGTCTTGTTTTTATGTTAGTTTTAGTTTTTTAGTTCCTGTTCTGCTCTGATTGCTGGCTCTAAAAAATTGTTTCTGAGCGTCGAGGAGATCTTGACTCCGTACATTTTTGTTGTTGCTGGCACACGAGAGCGCTCTCCTTCCCCTTGGAAGTTCGGTGCTTTAAGGTGTAAAAACATCAAACTGAGAACAACCGACCTGAGCGCTCCTTCAGGGCTTGACAGTGCTTTGCCACTCGTAGTTCTGTTGCAGCCTCTTATTCTAAACAGGTACTTCCTACGCACTTACCACAGTTAGGTGTATAGCAGCAGTGACATGTATGGTGGTTTCTACTCCCTGTCTGACTCCTGTTGAAAATATATCAGGACTTCCCCTCTACACTTAAAATTACAGTGTAAACCTGCACCTAAAAGGGAAAACGAGCCTCTTACAGGCATGTAAAGTCATCCAGTTCACGCAGAACTCGTCATCCAGGTTGTTTCACTCCGGGTTTTGGCCATCAGGAAGCATACTGATAGAGTGGCGGCAGTCAGGAGAGGAATTACACATCCTCTCTTGGATTCTTCTTTGAGCCGTGTGTAGATGTCAGTGCTTCCCTGCCTACACAGTAATACCTAATCCAGGAGTGTTCCCTGGAAGAATGAAAAAAAACCATGTGTGGGGGGTATTAAGTATGAGTGGGTGAACTGTAGGCACTTAGGCAAAATACCGTAGCCTAAGGAATGTAATCTGTAGTCACAGAAATTATTACAGTGGTTCCAGTAAAGCTGCTCATCAGAGAATGGGCTGAAAAAGCAGGCTCGCTGTGTACACAGGGGTTTTGTAGGGAAGGAAGAGCTTGCAAGGCTGCTGATGACAAACCAGAGGGGTTTTCTGGCAATAAGATTTTTTTAAGCGTAGATTTATCAAGTAGCAGAGCATGGTAGACTTCAGCTCTCCTTTTTACTAATTTTAAACATAGTATTGAAGGATAAATCTTAATTTGGCTGCTGTGCAAGTTGACAGCTACGTTCCCGGTGACGTCTCTGAGAGCGGAGCCCGCCCCAGTAACACGCTGGCTGCCTGGGGGTGGCATTGCAGGTGACCGGTACAAATGCCAGGATCCTAAGGTTGCAGATCCGCAGTGGAGATTTTTACAAACAGCTGAGGCTTCGGAAACAGTGCGATGCACACACTGGACCACAGCATGCTTTCTTACCTACTTGCTTAAGGGAAGCAGCCTCCTGGGAAATGTCCGTGTGTGAGGGATGTTTGAAAGCCTTTCACTGCCAAGAGAGTACGATTGCATCAATTAGTATCTGTATGGAGAGAAGAAACTTAACAGACTGCTACGTATCAGTGGTGCAGATACGTGACCTCCTTTCTTTTTTAACTTGAAGAGAGAAGAAGCTGCATTTCCTCTCCATCTGCTGAGGAGCTGGTTCTAATCCACAGCTCATTTCACGAAGCTTTGCATAATTTTACGTTACAGGCTGGAAATATCCCAGAGAATATCCCAGAGTTTTTTCTGCAGCCAGGACACAGGAATTCCTCCTTGGTGTCCAGCTCCTGCAGCAGCTACTCGAGGCAGTGGTGCCCGGGCAGGACATCGGTGTCACCATGCAATGTGGGAGCCTTGGGCCCTGCTGTGGAGGGCATCTGTTAAAGAAGGAGGTGGGCCCGGGAAGCTTAACTAATGCTGCAAAGCCAGGCAGGGGAACCACAAAACCATGTGTGCTCTGCATAGCTCGACTCTTACACCAGCGCACCCTGTGGTGGTTCTGCAGGGCGTGCTCTGCGAGGGGCTGTCCTCTGCAGAGGGCGCTGAGCTGGAGCTCAGGGAGTGGGAGGCAGATTCCAGGCCCTTGGCATCCTCTTGGCCCAACATTGAACGAATTCTCCTGAGGAGGTGAATACGCTTTCACTTCTTCAGCCTTGCTTCCTGGGAAGGTTTGGCTGTGGAGCTCAGCTGCTGTAAAAGTGGCAAAAACTACCAACTGGTGCCTTCTCATGGACCTGGGTAGGAAGTTCTGCTTGAACTAACCTCTTCCAGCTCATGGAAATCCAGCCGGAATCTCTGGAGGGTACACGATGCCTTCTTCAGCCGTGTACTGACTGCTGGCACTGTTACTTGATGGACAACCCCAATGTGTTCTTGAGGACTAGAGAAGGGAATGTATTTATAAAGGGCCATTTTCTGTTCATGTTCAAAATACCTTTTGAGAACATCCTTCAGTTGAGTGACCCATGAAAACAGAAAAGTTCATGTCTTAGCACGTCCACCTGAAGACCGTGCTCCTGCACTGTGAAGCCCCCGATGCACCTTGGTTCCGTGCCCGTATCACAGGTGCAGCTCTGATGGCACCTTGGTGTCTCCTGGAGTTCAGTGCATGTGAACCAGTGTGGCTGAATCAGATGCTCTGCACAGACAGACGTTCAGATGGAACGCACAAAGTGTGGTTTTGTCCATAACCAGCATAAGAAAATATGGACTCTGCTGCTAGGAAAAAAACAGAAGTAAGGGAAAACAGAGTATTAGTGTGCCTTGGAAAATCATATTAAGGATAAAATTCCCAGGGAAGGAATTCTGCGTAATAGCGTAGGGAAATTTCTCCTTTAAACAGAGAGATTTTGGTGGTTTGGGATTCTAACAGCCCTAGTGTGGAAGAGCTTTAGCAATGATGCACAGGGCAGAGAGCGTGGGTTTATCTGAAAACTTGGAATGTCTTGGCAAAATCTCCTTAAATTGTGAAGAAAAACATTTGAGTTTCTCAACAGAGCTGTAAATTGAAAATAAGCCTTTTCCAAGAAGAGAGCCAACATCATGGTTGCTGAGAGTCCAGCCCGTCCAGATTTGTTTTAAATTGCTGTCTGTATGCCAAGGATGAGCCTCAGCAGCGGGAGCATGCAGACTGCGGTCGGTCACTGCCGAGAGCCTGTGCTCTGCTGCTGGGCCGTGCTCATCCCTGCTCCTTGCTCCGCTCGTGGTGCCCCAGAGACCCCGCTCACCAGAGCCCTGCTTACTCAGCCCGGCGCTGCCTTTGCCTGCTCTCCCGAGACGTTCTGCTACGTGCGGGGCAGGTACCGGCACCCGGAGCCGAACCTCGCTGTCCCCTCTGCTCTGCCACTCCTGTGCATCGCCCCGTTGCCTTGCTCTCCAGTTTGGACATTGAAGATCTTGAGTGGGAGAAGATCTTCGCATTTTGGAATACTTACAGCTGGCAAAGATGATTTCGTTTGTGGCTTTCGGGGATTTTTTCCTTTTCATTTTATGGAGTGCTCTGTAGAAGCAGCTACTTAAGCAGGGCTGGAGGTGTGTGTGGAAAGGACCGGCTTGAGTGGGGAGCAGATCACAGAATCACACAATCATTCAGGTTGGAAAAGACCTCTAAGACCATCAAGTCCAACCGTTAACCTAGCATTGCCAAGTCTACCACTAAACGATGTCCCTAAGCGCCACATCTATGTGTCTTTTGAAGACCTCCAGGGATGGTGACTCAACCACTTCCCTGCTGCTAGCACTTGGAGGTTGTTTGGGTGGCAATGACAAGAGACCTTACTGCCTCTTCTCAGGACAGATTCATTCTTGATGCTAGCAATAGTGCTAGGATAGTGCAGCTCCCGTAAAGTGAAGACACAACAGAAACCTTGAAACAACTTGCAGTGACTGCAGTGTCACGGCCCTCAGCGGGCTGAGGCTTCCCAAGCGGAATGGTTAACTCTCCTGAACAGGTGCAGGTAATCTGTTATTACTTTCTGGTGCCATACATAATCCCTGACAATTTCTTCATGTCATGAGGAAAAATAATCACTTCCAGGCAAGATTAAGACTTGTCTAAATTTAAACATTTTTGCAAGTGGAATATGGAGACGTCCCATCTGTGTATTCATACCTGCTCAGGCCTATCTTCCCCTCCTGCTTTTTTTTTTTTTTTAAATTAAAGGCAGAGGTTTTTGTAAAAACACTGAAAATTCAAATGAAAGTAGTGAGCATTTTAAAAAATGAAGTAAAGGTGAGAATCCAGAGTTGACAACTTAATTTCTCCTCAGGCATGGTGAACTTTCTCCTTGCCTTTTCAAATATGATCTCTGTTCACATCAGCGTAGAGTGAATAGGATCGGGGCTGCTCGGGGCTGTGGCTGGCCAGCAGGCGCACTGTGGTGCAGGACAGCCCGGTGTGCACAGCACTGGGCTCTCGGGCTCTCTCTTCGCAGACTGCAGAAGGCACAAGAGGAACATCGCTCTGTGGAGGTGGAAAAGGTGCACCTGGAGAAGAAGCTTCAGGATGAGATCAGCATCGCCAAGCAGGAGGCACACCGGCTCCGAGAGCTGCGGGAGGGCACAGAGAATGAGCTGAGCAGGCAGAAATACGCTGAGCAGGAGCTGGAGCAGGTAAGGGGTCAGCCGGGCGTGGGTGCACTTACATACGAGACGCCAACGAGAGCAGTAGGCAGCTCCTCACTCTGCTTCTTCCCTCTGAGGAATCCAGGGATGTTCTGCTTCTGACGCTTTTTGCCTTTGCTTTTCCACTCCCCTTTGTGGAGGAAAAGATCCACATATTTCTTCCACCACTTCACATTACACATCCCCCCTAAGGAATTACAGCGTTGCTTGCACGTTGGGTAGCAGGGACAGTAGAGGTGCTGTCTCGAGGGACGTGCTGCTATCACGTCATCCCAGCGCGCCTTCCAAAAGGAGAGGCATTGAACTTGGCCTCTAGCTGCACCCCTCTGATGACTGCTAACCCCCACTCCAAACCATAAACTCTTTCATTTTTTCTTTTGTATTTGTGGTTTTAGGAAGAATGTAGAATGAGTTCTTACTGTGTTTCCTTGTGTCACAGAGGTGTACAAAGGAAATTTTCTTCCAAGGAAATTTAACACTAGATTAGAATCTGTATAGGTTAGAGGTCATATGCAATTCTCAAAAACATTAGTTTTAAATGTAGACTGACAGGAAAATGTTGCAGATTGAAACACAGGCCTAGAGAGAATACTGTGTATAATGCTGCTGCTGGAAACAATGAAATGTGTTTGGTCCAGAAGTACACACAGACGGAACGTGTGTGATACTGTGAAAATAATTTGTCATAGGTCAGACAAAGGATTCCCAATCCTACATCTAAAAACCTTGATTCCCATAAGCCACAGGGAAGTGATGGAAATCAGGGACATTGCTGATGGCACCTGCCCACAGCAACAGAGAGCAAGGAAACAACGTCTGGGGATTTTACCTCAGAACTACCTGTTGCCCTAACCTACAAAGAAAGTCCAAAACACAAATCCGATTTCTCCTTCCTATTTCACCTGAGAGAAAATTCTTATCTGACCTTAATTTATAGATCAGTTTAAACTGAAATTTTGTGAGCCAGAATGGCATGGGCTAAGCAAGTACCTCAGCTGTTCTAAGGCCATCAGCATGCCCTTCCAGCCCTGTCCAGTCTTTCTGCCACCATGGAGGGTGGGGAAGAAAATGAAACAAGAATCCAGAGTTTCCCACTGGCAAGGGAAGAGCATCTGTCCTGGGTCAACAGGTAGCCAGGGAACAATGGGGCAATGTAACTAAAGTGTGCAAATAGTCAGCAGTCAGCCAATTTCCTTTCCTCTTCCTCTCTCGTTGGAATAAGAGCAGTTCAGACACCCACAGACTCCTGTGACAAGCTTTGCTCTCTTGGTCTCATTCCTCCTAACTTGTCATACAGCCTCTCCACAAATTCATCGAGCTCCATTTCAGAGCATGCATTTGGACCTCTGTACTCATGTAACCAGAAATTCAGACATTTTGTATCGGGGGCCATTCAGTGAGGACATACAGCCCTTCTCTCCTAACCCGTAGCCCTTGTACCCAAACTGCTACTGACCTTTGGAGAAGGTAGAGTGCCATCCATTCCACTTTCCCCCTCCACTTTACATTTGTCAAGATACCTGAAAAGCCAGAGATGACTTAACCACTCTGTTGTTTCTTAGAGGCCTTCGTGAGGGATGCATTGCAAGGGTGAGTATTGGTTTTATCCACCTGACCCCCACTGTGTGGTTATAACACAATCACCACCCCAATGAACTCTAGACCACAAATACAATTAACCAGTCACTCCCACTGACCGTAAACTCGTCTGGTTTTAAGATAGTCTTGGGTCCCAGTGAGTATTAGAACAACACCCTCTTTTGCACCAGTTGATTCTTACCACTAAAACAGTATTCCTGCTGGAGTCCAGCATATGAGATTAAAAACCAGTAGATTTCAGGGGTTGGGCTCTCGTATATATACCAGAGTGTTTACACTGATCCCCTCTCTTCTCACTAGGTCATACTCCACCCAAACCATGACCCCAGACCTCAGATTCAGAAGGCATTTGTTGCTTTCTAAGTTGTTGCTCTTAGTGGTCGTATTGAGACCTTAGAAATCTCCACAGGAGAATACACACAGTCTGTTTGCACGGATTCCCCTCTGCAGACATGTCAGCGTTTGTGTTGTGAACACTGCTGTACAAGGGCTCATTTCAACCACTTATCCTTGGCTGTTGTTCTGCACTGCTTCCCTTTTCCATAATTCCTAAGAACATTGGAAGCGTTTTGAGCACACCTCTACCCCAGATATGTAGGGGCAGATTTCTTGTCTGCCCATGCACTTACTGATCATGATCAGGGTTCTGCATGGACTGGGAGAAGCACTTGGTGCAGCTGACATCCAAGGGGAAAAAACAGGCTGTCCTGAGGTCTGTGATGCTGAATTTGCAACTTTTGAATGACTTAGGCCATGTTATGTTCAACAAGACTAAATCATACACAAAACTGATATGATAAGTAGCTCACCTCTTCTGTGGTGCCCCCTGGCTACTTCTAGATGAATTCTGCAAATGTACTCCAGCATAAAATATGAGATGAAAGTATTTGAGTGTAACGTGGTGCTTTTGGCTTGCTAGAAGCTATGCTTGTGCTGGATTTGGTGAAAAGTGACTGTGCTAAACAACATGTTAATGGAAAAGATTCAGGTTTGAGCAATCCTTTAAAAAATGCACATCTTTAGTTCAAAAATGAAAAGGCACTGGCACCTTGCTAGCTAAAGGCAGGTGTGAACAGGGCCATGGGGAACAGGCATTGAAGGTCTCGCTGACCGTGTGCTCGTTAGGTCAAGGCCCCAGAGACCAGAAAGAGGGAACGGGTTATCTGCAGAGCTCCCTGGGCCTTCTGCAGAGCTCCCCAGGCCTTGCCCCACACGTGGCATGCTGTCTTGTGGCTGGACCCCAGACCGTGTGCCGCCAGCAAGTGCTCGGCGTTGGCAGGGTGCCGCTTGCCGTGGCGGTGAGAGCACCTGAGCGTGCTCAGGGTTGGAGCTTTGTCAACAGCAAGGCCGTTGTACAGCACCCAGCCACGTGCACCCCTCCTGGGCTTCGAGGTGCCGTGGTCGAGGGGCAGCCCCGTGGCCGAGGGGCTGCATCGCCCCCGGGGCACAGCAGGGCTGAGCTGCAGTCGCCGTCCAGATGTGGAACAAGTGAGCAGGGCTTAGCGGTATTGAAGTCCCTCCCCATCACGTGTAATAAAAGAGATGTGTTAATTCTTCATGCACTAAGTGCTTGTATATCAATTTTTGGTGTTTTCAACCTGCTTATCACCCACTTTTTTCTAATTTTGTAATCACCCTGATCCCCAGCAAGATAAGTGTGTGCAGGAGACGAGCTGCGAGGGAAGGAGAGTCCCCAGGAAAGCTGCAGGAGCTGCTGATTCCAGACGCGGCATTTCTTTTTCTGACCAAGTAGCACATGTTTTGTGTCTAAATATTTTTGTCATCTTGCTCCAGTGCGAAAGTTGTCTTTTGACAAGCTCCCTCTGTTTGGCTCAGTAGCTGCAGTGAAAGGAGGCAGTTGCCTGCATGGTGTTGTCAGCAGTTTTGCTTTGGGAGGACGAGAAGTTGTGGGTTTAGCAGATCTGAAGGCAGGCAGCAAACTGCAGAGATTTCTAGAGGCAGGAGATAAGCACTCTGAATATCCTTACCTAAAGTCTCGTTCCGTTTTAACTAACTTGCATATGGTGCTGTCAGCTCTGGAGGATTTACCGTCTATGCCACTGTGAGTCAGAGGAGCTACCCTAACAGATGGGCAGAGAAGGACGTGCTCAGCACTGCAGCGGGGAGGCAAAGCAGCACTGCAGCTGCTGGATGTCTTTGAGAGAAACATAAAAAACAAAAAAACACAATAAACTCACCCTTGAGATGAAAGGAAAGCACTGTGGGCTGTTCTGGTCATCCAAGCGGAGCGCTGGATGGCTGCCCACCTCGCACTCCTCCGTGCCACCTGCTCACAGTACCAGGATGCCACCTCTCCTATTGACTTTAGCTCCTGTCACGAGTAAGATTAAGTTGTGTGGAGTCTTTTTTTTTTTTCTGGTGCATCAAAAGCCCTGGCCTCGCCCCCAGCAGTTGCCCGGTGGGTCACCAGCGGAGCGCTGCGGGCAGCGGCTGTCCCCTGCCCTCCACCGCTGCCCGTCTGCTTCTCCCCAGGTGCGGATGGCGCTCAAGAACGCCGAGAAGGAGCTGGAGTCTCACTGCAGCTGGGCTGCACCCGAGGCCCTGCAGAAGTGGCTCCAGCTGACCCACGAGGTGGAGGTCCAGTACTACAACATCAAGAAACAGAACGCAGAGAAGCAGCTCCTGGTGGCCAAGGAAGGGGTGAGAATTTCAGTGTCCTTGTCCGAGGTCTTCCCCTCGCGGTGCCGGAAGAAATGGGAAATGAAACTTGTGTAAAAGTGTGTTCTTCTGCATCTTCTTCCCATTTCCTTTCAGTGAGCCACTTCTGTGTTCATCTGTTGTGTCACAGCATGCCAGAAGCCTTAGCGCACAACAGCGCTAAAGAAATCAGTGTGAGGTCCTGTAGTTCCATAAACTGTTGAGGTGAAAGACACGATGCAGTTACGTGGCTGTGGCTCTTGACTTCATCATATCTAATGCCTTAGTTCTGCCTTTTTAAAGTGCAGCAGGTGACTAAAAGCAGTGATAAGCAATTGCCTCTCGCTGAGCTGCAGGCACTGACTGTGGGCATGGCCGTCAGCTGCTCAGCACGCTCAGTAGGCTGAAGTCCCGTGAAGGTGCAGTGTTAGTTGTTGGCTGTGCGTGGTGTAGTCAGTAAGCAGACAGTTTTGCACCTTTACAAATAATAATGTTTTACAGGCATGGGAAACAAAATTTATAATGTGCATGCAAACTGTAGTGATCAATCATCGTCTCTCTATTCCCAGTGAAAAAAAATTCTGTGCCAACTAAAAAGCAGTGAGCTGCAGGGAAGCTGTTGGAACATGCATTCGTCTCTGTGGACATTTATAGCAGTCAGAACTGACAGCTTATGAAAATTTGTCTGCCTTAAATGTCTTTTTATTATGAACATCTTAACATTTCAGTGGGTTTACTTCTGTTGTGTCAGATGTCACGTCCATGTCCTTGGTTTGTCTTTTGTAAGTCTCAAGTTAATGCCACCAGAACTTGTGAACCAAAGATCTGTGTGTGGAGACTTCAGTTGTGAATACACACAGTGACAAAGGGAAGGTTAAAAAAACCAAACACAACAACAAAACACAACCACACTAGGGCATTAATATTATTTCTTTTATAGTTTTCTCATGAGAAAGACCAAGCAAGAGACATGGAGTAGCTGGTTCTATTCCCTCTGACTTTTGGGAAATCAGAAAGGCCGAGGAGGAGCATGAAACCTGCAACCTGCTTACTTGCTTCCTCATCCACTGCGTTAGGAAGAATTTACTGAACATCCTTCAGTAAAAAGAAAATTCACACTATTTACATGTGTGCTAACAGCTGCAGGACTATTTCTGTCTCAGACCATCCAGGATGTTCTTGTCCTGGAGGAAACATAAGGTCAGCTTCTTCCTGTGACCTTTTTTCTGTTAATGTTCCAGGCTGAAAAAATTAAAAAGAAGCGAAACACCCTGTTTGGAACATTTCATGTTGCTCACAGCTCATCTCTAGATGATGTCGATCATAAAATCTTAACTGCAAAGTGAGTATCTACTTAATGTCTCCCTTTATTTCTGTCTTCCTCTTTAACCTCTCTTGTATTTCAAACACGAGTGTACTGTCTGTGGGCTGTGCAGGTGCTCTTGGTCTCATTTGGCTTGCCTTTGGGTTCTGCTGACTTTATTTAGATGGGGTTGGGCTCGCTTCTTTTAATCAATTATGTTTTATGTGTGTAAAATTAAACTCATAGTTGTGCAGAGCAATTAAAAGTCCCATGAAAATGGCCTTTCCTAAGGAGTTGGGAGGCTGCAGCATTTAGGTGATTATCCCTGGAAATCCCAGTTGTTACTGCTTTAAAGGTTACTGCTCTATTCTTGAATGTGGAACGAAAAATGTCTCAAGCGTTAGGACGCAAAGCTGAACCGCCAGGCTCCCTCTTTCAGGCAATGTATTGTGCTTTTCCTTCAATTTCTACATTTTCCCTCGTTTGACCCTTGTTTTCAGACAAGCCCTGAGTGAAGTGACAGCGGCGCTGCGGGAGCGCCTGCATCGCTGGCAGCAGATAGAGCTGCTCTGCGGCTTCCAGATCGTCAACAACCCCGGCATCCACACGCTGGCGTCAGCCCTGAATATCGATCAGAGCTGGATGGGCACCCCGCGCCCCAACCCCTCGCACTTCATCATGACTGATGACGTGGATGACTTGGACGAAGAGATCGTGTCTCCCATGTCCATACAATGTACGTAGTTCGTCTTGGCAGTGTGTGGGGAGAGGTGGAGCTGCTACAGTAGTTCAAATGCGTTAGGAGGAATTGAGGTATCTAAGTTGTTTTTTAAAGGATCAGAGAGAAAATATTAGCTGTAAAGGGTTGGGAATGTCCATAAGTGCCAGACGACCGCTCGTTGCTTGCAGCCTGTTCATTCCAGCAGAGCTAGTGATTTGTATATGTTATTTTTCATCATTTAATCATATCTGTGCTGTTCTGTTCAACTCACTGAACAGAAGCATTTACGAGAAACAAAGCTATGGGCTAGTCACAGAAGTGAGAGGCAATTGAAGTGCGTTTTCCCTCGGTTACAGCACTTGTTCAGGATAGAAATGGACTGGGAGCACCTCCTCCGCATGCGAGCTTTGCACCTCTTGCCATTCTGAGCAGGAAGGAGCAGCCTGCTGTGGTGATACTGCCCATCTTTAACAAATTGTTAAATATATATGGGAGCAAAGGCTGAAACCCCAATGCCCATCTCCTGTGTAGGGGTGTAGTCACCAGGGCGAACATTCCTTCCCTCTTTGTCAGTGACTGTTCATATGCAAAGTGCATCAGCTCCTGTAGAAAGGAATGGGGATTTGGAGAGGGAGAGCCTGCTCTGGGGAGCTCCGATATCTGAAGGGGCTGAACCTGAGTCACCGTGTGCCTGTTACTCTCTCAACTGCTGAGCTCTTGCGTTACATGAAGGCTGTCTCCTTCTCTGGAAAAGGTTTGTGAATCAGCCCTGACTCTGGTTCCCATGTTCAACTGACCCAGATTCACACGTGGCCTAGCTTCTCTCAGAAATGCATTTCCCAAGTACAGTTTTCTATCTCTAGCTGTTGCATAAGAGAATGGGAAGCAACTCCAGATGCTCTGACCACTGCTCTGCACCAGCAGGCGCAGTGACGCAGGCAGAAGCTCTTGGCAGGAGCAAAGCTTTCTGAGCTGCAGCTGGGAGGAGAGCAGTGCTGACTGTATGAGGTGTAGCAACCTTTTTAGTTACGTCTGATTCAGGTGACTTTCTGGCCAGGCCTTCATCAAAGCCAGGTCTGTTTAACGGGGCAGGTGGGGGAAGGACGGACAAGTCTCAGGCTGGTCGCTGAAGGCAGCAGGGGATGAGGCAGAGTACCCAGTGCCCGGGTACCTGCAGGACGCGGCAGGCAGGAGGGACGTGGTGCTGACATGTTTCTGGGGCTCAGCAGGCACAGGGCACGGAGTCTGGGCTTGTGTGTGCATAGGGAGTGTTTAAAGCAAGTGTGCCCTACCGGTCTTCGTCTTCAGTCACCAGCTGCAATTGGAAACCACGCTAGACTGCTTAGCACTTAGAAAGGTGCAAGCGGGGTGTTAGCGAGGTAGGGGTGTTCCGAAGAAATCCCTGAGCAACAACTGAAGCACGCTCCCAGGGACGGGAGCTAGATAAGGCGGGAGCCCTGGGCTCAGATTTTAATCCCCTGCTCCTTTGTGCCTTGCTCCAGACACCTGGAGCGAGGTGTGTGCGCGGTGAGCGCTTGCTGTTCCAGTTAGCCCAGTAAGCGGAGCGGGGCCGCGGCGCTGGTCTGCGTCCCCGCCGGTCTGACTCACCAGGGCTGGCTCCCAGCAGGTCCTCGCTGCCTTCCCCCGGAGGGCTTTGTTGGTGTTCAAAACCAGCATCGGGAGAGGCGCGTGGAGTGCTTCCTCCCCAGGCGAGCTGGGGGTGTTGCTGGCTGCCAGTGATGACTGTCCCTGTAAATCACTTTTCTCTCTCCCTTCCACACCCGATTGGCCTTTCCCAGATGCAGCCTGGCTTTTTGGGCGCAGGTTCAGTGATCGCTCGTCTCTGTCCTCGGAGGATCAGTCCCTCTGGAAATACCCTGGTTTGGTTCTTTTTGATTATATATATATACATTTTTGTTCTACCCTCTGCCCTTTTTCTAGACTAAAAATACATACACAAATTTTCCGACTTTGCAGCACGGGAAACTAACGAATGTACCTTTCTTCACTGAGTCATCAGCATCTTTACTAACCCCTGGAAAGAGTCTGGTGGGACGAAGAAGAATCACAGTTAGCTCTACTCCTCACGCGCTTTGGGGATTTTTTATTTTTTTTTTAAATCCGGTTATGAAATGGGGAGGGTTGTTTCTGCTTGTTCTTACCCCTGAGGCGGCGATGAAGGATTCAGGCTGGCGGGGGTGGCACCGCTCCCGTTCTCAGCCCACTGCCTCCGCAGCCAGCCCAGGGGACCCTGCCCTCCCCGTGCCCATCCTGCGACACAGGGCACACCAGTGACTGCTGTGCCTTTCCTAGAGCTTTCCCCACACGTGCTTTTAAATAACCTGACCAGTGGCACACGCTGTGCTGATCTGACCCCCGGTGCCCAGATCCCTGGGGGCCGTGGCTGTGGCATGCTCAGCCTCAGCGGTGGCGCCTCCACGTTTTCGGGTGGGTAACCTCCCTCGGCAGGAGTATCGCCGATGGGCAGGCGTCGGTGCGGTGGAGGAGGAAGAGTGTGTGCTGCAGCAGGAGAGGCTCTGCATCGATATTGGTTAGGACTTGCGTGGTGGCAGTCCTCCTCGGGATTAAGAGCAGGTTATTTGGGTGACATTTGTAAAATGTGCAGTCTGGAATAAAATCGTGTTAGTGTGAAACGAGGGTGTGCTGTGGCTGTGAGAGGCCATACAGCAGGGGAGGCAAGGTCTTGGTCCTGAGCTTACTGCAAGGTAAATCACGCAAAAGGAGAGTGCAAAGCTGTAACGTGGTAGATAAGGAGTGTAATACCAGGAAAAAAAAATAGGGAAAAAAAAGTCCCAAGACAGGAAGGCAGAAACCCAGAGTGGAAACCCCTAATCCCCTGGTTAATTATTCTGTAGAGCTTGCTTCTCTGTTAGCCCCCCACACCGAGGCTCCTTTTCTGAACTTTGTTTGTGTGAACGCTCACCAGCAGCAGGCAGGTCGGGATCTGCTGTGCTATTCCTGGCTGTGATGCCTTTGTTGGCAACGTTGCTGCTGCAGAGTCATGGCAGGATAGCTTGAACAGCCTCCAGTTCTGCCCCATTAACGCTCTCCCTTTCTCCTCCTCTGATCAGTTTTTTGTGGTTCCCACTGGAGTAAGGTTGTCAGGTTTTTTTCCACTTGGAGTCCCTGTGACTCATTTTCACTTAATTTCAGTTCTGGAGTTGTTCAGAGAAAAAAATCTGAAATGGAAAGTGAAGGTTGTGGGTAGGGAGCTCCAGCAAAAGATTTGCAGGTGGCCGTGTAGTAAAAGCAAGAGTTGGCAAACCTGAGCAGTGAGACCCTGTGAGAAAATGTGATTAACCTTGGGAATGGGAAAATAACAAAGTTGCCTCAATTATTGTTGGTTGGACCAGATGATCATGGAGGTCCTTCCCAACCTTTATGATTCCATGATTCTAGTGCTGCTTGTTCCTTCTTCCACTTGAAATGTATCCCAGCAGTGATCCTTCAGATCACCAGTTTCAGTGATTGCTGGTTTCAGCTGAGCAGCAGGAGATTCTTACTGCCTAGCTGTAGTTTTCGTAGCAGTAATTTGCTGGTTCTTCGATTCCCAAAAGAGCTCTCGTTCTACTTCATTTCTTAGCTTACCTGTCTGTTCACCTTTTTAACCATCTTCACATTTACTTCTTATGCCATGTGTACAATCCTGAACACCTTATCTCCCGCAAAAGATGGAACATCTTGTGTGGAAATGACAGCTGGTGGGTTAGATAGTGACGAGGCCTAGTGAATCCTTAGTTAACAGTCAGTAATACTCTGCCGAATCCAAACGACAGCTCAGAGGTCTCCGTGCAAGTGAAGGCGGCTCCCTCTGCCTTTCTGAGGGCCAGGCTCCAGCTCAGTGTGTGGGTTCAGGGCAGGGATAACGGACTGAGCTCTCTGGCCTGTGTTACCTGATAGGTACAACTACATGGCCAAAAAGATCGTTGCGATCTTAAAAGCTATTAACTCACTGGTGACAGTGCTCTGAAGGAGACAGTCCAATTTGTTTCTTCGAACCAAGATGAATTTGCATTTAGAGAGCAATATTTTTCAAATTGAGCATCTCTTTGATCAGTAAGCCAACTTATGAAACAGCTTGGGAACAAATGATACCACTTTTGAACCAGACCTATAATTTCAGGTGTCTACCGTGATGAAAGCTTGCATCTACCCAGCTAATGAATAGTTTTTCTATATCTGCCACATTTCCCAGCTGTTCTGCCCTGCAGGAAGGGTACAAGTCTAAGAGGTTTCTGCATCTTCCCAGAGGCTTTCCTGCCCCTGAATACAAAGTGCAACTGTACTTCGCAGCTGTGCTTTTGGTGGCACCGGAGCATTTCTGCTTTCTGTGTGTCACTCCAGGAGTTAGGGTGGCGCAGAGCTCCTGCGCTGGGCTTGGCCTCGCTGACTTCAGGTGCCTGCATCTGAACGCATCAGCACAGACTCCTTTTTTAGGCTGTAGAGAAACGGTACTGCCAGGGCCCAGTGCATGTGAACGGTTTGGATGCCTGTATTAGGATGAAATGAATCATGCCTTGAAAGTACTGCCGACTTCACGTTTACAACAAAGGAGGCTGGGTGGTAGCTCTGATGTAGAGTTGGGTAGGATGAATCATGCAGCTAGTTTCTGCTTCAAGCAAGATGATCAGATAAGGTGTTCAGAAAGCACCTATATCAGGAATGTCAAGCATAGTTTCTCATGGGCTGGTCATTAATCTAGCATGTTAAGCAGTAGCACCAGCTTAATGCTTCTTCTGCCTTAAACCAGCGTAACCGATAGCACAAGGTGGGATGGCTGCAGTGGCCCAAGCAAGTGTCCTGGTGCCAGAAGGCATGGTGCTGTGATGCGTAGTACTGGCCGTGGGTGGCAGCTTTGTCTTGCTGGTTTGATGTGCAGGGTTTTCCAGCTGCCTTCAGCATTCTCCCCTTTCTCTCGTTGCAGCTCCTGCCTTGCCCAGCACAGTTCGCCAGCGCCTGGTGGACCCACAGCACGCCCACGGATCTCAGAGGTTGGTAGAGAGTTATGTGCAAGGCCAGAATGAGTCGGGCCAGCCTGCCCATTACCTGGCAGGCAGAGTCTCTCTCCGTCGAATGCACAGCCTCTCCTCTGGACAGTCTTTCAGTTCCGACCTTCCTGGCACCAGCCCATCATCTGCTACCACCGCCACCTCTTGCTCCTCATCCACCACTACTGCACCTGCTCCTGCTTCCCATGTCCACCCTATCTATCACCATCACACCACCACCTCTTATTTCCTTCAGATGGACTCCACCCCTGATCTACCCCCTCCTGATGTCACCTCTGGAGTTCGCTGTCGCACTGAGAGCTTTGGGTATATTGCTGTTTCTTTTCTAGCTCTCCCTTGCCTGCTGTGTCTCAGAGCTGATGCTTGCTGGGGCACCCTTTCTCCTAGATTCCTTGTGCCCTTTCCTTTTGGGCGTCTGTTTCGTTATTTATCCACATTTTTGATTCTTCAACCTCTCCCCCATGCAAGTGGACTCTGTGATGAGTGCTCTGTGGTCCATTCCCATATCTGTGAACACAGTGGGTGCATGCACCAAGGAGGTGCTGTGGTTCAGCTGTAGCTAAACAACCGAGAATTCCTGGGCACCCAGTTACCTCCTAATAAGTCAGTATTTACTTGGGTGATGCACCTGGGAGAGCAAAGGTAACACAACTAATCAAACAAACACTGACCTTATTTGAAGCCTTGACTTGTTTGGGGTCTTCACAAGCAAATTGCAAAGGAAATATAATGGGTGGATACTGTGAGCAAGTAGTCAGAGCTGCTGGAGGGTCAAAATTTGTGCTGTCCTTTTAAGAAGAGGCAAAAAACAGCATTTAGGAATTTTGTGTTTCGGAGCGACTCTTTACCTCCTCTGTTTTGGTAAGGGACCAGGCATATTTGTGTTTGGCTAAGAAACAGCTGAGTAGTGAGAGCAGGAGGTGGAGCTTCTTACTGCTGGATCGCTGGCTTCAGTTTGCTCCCTCTCAGTAGTAACAGCCAGGGAGGGAGGGCTCGTTGGAGACCTGTATGCAGGCAGGACCCCAGGAGCTGGTTACCCTCCACCCTGACCTCTCCTGATGCACCACGCTGACGTTAGAGATGTGAAGGATTGGGGCAGCCAGAGAAGCAGCAATCCTGCGAGAAGTTTAGAAACATTCTGTGGCCCAAGCAGAGGGTGACGTTTCTTGGGTGGCCCTGGGTGGCCTTCTTCCAGAGGAGGTCCGCGGCAGCAGTCGGAGGTTTTTTCGCCCAACTTATGTCATGCCCAGCTCCAGAGCGCTGTTTGAGCCTGCATCCCTCGGGGTGCTTGGTTCAAAAACCCAGCTGAGGTTGGAGCGGTGTGTGCGGTGAGCGGTCTCAGCTCAGGGGCGTTGCAGGCGCGGAGGTGCTGGTGCTGAAGCAGGCAGGGTAGAGGGGCTGTGCCTGTCCACTGGGGAATCCCACCGCTCCCTACCAGAGAGCTGCCCTGGGACTGTGGCCATGTCACGTCATCTCTCTGCTCTTTGCTTTCTGCTTTGTAAAAATTAAAAATAGTCCTTACCCTCAGAATAGGAAACACGCATATGGGAAAAGACCGGAGATCTTTCATGGCAGAAGTAGGTCAGGGCAGCGTCTTCTCACATTTATGTATCCAGACAGAAAACCATCGCAAGTCACTACATCTTCATTTGTCCTGGCATGTTGTACATCGCTCCGTTTACTTGTAGGTGCTTCTCCCCATAGCTGTAGGCTCTCTCCCGACATCTTCAATTCGATGTCATTTGCACAGTCTCTGTTTCGGATGTCTAACCCTCTCGCTAACTTCTGTGTCTCAAAGCAGGTCTGCCTGAGGGTGCCTGACGGACCAGAGCAGTCTCTGAGCCCCAGGCTACGAATAACAGCTTGTGCAAAGCCACCAACAGTCACAAACAGATTAAAGCATTCTGGACTGTTCTGGGGGGAGAAATTTACTGCACATGGTCCATGATGGACAGTAAAGAGCAACATCTTGGTTAATTTAGTAATGTTTGTTTTGGGATTATGAGAAGCAGCATAATTAAAATTTAGATTAATTACTGCCGATTTGAATTCAGTTGAGGCTGTCCCAGCTTGATAGATAAAAGCTGGGAATACTTCTCATAATGTCATGCAGCCCGTGTTTACAGCTGGCCTTCCTGTCTCTGTAGAAAGGGCTTGTCCTGGGAGCTCGAAGGCTGATTCAGAAACACTGTTTCAAAAATAGCTGTATAAACATATTTTTTTTCAGCTGAGTCCTGATCAGAGAGAAGCTTAATTGCTGACCGGTTTCAAGTCTTGATGCTGCAGACTCTCCTGAGAGTGGCAGAGGGAAATGTGATGTGGCTTTGGGATCCCCATTAGAAAAGGCAATGATGCTGAGAGGTCATTAGGAGAGAATAACTGGTATCTCCTCCTTATTCCCCACTGGCACTTAGTAGCTTATCAGGACCTAATTGTTCACTGCTCACCGAAAGGCAGGACTGCTTTCTGCTCCCAGAGAAGAGAGCACCTGCTGCTGCAGGATCATTTCTTTAGCAGTGCAGGTAGTTCTGCAGAGTAAGAATATTTTGGGTAAGATTTGATCCAACTACACAATAGCAGACTCCAAAATCCATCCTCATTCTCTATTCATCATGGAAAACAGAAATGAAGAATTGGGTACAAAAATGTGTGGGTACAAAAACAATGTTGATGCTTTTAAATTTTGGCCAAACTGCATCTTTAGCAGATCCTGCTTAGATGCATCTGTATAAAAATACTGCCGTGAAGGCAAGTCGCAGCGCAAGCCACAGCACAAGCCAGTATATTGCTCTTAATTTCTCTTTTATACAACCAGTCTCGGAGGCCTTTATATACATCCCTCAAGCTCCGCAGCCTCCCATATTGGCGAGCAGAACAGATGGGAATCTGAGGCTGAGAAAAGCCTTCCAGGGAGTCATTGCCAAGGATGAAAACAGAACCCACAAAAATCCTGGCTCCCTGGGCAGGAAGAGCGCTGCCCTGAGTATTTTGGACTGCTGGATCAGTTCAGCCGCTCTTGTGTCCAGCAGACGCAAATGTTGGCGAGACCTCACAAGAAAATTGTCTCAAACAGCCCGTTCCCCCAGAGGAAGGCTCGGAGGCCAGCTCTCTCCGTGTCCTGCGCACACCGCACAAGCTGTGCCTGGCGGTGCTAAAGTCTGCCTGGAGCTAACCTGGTAGGGACCTTCTCTGCAGGCACGGCCAGTGCGTGGCCTCCCAGTTACTCTCACCAACTCCTCACTGTCTGCTTCTCTTTTGCAATTGGCTTCAGAGGATCCGGTGCAAATAAGGTCAGAGCTGTTCTGATTTTGAAGGCTGATGTGTGTTTTTAAATGTTAATGAAGGGGGCTGGATGTCCCTGGGAGGGAGAGGGGTTGGAGGGTGCTGTATGCACAGAGGTTTCTGCTCGCCAGTGCCTGCTTTAAGTGGTACCGGTGGATAAACGGGGTGGAGATGGGTCTGTAGGACCAAACCCCCGCGCTGGCGACCCTTTTCCAGAGGGGAGGGGAGCCGACAGCCAAGGCAAAAGCAGGGTGGCAGCAATCTAGTAAAACGAGTAATTTATAGCTCTCCTAGAACAGAAGGGCAGAAATTATGGTTGGAATTGCGTATTAGAGGCTGTTCCTGAGCCTCTGGCTGTGCAGTGCTGTGCACAGCAAAATAATCAAGCTGTGCAGCAAATTTGGTTCTGCCTCCTGGGCAGCCGTCGCTGCCCGGTGCCGCGTGCCGGCCGGGTGGATGGAGCTGGCAGCTGCGGGCTCCCGGTGGAAGGCAGGGAGCGGCAGAGGCAGCAAGGTCTGAGAGGCCACGGGACTGAGCCCTGCTGCAGCCCGGTCATGTCCAATGCCCTTGAACCACTGCTCAGTTTCTTGGAGCCTGTTCCCTGGGTTTTACAGGCAGCAGGAGCCCACTAGGGGAAATCATTCGATGGGCTGCAGTCAAGGAAAAATAAGTAGTTATTCTATAGTGTCCTTCTGTCCTCTCCCCCCTTTCTCCATCATTACCAGTCCTTCTTTCTTCCATGTTTTGCCTCTTTTGTTCGCAAAGTGCAGTACATTCCCATTTCCTCACTCTCTCATTCACCGTGGGCAGTTTGGATTCCTGGAGCAGCAAGGTAGGAAGCGCAGGTGGGAGCAGACAAAACCACAGCGACGCAGAGATCAGCCTCTAGGTAGCTGGACTCTGTCAGCCTTGCTCTTCGCAGGCTGTGAGCATGCCTAGCTGCATGGGAAAGGAAGCAGACAGCACTGCAGCGCAGCTGAGACGTTTAGCAACATTAAATGAGGCTCCCAGCTCTCTGATTTCATGGTCAGGTCAGAGTCTTTCAAGGGGGGAGCATTCGGTAGTTGTGCTGCACACAGCAGCGCTTTGTCTGAAGGCACCTTCCAGCAGTGCCCCCCAGCCTCCCTGCCCTGTGCCCAGGTAAGGTGGCCGGCTTTCCAGGCAGGCTGCGCGAGCGGCGTGTCCTGTGGAAAACCTGCGGTCGGGAGTCGGGAGCAGGAGCCTCCCGAAAGTTAGCAGGATACGTGCCGGCCCTTTTGGGCCGACTGGCAGTGGTCTTTCCCCTTCTTGTCCCTGCTCTGGGCTCCGGAGCGTCCCCAGCTCTGTGCTGCCTCCGGCCAAGTCAGCACGCACCTGAGTCGTGTCCCCATGGATGGCACATCCGGCCTCACTTAGGAATACGTTCCTGAGTTATAACTGGATAAATTACAAATAAAAAGGATTAGCTTAGCACCATTCGGATATCTGAAGAATGCCTGATGATGGCCTGTCTCCTGACATCAGTCCCTTTAGTCCTGCTGTGGACAGCAAGCGTCAGTGCAAGGGAAGAAGAAATTGTAGTCCGACAAGGTCTCTTCTCGTGAGCAGCCTACGGCCCGTAATTTTGTTGTCTACAAGGAAACACGTCCTGTGCTCCTCAGGTCCTTCTCGTGGGGGTCTGCCTAGTTCTCTCTAGCTCCACAGACCCAGAAGACTCTAGAGGTCCTTCTGTAAAGGTGAGCATTCTTGCAGAAAGGGTGTTGCTTTCAGATGCGCTATGATGGTAGGAGCATTGGCCTTTTTGCCAGAGCCAGGCTGTTCTGAGCCCCAGTGCACGTGGAGGACAGCACCGCGTGGAGGCCAGGACTGCAGTGGTATTTCCTCTGCCCCTTTTTTGTGGGGCACCCGCTTCCACCTGCACAGGCTGTGCTGTGCTCCTGCCTCCTGCCCACCGGTGGTACCCAGCCTTTCGGCCCGGGCTGGGACATCCCAAGGAAGCCGTGGATGTCTGGGATGAGGAGGTGGACCCACGCAAATCAACTGCCAGCCCCTTGATGCCGAGGGTCTCCTGTTGTTACGAGAGCGGTGCCGGGGAAGGGACGAGGTGGCCGTGCCGTGCCCGGGGAGCAGCTCCCGGCTGGTGCTCGGCATCAGCCAGAGGCAGTCGTACCCCTGCTGCGAGGCAGGGACCAGCTGTCCGGGATCGGGTTTCCAGCGCGTGCAGTCAGAGGAAGAAAATCCTCTGCCACCAGAGGATGTTTCTCCATCTGCTGTCGTCATTTTCTCTGCCGACGACCATGACCGCGCTGTTGCTTTTGTCTCTTCATTTAAGAACCGGTCAGGACCTCGTGAAAGGCAGGCAAAGGCACTCTGGATTGCTGCATGAATTAACGGCCATTTGCAGACCTCAGCGAGGAGAAAGCTCGCCCTCCTCACAAATGAGGCATTTGTGAAGTCATCTAAGACAAGAAATGTAACTTTTGCTGTACTTGCTATTATCTCACTTCTGTTTAAAAGAATGTCTTCTTCACTGACTCTCTCCAGATACCTCTGTGCTTACGGCAGCCAGTGGAAGAACTGGGTTGATTTTGCAGGAAAAAAACATCCTTAGGTGTAGTTACAACTTTGAATTTCAACTGAGCAGGTGTTACAATCTAAACACGCTTTTATTAGCCCTGACACACTGCCTGTGATGCACAGGCGAAGTGCAGTCCCCAGCGAGGTCACTGCAGTGCCTCGTGTCGGAGCTCGGTCACTTCTGCCACTCGCTGAGCTCGCTCCAAGCCTGCTCCGAAAGGGGGGCTTGCGAGGAAGGGGCCCGTGTTCAGCCCCACCGACTTCTAGGGAATGTCTTACTGCTGTCCACAAAGCTGATGCTACCCGTGAGCCCCAGTTATCCCAGTGAAACCACGGAGCTGCATCCACTCTTCCCTGCATGAAAGTGACCTTCTGGGCGGCCGCAGCATCCGCCGGCAGCGGCTGGGAGTCATGAGCTCGTGTCTCCATACGGTGCTTTCATCACAGTTGTCTCCCTTGGACCGCGTCCAGAACGCTCACTCAGAATAGCTGGGGATTTCACACCATCCAAATTGTTCGGTTTCTGCTCTCCCCAGCCTGCTGCTAACCTTGAGGATGCAGCGCCCTGTTGCTTGGATGTCAGATGGGCTCGGTTGTGTGTGTGTAAAAGGCAAAGGCTATTCCAGCAATGCCTGCGGCTATTTTCCTCTTGTTAAAATAAGAGATGAGGCAGTCTCCGCAGCTGGGCTCTCAGAGCGGATCTCGGGCTGTAGCCTAACCATCCGTGAGGTTTTTTTAATATCCCTTTCCTCCACATACTCCTGTGGAGCTGTGAAACAAAAGTCCAAGTTTTTTCAGTAGGTTTGTTTCAAAACATCCTTGCTGCTATTACGAAGGACGATGCTATGAGGATAATCCTCCCTTCCCTCTACAAGCACTTTGCAATAGTACAGCTGTATAGGGTGACTTTCTTTGCGATCTGTTTCCGCAACCACTTTTCCATCAGTGCAATCCTGAGCATCACCTGGTACTGCCTGGAGGCCTCCTTATTTACTGGCTCTGTAGTGGAGACATCTTGTCCCGTCTTGCCTTCCCCTTTCTTCCTCTGAGCTCTGGTGCTATTCCTGACGGCATCATCTAGAAGGATCTAGGGGTTCTTCCCGTGCTGGCTGTGCGGAGCACAGCACGGCTGGGCGGCGAGCTTGGCCAGAGCACAGCCAGCCAAGTCTTGGGGCTCGGCCGCACGGAGGCGTCTGCGGCCAGAGCAGAGCGCACGGGGGCAGCGCGGCTCAGAGCTGGTGAGCGCCTTCCCATCCTCTCCCCCACCCTCTCACTTGCTCTCCGCTCTGCTCTTCTCCTCTCCACACCCTTCTCCGCTCTGTGTTCCTTGCCTCCAGCCTGTGCAGGTGACGAGAGGTGGCCGACCGACCCCTTGCAGCCCTTCGCTGCCCCCGCGTGCCCCGCAGGCGGCGGTGGCAGCACTGCAAGGGGTGAGGGCAGCCGTGGGGCAGGCAGCAGCGGCAGCAGCGCGGCTCCATCCGGCTGCGCGGGCACGCCAGCGGCTCTCGGCAGGAACCACGGGGCCGTCAGGCCGGGGCACAGCAGCACTGCAGCATCTGGGCGATGGGGGCTGCGACTTTCTGTTCCTCCTGCCTCCTCTCCCCGCTTTGGAAAGGAGACGCGCGGGGTGGCAGAGCAGCGCTCCATTGCCTTTGACAACCACGAGCAGGCAGCAGGCTGGGGGCACAAACCGCTGTGCAGCAGGGGCCGGTCTGCGGGCAGCCACCGCAGCCGGTGCTGTCGGGGGGCATGGCCTCGGTGGGAAGGCCTGGCCTCCAGTCCCCCGCTCGGGGATTTGGGGTCACGTCACCCGGCCCAGGCAGGGGGAACGGCCGCTCCGCCGCCTCCTGCCCCAGCGCTGGGGTCGGTCTGCAGGCGCGAGCCGTCAGGGCCGGCCGGGGAGCGTGCACACAGATGCAAGCTGAGGGTCCAGAGAAGCCTGTGGTGAAATTGCACTCGGCCCTGCTGCGGCACCGGGGGCCGGGACGAGCTGTGTAACGCTGCTGAGCCGGCCGCTCTGTGGGATCCACGGGAGGAAGGGGCAGGAGGGCACTGCCGGCGGTTGTCGGCCCAGCCGAGGAGCTCCGGCAGCACGCTGGGGCCGCAGCTGGCACGTTTGGGCCGAGCGCTTGCCGCTGCCTCGTGGGCCGGGGCCTCCGTCCCTCCGGTTCTGCTCCGCGCATCCTCCCCGCTCCGCCAGGCCCTGATCGGAGCCGAGCCGCGGATTTACGTGTGGCACTGGCGGTGTGGCCGGGCTGGCTGTGCCTCGAGCCTCGGGCAGTTCGTGTGGGGCTGGGTGAGGCCCCATCCCCGGGGTGCCCCCGCCGACAGCCACCCGGTGCTGGCGGGGAGGAGCAGAACCGGCAGGAGGAGGCGGCGGGAGCAGCACAGGGCCTTGCCCCCCTCCTGCATCCCCAGGGGCCGCGGGCCGGCCGCACGCCATGCTCTGCCGGGGGCTTCCCCTGCCGAGCCCCCACCCTCAGCTGCTGCATCTGTGTGTGTGTGGGCCGGGGGGGTGGGGGGTGGGGGTCCGCGGGGCGAGCAGCGCTAACGAGCAGCGCTAACGAGCTCTCCTCCTCCGCCTTCTCCACCCCCAGAGACTTAACTCGCTGCGACTCCGAGTCCTGCATCCCGCACCTGAGCGACCACCAGCGCATCCCCAGCGCGGCGCCCAAGCTGCTGGCTGCGCGCCCCAACCTGCTGACCAGGTCCATCGAGGAGGCTGCCCCCGCGCACCCTGCCCTCGGCGCGCCCACCCCCAACGGCGGCAGCCGGCACGCGGAGGCCTCCGCGCTGGGGGCTCTGCCGGAGCGCCTGCCCGAGAGCCCCATGGTGATGAAGAAGATGATGATGGTGAACCACGGCATGGAGAAGGCCTCCAGCCTCGGGGAGATCAGCCACCCGACAGCCGGCAAGCACAGCCACTCGGATTCGTCGCGGTCGCACAGCCCCAGCTCCACCGACCCCGACACCCCCTCCCCCATCTCTGACTGCCGGCCCAACAGCGCCAAGAGCACCCGCATCCCGCAGCTGGCTGCCAAGAAGAGCCCGGGGGACGAGGACAGCAGCTTGACGGGCGACGAGGTTGACCTCGGCCAGAGCAAGAAGAAGTTCCCCCTAAAGATCTTCAAGAAGCCCAAGAAGTAGAGAGAGGAGGGAGGAGGAGGAGGAAACGCACGGACGCGACCCGCTGGGCCCGGGGGCGGCGTTGGCCGCGGGGAAGCGCCGCGCCACCCCTCCCGGCCCCCACGGGCGCTCGGCAGCGCCCGCCGTCCTCCCCCGGGCGCCCTCCCTTCGAGTCGTGTCACCCAGCACCCGCGGCGGGAGGAGCCACCTCCACTTATTTATTTCCTGATCTCTGAGAAACCAAGAAGACGACCGCTCCCCCGAAGTCAGCAGCCACCCTTTCCCCCCTTCCTATTTCTGTAGTCCCCAGCTTTGCTGTGCATGGCTTCCAGTTACTCCTGCCTCCGCTCGGCCACACGGCATTTGGGTTTGGTTTCAATGTGGTTTTATTTTTTTATTTTTTATTATTATTTTGTTTTTGTTTTTGTTTTTTTCTCGTTTCTTCTGCCTCTTCCAACCTTTGCACAGGCTGTTTGGAAGGCCGGGGTGGCGGGAGCCTTGCTGTGGTGCACGCCGGTTGCCGCAGCCCCGGCAGCCCGGGCAGGGGGTGACGCAGGTGTCGGCGGTTGGGCCGACATCGCAGCAGTTCTCCTCCTTTTTATGAGTCACTTTCCTTACACCCTGGCCCCCATCGCTATGATGGTTGGGAAGGGGAAAGCCCTCTTTGTGCACTCTTGATAAGCGAGAGCAAGTACAGTACCTCCCGAGGGAGGGCCCTGCCCCTGCTGGTACTCGTGCATCCAGGAGCTGTGGCCAGGAGCGTGCTGCTGATGCTTCTCCCACTCGCACCAGGGAGCTGCCGCCCGCGGGGTGCTCACACCTCCCGCCCTGGGCAGCGTTCCCCCCGCCGGATGCATGGCACCGGCAGCATCCATACGTGGTGCGGGGCTTGGATCCGGGGCAGAGGAGCCCCCGCCTGCCCCTGTCTTTGCTTCCCTGCCCGGGGGAGCAGGGCCAGGGCCAGACCCCAGCCGGCGCTCGGCAGGGCGAGGAGCGCGGCCGTGTCCCATGGGAAGCCTGGCAGAGGGAGCACCAGGGAAGGGCCGTCCCCAAGGGGCATTGGGGCAGAGCCAGCCCCCGCTGCCACCTCTGTGCAAGGCGCCGTGCAAACACGCGGCCACGGCACCTGTCCCCAGGGCAAGCCCGGAGGGAGGGCGAAGGGCACGACCAAGCTGGGAGGCTGCCTCCAGCCGGGCCTTGGGCAGTGTGGGGCTGGGTGCACGGCTGTGGGGCTGGGTGCGTGCCCGTGGGGCTGGGTGCACGGCTGTGGGGCTGGGTGCGTGCCCGGGGCTCTGCCCTGGGGGATGGGGCAGGCTGGGGTGGGTGGAGGGTGCTCACCGGGACCAGCTGGCAGCAGCCTCCATGCCTTGAGGCTGTGCTCGCTGGAGCCGAGGCCGGGCTCTGCCTGACCACTGGGTACTGCCCGGGTCCAGCGGGTG
Organism: Cygnus atratus; assembly: GCF_013377495.2. NCBI lineage: Eukaryota > Metazoa > Chordata > Aves > Anseriformes > Anatidae > Cygnus > Cygnus atratus. The sequence goes on from NC_066362.1 coordinate 208,320,718, forward strand.
CCGGCTGGGGCCGAGCTGCTGCCCCGGGGCTTGGCTGCTCCCCTGTCCTCCCTGGGAGGCTGCGGGTCTCATCCTGCAGCTTGGAGGATGCCTCCCAGGCACCTTCCCCAGCGCAGCTGCTAAGGGGGAGGCCCCTGCCCCTGTCCTGGGCTGAGCCCTGCTCCGTCCCGGGGCCAAGTCTGCTCCCTCCAGCCCCAGCCGCAGCCCCTGCCCGAGGGACGTGGCCGGAGCTCCACCAAAGCCCAGGTCCCGCTCCCGCCACCCCGTCCACACCGAGCCGCTGGCCCTGGCCGCCGGCCGGCACCGTCCTGGGAGGCAGCTGCTACCCCGAGGCCGACCCGGGACTCACCTGCTGACGGCAGAGGAAGGTGCACGTCCACGAGGGGCAGGGAGGGAGGCAGGGCGGGATGCGAACAGCCCCTCGGGGCCTTGCTTTATGCCAGAGTAATATATACGTGTATGTTGACAATACAGGAAGGGCTATAAAGGTGTTTTTCGTTTTGTAGGTGGTAGTTAGACAATTACACTGTTGCTTTGAGATAAGTGAAAAATTCCTCTAAATGACTAAGTGCCTGCACTTCCCCGCGGCTGCTCCTGGGCGCGGGGACGGGGTCCCGGCAGCGGGGGCGGCGGACGGGGCGCTGCTCTGCCCCCGCCGTCGGCGTTGTCGCCGCCTCGGCCGGAGCCGGCCGGGGAGCGGTGCTGGACCCCCGGGAGGGCCGGGGAGGCCTCAAGGAGCCCCCCCGGGGCGCGCTGCCAGCGGGGGCTGCGGGCTGGAGCCGGGGCCGGCGGCGCTGCTCGCGGTGGCGGAGACCTGCGGATGCTTTCTGGAGAAGGGGTTGGAGATCCACTGAGCGGCAACTGTTGACGCGTCTGCCAACTCTTGATTTTTTTTTTTTTTTGTCATTTCATAAAACTTTTAAATCCAATAAAGCATGTAGTATATTTTATGAGCAGGTGCCGGCTGTATTCTTCACCCGCCCACAGACGTGGGGGTCCCAGCTGGGAGGGTCGGGGCAGGGGATGCCCGCAGAGAGCGGCCTCCCCGGGGCCGTGCCCCCAGCAGCCAGCCCAGCTCCCCTGCCCTGCCCCTCGGTGCCTGGGCCCTGCGGTCCCGGTGCTGTGCACACAGAGCCCTCTCCCTCCAGGCCGTGGTACGAGCTGGTGCTGCCCCAATAACGCTGCTGGAGGGACGGCCGCGTCCTGCCAGCACAGCCACGGAGCCCAGCAGGAGCAGGGAGAGGGCGGCTGTCCTGGTACGAGGCTGGAGAGGCTCGCAGGAAGGACAGACGGACACGGCCCAGCGTTAAGAAAATCTCCCTGGAGCCCTCGGCTTGCCCAGCTGCTGGCCTGGCCCCGGGCAACCTCCGAGGCAGCGAAGGGACGGGCACGTCCTGGCCATTGCTCAGCCCTTGCCAACACCTCACCCCGCTCGCACCCTCTGCTTGTGCAGCCAAAGCCAGCGGGACGCCAACACCCTGCACCCCCCGGCAGCCCAGCGCTGCGCCCCGAGGGGCAGCAGCAGGATGAGGCCCTGTGGGATGGGTCCCTGCAGCTCTGCAGGCACCAGCATGCGTGGGCTCATCCCCATGGCCCATCCAGCAGTGCCCATCGGTGGTGGTCTGGAGAACAGTTTATTGCATTGGATAACAGTTTATTGAACATTTGTGTGCTCGCAGCCCCCTGAGGCTCCAAAACCACCCAGGGCTTGCCCTGCCCCCGGCTCGGGATGGTGCACAGGGAGCTGCCCCTGGCCGTGCCAGCCCCCCTGGGGTCAGCGAGCCGTTCCCAGCACCACTGGGCTCGGAGAGCTGGCCCCTGCCCAAGGTGGCTGCCACTGGCAGGGGCGATGCCGCCAGCCTGCCCCCCCGGGACAGCGCTGGGTCAGGGCCAGGGACGTACGCAGCTGCCCCCAAACCCTCTGATGGGACACGACAACTACCCAGAGGTGGGCAAAGGGCTGGAGCGCAGCCCAGGCAGCCGGTGCTGCTCACGAAGAGTCCCTTAGAAACACTTTATGGAGCATGTAGAACATTTCCAGGAAAGAGAATTAAAACGTGCTGGGATCAGTGGTTAATGTCCTCCGGGACCGTGTGATGGCGCAAGGGGAGCCTCGTGCACCAGCAGCCAGCGCCTGGCCGGGCGCCCCATCACCGGTGGGTCCCGTCTCTGGGACTGGCATCAGCTTAGGTGTTGCTGTCGGGCTGCGCGGTGAAGTCGCTGCTGGTCAGGGTGATGGTGAACGGCACGTTGATGACTTCCGCGGACACATCCCGGGCGCTGGCCGTCCTCCAGGAGTTCAGGGGCTGGGTGGCTTTCTGGATGCGCTGCAGGTGGGCAAGGGTGAGTAGGGGCTGCCCTGAGGCCCCCAGGGCACAAGGCAGTGTCACTGCGGGAAGGGGACAGCCGCAGGCATGGCCACCGAGGGGCTCAGACCCCACCTTTCGTCCAGGCCCCGTGGCTTCAGCCCTTTTTCTCTCTTAGGGACGGGAGAGCATCGCCTCCAGTCTGTTGCTGCCCGCTCCCTTCCCATCCCCATCCCCTCTGTGACCCCGTCCCTGTCCCTGTCCCCGTGCCCCTGCTCCTCTCGCACACTCACGTCGCTCAGCGTCCCCGACTCGCGGCACAGGGCCACAGTGGCCCAGAGCGGGATCTGCAGGCAGGTGAGGACGCCCATGCAGACGCCCAGGCTCGTGCCCCAGGCCGGGTACATGTAGGAGCCGTAGCGCAGGGGCACGCCGTACATGTCCAGGAAGGTGTAGATGAGCGTGAACTGCAAGGGCAGCGTGGGCAGGAGTGAGGGGATGGCGCAGCACCACAGGGACCCATGCCAGGGCCACCTCAAGCCTCCTCCAGCAGCCACCAAGGGGCCCAGGACACTGGGACTGGGGCAACCCTGCTCCAAATGTGCAGCAGGAGCGGCCCCTGGGAGGAAAGGCTGGGAGAGGAGCTCGGCCCCCTCAACCCTCGGCCTCGGGTGAGCGCCCGATGCTTACCAGCAGCAGACAGGGCGTGAAGAAGACCCAGCACACCTTGAAGTAGCCCAGCATGTGGCTGCACCAGGGTGGGCACCGGCAGATCATGTCCCTGATGTCCTGGCAGAACTGGTCGATGCCTGCACGCGCACGGAGGAAACGCAGGTGTGAACACCCCGCGGCACTGCCCCAGAGCTGGAGCACCCCACCGCGCACCAGAGCCGGCTCCAGCGAGCCCCAGCCCCGCTCACCATAGCAGAAGGAGATGCCGAGGCACATGAAGAGGGTGATGATCACCAGCCCAAAGCCGGTGCTGTACGTGTCAATGAGGGTGAACCAGAAGATGCCTCCCTGTGAGGTGGTGAGGGACAGGGTCAGCACCTGCGGCCAGGGCCACCGCCCATGCCAGGGCACACGCTGGCCTCTGTCCTCCTGCCCTGGGACACGTGCAGAGGCCCAAGAGGAGAGGAGGCCAGTCCCCAACCTCCACCCTGGTATCACCCGAGGGCGCTGGGTGCTGCAGGATGAGGGTGCCAGGGCCCAACGAACCTGAGTGATCAGGAGGAGCCCCAGCAGGTAGAAGGAGATGCAGAGCACGCCCAGGAACAGCGTCTTCCTCCTCCACTCACGCAGGGCCGGGAACTCATCCAGGATGGCTGTGGTGATGCCTTCGATGTTCCCAAACTAGGGGATGGGGAATGTCAGTGGGAGGGGGATGTCACGGCCCCTGCTCCACCAGGATAGACCCCATGGAGGGGACTTTGCAGGGCACGGTCCCCACGTGCATCCCTGTCCCTGTGACACCAGGGTCACAGGGGGAAGCCCAGTGCCAGCAGTACACGGCTCCATCCCTGCCCACCGCCCAGAGGGCAGCCTCCCCCATGGGATGTGGCTGCCCCAGGAACAGACCCACACAAGGAGCCTCCATAACCCTGGCCCCGGCCCTGGCCTCGTGCTCCCAGTCTCTGCACATTGTGCCATCTGCGTGCCCAGGACGGGGTGTACCTGGCACCCCAAGGCCAGGCACGGGGCAGGACTTGGGGCTTCTCAGGGTGACAATCACCATAGTGTCCACTCCGAGCGTGAAGAGCATCAGGAAGAAGAGGATGGACCAGAACGGGGAGCCAGGCAGCAGGGAGAGCGCCTCGGGGTATGCCACAAACGCCAGCCCGGGGCCTGAGTGAGGGGGACGAGGGGAAGCATGAAGGACAACCGTGGTGGCAGGGGCCAAGCCCAGCAAGCAGGTAACCAGGCTGGGTGTGAGCCCAGCTGCACTGGGATGTCCCTTGGCATGGCACACGTGTCCCCCCCTCCCCAAACCCATACCTGAGTCGGCGACGCTGCCCACAGGGACGCCTTTCTTCAAGGCCATGTGCCCCAGCACCGAGAAGATGGCGAAGCCGGCGAAGAAGCTGGTGCAGCAGTTGCCGAGGGCGATGACCAAGGTGTCCCTGCCGGGGAGGGCATCACAACCCCACGTCCATGGGGCAGGGATGGACCCAGGAGCATCCGGACAGGTCCACACATTCTCATGGACTGGACCTCCCCATTGCCCTCCTCCCCCCCCCAGCTGCAGCTGTGCCCCACCAGCCCACATCCCCCAGCGCCTGCCCCAAGCTCACCGGATGACGTTGTTGTCAAACTTGTTGTACGATGCCATGGAGAGCAGCCCCCCAAAGCCGATGCCCAGGGAGTAGAAGATCTGCGAGGCCGCGTCGCTCCACACCTGGGGGCACGAGGGCAGGGGAGGCTGCAGGGGTCCCCAGCCCGGCCCCACCACCCCCACCCCAGGGACGATCGCAGGCGTCGGGGCCTCCAGCCCCAGCGTGGGGTTACCTGCGCGCTCCGCAGCTTGCTCCAGTCGGAGGAGAGGTAGAAGCGGACGCCGTCGAGGGAGCCGCTCAGCGTGGCCCCCCGGATGATGAGGATGAGGATGACCAGGTAGGGGAAGGTGGCCGTGAAGTACACCACCTGCACGGGGCACGGCACGGCTTGGCCCTGCTCTGCCCGCGTGGCAGCCCTAAGCCCCCGCGGCGCCCCCGAGCCCCTGCTGCATGCGGCTCACCTTGCCCGAGCTGCGGATGCCCTTCAGCATGCAGAGGAAGACCACGATCCAGGCTGCCAGCAGGCACAGGGCGAGGGGCCACTGCACGGGGCCGGGGTCCCCGAGGCCGGAGCTGTGCGTCACCCCCAGCACCTGCTCGCTGCGGCACGGGGACGTGGGGACACAGGTCAGCGGGACAGGGGATGCAGAGGGCGGCACCAGTCCCAGGAGTCCCCACGCTGCAGGGCACTCTCGCCTCCTCTGCAGTGTCCTCAGCCACCCCTCCACCTTTCACAAAGCCTCCGGCACCACCAGCTGCTGCCCATGGGGCTCAGCCCCGTCCCAGGGGAGATGGGGCCACGGGCGCTGCCTGGGGACAGCGGCCCCCCCCACCAACTTACTTCCAGAAAGCCTCGCTGGCGCTGACGTGGGTGGCGCTCCCCGATGCGTTCTGCAACAAACCATCATCACCATCACCATCATCCTCCCCACCGCTCCTCCCGGCCCCGGCCCAGTCCCAGCCTGACCCGTCGGCCCCCTCCTCTTCTGCTGCAGGCAAAGTTTGTCCCCAGGGGAGCCCCCCCGGGCCCCCTGCAGCGTCCGGCTCCACAGTCCCAGCCCAGGCACCGCAGCTGGGCCCTGCCCCGGGGACACCGACCTGGCAGAGCTCCGCATTCCGGGGGGCATCGCAGGACCAGGGCAGGGGGCTCTGGAAGGACGAGCCCAGGTAGTAGAAAGCCCAGGCGATGATGACGTTGTAGTAGAGGGACACGAGGGAGGACACGATCAGCATCCCCACGCCAACGCCTGCGCCGGGAGAGAGGGGCTGCCTCAGCATGGGCCCGGCGGGCTGCGGGGGGCAGGGACCTGCCCGGGGGCTGCGGGGGGCACAGGGAGAGGCGCCCCCAGCCCCGGCCCTACCTCGCAGGATGGGGCAGCACTTCCAGACCGTGATGGGCCCTGCGGCCCCGTACTGCCCCAGGCTCAGCTCCATCAGGAAGAGGGGCAGCCCCGTGAGGAACAGCATGATGAAGTAGGGGATGAGGAAGACGCCTGGGAGGAGGAGAGGGGCAGCGGGTCAGGGGCACGGTGGGCACTGCGCCGGGGTCCAGCACCTCCGCAGAGGGCAGGCGTGTGGTCCCGCACCCGCAGCAAGGACACGTGTCTGGGCAGGGCACAGTGGAGCAGGGAACCCCCCGGGGGCTGCTGGCTCTGTCCCACAGGCTGTCCTCGTCAGCCCCACGAGCCCCGCAGCAGGGACCCGAGCCAGGAGCCAGCGGGATTGAAGTGGGTGGGCGGTGGCGATGCAGCCGTGGGCGCTGCAGCGATGCCCAGGACTGTGGGAGGTGCCTGCAGCAGGTCCCAACGTTTCCTCTGGTGATTCTTTATCGGGGGGGGGAGGTGTGGTAACAGGACTAGGGGTACCGGCTTGAAACTGAAAGGGGGCAGGGTTAGGGGAGGCACTGGGAAGAAATTCTTCCCTCTGAGGGCGCTGAGGCCCTGGCGCAGGCTGCCCCAGGAGCTGGGGGTGCCCCAGCCCTGGCGGTGCCCAAGGCCAGGTTGGGGGGGGCTGGGGCAGCCTGGGCTGGGGGCAGAGGGTCCTGACCAGGGCAGGGGGGATTTGGCTGGGCATTAGGGCCCCTTCCAACCCAAACCATTTGGTGATTCTATGATTCGCTATCTCCAGTTTCCTTTACAGAGCTTGTCTCACCGACCACCTTCACTGTGAAGGAAATCCTGCTTGCTGCAGCCTCAGCCAGGCCAGGTTTGTGCTGGAAGAGGACACTTCCCAGGGCTGGAGCTGGCATTTCCCAGCTGGCAGCCAGATGCAGCCCAAGCCCACAGCACGGTGCCGCCAGGCTCTGGCGCAGGCATCGCTGAGCCCAGCCGCGCAGCAGCTCTCCAGCTCTCCAGCTCTGCCCCAGGCCATGCCCACAGGCAGCCCCTGTCCATGCCCACGGGCCTCGTGGCCGCAGTGCAGGCGGCAGTGACATCCAGTGGCGCGCTCACACACTGCCCTCGCCCCGAAGGAGGGTCCGGGGAGATGCAGGGCTCCAGCAGCAGAGCCTGTCCCTGCACTGCCGCCTTCCCCAGCCCCAGGGAGCGCCCGGCTGTGGCACCTCGCTTCTCCTTCCCCCTGCACCTCCTGCACTGGGACATTTGGGATTTGGGGCTGCAGGAGGGGAGGGACGAGACGCTTCCACCCGCAGCGAGCCCCACACCTGCGCCCCGGAGCACAGCGAGTGGCCGCATTGCCAGCAGCACCCAGAGCCCAGCCCCAAAGGCCAAATTCCTCCTGGCGTGAGGCAAGGTGCAAAGCTCAGCCCTGGTGAGTCCTATCCTGCCGAGGTGCTGGCACGTCCCCAGACCTGTGCAGCACCACGGGGTGGGCAGGGACGGCTGGTGTGGGGCCTGCCGGGGACACCTGCGTGCTGGGGGCGGCTGGGGCCAGGGGCAGAGGCCACGGGGCCGGGCAGGATCGGCGCTCGCAGGGCCTCTGTCAGCGGGGCAGCGCGGCCCTCCGCACGGGGAGATGCCAGGAGGCAGCACAGCGTGCCCAGAGACACGGCAGTGCCAGCAAGGGCAGGACACGGAGAGTGGGGCCTTGGTCCGGGCGCAGGAGGAATGATCTGGAGACGTCAGAGGCAGAAGCAGCGAGGGGCTCACGAGCAGTCTTTGGGGAGGTTTCTTTCGGGGCGGCACCGCGTCCTGGGGCATTACCAGCAGGCAGGGCTGCGTGCTGAGCCCGCCTGCACTTTGTCCTGCCCCGGGAACACCTCACCGTCGTTCCCCCTGCTTGGCTGCCAGCCTGGCTGGGACGGTGCGGCCGGAGCGGGGACGGTGCTGCTGCGAGTGGGACGGGTGGGCACCCACAGCACCATCCCCATGAGCTGGAGCCAGCTGGGGCTGCAGGCAGGAGGTGGTGGCATACCGGCCCCTGCCACCCAATGCTCCCAGGGGGATGTCTTGCACCCACAAAGCATCCTTCACCTCGCAGTGGGATGCACAAGGCCCAGAGGCCGCTGGCACACGTGTGCTCCCCATGGGGAGCGCAGCCCCTGGCCCCGGCACGCCGTCCCCCCCCAGCACCCATGTTCCGGCCCCACGCAGCACCCACCTCCTCCGTTGCGGTAGCACAGGTAGGGGAAGCGCCAGACATTGCCCAGCCCCACGCAGTAGCCCAGGCAGGACAGCAGGAACTCGTACCTCCCGGCCCAGGTCTCCCGGGGAGGGCTGGGGGCCGGGGCCAGGCTCTCAGGTGGAGCTGGGGACTCTGGCCAGGGCTGGCCGGCGATCGGCCCCCCCGCCTGGAAGATGTTCACCTGCAGAGGGGAGCGAAGCCTCAGGAACTGCTGGCCATGGTCTGCAGACCCCGCGAGGCTCCTCAGCAGGGCTCACGGCCAGGCTCTCACTCGGGTTCCCAAAGGTGCTCTGGGGGGGGTCCCCCAGGACGCACACCGCAGGAGCCTGTGGTGCCCCCACATGGGGCATGGGGGGGGGTCCCGCACAGAGCTCCCTGCCCTCCCCAGCCTGCAGCAGCCAGGCGCAGGGCCGGGGGCGTCCGAAAGCCCTGCCGGGGTCTGGTCCAGCAGAGCCACCCGCAGCAGAAGGTCGGCAGGACTCAGGGTGCATGCCCAGGACAACACAACGCACTTGGACCCCAGAGGAGGCAGCTCTGGGCAGCTCTGGGCAGGACAAGGGCTGGGGGGCAGGAGCCAGTTTTTTAATTTCATAACAGTACCACACCAGATGCAGGCGGCTGCTGTCATCACAACAGCGCAGAGCCGGCACGGGACAGAGGAGGTGCCGTGACTCAGTGTGCCCTGTCTGCGGGACACCGCGGGGGAGCAGTGCTCACAGGAGCGTGGCGATGCTCAGTGCCGAAGCAGCGCTGTGATTCACTGAGCACAGAGCCGGGGGGGCCCTCTGAGAAGTCCAGCTCTGATCTCATGCACGGCACGAGCCAAGGGATGGGCCGCCCGGGGCTCGCTGCCACCGGGGTGTCAGCACTGCAGAAACGGGCCCAGGGCTGTGCAAACCCCCTCAGTGGGGCCGTGTCCCTGCCCAGGCTGGAGGGGGTGGCCCGACGTCAACGTGTCGTGCACAACACCCTTTTCCTCGGCTCACACCACCCCCTCTCAATCAACGGGATGGGAAAGTAGTGTGCAAACCCAGCTGCATGGGAGCACTCCCTCCTCCAGCTCTGCAGTCCCCAGAGGCTGCAGACACCACGCACCCCAGCCCGTGCCTCAGCCGCACCCCGTTGTCCTCCCGTGCCCGGGAGGGGACGTGTCTGCGGCGGGCCCGAGCAGCAGCCGGTGCTGCTGGGGCTGCTCTGCGGGGAAATGCCACGGAGTGCCCTGAGACACAGGCGTTTTGGGGCTGCTTGGGGACAACGGGCTCTGCTAGGCGCTCCTGGCCCCGTGGCAGGGGGTGTCTGCTCCTGTGCAAAGTCCGTGGGCACAGCGCAGCTTCCTCCAGGTGCCCGATCCTGGCAGCGCCTGCACCCAGGTGAGCTCGTGTCTTCCAGAAACCAGGCAGAGCCTCCCCGGGCTCCTGCCCACGAGATGGCAGATATGATATCTGGCACTGACTATCTGTGCGTGATTGAAACAAATTGCAGATTAGCTGTGCCACCGGGGCAGGGTCACCTGAGCGGGCTCTGCCTCTTGCCTGGCACCGTGTCAAAGCCAGCCGCCCCGCCAGGGCCAGCGGGAAGCGCAGCACAAAATTCCCCGTGTGTTTACAACAGCCAGCCTGGGCACGGGCCTTGCAGCCCTGCTGCAGCTGACATCTCCTGGGGATTCCCACAGCCGGTGTCCTCGTTCCTCATCGCCCAGGGCGATGGAAAAGTGGCTGACTCTACAAAAAAGGGGCCACCCCACCTGCCTCCCTGCTGCTTCAAACGCGGCAGGCGATGAATGCGCGGCACCTTCTCTGAAAGGTGAGGGGATGGACGGGGACTCAAAATGCTGCCACAGGGCTCCCGGGGCTTTCCTGGTCCCGCGGTGCTGCTCTTGCCCTTCTCGTTCACGTGCCCAAAGTGCCCATGTCCCAGCCACGGACAGGGCTGTTAACGCAGCTGTCCCTGCCCCCAGTTCCCATCGCATGCTGTAGGCACTGCAGCTGCCCTGGGAGCACCCTGAGCGCCCGCCGGCCCCGTGGGACCTGCTCCCAGCCTCCTCACCCTGCCCAGTGCTGCCCCGTGTGAGCCGGGGGCTCGGGGAGAGAGGCAGGAAGGTGCCAGGGCAGCATGGTCACCCCCAGCCCCATCTCCCCCAGTGCTGACGTGCCCCACGCTGCTGGGGGTCAGTCGGGAGCTGCGACCCCCTCGCTTTGCCCATCCCACTCCCTCTGCTCCCCAGAAGGGAGCCGGGCAGCACGGGCTCGCAGGCAGCGCCCAACAGAGCCGCTTGCCTCTGGCTGCAGCACCAGCCTTTGAGTGAACGCCCCGGGGCAAGAGAAAGCAGTGAGGGCATTTCAGCCCTTCACAGAGCTGCTCCGTCCTCTGCAAAGCCTCAGCCCTGGGAGAGGAGAGCTGCCCGCACCGGGCACAGCCTCCCCAGGCGGGTGGGAGACCTGCCCTGCGCCCATGGCGACGCCAGGCTCTGGCCACGGTGTGCACCAGGAGAAATCCCAGCCGCCCTGCCGAGACGAGGTGTCTGCCCATCGGGGATGGACGAGGGGCACCGGAGCTTTGCCTGGCACTGCCTGACTGCGGTGGGATTGCACGGGGATCCCAGCCGCGCTGAGACCCAAAGGCTTGCCATTACCGTGGCCTCTGGGCTGCGGTGTCTAAGGGACAACGTGCTGCGGAGCCCCCCGTGGGATCCGGGTATCCCCAGCACTGCTCCCACCACACCTCGCTGGGGGTGCGGCTGTGAGAGGGCTGGGGACAGTGACCCGCACCCGGCAGGTCCCCAGCACCAGGACCCCAGGGCAGGTCAGGGACGTTCCCCAGGGCCCTGGTCCTACCGTGGGCTCCGGTGGTGCGCTGGGGGCCGGGAGCCCCGGCATGTCGAGGTGCCCGGTGCCTGGCATTTCCTGCTCGGGAGGCAGGGCCGGGCGGCCAAGCTCACCTGCGCCAGGTGCAGCTCCGCCCCGGCACACGGCGGGACCTGCTGCGATGGGACCCATGGGACCTGCTGCGATGGGACCCATGGGACCTGCTGCAGGGAGACCCACGGGACCTGCTGTGGTGGGACCCATGGGACCTTGGGTGGCCATAGCCACACAACCCCTCCCCAGATGGCTCACCCCACTCCCTTGTGCAGCCAGGGGGACGGGAGGCAGCGCTCCCTGCTCAGTGGGAGTCGGGGGCCAGCTGGGCTGGCTGTGGGGACGTGGTTTTGTGCCGGGCTCCCCCAAGCCCTGCCTGAGCCACGCTGCTGGAGTGCCCTGGTGCCTTCTCCACCTGCGATCCAGCACAGGAGGGGCACGGGGGCACGTGGGGCTGCAGCACTGCAAAGGTCCTGACCCCAATGCAGAGGAGGGGGGGTCGAAGGTGATGGTCTCCCACCCTGTGCTGTGGAAATGAAGGCATGAGGAGGAGGGGAGGTGGCACTGAGGGGCACAGGGGGTCTGCTGTCCCCTCCAAGCCGAACAGCATCCTGGCAGAAGGAAGGAGCAGTTTCAGGAATGGCTCTAACTCGTTTTCCTGGTTATCTGTGATGGCTGCATCCCCCAAAACACCCACTATTGTTACCCTGTTTTCCCAGTTAGTGTCTGGAAAACCAGCTGAATAAGGCACAGAAATAGTGGCACGCTTCTTCTGGTGGGAAGCAGACTGCTGCTGCCTGCACACGGGCTCAGCAGCAGCAGCAGCTGCTGAAAGAGCTGAAGTTAAAGCTGTGATCTACCCATGGAGGAGTCAGTATTTCTCCTGCAGCTTCCCCGTTCCAGCCACTGAGTCATCTTCTGCTCTTGTCAGCGTTTCTGCCTCCTTTCCTCTGCATCTTCCAGGGGACACCGGGTCAGATCCCTGGTCCCTGCTACACACCAGCTTCTGACCATCTCTCAGTATCGCATGCATTTTTCATGGCTGATGCACTGGCCCTGCCTTTCTTTGGCCATTTCCATGACACGACATCTGGAGCCAGCTGTTTCTAATCTCTGAACAGAGCAGGTTCCTCAGAAGCAGGAAAAAAACCTTGAACCAGGGCAATTCCCCCACCACAACAGGGAAGGGAGAGTGGAGAATTACTTCAAATATGGATTCAGCTCTTTTTAACCAAGAACCCTTTTTCTTCAGGATGAGAATGGGTCTTGAGTTGCCCAGTTGCACACTAAGCTGGTGGCCCTCTGAAAGAATGTATAAAGTCTTTGTGGGTTGACTGCAGCTGAACTCAAGAGAGTAGGAAAAGGAAGCTCAACATGAGAGGAAACCAAAGGAAGAAAGAGTCATTCTGCGCGGTGACTACGGTCGCCTTCCTCTCGTGCCATCTGCCAGGGCTCTGCTGTGGTGCTGGGGCAGGGCGATGTCCTAGAGCTTGCAGGAAAGCAGTCTCTCGCTTCTAATGAGCAGCATTTCTGCAGATTTTTCTGGGTCAAGGAATTCACTGTAATTCCATCCAAAAGAAGGGAATGAAGAGGTATTTTTAGCCTGGGCTATTTTGGCCGTCTTGTTTATGACACTGCCTTGCAAAAAGTTGCCCCAGGACAGCTGAGGGAGTGGTACTCAGAGTCAGAAAGTTAGCATAAAGTATTATGATGCAAAACAGCCAGGCAGTGGAGGATTAGACTCTTCCATCTGTATTTTCTCCTTAAAGACCAGATCCCACAAGAACCACCCGCGAAACAGGTAAGATGCTCACTGTAGCCCAGAGGCATTCAGAGCCAGAGTCGCAGAGCAGCACAGGCCTTTTTGTCCCTGGCAGGATTAAGACAGCTCTGTGCAGCTCAGTCCGTGACTCAAGGCCTCCACCTCGCTGTCATGGTTTCCGCTGCTTTTTGGCCAGAAACATTCCTCAAGCCTGACAGCTCTCCACTTGCACCAGGACTGCTGCCAGCTGGGCAGCCTGGCACCACTGTGCTGTGAGGATCTTCAGGATGCATCCAGCAGGCAACCTACAAGCACACAGCGCAAGCCAGCAGGACAGGGGAAAGCAGATCTTTATCAGGAGAAGCAGGGAGAGCCTTCTTCCTGAGGGCACTGAGTGCTCCTTGGGTGGTGGGGAGTGCCAGCACGAATCCCCTCCTCTGGAAGAAAGATGTGGACTCGAGACCTGCCCGGCTGCACTGACTGAATAGTCAGCTGTACTACCATCAGTATGATCCCAGCTCTTCGAGAAGAGAGGCCTGAACTCTGTTCCCCGCTGAAAGAAAGCTTTTAGACCCCTTGGTCCAGAGACAGGTCAGCATCAGGACACCACACAGCTCTAGGGTGAGGCAGGATGCAGATCTCCGCATCTCCCTGTTGGTCCGTCATCCCTGGGGGCCTGCAGAGCACACCAGAGCGGTGGACACACACCCAGGCCACCAGCTGCCTACGTGCTGGGTCAGACACGAGCGTGTGGGCAAGAGGTGGGAGCCGTGCACTCCTTGGTACAGCGGTCCCCTTGAGCCACAGCAGGATCAGATCCTCTGTTTTGTGGCTTCGCATTACGTGACTTTAAGGTGCTGAGACAAACTCGGTTCAGTTCTGAGTCCTGCTCCAGCTCAGCGCTGGTTTCCCAGCCGGGAAAGGCTCAATTCAGTCGTGTGGCTGAGGCGCCTGTGTCTTGGACAGCCTGCGGCAGCCTGCTCAGACAGAGGAACTCTCTCTGTGGAAACCTGTAACAGGAACCCGTTAGCACAGAAGCTCCGCTCCAGCCACAGCTGTCTCAGAGCTGGGTGGAGGTAAAGTGTTGTGCAGCCTCAGGAAGTTTGTTTTTCATTGCTACATTTCCTTCCAAAACTCACCTCTCAGGCATTGGGTTTATCGTGTTCATTCTGATCTTGCCACAGCCATGCTGGAGGGGAGGAGGCTGGTTTTCCTCTGCAGCAGTTTAACCCATGACGTACAATCACATCCTCATAAAATGAAGCAACTACTCCACCTACTATTGTTTTACCAAAAAAGAGTGAGTAAAACTCAAAGTAGAAGCACTTGAGGGCAAAGATCCATGAACACAGCACAGGCTTCAAATGTTTCAAGGTGCAATTTTTTCCTTCTGTAGGCCTTTTTCCAATCAAGTAGAGAAACAATCCCAAATTTATTCCCATTTCCTGACCAGTTCCAAATATTCCCTGCATCACCTCTCTGAAATGAGAGCTTTTTGGGCTGCCTGCCTCAGTGCAGTGTGTACGCTTGGAGCTCTCAGGCTGCGTGGGGCTAGACTGGCCGGATGGTGCACTGGGCATCGTCGGAGCCAACCTTGATGCTGATCAGTAATTGCCATTCTTGCTCTGAGCTGTGATGAAACCAACACCCTCATGTGTTCAGTGTCATTTAATAGTAAACGGGGCTACATCTGGCTGGCGGATGGCTACCAGCAAGGGTCCCCAGGGCTCCGTCCTAGGGCCAACATTTTTATCAATGAGCAGGATACAGGAGTGGAACGCATCCTCGGCAAGTTCGGTGACAACACTGAACTGGGAAGTGCTGTTGGCTTCCTGGAGGGATGAGAGGCCTTGCAGAGGGATCTAGACAAATTGCAGCATTGAGCTATCATCAGTGGCATGAAGTTCAATGAAGGAAAATGCTGGGTTCTGCACCCGGGACAGAGTAATGCAGGACACAGGAATAGAAGGGGAGATGAGTGGCCAGAGAGCAGCTCAGCAGAAGGAGCTCTGGGGGTGTTGGTTGACAGCAGGCTCAACGTGAACAGCAGCGTGCCCTGGCAGCCAAGAGGGCAAACTGCATTTTGGGTTGCATTAAACACAGCATAGCCAAACAGTCAAAAGAGGTGATTCTCCTGCTTTATTTAGCGTTGGTGTGACTTCAGCTTGAATATTGCATGCAGTTCGGGACTCCACAATACAAAAAGGATGTTAAGTTACTTGAAAGCATCCAGAGGTGGTCAACAAAGCCGATAAAAGGGCTGGAAGGCATGTCCTATAAGGAGAAGCTGAGGACGCTTGGGGTGTCTGCATTAGAGAAAAGAAGGCTAAGAGGCAACCTCATCACTCTCTACAATTTCCTGAGGAGGGGAAGCGCAGAGGGAGGTGCTGGTCTCGTCTCCCTCGTAACCAATGGCAGAACACGGAATGGCATAAACCGAGGCCAGGGAAGGTTCAGACTGGACATGAGGAAAAATGTCTTTACCATGAGGGTGGTCAAACACTGGAACAGGCTTCCTAGCAAGGTGGTTGATGCCCCATGCCAGTCAGTGCTCAAGAGATATTTGGACAATGCCCTCAATAATATGCTTGGTCAGGCAGTTGGACTAGATGGTTTCCAAAGGTCCAAGTGAGCTATCCTATCCTATCCTATCCTATCCTATCCTATCCTATCCTATCCTATCATCCCATCCCATCCCATCCCATCCCATCCCATCCCATCCCATCCCATCCCCAATAACTGAGCTGCCAGCTGTTGCATGCCACCAAAGCTGCTGGGATCTCCCTTGGAGACCCACAGGGTGAGCCTCAGCCGGAGGCCACCTTGCACATTGGGTGATTGCATTCTCATGAGGCAAAACCTGACGCTTCCTGTGCGGTGCTGCGTTCGCCTCAGCTCCCCCTGTCCTGCTCACACAGGCGGAGGCTGCGCTGCTTGGCGCTGTCCCTGTGCGTGGGTGCACCTCTCGGGTGGAGGAGGCCCCACTGCTTCTGTGCGGGGAAGGAAGATGCCATAAATGCTAACTGCAAGATGTTATCATGCCGTGTTAGACAGCTGCTGGTGGCTGCTGGCTTACAAGGCACCCAGAGTACGTTAGCAGAGGAAACGTTGACTTTTGGGGTTGCATTACGTGTATAAACCTCAGCAGTGCTTTGGGCACTTTGAGGCACCGCTGTCCCTGGGTGCTGCCTGGACTTTGGGACACTTTCTGTCCCTCTGTGGGGGAAAATTTCTGCAGATGGTTGTGGTGGTTGCTCACCCTCATGCAGCACGGGGAAGGTGCCGCCTCACCGAGGCTGTCACTCCCGGTGTTTTAAGGGCAGCCATGGACTTTTTGAGATCCCAGAGGGCCTTCCTCCCATGATGTGCCCTTTGCTCTGCCCCCGGCTGTGGCACCTTTACTTGTTGTATGAGGACAGGCTGAAAGAACTGGGCCTGTTTAGCCTGGAGAAGAGAAGACTGAGAGCAGACCTCATCAGAGCAGACCTCATCATAAATATCTGAGGGGAGGGTGTCAAGAGGATGGAGCCAGTCTCCTTTCAGTTGTGCCCAGTGACAGGACAAGAGGCAGTGGGCACAACCTGAAGCACAGAAGGTTCTGGCTCAATACGAGGGGGCACTTCTTTACTGGGAGGGTGACAGAGCACTGGAGCAGGCTGACCAGAGAGGTTGTGGAGACTCCTTCTCTGGAGATATTCAAAACCTGCCTGGCCGCCGTCCTGCGCAATGTGCTCTGGGTGACCCTGCCTGGCAGGGGGATTGGACTGGATGATCTCCAGAGGTCCCTGCCAACCTCAGCCATTCTGTGACTGCGACTCTGTGAGGGTGGCACGGTGTCCCTGTGTCCTGGCCCTCGAGGTCCCCCAGGGCTGTGTGTCCCAGGACTGGGTGAGCCCCCTCAGTGCAGGGCTGGGCGGGCGCCATGCCAGGAACCTGCCCGAGGAGCGGTGCTGCGGGCCCCCCTCTCCTCTGGAGAACCGCACGAAATATTAAATACTATTAAATACTATTAAATACTAAATATTGTTTCTTATCATTATCGCTTGCACTGTTGTAACGCGAATCGCCAAACGAGGGCGTTTCGGCCCTTCGCGGGCCCCGTACGTCGCGCCCTCGCGCGGCCCCTTTCCCGCCCGGGCTGCCGCCGCCATCTTGGAAGCGGGCGAGCGGGCGGCCCTCGCCGGGCGGGTGGCGCTGCCCGGGCCGGGCGGGGAAGGCGGGCACGGGGAGGGGGCGAGGCGGGGAGGGAGCCGCGCGGGGCGGGAGGCGGCCCCGAGCCCGCGGCGGGGGGGAACGGGGAGGCGGAGAGCCGCGGTGCCCGGAGTCAAGATGTCGGCGCGGCTTCGGGCGGAGGGGGCGGGGCGCTACGGCGGCGCGGCGGGGCCAGCGCGGTTGGCGGGAGCGGGAGGCGCGCAGAGCGATCGCGGCCCCGCAGCCGTTGGAGCCGCCATGCACGTCGTCAAGCGCGGTGAGGGCGGCGGGGGCCGGGGGGGGTCCCCGCGCCTCGGGGGGGCTCCCCCGCGTGAGGGCCGGGAGCTCGCGGCGGCTGCGGGCAGCCCCGGCCCGGCGGCGGGGTCGGGGGGCCCGGCCCGGAGCCCCCAGCCCCGCGGTGTCAGCGCCCCGCTGGGGGGCCCGAGGCCGGGGGGGGCCCGGGCGTGAGGGCTGCGGCCCCTTCCCTGCGCGTCCTGGGGACGGGCCCCGGCCCCCCGGCTTCTTCTCCTCCTGGGGGAGCGCCGAGCCCCCGGGCGTGTGGGGTGCGTTGTTGTGAAGCCCCCCCCTCGGCTGGGGGCTGGCTGCTCCTCCTCGGCCGGGGGCACGGGGGGAGCTCGCGGGGACCCCTGGGGAGGGCTCGATCCCCAGAGCCTGGGGCTGGGGGCCCCCGTCGCTCAGTGCCCCATCGCTCAGTGCCCCATCTTTGTGGGGCGGCCCTGAAGATCGGGGTCATGCTTTCTGCAGAGGTTGGTGCCGGCAGGGTGGGGGTGTCTTGGTCCTGTAGGGTGTCCTTGTGTCCTTGGGGAGGTGCGAGCGCCCTGCCTTCCCTTCTTCCCCTGCTCAGAGCGGGGGACCCAGTGTCCAGCACTGACCATGGGCAGCAGGAAGGTG
This sequence comes from Cygnus atratus, assembly GCF_013377495.2. Taxonomy (NCBI): domain Eukaryota; kingdom Metazoa; phylum Chordata; class Aves; order Anseriformes; family Anatidae; genus Cygnus; species Cygnus atratus. The sequence goes on from NC_066362.1 coordinate 208,338,602, forward strand.
GAGGGCTCGCCACCCTTCCCTATGGGCCTTAACAGGGAGGCTGGGCGGGTTGTCAGCAGTGATTCCCACCTCGAAGTCACTGCAGGAGGGTTGGCTCCTTCTGTGAGGTGCTTTGTGCTTAACTAGTTCTCTTATCACAAAGGGAACTGATGTCTTTGTAACCTCTTCTCCAACAGATGGGCGCCAGGAGCGCGTCATGTTTGACAAGATCACGTCGCGCATCCAGAAGCTCTGCTATGGGCTGAACGCTGACTTTGTTGATCCCGTGAGTCTGTCCTTTGTCCTGCCCCTGGTGGTGATCTCTGTGAGCAGATGTTGCCTGGTTATTCACCTTGCCAAAAACCAAATGTGGCAGCCTGGGCAGGAACCATTGGCAAATGTATTCATAAGACGTTTCTTCTAATCGTTTGTGTTCTGCATCTTTTGCTTTGTGGATACAAAATCTGAGACTGCAGCGGGGGAAAGTCTCTGCTTCTCTCTCTACTGTAAGCTGCTTTGGGTAGATACCTCAAACAATGTTGAAGTGATTGAGCTTCTTGTGCTTAAAAAGTGTTTGTTGCTCCAACTCATGTTAGGGTAGGTTGCTCACAGTTTCAATCTGTAAAGCTTGAGCAATACTATATAGAAAGTAGATCTTGATCCTCTTAAAACAAGGCACCCTTTCTGTCAGAACTCCCACGTCATTCTAATATCCCTATTTTTTTTTTTTTTGAGCTCCATAGGATTTTGGATGCATGTTGATTGCACCTATGCAAGCATCTCTTTTCACAGCCTGTGCAGAGGATGGCTCCCTCACGGATCCGTGGATGTCTGTGAGATTTTTATGCTGATGTGCAGAACTAGTCTGTTCATTTGGAGTTGCCAGCCTGGGCTCTTCTCTGAGATGCACCGATCAGTTTTCGTGTCTTAAATTGCGACTGTGAAATATTTGATGTTCATTCTGTACCAAAAAGTATAGTGCACAAAGTACGCTGCCTTGATCTCAGCGACTTAAGTTGATGATGATGAGGACACAAGCAAGATTCTTAGGCCCCCTGACTTCAAATACCCCAGTCTTAGTAGTGAAACTTATTTTACATGAAGCACTGCATTATTTATTTGGCAGTAGTGTGTAAGATCTTTCTTCCCAGAACTGCGTTTCTCTTTTTGGATGTGGATCTTCTTGTTCCAGGTGCTTTACGAGCCAGTAATGAAAATCCTTAATGTGAAGTGCTTCCTTTCAGAGAATAAAGTTTGAAAATTACAAGTCCTGGTTTTGTGAGGCTGTTGGTGTTTCAAATGTGTGTAGCAGTTACCACCTTAGATCAGCCCTCTGTTTTGCAGTGCAGAATATGATCTTTCTTGTAGTGATCAGTGTTAACACTTGATAGAAAAGCAGAAACTGCTTTTGAGATGGCAGATAGAAAAGTGTTTTCCCAGGAAATGACTGTTAGATGGGGATTAGGTTAAGTCATGAAGCAAAAGGCAGTGTGTCCCTTCCAGGGTTGATTTTTTTTTTTTTTCTCTTGCTGCAAGGTTATTTTAAATATAGCACTTATATGTCTCATCAGACATTTTAAAGTCAAGCTTTATTTGTAGTTTTAAAACTTCCAAGCAAGTAATCTTTTAAACTTTTTTTTCCCTGAGTTTTGCTGCTACTTTTTTTTAGCCTTTAAGAAAGTATCTGCAGAGAAAAAACTTTTTAATGATTCTAGATTAATGGTTCCTTCTTTCTTTGCTCTTTCCCTGACCTCCCTCCTGCCCAGTATCACTTGTTTTAAAATTTTAGGTGTCAGTACTTCACTGAAAGAACTTAGTGTTTTAATTTTTTTTTTTAATTAAACAATGTAAAAGGTACTGCTTATAGTGGAGCATGTCTTATACCCTAAATGGCTGAAATACCAGGATTTTTTTTAACAGCAGATAGCTGATCTGCATGATTTTCCTTTTTAGGCCCAGATCACCATGAAAGTGATTCAAGGGCTGTACAGCGGTGTCACGACAGTGGAACTGGACACACTGGCTGCTGAAACAGCTGCAACCCTGACCACCAAACACCCTGATTACGCTATCCTGGCAGCAAGGATTGCAGTGTCCAATCTGCACAAAGAAACTAAGAAAGTATTCAGTGGTAAGTCTGTTTGGGGGCATTTAGATAGCAATTAGTCAGAAAGGGAGTAGGAGTTGTAGAGGATATAAATATGGAAATCTTTCTTAAGCAGAAGGTACTAAGTACCCAGGCTAACTAAAAATGCCATGGAGATGGAAAACATGAATTTTATGTGTCACTAGGAAAGTGAAATTGCCTCTTTTGTGAAAAATAGATTTCACTTAAATAGATTGATGATTTATTTCCCTATAAATAGATTGATTAAAAATGTAACTGAAATTAGGATGTACCCACTCTTTCTCATTTATTGCGTATTACAAATTCTATAAAAAACGTTGTAAGGCAAGTGCGTTTTTAAGGTTAGCAGATTAGTAATATCATTGAGCACGTAAAAGAAAAGTTGTATCTCTGTAGAGCTGGAAGGGATTATTTTTGTGGATGGGTAGTCCTCCTGTTAAATCTTTGAAAACAAATGACAAATGATATATATATATATATAGCTCTGTGGATGTACTTCTTTTTAAACCTGTTTCTGTTGTAGATGTGATGGATGACCTCTACAACTACGTAAACCCTCACAATGGGAAGCACTCACCAATGATCTCTAAAGAAACGCTAGACATAGTTCTGGCCAACAAAGATGTATGTAACATTTTTCCAGTTTTGAAAATTCAGTGAACTAGTTAAGATGATTTTTTTTTTCTTAAGTAAGCCATTTGTTTTAGGACAAGAAGCCAATACAGAAATGGGTACAGCTGATAACTGCTCTCTTCTGGAGAGTTTAAAAGAAGGTGTAGGAATTTTCTTCATGTAAGGACATTTTCTTAAATGTCTTCATAGTCACGAACAGCCCAATTAATTCGTTTGGGGAAACGGACTTTTCAATGTAGCAATCTGTTTTGTACGCGCAGAAGGGAGAGAAGAGGTTTGGTGTCTGATTTCATGTTGTTCCAGGCTTGTGTTCTTAGGGGGAAGTCGAATTCTCATTTTGATTATGTCTTGTGTTTCTCGGTGTCTAGTTAAAGACTTCAGTAAAATGTTGCCAACAATTGTGCACTGTACTTGGAAAAAAAATCTTAGCACTGCATTTGTTGTTTCAACCTCAGTGTTCTTCCCTGTTTTATTCACGATGATCTGTCTGAATAATCTGTTTCACTACATTTTTGAGGCCAGAAATACCAATATCAGCATTATATCTGAATGTGAAGCCCCCAAAATCAGCATGTAAATGTAAATTTTTCTCTTTATTTCCTCTCAGCGCCTGAATTCTGCCATTATCTATGACAGAGACTTCTCCTACAACTATTTTGGTTTTAAGGTAAAAGACACATTATTCATGATAACATCAAAAAAAACAGTCCTAGGTGTTCTGGAGCTGGGTCTGTTGGGGGGGATGGGAATCCTTGCAAAATCATTAGATTTGAACACGAAGGGCACTGGAAGTAGCTTGGGCATTAGTGGGTTGGTGAAAACAAAGTACCTGCACGAAGCTGTTGCCTAACTTCATGAATCATGTACTTTCTTCTTGGCTGTGCTCTGTTCCCTTGGCTGCTATAATATTTTAACTGTTAGGTCCAAGTTCTTTGCAGCAGATAGTGCTGAATGTTGTTGGAAACTTCCCAGCTCATGCCATTCCTCAAGGAAATAATCTAATTCTTAATGACCCGGAAAAGGGATTTTTGTTTTTCACCATTGTTTTGTGTAACAGTTGTTCTCAGTGTGTCAGCCCACGTGTTTGTCTTCTTCCATGCTGCTGGAACATCTCCCCCACAACCGGTCCAGTCTACTATGCCCCCACCATCTGCTCCTCCTGCTCCCCTCATAACATGCTGTTCTTTGCCCAATCGTTTTAGGGTACGATGCGGTGGGCTTTCTGTGGGGTTAGCTGGAGAGTATTTGGCTTCTCCGTAGCACTGGGTACCTGATAGTTCATTGGCCTTGATGAATCTCTAGAAGAACTGGTGATCTTTGTGTAGAATTATGTCCAGGAGATTCTTCCATCAGCACGTGATTTGGTACTTTCAGGTTTGAGGGAAGCAGGCTGCAATGAGGAAACAACTCAGGTGTGTAGCAGCTGCTGAAGCAGCATAGGCAGGGATGGAGAGAAGGGACCTTGAAGGGGCGTGTGTGTGCTTCTGTATGCATATAGATATGCAATGCCTGACATTCCCTCATGTAATTACTGCTGTAATTCTTCAGGCACAAGCTTAAAAGGCATCTGCTCAAACTGTAGGGGCTTACCGTATGTGCCATTTGGTGCGTTCATCACCCGGCACAGCAGATTGTGATACAGGTTGTCTAGAAAGCATTATCATAGTATAATTAATAATACTGAGAGGCGGCATCGTGGAGAACAAGCCCTTCCTTGCTGTCTAGCCTCAGTTCACTGTGGATTGAAAGGCGGTGTTGAACCTTGCTGCTCCATGCTACATAATCCACTCCATAATCCAAAGCATAGTGTTGGAATCTTACAGTGGACTTCTGGTCCTTTGTCGTTAACAAGATGAGGAGTTGAGTGCAGGGTTGCTGCCTCTGTTGAAACCTGGGGTAAAGGAGCATGAAGATGGGTGAGGTTGGAGCTTTCTGTATTAACAGGATTTTTTAAGTTGAAATTTGAATGACTGCTAAAATGCACTCTCTCTTTTTAAAGACTTTAGAACGCTCCTACTTGCTGAAAATCAACTCAAAAGGTAAGAACCGTCTCTGTCAATTTAAGGTATTATTTAAAAGTCAAGGCCATGGCTCAGAGCAAGGGCTGAGGAGGCAGATAGGCTACCTCGTAGAGCAGTCCAGCAAAATCATTGAGTACCGGCTTAAAAAAGATAGCAGTCAAGTGACACGTTTGTAGCAGGTGTTCTCTGTACACGTGCAGCATCTCTTCTTAGCTAAGAGTCTAGTGTCTATATGTGGTGGCATTGGTATGCTTACATGAACAACAGTTGATCGCTAAAGAGCAAGTTTAACTTGCAACTAAACTGTGGCAAGTTTACCTGGGTGTTCCAGATAATGTCTGTGACCTGGGCACAGGTGCTTCACCTGTCTGTTACAGAGACCCTAGTGCTTTGAAAGCTGCCTCTTACCTGGAGTGTAGAAGATGAAGGATTTTTTTTGTCTGACAGCCTGTTCCGTAATGCTAGGCACTTTCTAATAAATTTAAGTTAGAGCTACTGTGCTGTCACTGCCAGTTATTGCAGGCCTTTAGCCTGAAAATCCTAGGACACAGAAGAGTGAGAGGTTAATTATAATGCCATATAGACAGCAATTGGATGCTGGATTGCATATTGGGTTGTGTTTTAACTCTTAATACTGTTTTCTTTTTCCTCGTGAGTACAGCTGAGCACTGGATCAGGTTGTTGAGAGGGGTTATCCAGTCCCAGTCCTAGAGTTTTTCAAGACCTGACTGGATAAAGTCCTGAGCAAACTGGTCCAATCCTCTTAGCTGACTCTTCTTTGGGCAGAAGATCGTGCTAGAGGCTTCCTAAGGTTCCTTCCAACCTGAACTACTCTGTGATTCTATGGCAACTCTGTCTCTCAAGTGGCCCATTGCACATTGTATCTTATTACCACCACCTCTACTTTTGTCTGCACTAATTGTAAACATCACATTGACATTATTTTCTTCCTTTTGCTTTTTTGTGTCTAGTTGCCGAGCGTCCTCAACATATGTTGATGAGGGTGTCTGTGGGAATCCACAAAAATGACATTGATGCCACAATCGAAACTTACAATCTTCTGTCTGAAAGGTGGTTTACCCATGCCTCACCCACGTTATTCAACGCGGGCACCAACCGGCCTCAGCTTTCCAGGTACCTGTGGCTTTCAAGCATGCTTAATGCATAACTGGAGGAAGATGAGGTTTTGGTGATTGGATCTGTCCAAATGAAGTGCTGTCACAACTTCTAAATCTAGTAGCTGTGTTTCTGTGATTGTTCTATGAAGTTTTGAGAAGCTGTTGTCAAATTAAACTTGGTATCTAGTGTAGTCTTTGGGGAAAAAGCAGATGTGTCAGTAAGCTTCTCAAGCTAATGGGAGTGGCTGTCGTCTGTTTCAGAGCTGCTGACATACATAGTCTTTTGTAGGTAAAAAATGACTCCTGGTAATTGTTTTTTTAAATATGCTAAAAGTAGCAAGCATAACTGTTATGAATTAGATCTGATTTTAAAAACGCTTTGCTTTGATAACAGAGGTGTCAGTAATACAACTATTGTTTGTGATGTTTTCTAAAACTGTCCTTTATTCCACTATGCAGTCTATGGTTTTGCTTCATTTTTTGCTTGGCATAGCATGTTAAATATACAGTGTTTGCCATTGTTTTTCTGCAGCCCTGGTAAAATACTTAGTGTTTTTTTATTTTTTTTTAATCTTTTTATGCTAAAGCTATTTGTTTTCACTAGTTGCTTCCTGCTGTGCATGAAGGATGACAGCATTGAGGGAATCTATGACACTCTCAAACAGTGTGCACTGATCTCAAAGTCTGCTGGTGGGATTGGCCTTGCTGTGAGCTGTATCCGAGCCACGGGCAGCTATATTGCTGGGGTGAGTGTGCAGGCGGTGTACCCGGCAGAGATTAACCTTCTGGGTTCAGGAAATGTCTGTACGTCAGTTGCCAGATCAGCACTGCTTCTACCAGCGCTGCTGTCAGTTTAACACAGCAGTTAGTCCAGCTTTGTAGTCCTTCCTTTGAGTATGCCCTGAAATGAGAAGGTTGGTTTCACTTGGTTTCCTAATACAAGTCCTTCCAAAAAGTGGATCGGATCTCATTCCAGTGTTTGATCAGACAATTCCAACTTATATCAGCAGCCTAGGGGTATGCCTACAGGCTAATGCAGTGGCTCTTTTCCTTTTTGTAAGTTTAATTGCTTAAGATGATCTGTGGATGCGTGTGTTTATTTATTTATTCGTTTTTGTCACCATGTATGTAACCTCTGCAAGCCTTTAGATTGTATTATGTCGAGGAATTAAGTTCAGATGGTGCATTTTTTACTTCAAAAAAAGAGGAGGGTGGGGGAGGATGGTGGTGCTACCAAAGCACTGATCGAGGTGGTCGGGTGCTAGCTTTCAGGATGAGTTTGTCTGACTGCTGAAAGACCCAGAGCCATACAGAAATGTAGGCCCAGCTCTTCAGGCAGTTGCTTTTCAGTAACAACAATTTTCCTGTGCCTGTGCAGACAAATGGAAATTCTAATGGACTTGTTCCAATGCTGAGGGTCTACAACAACACTGCTCGCTACGTGGATCAAGGCGGTAACAAGGTATTGGCTTAGCATTAAATTGGGGTGAAGGGGTTGACCCAGGTCAGAAGGAGACCACATGTGTGAAAGGTTGAACCAGTAACATCAATGTGGTGGTAGGTGACGTGAAATTACAAAAAGGACTTTTTTCCCTTGTTTCTAGTTTGGTGTTCTCCATTCACTATGCATTTTATTGTGTAGGTATACATCTACTGTATGGTATCTATCTGCTGTATGATATGTACACGTTAGTTCAGCCTCTTGCAGTGGTTGTCAGTCACTCTTTGTATGCCCTGTGTTGAATTAAGGCGTAAGACTGTAGAAAGATTTTTGTTCTGTATCCTTTATATTCAAATAGTCCAGAGGTTAGTGGAGGCATGACTTAATGCGTAAATCTAAGACTTGTCAAGCTCCTATTGACACAGAAGGTATTTTTAGTGTGGGATCATTTTTATTAAGAATCTGGAGCTAGTAGCATGACCTAGTTCCAGTGAGAGCAAGAGTAATATGAAAAAAGATATTGAAATTACCTTAACAAGACTATAAAACTAAGTTCTAGTTAGTTTAGGGTATTGTGTTCAGTCAGCAGCAGTGTGGGAGACATTTTTGAGGGCCATTTGTTCTGATCCTGACTATATTTTATGTATCAGAGACCTGGAGCTTTTGCCATCTACCTGGAGCCTTGGCATCTGGACATCTTTGAGTTTCTTGACTTAAAGAAGAACACTGGGAAAGAAGAGCAGCGTGCCAGAGACCTTTTCTTTGCCCTCTGGATTCCTGATCTCTTCATGAAGAGAGTTGAAACCAACCAGGTAAGAAACTTGATTGGTGCGGGAGAGGTCTGTTAATGGAGAAGCGTGGAGTTCACAAGTGTTGTGGAGCTGGCTTCCTAGCAGCACAGGAACTTGCCTTCTATGATGCTTTGCTTCACGGTTTAATCTTGCAGCCTATGACTGATATACTATTGTGCTAAATTCTTAGTCTGGAGTACCCTGAAAGCATCAAAGTCTTCTCAGTAAATTGATCTTTGTGTGACTGCTTGAAAATGGGTTATATCTTAATAATTAGTCATTTCAGAATTTAAAAAGCGGTTTGATCATAAATATTCATATAATTGAATTTTAAATAAATCATACTACTCAAACACCTTCCCCATGTCTGCTGGAAGAGTTGGTTCCTACTTTTTCAGGATGGGAACTGTGAGGTTTTTGTGTTTTTGTTTACAACAGGATCTGCTGATGAAGTTGAATGCTGTTAATTAGCAGATTTTCTCTGAGTATTTTTTTCTTCTTTCTTACAGGACTGGTCCTTAATGTGTCCAAATGAGTGTCCTGGTCTAGATGAGGTGTGGGGAGAGGAATTTGAGAAACTATATGAGAGGTAAGAAAAGTGGCAGACATCCATTTACGGAACTGCCCTTGTGGGGTATATGGGAGCCAAGGCACAGGTTTGTGGTGTTGGCTTCTAAGTGATCACTGAGTTGAATTATCAGGTTGGTAAATGGACAAAGACCGGGATGTCTGCTTACCGTTTGCTTCAAACTGCATCTTAATATAGAACTACATATGAAAGCTTATTTTAGAGGAAAATTCTGAAATGATTCCTGCTTAAAGCAGTTGGTGGCTTTGTTTTGAGCTAGTTGCGTAGGGTGCTGTAGTGAAAGCTTTCTATTTCTTTTACACATGAATAGTCCTGGTACCTTGCTGTTAATGCTGTCCTGCTAATTCAAAATTCACACGGTTCAGAAGTGAATGGGGTCTTGCCCTCCTGGGAACCTGGTGTTAAGAATGATTGATTCCAGTGCTGTTTTTGGAGAGTCTGGGAGTTGATAAGCAACATGTGCCCTGTTGCAGTTATGAGAAGCAAGGCCGTGTCCGCAGAGTGGTGAAGGCCCAGCAGCTCTGGTACGCCATCATCGAATCCCAGACAGAGACTGGCACACCTTACATGCTGTACAAGGACTCTTGCAACCGGAAGAGCAATCAGCAGAACTTGGGGACCATCAAATGCAGCAATCTGTGTACAGAAATAGTGGAGTATACCAGCAAAGATGAGGTGAGTGGAGACAAGGAACTTGCAGTATTTAGGAAAGGTGTGACTGTGCCTGCATAGCTTTTTAGAGTATGTCTGACTTTTAGCTGGGGAAGGGAACAGGTAGCTAAGAAAATTATGAGGATTTTCTGACATGAGTGCTTACAGCACTTCTACTAAGTCTGTGTGTGGCGGTTTCCCTTCTTTTCCAACTCCTGTGGAGGATTTGGTATAAAAGAAGATACCCATCAAAGCAAAACTGTGGCATCTTGATAGAGAAGTGAGCTCTTTGGCTTCTAGGAAGCTGATATAAGCATCTTTTATGCTAAAGGTTTAGTGAAACCATACCTCTCTAACCTCCAGACTTGCAGTTCAGTCATAATTCTCCCTTGAGTTCCCTGTGTCATTTAGGTGCTCTACAGATGTACTATGTTTGGATTGCAGCATTGGTAACAAAAGTGAAGAAAGAACATAGAAATGAGTTAGTGCTAATACAGCATGACACATTTTGAGTGCAAAAAAGCTCTTGAGACTGTTAAAACTGAAAGAATCAATTTCTACTGCCTGACAGTAGTGGTTATGCTCCTTGACATACTCATAAAATCCTGAGTACTCTAGAGGAGACGGAGCCATCTTGCCTGTCTGCGCTGCACAAGAAACCTTAGCCAACTTGTTTCAGTTCTCCTGGGTCTGGAAATAACGTGAGTGTTAAAAAATAATGAAAATAATGCCCTAATATATCCTGGATCTAATGGAAATCAGTTGCTGATTCTGATAATACAAGAAGTGGTAAGGCCTAGTTTCTGGAAGGGAAGCTTACATGCAGCAGGACTGACCAGGCCAGAGAACTGAATTTTTATGGCGATATTGATATCTACTAAACCTTTCTCAATGGTTGTTATCCTTTTTTCAGCTTGTAAAAAAAGCACAGAAATGAAGAGTGTATTCTTCCATCCTTTTAGCTTGCTTGGTTCTTTGTTTCTGTATAGTTTGGATAGAGAGCATGCTCTGGGATTGAGAGAGCGTGTATTTTGCATGGGGTGTTGGCTGGCATGACTGTTTTCACTGTGTTTTTTTTTTCCCACAGGTTGCAGTTTGTAATTTGGCCTCTATAGCCCTGAATATGTATGTCACTTCAGAGCATACGTATGATTTCAAGAAGCTAGCTGAAGTCACTAAAGTTATTGTCCGAAACCTGAACAAAATCATTGATATCAACTACTACCCTGTGCCAGAGGTGAGTGCTGTGCTGCGCTGCTCTGCGGCTGAAGGTGTGCCATGAGTCTGGTGACAAAGGGCCTGTTGTTCTCTAGCAATCCCAGTTCAGTCTTGGGCAGAAGGATTCAGTGAGGGGTTTTGTAAACCTGTTTAGGCTAATAGTTGGGAGTTTCATTAACTAACCGTTTGCAGATGTGACCTGTTGTTAGTGGTTTCTTAAGCTTCAACCTGAAGCGCTTCCTTAGCGAAGCAGTTGTAGAAAAATCCTCCCCTTGAGATGGTTCGGCAGTTGGATTTCTTTTCATGTGAGTGGATTTCCACAAAGCACAGAACAGCACTAGACACAGAGTGGAAAGCAGAACAGAGAGAATGATCGTGGAAAGATACCAAGAAGGTGTAACTCAATCTCGAATTGTTGGCTTTATGCAGTTTTCGTAGAGTGTACACGCATTTTTCTGGAAAGAAAGTGGAGAGAGTGTTGGGAATTGTTGAATGGGAGCAAAGTTGTTTGCATTGCAACACCACCACAAGGCAAGCAGCAGAGGAGGAAATAAGCAAATACTCAAAGTTTGAGGCCAAACCTAATGAGGATTAGTTTTTTCAAGCATGTACAATTAGAATGCTCGAGTTCAAATGTCTTCGTGGCCTTGTTTTTCAAGAAGTGTTTAGCGTTCATTTCTAAATCCTGCTTCCCTTTGTGTGTCAAGTTGAGCAATTAGAATTAGTGATCACTTCAAACACACTTAATGTTGGTCCTCAAATTTGTGCCCTACAAAATAGCAAACAGTGGGAAATTGAACAGAACTGGAAGCTGGGATGTTGCAGCAGAATAAAAATTAAGTCAGAGGTAGACAGTCTTATTTCCTTCCAGAGGTCCTTTCCAGTTCAACTTATTCTATGATTCTATGTAGCACTGCTAAAGTAATTATTCTTGTTGCTTGAATGCTATGCAGGCTGAACGCTCCAACAGACGCCATCGTCCCATTGGCATTGGTGTGCAGGGTCTGGCAGATGCTTTCATTTTGATGAGATACCCCTTTGAAAGTCCAGAGGCCCAGCGCTTGAACCAGCAGATTTTTGAGACCATTTATTATGGTGCTTTGGAAGCCAGCTGTGAACTTGCCGAGGAGCAAGGACCATATGAAACATACGAGGGTTCTCCTGTCAGCAAAGGAGTAAGTACCAGGAACTGTCTTGTGTCAGGGACAGATGTATGAAAAGCAAGTAATGTGGTTGTGCCTGGTCTTTGATACAGGAGGAGTATGACTGAAACGTATTATGGTAATAATATAATATTAATAATATCATATGCTGGTAATGCATCAGTGCAAAGGATGCTAGAGTTTCTTCCATCATTTGACTTTTTAAGTGCATTAAGAAATATGTAATCTAAACTGAGGTGCAGAGACCAATAAAAGGAAGATTCAGCTTGCACTGGCTGGCCCCTTTAGCATGATTAAAACATCGAGTGTTTGTAAGATTATGGTGCAGAAGCTTGGCTGAGGCTCAACTGTAGTGGATAATTAATAGGAATAACAGGTCTATTTGTAATATGATTTACAAAATCTGGAGAAAAGAGCACCCTATCTAATTTGTACCACTCTTGTGTTCTTCAGATTCTTCAGTATGACATGTGGAATGTCACCCCGTCTGATCTTTGGGACTGGAAGGCTTTAAAGGAGAAGATTGCTAAGTGAGTATTCTTGCACAGTTTGTATTAAATGTAAATTGTATTTGTTATGTTATGACTGATTTGAAAACAAAAGACGTCACACATAAAAATGGCCCTGTGTTTTCTTTTGTTTTTTCCCCCTCAGTAGATCTTTCTTCAAATCTCTTTTGTAGATGGTTTTCTTTGTTTTTTATTCTTACATGCCAAGTGAGTCCATCCCATAGACTCTGTTTTAGCTGAGCTCTTCTTTCATCCTGGATGCATCAGCCGAATGGTTTGTGTTCCAGTTAAGACAGAGTCAGCCAGGCTTGGAAGCTGTTTCCTCAGCTGACGGGGCAAAGCAGCTGAGCCTTGAATGTCCCGAAGACAGCAACTGTTGAAGTGTGAAGTCACTGTAATGAATTTATTCAGTTTGCATGGGTTTAGTTTTCAAATGTAGTAAATCTGTCTGCCTTCTTGCGTATGGGGAGGCTTTTTATGGGCTGCTTGTTTTGTTTTCGCCTGAGCACTGCAGAGTTGTGTGCCTGACAGATTTTTTTCTATGCCCCCTTTCCCATGACTAAATAATTTGGAAAAGCCTGGTTAAAGATGAAAATAGCAAAGACTTGAGTTAAGCTTCTGTATTGACCCACATTGCAAGCTTAGTGGAACTTCTGTTTTTTTACTTCAGCTAGTGAGAGATTTTTCAGGTTATCTCAGGAAGGTAAGATTTCTGTATGTGTGAGCTGAGAGTTCCTTCTTTGGCTCTCTTAGCTCTGTGCAGACAGTCTATAAACTATTATTCTTGGGTCTTTTCTGTGTTGTCTCACTTGGTTGAAACTTTCCAACTCTTGACTATTATTGCTAGGTATGGTGTCAGAAACAGCCTTCTCATTTCTCCCATGCCAACTGCTTCTACTGCTCAGATCTTGGGCAATAACGAATCCATTGAGCCCTACACCAGTAACATCTACACACGCAGAGTCCTCTCAGGAGAGTTTCAGGTAAGCACTTGAAGCAGGTGTGGAAAAGAGCTTTTCTGTAGTCTTACTTTTGATAACTTTCACTGTTCAGAAAGACAAGATGGACGCTGCGCACTTGATTACTTAATTCAGTTGGATGTTTATGTTGAAGGCCAGAATTGTTGAGGAAAACATCTAACCAGCGTGTCTGTACTGTTTTTACTGCCAGGGAATATGCAAAATTTTAAAGAAGTGCCACTCTTCTCTGGAAAACAAACAAACAAACAAAAAACACAGCACTCTATAAGACCTTGACATTGCCTGCAGGAATATTTGCTAATGATTAGTGAAATTAATGAAGATATGAATGATTAGTGAAATTAATGAAATTACATGCATGCTCTGGGAAGAGTAACTGAGACCACAGCGCTGTTTTGCGCAGTTCTGAGGAAAGAGCTGTATGTAAAGCACTGAACAGATCTGTGAAGAGGCTATGTGAAAGCTGTGCAGATGCAGAGGTATCTGTCATGTATGAAAGTATGTAAGAATTTGAGCTCTGGAGGCTGGAGTTAACGAAGAGCTCAGGGTGGGACAGAGGCAATATGTAACTGTTAGGGAGGTCCGGTCTGTCCCCCTGGGGTGTCCCTCATCAAAGCACTCCATTTCCTCCTGACAGCAGGATCAAATCAGGCCCGTGTGGTCAGAACAACAGGTTTATTATCCTGCTCGGCTGTGTGGATCAGGTGCAGGGCTGCTAGACAAGTACCCCCAAACAATTCCAGCAAGCAAAAGTTCGTTTTTATTTTCCTCTCAAATAAACAGCCTGCACATATTTTGTTCTTTGCCCTTCTGACCCCAGTCTTGCTGATTTTTTTACACCCTTATTTAGTAATGCAGGTTGTTGTCAGTAGCCCTGGTAAGCCAAGACCTCTCACTTTCGTATCTTTTGCTGTTCCTCACGCAGGGGAGTTCCATACGCTCTCCTTTCACATCTGTAATGTCCGGTAGCTTCTCCCATTACTGCCTTACTAGTTTAGCTCCAGCCTGGGGTCAGCCAAGCATTGCAGACAGCCTTCTGTTGTCAGCAGTGGCCAGCAGCTTCTCACGTTTGTTACCTGTTATTTTAACTTCAGGCCTAGTTTGGCTATTTGCGTGCATACCTCAATGCTAACTGAAAAATGAAAGTTCGGCAGTACTGAACAAGGTCTTGTTTAACTATTTAAAAACGTGCATGTTGGTGTGGACTTCCCTCCTTTAGGAGGCGTATCTGCGCTGTAAGGCAGGGCGCGTACCTTCTCAGAATATACAGTGCTTTTATTCTTTGGCCTTTGCTCTTTACAGGTTGTGAATCCGCACTTGTTGAAAGATCTCACAGAGAGGGGCCTGTGGAATGAGGAGATGAAAAACCAAATCATCGCCCACAATGGCTCTATCCAGGTATGCATGTGAAGCTAGAAGAATGGCACTGGGATTCCCGCCTGTCTGAGCAGCGCTGGCTGGCTGGGGGCTGATTTCCACACAGTGGTTTTGAGGTCTGCTGTATGTGAGTGACTCAGCTAACCTGGGGGAGAAAAGCTACAGTTTGGAGCGTTTCTATTAGAAATATGAGGGAATGTGTCTCATCTCAGTGGTAATTTGTTCCTGCTGGAGCCTGCCCATGTAATAGGAAATTCCAAGGGAAATATGCTACTAATTATTACTAGAACAAGTACAGAGTTGGGCTGCTTTACTTCACGCAGATTCCGCAAATGTTTGGATTCCCATTTGTCGTAGAGATTGTAAAGGGGTAATTATGTAGCAGGGAGTTGGCTTGAGACAGGAGCCAAGTATATGACATCCAGATCTGGAAGGTGTGTGTAGAAGAGTCTGTGTGGGATGAATCATTTATGCTCTGGAGTTTGAAATGCTGCTGTGACTGTTGTGCTTGGAGTCATGCATGCTAAAAAAAAGTGCATCCTACTTGTCATGAAGTGTGGAGGGTACTAGCTGCTGGATTGCTTTCTGTAACACCTCACAACTATTTAGGACAAAACATTAATGTCCTATTTGGAAACTTTTTTTCCCCCTCGAACTCCCCAGAATAAACCATCCTGTTAGAGCAAGTAATGTTTCTTTATGCTTGGGTGCTTTCAGATGCAGGATATTTGGGTTCAGTGATGGAGTTCAGGTGCAAGAAGCCTTAGTTCTAGTCTGGTGAAATCAGCAATTCATGAAGACTTTGTATAATGTGAACATTTGGGCAGTCGCTGGTTATACTACATTGGAAAACTCTTCCTGTTTCTTTTAGAATATATCTGAGATTCCTGATGACTTGAAGCAACTCTATAAGACAGTGTGGGAGATCTCCCAGAAAACTATCCTCAAGATGGCAGCAGACAGAGGAGCTTTCATTGATCAGAGCCAGTCTCTCAACATTCACATTGCAGAACCCAACTATGGCAAACTGACCAGCATGCATTTCTATGGGTGGAAACAGGTATCTGAGAGGGGCAGGGTGGGGGGGCTTGTTCAGAACAGATAGCAAATAGGGGTTGATAAGTTCTTTCATGAAAAGTTGGTCTTGCTGATTCTTAGAAGGGTAAACAGCCATCTCCTTCCAAGAATCCAGTATTACTAGTGGAATATCTCTCTTGAGCAATAAAGCTGCTTGTAAAGGATGCTTGTGGCATTGCTCCCATTGATTGTGTCTACCAGACATCACTGTGAGGCAAGTACAGCGGTGTGGCCCAAGGAAGGTCAGTTCCAGCAGTTCAGAGTTTGGCTGTATTGCATGCCAGCCCATTCCAGTTCTTACATTCGTGCTTTTGCTCTGCAGGGTCTGAAGACGGGCATGTACTATCTAAGGACAAAGCCAGCTGCTAACCCCATCCAGTTCACGTTGAACAAAGAGAAGCTCAGGGAGCGGGAGAAGGCCTCCAAGGAAGAGGAAGAGAAGGAAAGGAATAAAGCAGCCATGGTGTGCTCCCTGGAGAACAGGGATGAGTGTATGATGTGTGGCTCCTAACAGATCAGCCCTGCAGTGCCAGCAAAGCCATTCCACCTGGTGTGATTCCTTCTAAGATAGGTGCATCTAGTATAACGTCAGGATGTAGGGGCTTGCTGGAACCGTGGCAAGAGGGGGGATCACTGTAGTGTATTGTAGCTTCCCCGTCCTTGGATTGGGGGTTGGTGCACAGGTTGGTGCATGGATAGAATGCATAAGAAGTTTGTTTATTGCTTTTGTAGCTGGGCTTACAGGAAACTTAAGTGCTCTTGCATGGTCTTACGTTGAACCTTATAGGTAGGACGCTTCCTGAACAGATGGGGAAAGTTCTAATGCCGCTTACCTTAAAGGTCTGTCCTTGGGACTTCAGATAATTGTTTTCATTTACTAAAGACTCTCACTTGTGTCTTCAGAGAAAGAAGTGGACCTGACTGCTATGGTCTCCTTTGCTGTGATAAGACAGCAGGAAAATAGCCCTAGGGTAGTTGTGTTGTACGCCTGCTCTGCAGGCTGTCATGGCAAAGGAGCAATTTACGTTAGACTTATAAAGATGGTGTGTTCACAGCTGCCAGGTCCTTCTCCCACCGTTTCTTGCCCTCCTTGTGCCTTCCTCTTCCCTTTCCAAAAATATTTTTGAAGGTGCAGAATGGCGGTGGGTGCCTTACCACCTGGAGACTTCATTTCCTCCATCCAGCCTGACAGGATGGAGCATTGCTCTTGTGTTAAATCCTCCTTTTTCGTCTCTGACCAGGAAATGGCAGAACTGCTGCAGTGTGTTCTGTTCTGTGTTAAAAACCCACTCTAATTTATCATTTGGTTTACTCGTCATAGAATTCTCTGCTGTCCAAGTGCACACACCATCTTTTTTGAAGAGTTGCATTTATCCACCCCAGCTAGTTATTCAAACTTTTAGAAATGTGTTTTTACTTCTCTGTGTACTTAATCCCCTGCTCTAATGCGATGGGGCTTCATCACCCAGTTCTTAAATATTTATTGAATTCATGTACCGTACAACTAACCCGTTAATCCAGCCAAACTCAATAAAATGTGGAATGTCAGAGGAATGAACAGTGGTATGTTGGGAACACTTTTTTTTTTATTAAAAGTGAACTGTAGCAGCTGGAGACTTGAGCCTTGTTTGTGAGTCCTGCACTTACTGCACACAGTTCCAGGTACAGAACCGCCTGCAGGTTGTTGGGTAATACGGGGCATGTGAGCAGAATCCTCTATTTGCTGGGGCAACACTGCTTAACTCAGTAGGGCATCTGTTTATCTGTGTCACTTTGCAGATCTGGGCGAAAAGTAAACACAAGCGAGGGTCTGAAATAATCATAGAATCATAGAATGGCTCGGGTTGGAAGGGACCTCAGGGATCATCCAGTTCCAACCCCCTGCCATGAGCAGGGACACCTCCCACCAGATCAGGTTGCTCAGGGCCTCATCCAACCTGGCCTTGAACACCTCCAGGGATGGGGCATCCACAGCTTCTCTGGGCAACCTGTGCCACTGCCTCACCACCCTCTGAGTGAAGAATTTCCTCCTAACCTCTAATCTAAATCTGCCCTTCTTTTAGTTTAAAACCATTCCCCCTAGTCCTGTAATTATTTGACTGAGCAAAGAGTCATTCTCTTTTTTTATAAGTCCATTTTAAGTACTGAAAAGCCGCAATGAGGTCACCCAGGAGCCTTCTCTTCTTGAGGCTGAACATCTCCAGCTCTCTCAGCCTTTCTTCACAGGAGAGGTGCTCCAGACCTCATCAATTTTGTGGCCCTCCTCTGGACCCGTTCTATCATGTCTGTGTTTCAGTAATGTGCAGGGCAGGTAGGCTGAGTTCACGGCAGATTTGTAACTGTGCCAGAGGTAAGGCTTGAACTCTCATGTCTTGTTTTTCTAGCACCTGCCCTATTTCTTCTGCTTTCAGAAGAAATATAAGAGGAACCTCTTATAAGGCACCACTGAAAATCAGAGAATCGTTAAGGTTGGGAAAGACCTTCAGGATCATCAAGCGGGATGACCATGAGCCAGAACTGTGCCCTTGTGGCCAAGAAGGCCGATGGCATCCTGGTGTGTATCAGCAGGGCTGTGGTTAGTAGGTCGAGAGAGGTTCTCCTCCCCCTCTACTCTGCCCTGGTGAGACCACATCTGCAATACTGTGTCCAGTTCTGGGCCCCTCAGTTCAAGAAGGACAGGGAACTGCTTGAGAGAGTCCAGTGCAGAGCCACGAGGATGATTAAGATGACTAGATGATCTTGCAAGGTCCCTTCCAATCCCTAATGTTCTGTGATTCTGTGTGATTGATCTGGCCCAACCACCCCCTACCACCACTGTCACCCACCAAACCATGTCCCCAAGCACCACGTCCAACCTTGCCTTGAACACCCCCAGGGACGGGGACTCCACCACCTCCCTGGGCAACCCGTCCCAGTGCCTGACCGCTCTTGCTGAGAAGAAATGTCTCATTTCCAACCCGAATCTCCCCTGGCACAACTTGAGGCCATTCCCTCTGGTCCTATCAGTGGTTACCTGTGAGAAGAGGCCGACCCCCAGCTCCCCACCCCTTCCTTTCAGGCAGTTGCAGAGAGCAATAAGGTCTGCCCTGAGCCTCCTCTTCTCCAGACCAAACCCCCCCAGGTCCCTCAGCCGCTCCTCACAGGACTTGTGTCCCAGGCCCTTCCCCAGCTTCGGAGCCCTTCTCTGGACACGCTCCAGGGCCTCGATGTCCTTCTGGTAGTGAGGGGCCCAAAGCTGAACCCAGCACTCGAGGTGCGGCCTCACCAGAGCAGAGCCCAGGGGGACGAGCACCTCCCTGGCCCTGCTGGCCGCACTACTCCTGATGCAAATATCTTGGGGAAGTGTCTCTCTCTGCTTCCAAAGGAAGACTGGTAGGTCTAAGCACCACTCCTGGCAGATGTGCCTCCCAAGACGTGTCACCAAAAAGATACTGAGGGGACAGGGTAAACTCCCCAAGGGGACTACAAAAATCCTCTTCCGAGGGAGTTGTTGAAAGCTCAGAATTTGCAAGGGCTGAGAGGGAAGCAGAATCATCTTGCAGAGCATGGTAACCTATCCTGTTGGCTGGAGCAGAGAGAATTTAGTGAATGCTGAAGTACAGTGCGTTGGGATATCAACAAGTATGTGGAAATGTATGGGCTGGAGCCAAAAGTCTACTGGGGAACTGCTGTTCTGACTGATGGGTTTGGTGAAGCTGTAAAGATGCTCATGCCTGTCTCTTCTCATGTGTTTCCTGGAGAACATCATTGGGCAGGGTGCGGTCCTGCCCTTTCTGCTGCTGCTCCTGGCTCCGACTCTTTGCTGCCTGAGCTGCAGAGCACCGCCAGGGCTGCCCAGGCTGCGGCTGCTGCCCCGACCGGTGTGAGATCTCGTGCTGTCGAGAGCAGGGCTGCCCAAAGCTGGCCGTGTCCTCTGCAGCCACCCCAGCCTTTGCTCCTCAGGCATCGCAAGGAGAGATCTGGGGATTAGTTGTAGCTGGATAACGCCATTAAGGTGTCCCTGCGTAAACAGGAATAGCTCCCAGAGGACCCTGCAGTCTAGACTTGCCCTGTTCTTGTAGTTTGCTGTTGCTGCTGTCTCTGAGGCACTCCTAAACATGAGTGCTGCTGAAATCAGCACTCCTACCTGATCTGGTCTCCCCGGGGGAAGAGTGAAGAGGGCTTGTTCCTCCTGCTAGACAGAGGAGAGGCAGTCAGAGAGGTGCTGGAGTGGAGGAGAAGAGTTGCACTGAATGCCAATACTTCTGCTTTGAGGCAAAACACCAGCTCTCTCCTGTATGCAATTTGTCCTCCACCACTGCCCTGTCTGCGATTTGCTTGGCCTTTGTGCCATCTCCTGCCATCTGTGTTGTTCCTATAAACACCATTAGTTCTTTCAATGCCAATTAGATTTTCCTGTTGCTGTTTCCTGAATCTCCTAAATGCTGTCACTAGCCAGGGAAATGGTCTGTCATTGCTTAAGTGGAGTTGGTTTTGCTCAGTTCCTTTCCTGAAATTGGTTTCCGTTACCTCTGCTGCAGTTGGGCTAAAGCAACACGTAAGAGTCAGCCACTCGCTCCCTCTGTAACGTCTCCCCACTTGACAGCAAGGTGCTGCTGCTCTCTAGGAAACAGCTCTGAGCTACAGAGGAAGAAAGAAAGGGTTTAAATGCTGGAAACCCAGACTGGGGGTGACTTGGTTGTGTGTTATTCCTGGAGCAGGGGGAGAACAGGGGAAGCTCGTGGGCTGATAGCGGTGACATGCTGAGTGCGGGCTGCCCGATGTGGTCAGTGGGAAATCCTGAGCAGAGAGACGGTTTGAGACCCTGTCCCTTCAGCCCCGGCACTCCATAGCCAGGATCCTCGCCAGGTGGGCAGTGCTTGCTGTCCTTTTGTCCTCCTGTAGCTGAAGTGAGGGGCTGAGACCTGCTCGTCCTGCCCTGAGGCTGTGAGGGGCTGGTGCCTTCCCTGGCCCAAAGAGTTCCCCTGGAGCATCTATAGGGAAGCAGCCTGGAAGAGGAGCGTGCCTCTTGCTAATAACGGACACAGCAACCAAAAGGCTAAAATTCATGCAAATCAGACCAAAAGGCAGTCTGAAGGACGATGAGGACAGCAGGTGCCTGTGAGAAGCGGGGCTGTGTTCCTGGCTCTGCCTTTCTCTAACAGCCCTTGAACACGCAGGCAGCTCTCCCTCCTCCCAGCGGAATCCCAAACAATGGCACCGAAACTGGGCATGTTCTTCAGGCTGATGTGAGTCTGAAGCTCCTTTGGCTTCAGCAGAGGCCCAGCCCCACCTCAGGAAGGTGAGAGTTAACCCATCTTGGCCAGTTGTGTGGGACACATTCATGGAAAGAGTAGGCTTGTCTCCTTGTGTCTGGGTGAGCACAACATCAGGACTTGTCACCTCCGTGGTACCTCCTGTGCGTGTCCAGCTCTCCATCCCCAGGTCAGCGGCAGCACTTGTAACGTGCTGAGGTGCAAGTGGCTCTGGGTTCTGAGCCACTGAAACCGAAGAGCTAGCGAAGCTTGGCCCCATGCAAAAACCTTCTGGGTGAAAAATGTACCCAGGAGGTAGTTTTTTTTTTTATTGCTGAGGCCTGGTTCAAGCTGAGGAGGGTGCAGTTTTGCAGCTGGGTTATGCTGATGAAGAGGGCAGCCCTTCGGCAACCTTTAACACTTCCCACCAGCTGTGCTTTTTGTCGCCAAGAAGGAATCGCTTTTATTGCTGGCGACTGCCCTGCCTTGCAGCTGCTCATGCCCACAGCTGGGAAGTGGTGGGTGGGAGCAGCCGAGGAGCGGCCCGTTGTGCAGTGACAGCAGGATTTTGGGCTGGCTTATGCCAGTTTCGAGGCTGCACCCACAGCACTTTGTGGCTTGCCTGTGGTTGTGTGTAGGGACCTGAGCCAGAGCAGTGAGCGTGGCTCACACCCATCCCAGGCTGCCCTCGCCACCATCCCTTCCTTCGCCAAGTTGTGTTCTGTCCAGCCTCCTGCAGAAAGACTCAGACATTCGTGGGTTTTGTCACTAGACCATCCTGGCTGGGGACTTGCTCAAGTTTTGTCCCTAAAGCCAAGCATCTTTGTTTGACTCCGAGCATCTTTATTTCTCTGGTGCTCCCAACACAGCATCTCTCCTCTGTTGTAACCTTAACCCATTCCTCAGTAAACTATCCTGGAGGAAACTGCTTTGTAAATAAACTTTTCGAGATTCATCTAGAGCAGGAATCCTACCTAATCCCATGCTGCAACGTCAGCGAGGTACTCTGCTAGCATCCGTGGTGCTTAGCAGCGAGAGATCTGCTGGAGGTTTGTGATGCAGAACATCAAGCTGACAGGGTAGCTGGAGAAGCAGGGCTCTATCCTCTGCAACCCCAGGGAAAACTGGCACGTAACGTGCTTCCTAAACATGGCATATGCCTTCCTAGAACTGTCTTTTCTGGATTATTTCTGTCCTTCCTACTCTCAGTGGTAGGCCGATTCAGGCTCTCGGTGTCTTGTAGACAGCCTGGAACTGGAACCAAAAGGGGTGCATTTCATTCGTAGCATATTTATTCACGCGTTTTTTCCTGCTAGGTGCATTGTCCTCGTGTTTCCTTCTGTCCCCCAGCTTCTGACTCGGATCTCCCGGAGGGGATTTTACGTTGTGATGTAGCTCAGAGAGCCGAGTGCAGCCGAGCGTGCCGCTGCCACGCACGGTGTGTGCTGTGCGCTCTGCTGGGTGACAGTGGGGACGGGCGGCTGCGGACAGCCTGCGTGCCTGGCAGCCAAACCGCAGCCATGTGGCTGCAGGAGCTGTGCTCGCCGGCAGCACCCAGGTGATCTGAGAGCTGCTCCTTTAACCTGCTCGTCACAGCCGTCAGTGAAGGATGCTCCATGACATCCCTGCTTTCAGTGTTTCGTTACTGTCACTCAAGAGTTTCCCCTAATTCCTAGCTGAATTATCTATCGGTGCTGCAAACTAAGCTCCTCATCCTTCCTTTGGTAGCCATGGAGAGAAGCAAATCCCCGCTCTGCAGAAAAGCCTCTTACCTCCTGACAACAGGGGGCTGCTTCCCCCTTCCAGCTCCCTGTTTATTCAAGAAGCAAACCCAGTCTTTTGCTTCTTTCCGCGTGTCATGATTTTCCTATTGATCTGGTTCAGTTGGATTCTTTCCATGCCTGCCTGTCTCAGACTGCAGTGCCCAGGCCCTGGTGCAGTACTTGGCTGAGACCACGCCAGTACCAAGCAGGGCTGAATAACAACACCCCGGTCTTGCGTGCAGCGCTGCTTTTATTAAGCTTCAGAACAAGACGGGTGTTTTCTGGTGCTGGCACAGCACTGCTGGCTCCTCGGGGCAGTGATCTGCTCCACGCCCAGCCCCATCCCTGCCACCCCTCTGCCTACCCGGGAACTTCTCGCTGTGGAAACTGTGTTCTGGTTTCCCTGTGAAGTGAGGAAGTTAATGCTGGTTTGGGCTGGGTTTCCCATGGTGGATTGCAGATTAGCTGTCCCATTTGCCAAGGTGGTTTGAATTCTGCTCCTGTTCTCGGGTTGACCGCAGCCATCCTTGGCTAGGGTTTGGTCCCGGGTTTCATTCTGTCATGCAGCTTTTGTAAGGCTCAGCCCAGGAAGACTGTGCCACTCAGAGCTGTAGGAGCTCTTGCTTTTTTCCCTTTTCTTATTGCCTCTGTGTATTTGAGCTGATGCCTCTTAATTTATGGCAGTAAAGCATAACTGAGATTCTTGACTCTGCAGCCGCAATGCAGCAGGAAAACAAGGAGCTTGTCTTTTCCCCTAAGTCTCTTCCCCATCTAATCTTCCTATTTTAAAAAATCACAATTTTTAATGTATCAGTTTCTTGCTATAGAAAGTGTCCAACAAACTTCTGTAGACACTGTTGAGAATATCAGATGGCAAATACAGAAAGTACCCACAGACTACACTGTCTCTGCCCAGAACTCATCTGTGCTCTGTAAAAAGTGAGGGATTTTTGCTGGGGGAAGATGCTAATTCCCTGGAGCTCTTGCATTGCCTGTTTTTTTTTTTTTTTTTTTTTTTTTTCCCCACCAGCATTGAAGTCAAACTCAGTAACAAGCACAAAGTTTTGCTGTACAGCTAGTTCTGTTTAATATTCATTTTGCAGCTCTGTCAGCTCCTGTTCTCCGTTGCTTCCTGTACAACCCTCATCCCCACAGCAGGGCAAACACAACGCAGGTGTTTAGACATCTAACTTCTCATTACTTTCATCCCAGGTTTAGATGCCTAGCAGGACTAAAATGATAGAGGGTTTGTAATGGCTTTTATGAGACAAAATGAGGTAGCTGGGAGGAAAGAGAAGAAACAGCAACCATGGGCACAGTGTCTTTCCTTTGTGCTGTTACTGGGTCTCTGCTCCGTCAAGGTCTCTACGTGGTCCTACTTCTTTCCACTTCCCTTGGTTGGTCATGTTTCTCAAGACCCGAATTATTCACACTTCTGTCTTCTGACCTTGTCCAGTTGGAGTCAGCCTTGGTACCGAGTACTCGTGGCTCTCAGCAAACTCCTGGGACGTTCCTGCTGCCTCCAGAGGAGCAGTGCCTGCAGGTGTCCCCTGGTGTCCTGCGGTGCTGGGACTCCCTCAGCAGTGGTGAGCAGAAACTCCCAGGTGAGAGGCACCTGCTGTCTCCACAGGGACCTCAGGACACGCTGTCTGATCTTGGCCCGTGCCCCGTAGGAGATGGGGTTGAGGGTGGAAGGGAGAGCTGGCACTTGGCAAGTAGTGCATGTCCTGTGCCACTGCCCGGCCAGTGCGGCACGTGGTGGGGAGGGCAAGGCAGGTTGTGTGCCCATGGTGCTCCTCCGGGATGGGACAGGCTGTGCGCCCACAGGCAAGAAGCTGGGCAGCGCTGGAGTTGCAGAGAGGGTTTGGAGGCTGCGGTGCAAGCCACGGATCGGGACTGCCAAGGCTGGAGCAGCTGCTGCTGTGCGGAAGTGATGTCCGCGCGGTGCGGCGCCTTGCACATTGCCCCATCCTCGGGCAGTGCAGGATGGGTGCTGGGCAGGTGCACAGCATCAGTGCCGGGCAGCAGGGTAAGAGCCAAGTGCTGGCATGGTGGCAAGGACCAAACGGCGCCTGTGGCAGCCCTGTATTGAGCCCCGTGGCAGCGGGAGGTGAAGCTGGCATGCCCACGAGGGCTTTTCCCCGCCTCGACTGCGTGGATAACTGCTGGGCACATGGAGGTGAAGAATGGGAGGAAGGGCAGAGCCCGAGGTTCCCAGAGCACAGGGAGTCCCAGAGGATGAGGGTTTTGAGGGTTTTTTGGAGGGGTCCCTGCCCAGCTTTGCAGCCCACTTCTTGACCCAGCAGGGCAGCCCAGGGCCACACAGCCCCGTCTGCCTCTGGTCAAAGTGCTCTGCCAGGGTGCTGTGACTGCAAAAGGAGGGCAGCTTTGGAAAGGAATGATGAGGTGCCTGGGTCTGAGAGTCATTTCTTTATCTTCCTCGCTGGTAAGATGCAACAGCTCCTGCTGTGCAGCCTGGGATGTTGATTGAGAGCGTGCTCTCAACTGCAAGATCAGCCCCCGTGATCCCGAGGTTCCTGCAGCCCATCGGTTTTTGTTCCTGGGGTGCCAGGCTGAGGCTGAGGGACTCTCCTCCCATACCTCGCTGGGGCAGACAGGACTGCGGTGGTCAGCACAGAGCTGCCTGGGAGTTTGCGCTCCTTTTTGTGCGTCCTGCGGGGCTGATCTCAGAACACCTGAGCCACAGCGCTCCCACCCCCAGCACCTACAGGCAGCAACTTTCTGCCTGTGCTGCACCCCTGGGGTTTGTGTCAGTGTCCTGTGCAGTAAGAACATTTGCTTACTGATGTTACAGTACGTGGGCTTTACTTCAATACATGGCATTATGTTGTAGGGTTTATTTTTTGGTGGAGGTTGCTGTCTAAAATCGCCAGCTATCCTATGGCCCTGTGGATGTTCTGGGCTGTGTGTTATGGCTGTACACATTTCCTGTAACACTGATTATTTGTTAGATTAAAAACACCAAAGCATTTGTTTCAAAAGGAAAAACAACACGCTCCGAGAATTCAAAGGCTTTAAAGCTGCAGACAGAAAGCTCTGTGTATCCATGGCCAGAACCTACTGATGTTTTTCAGCTACTTGAATAGGAAACGCCGCGTTTCTGGACTAAGCCAGCCAGCTCTCTGTAATCCCCTCAGTGCTGCTCTGAGCACCCTGACTCTGCCTGGCAGAAGTGCTCAGGATCCTCAGCCTGGCCTCCCCCCCTTCCAGGTGCCCGTCTGGTTTCTTTTGGATGGATTCCTTCAGCATGGTTTGGTGCAGAAGCTTTGAACCACACTCAGTACTTGTGTTTTTACCACCAATTAAAACTGCAGTTTCCTCCTGCGAGTAAGAAGAGCTTGGCATTAGCGGTGCCCTGTAGTTCGTTCATTGCCTGCTGCAGGTTGTTGCAGGAATGGCCACTGTAACACTTTATTTCTGCAACGCTTCTCATTTGGGCACATAACAGAACGAAGCGGTTCCTGGGGAAGAAGGGTAAGGTGAGCTCAAGAAGCCCACGAGCTGGTGAGCTCCAGGGCCTGGGAGGCGATAAAGAAGGGGCACAGCACTTGGTGTCTTGCCCTCCTGTTTCCTACTTCTTTTTGTGGTGGTTTTACCCAGCTGTGCAGCTGAGCTCCACCACAACCGCTCAGGAGAGAAGGGGAAGAAGAAAAGGAAAGAAACAACTCATGGGTTGAGATGAGGATAATTTAAGTAAAGGAAAAATAATTATACGGGGAAAGTTATTATTAATTAAATAATTAAAGGGGAAAAGGGAAATGGGAAAAGGGGAAAAAATTAAGCAAGGGCCGTGTGGAAGTGCAGAGAAAAGAAATTCCTCTCTCCTTCCCACCGAGCGATGCTTGACCATGTCCTTGCAGCAGGGCCTCAATGCACGCAGCCGGTGTTCGGGAGGACAGACGTTTTCACAATGAGAGCCCACCCCTCCCCTCTTCTTCCTTTTCCCACCTTTTGTTGCTGAGTGTGACACCACACGGCATGGAATGTCCCTTTGGTGGGTTTAGGTCAGCCGCCTGGTGACGTCCCCTCCCCACCCCTCGCCCACCCCCAGCCTGCTGGCTCTGGGGGTTGGAGGAGTCCCGGTGCGGTGCCAGCACTGCTCAGCAGCAGGCACAGCACCGGTGTGGTACCAGGGCTGTTCTAGCTACACGTGCAGAGCACAGCGCTGCATGGGCTGCTGCAGGGAACGTAACTCCATCCCAGCCAGACCCGGCACACTTTTCTCCATGCATTTGCAGCATCTCTCGGAGCTGGGGCACTGGCTGGACCTCTGCCCTGGCCCAGCTGGGGGTTTTTGGAGGACAGAGAGGCAGAACTGGGCAGAGGTGCCCCCAGACATGGTGTGGTTACAGGTGAGGGAAAGGTGCCTGCAGCAGCAGAGGGACATGGGCTGCAGGCTGTTGGGTGTCTCACGCGTTGTCCCTGCATCTGCCAGGCTCTTTTAGATTTGCCTAGTCAACGAAGCAAAGAAACTTGGGAGAAAAGCTTCCACTGAGCTTCTCCACTTGACACAAGCGCATTTTCATCCTGTGTTCCTGAAAGGAGCTTTTCAAGCACCATGCATTGCTGGGGATCTTCTCACTCTTGGGCACTGAGTGACCTGGGACGGGGTTTGGGGGACCAGATCCCCTACCGACCTTTAGGATACCTACCAGCAAGATAGTGTCTGTCCTCCAGTTAGCCTTGGCCCAGAAGGGCCCTCAGGAGCCGGGGAGGTCAGACTGGTGAGCTCTCGCACGCTGGGGTCAGCTGGCAGCATCTCCAGCAGGACAATTTCAAAGAGGCAGGTTATCTCTGTTGCCATGTGGGCTGGGACAGAGGAAAGCCACAAGATGCAGCATCCAAAGCCTGCGGTTCCCAGACGCTGTCCTACATCTGTCAGGCTGATTTCGGGGAGCTCGCCCTGGGTCACCGACCTGGGCGCTGTACCCTCCTGTCCCCCTGGTCTGTGAAGGGAACCCATGGCTTGGCTGCCCCGAATCCCTCATCTTAAATTTATGTGCCCGGTAACACAGATTCAGGTAGCAGTGACTGGCACAAGCTTGTAGGGGCAGCTGGAGTGTGGAGGAGAAATGACGAAGCTTGGCAGTGTTTGGCTGGTCCAGAGAAACTGGAAACCGCTCACTTGTGTACATACTGCCTCTTTTTAATGCTTTTCCTTTGCCTTGCCTTCACAATTAACTTTTGTCACCTGTCATGAAACTCTCTTCTCCTTTGACAGAGGGTATTCAGAGCTCCATTTCCATGGTGATGAGCAGGATGCTGAGCATCTGCACAGGCAGACGTTATCTGCACTTTCTTGTGGCTGCTGGCTTAAAGGGGATTGATTTCTCAATCATTTCTTCAGCAGTGGTAGGAGGTGCTCCCTGGTGCCCGTGCTCCTCATACCATACTGGTGGGGCTGATACCACGCGGCAGCAGCAGGTATGGCACACTGATCATGATGTGCACGTCCTCAGAGGCAGACGTCCCTGTGCAGTAAGCTGTTGAGGAGAGGCTGGACAAGTCAGCAGGATGGCATGGGGTGAGTGGCACACATGGAAAGCTTCATGCAGACTTTCCCCGAGGCAGTTCTCAGGGCCGTAGGGATTGTTCTGGGGTAGGATGTCAGGAGGAAGCCTAAGCTGAAGATGATTGTCATATTTAGTCTGACCTTGTCTTGTATCTGGGGATGTCCCTGCAGGACAGGCTCGCTGGGGCTGTGCTCACAAAGTGTTTGATGACATGAGAGTGGCAGAAGTGCTCCTCGGACACCAGGACCACCACGGGGCTGATGAAGGAGACTCCCCTTGCCACTGCAGCCAGGCTAACCAGGACAGGTATTTTCTGGTCATTATATCTGTGCACTGTGGTGAGTTGCAAATGGCCAATTACCTGTCCAGCACCATGAGGACGGTAAAACCCAACATGATGAAAATGTACAGGAGAACATCTGGGCCAGGCAGCCCCCCAGGGAGATGGAGCTGAGATCAAAGAGGAAACCCAGCAGCAACCTGGGCACAAATGTGCTGGAGCGGCAGAGATCAGAGCAATGCGCAGGTCTGTGGGGGAGTGGAGGCTTTCCTGCGCCCTCAGTGTAGATGGGGATGGAGTTTGCTGTGATGATCAGAAGGTACAGGCAGAAAAAACAGATGAGGAGGAGCCATCTGTGCTTGTGCACCCCAGGGAATCCAACCAGGAGGACTTCTGTGATCCTGTGATTCTGTAATTCAGCCTGGGATGTGCTGGCTGACCCCCTCTAGTTCCCTGCCAGTGTCAACCTGCTGGCAGGGCTCAGCCTTCCCGGGCCCGAAGGAAGAAAGCACAGCTTCTCCTGCTGCAGATGCAGATCTCTTCTCCCTGCAATAAAACTCTTGTTATGCTGGACAGGCCCTGGAAACTGAAGCTAGAAGTGGTGAGAATGGGAGATCTGATCACTGGTGAGGGGCTGCACAGAGCTGTAGCGCTCAGCTCCGCTGCCTCTTTTCTCTTCAGTTCCTTCAGTAAGTGAAAGGCAACAGAAGCCTTGAAAAATGAGTGACGACTAAAGAGGCACCTACACACTCAAGGATTTGCAGCACTTGGCCCAGCTCCAAGCTGCCAGCAGGTTTCACCCGTTATCAAGCAAGACTGGGAGGAGGGAAACAGGGCAGGAATTTGTGTCACCAATACCCCAAACCACCTGGTCTCTCCATCTGCGTCGTGCTCAGAGCGAGGTTCTCAGGAAGACACCAAGCAGGTGACTTCTGTGAGGGGAAGAGCAAGTTTGGGTGTGCACATCAGCGCAGCAGACCCAATTTTCCACGTGCACTCCACTTACACTGTTAAGAGCAGCTCAGAACAACAGGAGCTGAAATGCCATGCAAGTGGCAGAAAAATAAAACTGCACCGGGTCCGGGACGTTACAACCAGACTGTCCCCACCGTTAAGTTCCTGGCGTGGTCCCTGGCATGGCTTGGACAACAGCCACCTACCCCAAGCAATTCCTGGGCTTGCTTTTGGGGGGGGCTGGCAGGGTGGTTTCAGTGGCACCACTTGATTTTTGAGTCTAGAAGGTTTTTAGCGTGGGGGCATAGCAAGAGTCTGCCAGTTGGCCACAGGGCCAGTTTGGCTAATTTATGTCATCAGCACGAAGTGTGACAAGATCCAAAAGCTGATATTTCGGAATCCTGGACAGCGCTGCCTCTTGCATGAGCATTGATCCAGAGACAGCATTAATTTCAGGGAGTGTCCAGGGCACAAACCCCTCTCTTTTTTCCACCAGGCTGGTGTTCAGTGAACCTATTTGCATGTTCCCTTTGGCCATGGTCTCGTGTTGAAGTGCCCTGGTTGCTGTCCTGTAAGGTTTTGTCTGTCCTCAGCTCCAGCTCCTTTGCTTTCAGATGCCGTGACTCAGGCACACGTTTTGTTCAGGGTAAGGAAGCAAGCCCACCGCTACAACAGCACAAAAGGAGCTATTCAGGGCATGATTTTGGCCTTGCTAGAGCTAGGATGCTTTGGGAATCTTAATCGGTTTCTGGACGGGACTATCCATGGTGCTGTGGGTCCAGGCCCAGACCCCTGGCTCGGCCAGCCCCCTGTTCTGTGGCTCTCAGAAGTCCCCAGCAGTGCACACGTGTGGCAGGGAGCGCTGGGGGAGGCGTGTGGCGTTGCTCTTCTCCCTCCATCCCCTGCCTCTTCCCTTGTTTGTGTCACGGGAGCGCTGCCTGCACGTGCCTGCGGAGGGGATGCTGCTGGTGCCGGGGGGCTGCGCTCCCAGGGCCAGGGCTGCATCGGGGGAGCTGAGCTGGAGATGTGTGCTGCTGTTTGCTTGGGCAGGATGGAAGTCTGCCTGAGCATTGGCAAAGAATGAGTACAATTATCAAGGGAAAACCATTTCAGAGCAGAGAGCTGGACATCAAACTGATTCAGCGTTGACTGAGGCATCCCAGCTTTTGTGTGTTTGTCTTAGCAAATCTCTTCCACTCTGCTATTTCCTTGATAAAATAAACATCCCTGCTTTCCTGCTGTGAGCTGAGCTCCAGCCCTGCCCCAACACTGGCAAAAGTCTCCTCCCAAGAGCAGAGCGATGCAGGAGTGGTGCCAGAGCATCTGCAGTCCTGGGCCCCCAGGGCTCCGTTACTGAGGTTTGGGAGAAGCTCATGGCTCATCGCACCCAACCCACTGCTGTCACCAGCACCGTGACATGAACCTCCAAAAGCAGCACCTGCATGCCTTCTGGAGGCCGGTTTGGTCGTTTCCCCCTGCTACACAGCTGTTCCTGCATCTCAGTGCAACTCCCAGACCCCTTTCAGCCTAAGCTCTGTGCTTGGTTTCTGAGAGCAGCCTTTGTTTCACATTGCTCACCGCTGCCCGAGCACCCTCTGTGAGCATCCCATCCCTCTCCCGGCTCTCCAAGCCCTGCCAGTGCCCCCAGGGAGGAGAGGGCCCCGTGCTCAGGTCCTGCACAGATAACACAGGGTGTGAAGAAGGGAGTCACATACTGCAGGGTTTTTGGTGCCGTGGCAGGAGCTTTCCTCCCACGCGGGGAGGACCGCGGCACAGCAGCATCGAGGCGGCCCCACAGCTTGACCAGGAACCAGTGGTTTCATCCCCGGCTCTGGAAACAAAGCTTGTATCACAGCTGCTGGCACCATGCTTGGGGGCATCTGTAAAGGCTGGTTTTTAAGGGGTGGGCAGTTTTAAAGACATTGTTCGGGCAGCGTCGATCCCTTGAGCTCGGCAGGGAAACATGATCTGAGTCTGTGCGGCAACGTGTGGCTTCCCATTGGTTTCGACCCAAAAAGGTTCATTTTAAACATGCTCAGGGCTGTGAATGTCAATGAACCGCCTCATCAACAGCCTGCGCCCACCAAAGCATCTGATGGGAGCTGCTGGGACCTCCCTTGGGTATGGAGCAGGGGGGTCCCACCACGAGAAGCCCAGCACAGGCCTAGCACAGTGGGGGTCCCACCTGGACCGCGAGGTGGCTGCTCAGACCAGGAGCTGCTGGGGGGATGTCACAGCCCTGCACCAAGGGCACCGGGACAAAAACCCTCCCCGACAGGGACAGGGGAGGCAGGGGCAGAAAGGGCAAAGGAGGAAATGTGGAGTGGGGGGGGACAATAAATGAGTATGCACCAAAAGAACAGTCAGGAGGCAAGGGAAGAGGAGAAAAGATGGGCAGTGAGAAACCTTCAGTAAGGAGCAGAAGAAGCCTCGTGGCTGGGGCAGGTGCTGGCTGGGTGATGCTGGGGAGAGGCAGAAGTGCTGTGACCCCTCCTGCTCCATGCCCGGCTGGCAGTGGGAGCAAGGCTGAGCCCTGTGAGATGGTGTGGGCGCAGGAGAAAGTCTGACGTCTGACCGAGGAGGCTGCAGGACAGCATCAGCTACGTGAAACCCAGCGCTGGCCATCAAATGGCTGAAAGCAACAGACCAAAGGGCTCCCTGATGCATCCTTTCTTTTTTTCTTCTTTTTCTTTTTTTTCAACAAGTGCTTGAAATCTGCATTTCTCTCCAGCTGCAGCACTGATGGAGGCAGAGCTGGCTCTGGGATTTAGGAACAGAAGCAGCCATGAGCCCTGCTCCCTCGGGACACCCCAAACCCCAGCCTGGGACCTCTGCTCGCGTGCAGCCAGACCCCAGAGCTCCAGGGTGCGCTCCAGGAGTGGGAAGGAGCAGCTAACTGGGGACTCTGCCAACACGCAGCCAGAGGCTATAAATACAGCCCATGCCTGCCAGCTCGGTTTCACAGGAGGCAGGTTTCTGGCCAGGAAACTGTCTGTTTTTTCCTGCAGGATTATGTGTTCCTCCACTGAAGTGTGTGGGCTTTGCCACAGGTGGATTTCTCCAAGGTCTCTGACAGTGCTGCAAGCAGCCTTGGTGAGAAGCCTGCAAGGGATGAACGGGGAGCATCGGGGGATTAAGTGGCTCATGAGTCACTCGCGGTGCTCGAGGCAGCACTATTAATTAGAAGGGCTCAAGGCTGTTCGCATCAAGGACTTCCAGCAATCGCTTCTTCCTCCACTTCTATTAAAGATGTTGCTGGCGATCTGGACATCATCACGAGGTCTGGAGGCTTCCCTCCTGTCCTCTGTGAGGAAGCCCCGTGTGAGGCCCCCCCAGCCTTGGGCTGTGAGCAGCTTTCACCACCCCTGCAGTCTGTGATAAACCCTTAATGACCGCAGCAAACCAGGCTGGTCCTGAGCCCCAGAGTGTCCACCTGTGTGCTCCCTGGGGCTGGAATGTCCCTTGCTGGTGCTGCCTGAGACCGTCTGCCCTGGTCCTTGCTCCCCTGCCGATGCCTCCACAGGTCCCTTCTCCTCCTCCTGAGCTGCCCTGAGGCATCTGCGGCTTTCCGGGGTCATGGCTGGCCGGTTCCCTCAGCCAGCAGCCAGCAGAGCCAGCTGGTCTGGCACCACCTCCTTTGGGGCAACCCTTGGTGGGTTTTACCCCATTTCCACTCAGCTCTAGTTATTCTCATCATACCAGCAGTCATTTACTGGATGAGTCACGGAGGAGCACATTTTGGGCAAAAATCAAACCCTGGTTAGGCAGGGGACTTGTAACCACCCCCTCCCTCTGTATCTGATGCACAATCAGAATGGAAAGAGGAGAGCTAGGTGGTAGTCAGCATGAATGCTAAGTCTGACATTAATACAGCTGGAAGAGTTGGAAAAGCCCAAGGAAAGCTCAGGAAAGATTCCTGACTGCAGGGTGAAGGCTGAAGAAAAACACAGCAAGATATATTAAGAAAATATCCTAAAATGAATATTCTAGAATGAAGAAAATACTCCCACTGACGGTAAAATTGCTGGTCTTGCTGTGGAGAAAAGGGAGGTGTTTGGTTAAGCACTGAGCCTGGAGAGAAGCTGGCCAGTGCCCCAGCATCCCTGACGGAGGAGAACCTGCAGGGATAGCGTCCGAGAGATTTGCTGTAGGCAATGGCTCGGAGCTGGCTGTCCTGCTCCTCCTCATATCTGAATTGGACGGGGGAGATCTGGTCCAAAAGCTGGAATCTGGG
Organism: Cygnus atratus; assembly: GCF_013377495.2. NCBI lineage: Eukaryota > Metazoa > Chordata > Aves > Anseriformes > Anatidae > Cygnus > Cygnus atratus. The sequence goes on from NC_066362.1 coordinate 208,372,276, forward strand.
AAGTGCCGGGGTTTTGCTAGACCCGGGTATCTGGGTGACCCTCCATGGCCAGAGGTCCCAGAGTGGCACCAGGGCCGTGCTGCAGGGGTTTGAAGAGCCAGAAGACCATTGATGCTGGGTGGTGTGGCCACAAGGCATGAACACTTTGTTAAACAAAGCCAGGTGCTGGGTCATTTGGGAAAGGTGATGATTTAGACATGGCATTGTTTTCACCCAGCTGGACGTGCCAAGAACTGGGTCTGCAGCACAAGGTGCACCCAGCTGGGATCTCAAGACACCAGCAATGCCCACTGAGTGACTTGGTATGGAAAGGGACAAAAATCATCAGGAGCCTAGAAAACATGGCCAGAAGGAAAGGCTGAGGGAACTGGTGGCATTTAGTCTGGAGCAGACTGAGGTAAGATACAAAACCAATCAGCACATAAGAAACTCTTGCAGAGAGAGCAGGAGAATGTCTTTAACTGCAAGGAGAGATACAGGCTAAAGACATGTGAGCTTCTCAAAACGTCTGCAAAATATTTAAAGAGCTGCTAAACCCCACCAGCCATGACAAGTGCCGTGCAGCTGGCTCAGTGCTGGGGCACAGGGACAGACCCAGTGGCCTCCCAGGGTTGTTCCAGCCTGGGTTTTGGGACACATGCAGGTGGTGCCAGCAAGGCTTGGGCTCTCTCAGCCCTCCCTCATGCAGCCTCACCCCAAGCAGACCCCAAAGGGAACGGGCATCACCGTCCCCTGAGCCAGACCCTTCCTGCACAGCCTGCGGGGCCCTGGGGCTGCCAGGGCTGAGATGAGACATCAGCAGTTCCTTTTGCTGCTGTTGCTGCTCTCTCCCAGGCAGACACGCTCATTAGTTCTCCTCTGAGGATTTCAAGAGATTAATAAACACTGCTCTCTTGATCTATGTGGTTGCTGGGGTGCAGAGATGCTGGCCGTGGACCAGCTCTGCAGGGCTCTGTGCACGTGCTGGTGCTGAGCTCCTCCAGCCCGCGGCTCAGCGCTGGTCCTGGGCCGTGCAGCGTGGGGCTGGAGCGCCTGGGGGGGTCGGCACCGTGCTTGCTGCTCAGTCCCTTCCCTGCAGCAAGCAGTGTCCCTGAGATTGTGCTGCTGCCTCCCCTCTCCTAGCTGGAGCCTGCTGGCCGGTGCCAAGGTGGTGGAGAGGAGCAACCTCAGATGCCTGAAACCCCAGCAGGGTTCATGGGGACAGGCGCACACATCAGGCATCAAAGAGTCCACATAGGAAACACCTACACAAATCCCAGTTTTGTAAGTTTGTCCATTTTGCATTGCTTTCCAGCCTGAGCGCTGCAGTCTCAGCCCCCAGGAGGAAGGCATCAAAGCGAAAGGGCCCTCAGGGGCTGTTGCCTCTCGCTGGATCCTTGTGCAGGAGGCCACCACCACACAGGGCATTCAGGTTGGAGAGGGACTCCTTGGCCCACAGGTCTGCTGTTCTCTACTCTTCATCCTCTGTGCACTGGCACACCCCCAAGTTGCTGTTCAGCTTCTTGCTGGGCTTCGACAGCATCTCCCCGTTTGGGTGCCGGACTCAGCTACTCTCCTACGTCCTCTTACCAACAAGCCCAGCGATATATTTCTTATGGTGGTGGACGGTACATGGACATCCACGTGTCCCTGTGGCACTTGGAGAGCCTGAGCAGGTCCTTGTCCTGCTGAGCACCCCGAGCAGTGCTTGTCGTCAGCCCCATGACTGCTCCATCCTCCTTGGTGCATTTCTGTCAGCCCGGTGTTGGGCAGTTCTGCTGGTGCACCGAGGTCTCCCCGTCCTCCCCTGCCCCAGAGGTGCTGGGCTGACTCAGGGAAGCTCACGGCCTCCTGTGTTTCCAGTGGAGAAAGACAGCCAGAGATCCCAGCAATAAAAAATACAAGGAGCCCAGCATGGATGCCCAAAGCGCCGCACAAGTGCTGCACAGGGATGCCGGCTGTTATGCTCTGAGCTGGGCACAAATCATCAGCTTTCTTGTGGGGACACCCAGCAGCGCTGCAGTAAGGGAGGCAGTGCTTGGGATGGCTCCCAGGTGTCCGGTGCCCGCTGGCAGTTTGCACGCCTGTGAGATCCCTGCCACCAGCCCGGCCGAGGGCTTCGCGTGGGCTCAGCCATGGGCTCAGCTCAGCCGTGGCTCCCCCAGCACTGGCCCTGGGTGGGGGACGTGGCTGAGCCGTGGACATCACGGGGCAGCACCGTGTAGCACCGTGTCTACATACACAGCATCATGCCCCATGCTCGCCTGCCACCACCGCTCCCTGCTCCCACCCCTCTGACATGGGCCACTCTGTTACTTGTAGGGAAGGGCTCCTGATTTGCACCTGAAATCCGAACCCTGTGTGCTCCTCTGTTTCCATGGAAGCTGAGGCTGTTTCCTTCAGCCTCTTTTTTTTGCATCGCTCCTCTGCTGTTTGCATTTAACCCTGCATGATGTATCACAGGGATCAGTGAGGGCCTTGGGTGATCAGGCAGGTAAGAACAGCACGACATGAGATATTTCATTCAGGTTTGCCCCAGGGATGGAAGGGGTCCATTGCAAAGCAATGTCACGGTATGGTGAGAGCATGTAAAGCCCCAGTCACAGGCAGGGCCTCATTGGGCTGATCCTGGTCAGACCCATAAAGCCCGGTGAGCAAAGCCCATCAGACAGCACCAGGAAAGGCTCCTGGAGAGGCGGCCCTGCCCTGTTTGATAACTGCACCCAGCGAGCATCTCCCAGCCAGGTCCCAGCCATGGTGCAGGGTTACCACCGCTGCAGGCAGACACAACACTCCTGTTGTAAATGGCATCAGAGTTCAATGCTTGGGCTTAGGAACAGCTCTGGGAAAGCTAAATGTGCAGACACAGATGTGACAGGAGACTGGGGAAAGGGCACGAGGAAGCCCAAATGCTCACAGGTGATGCTGGAACAGCGTCAGAGCAGGCGGTTTTGCTGTAGACACTTTCTGCTTGCAAAGTCCAGTTTGAAGCCTCCGTGCTGGTGCCTGCCGGATGTTCATGGAGCTGCAATGCCACAGTGTCACAGCAGCTGCTGGGCTCTGCTCTGCCCATGCTGGGACGCTCCCGGGGAGGATCAGGGCATGCTCTGGTGCTTTGTTTTCGGCTGAGGCGGGTGCTGTTTTGCACTGGGGGTCGTCCCCACCGGCAGGGGCTGCGTGAACGGCGCCCCCTCGCCTTGCTACAGCCTGGGCTACGCTCTGGGAAGAGGAGGTGGCAGTGCAGGGGGGTGGCACTGCAGGGGGTGGCAGTGCGGGGGTGGCAGAGCAGAAGGTGGCAGCGCAGGGGGGGACAGAGCGGGAGGTGGCAGCGCAGGAGGTGGCACTGCAGGGAGGTGGCAGTGCTGCCTGCTGGCCAGGAGGTGCCTCCCTCGCTCCACGCTGGGTGCCCGGGGCCCGCGGTGTCCCCAGGGCCGCCCGCTCGCTGCGGCGCTGCAGCAGCCCCGTCCCGCACCCCCGGGCAGCAGCGGGGAGCGCGGCCCTCTGTGCCCTGCGGACCCCAAACCCCAGCAGTGCGACCACGCGGGCTGCTTGGGTCTCACCAGGGAGCTGCTGGAGCAGAGCAGGGCGGCGCCGGAGACGCGCAGACCCAAACTCTGCCCCAAACTGCCCAGGATCCCCGGGGAACCCTCCGCTGGCTGTCCCTGCAGCCCGGGCAGGGCACGCTCCTGCTGCCCCCGGCCCCCCCCCGCCCGCGGTGCAGATCTGGGGCTGGGGAGGAATCTGCTCCCGGAGCCCATCTGTGCACGGCCCTGCTGTGGGGATGGGGATTTGGTGTCCTGGGTCGGACCCATGCCCCTCTGCAAGGGCTGCTGGTGTGCTGTAGTTTATGGGGGGTGGTGATGGTGGTGGTGGTGCAGTGGGTGCACGGTGTTGTCCCTCCATAGTGTCCACTCTCCAAGCGTGGAAGGGGCTTCAGAGTACTGTGGGGGTAGCACAAGGTGATTCTGACACAACCCAGGGCCAGTTTGCTCCCAGCAGCAGTGAGTTGGTTGAGTAGGGCTGTGGGGGCCTGCAGGATGCCCCCTGGCTGACACGTCCCACTGCCAAACAGATTCACCAGGAACCCCCCCTGCGACCTGCACCAGCACTGGGGCTCGCACGGCTCCTGCTGGCTGGGCCCAGTGCAGCACAAAGGGATGGTTTGGGGAAGCTCATGGGCGGACACTGCCAGGGTCTCAGCCCAGCAGCTCTGTGAAACCCCCTGGGGCCACTCACAGGCTCGGACCGTCCTCTGGTCTCACCCCTCTGTGCCCCCCAGGATAAAATGCTCTGGGGGTACCAGGACACCCCACTCCCAGGGAGTTTGGTTCTGTGATTGTGCCCCCACAGGGGGATGCAGAAGAAGGTGGGTGTGGGGCAATGCAGACCGTCTCCCTGACCACTGCCCATCCCGTCCTGTCCCCTGGGCCACCCCTCTGCTGCTTGGACCTGGTGGCACTTGTCCTGGTCCACCAGCTGGGATGGGAGTGGGAGGCGGTGGTGGCCAAGGGACCTGTTGCTGACACATTCAGCTCCTGCTGCCACCTCCGTGGCCCTGGAGAAACTCGCCTTGGACTGCACAGCAGCTTGCTTTCTGCCAGGACGTGGCCTTGAACCAGCTCAGCAAAGGCCTGGGGACGCCAGGCAAGGGCAGCTGGCAGCGCATGCAGTGCATTGCTGGGCTCAGGAGTGGGGACAGGGGCAGTGAGACTCCCCCACCCCCAGCCCAGGCCACCTCGGGCCCCTTCTGGCTGTGCTTCCAAAGCAGCTCCAGGGCCGCAGGCCCCAGGGGAGTGGGGTGCGGACGGGTCCGTGCGACACGGGGATGCTGAGTGCAGGCGGAGCAGTGGGGAGGGGACGCTGGTTTGGGGATGCACGAGGTGAAAGGGTTTGCTGTGGTGCAGCTCGCAGAGAGCAGCACCTGAAGAGCATCCCAAGGGGAAACCAGCTCCTGGCCCAGCCACCCCCCCCCCCCCCCCCCGCAGCTGGGACAGGCCCTGGATTTTGTGAGTGAGGGAGCATCGCTGTGCCCCCTGCACTGCCTGCAGGAGGGCTCGTGCCATTAACCTCAGCGGGAGACCTGTGCACGGCCCCTGGCCCTGGGAGGGTCGGGCTGTGGGAGGGGGGCGTCCCTCCGCGGTGTTGGGGGCCCTCTGACTTATTTTCTTTCTGGGCTTTTGAACAAGTCAAAGTTAAAAGCAATTGAACTCTGTTTATTTTATTTTTTTTTTCCATCAGGCTACTTTCCTGGGAGTAGTCCAATTAGTGCTAATGAGCTGGACGGTAATTACAGCACGGGCCACAGGAGGATTGATTACTGGTGGCTGCGCTGGCAGGGCCCCAGCCTCCCCCCGCTGGCTGTGGATGGGCCAATTAGTGGGTGTGCAACTGTGACGCCTCGCTGGGGATTTTGCATCAGTTTCTTGGCAGGAGCTGGGAGCTGGAGGCAGAGGAAGCATCACCACGTCCTCACGTCCCCGCACCCCTCATTGCACTGCAGGAGGGCCCCATCCCACAGGACCCCACTCCCTGCTTCCAGCCCCCCCCCGCCAAGTAACTCCATTCCTCCCCAGCCCCAGCTCTGCAGGGGCGCTGGTGGCACTGGGATGCCTCTGTCCCCTGTGTCAGCCTGTCCCCTCTGCAGAGGGACACGTGCTTTGGCGGCCGTGCCTCGCCGTCCCCTGGCACCCAGCTATCTTGTGTGAAAAACAACAGCCAAGTCCAAACTTTTCAGAAGTCTGTGAAAATCAGAGAGACACTCCCCCACCCCCCCAAAAAAAAAAAAAACAAACAAAACACCCAGAGCAGGGGCATTTCTAGGGACTGAAAATGTGGAAGTGAAATAAGAAAAGCTGTTTGGTGGCAGTCAACACTGGCTACCTGGGGTCCCAGTCCGACGGTGTTTCCAAAGAGACCCCCTGTGCCATGGATCCCACAAAGGGTCGCGTGCGGCAGCGGGGTAAGAAATGCTGCTGAAGGTTGTTAATTTGGCTGGGATTAAAACATGCACTGATTTCGAGAGACAGGAAGGCTCAGCTCTGTTTTGCCACAGCGCTGGAACAATTTGCAGCAGCCTGGGCACTGCCTGTGAGCTGCAGCCAAGCCAGCGGCCCCATCCCGAGGGCCCTGCAGATGGCCCTGATCAGGCAGCGTGGCCAAGGCCAGGTGTCGCTGCCCCAACCCACTGCCCTTTGCAGGGGCTCCTTGTCACCCCTGTCACCCATCTCCGAACAGCCCTGCTGGGGCACCTGCCCCCGCCCAGCAGCCACAGGGTTAAGCTGTTGTTTGCTTTGGACATTTCACCCGAAGGAGAAATTAAAAATTATCAAGTGAGGTATGGTTAATAGCAGCTGGAAGTGTCCTGAGGCTAATTACTGCTGCAATGCACCTACCGGCTGCCACTTGTGGCTGCTGCTAACAGGGCTCATCCTGCAAGCTGGGCAGGTAAACAGGGGAAGGGGCCTCTTTGTTTGGGGTCCTCACAACTGGGGCTGGGCAGAACCCTGTCTGGGGGAGCTGGCAAACAAGCGAGGGAGAAATCACAGCCCAGGAGCAGCTCATGGGCTGAGCACCAGCAGAAGGGACATCCCGAGACCCCCTGCCATAGCCCCGGAAAGGCACCTGCTTCATTTGCAAGCAGGGCTCTCGTCAGCCTCTGCATGGTGCTGGGGCAAATGCAGCCCAGGGCAGAAATGCCCCAAATTCCCTGTGTCTGGTGCCCCCAGCTGGGGCTTGTACCATCAGTGCCGCCTTATCACTGATTTTCTGGCTGCAGTGGGGACAGAGCACTTCACAAAGCCCAGTCCTGCTAAGTCCCTGGGAGTTCTGCTCAGCTTAATGATGGGTACCAGGGGCACGTCCTGCATCAACGCCCCCGAGCACAGCTGTTAGGGAGCTTGCTGGGGCAGGACCCCCTTCCTCATCCCTGTACTTACACATGGAGGATGGCTGGTTCACCCTGTGGCTGTGCTGCTGTCAAAAGGGACAGGGACGTGGTGAATTGGGCTGCAGGAGCCTGATGGAGTTCAACCAGGAGAAGTGCAAAGTCTGGTCCCTGTGAGGGAACAACTGCAGCAAACACAGCTCCAGTCCTGCAAGGCTCAGGTCAGCCGTCCGTAGTCAGAGGACGGTCAGGGGTCTGCAGAGGCAAATGTGTCCAACAGCATTTCAGAGAGTTGGAGGCTGAGAAACCAGTGACAGGCACTGCAGCTTTAACACAGAATGTACCAGCAGGAAGCTTTTTCTCTTACAGCTGGCCCCTTGCTTCATCGATCTGGTGGCAGGAGCAGAGGCCCCGGGCCCAGCCTGGAGCCCGGGAGGTGCCCTCTGGGCCCCAGGCAGCACTGCTGTGCCGGGCGGGTGCCGGAGCCCTGGCACAGGCTGCATGGAGAGGGGCTGGGGGCTCCTCCGTGGGGTCTCCAGCAGCCGCCGGGACGTGGGGCTGGGCGAGTGGCTCCGCGGGGCCCTGCTGGGGCAGGGGGCGAGCAGCGAGTGGCACCCAGGGGTGCCCCCAGCCTCAGCCACTCAGAGTCTGAGAGTCTGTGATCTGTGGAAGGTTATGATGGAGAGGTCTGTAGCCCACCGTAGCACGTGGGACAAAGCAGCTGGTCCGAGGGAGCACAGCACCCGGGAGCACCCTGAGCTCCATCCTCTCCTGTGCAGCAACGTGCTCCCAGTGTCACGGTGCCAGACCAAGCACTGACTGCCTGTGGGCTTGTCTAATCCTTGCCAATGCACCGTTCTGCTGCCCTGCAGCAGGGTCAGCAAGATGCTTGCCTGGAGTCCTCCAGCGGCGGGTTGCTTCCTTTCCAAGCGATGTGTTTGTGTTCTAAGCACTTGTCATGGCAGACACTTTTTCTGTTGCCTAACCTAAATGTTCATAGCCAAGACACAGCCTGAATGTTCATAGCCATTTTCCCTTTGCATGTGGTGCTGGTGAGGCTGCACCTCGAGTACCGTGTTCAGTTTTGGGCCCCTCACTGCAGGAAGGACGTTGAGTTTCTCGAATGTGTTCGGAGAAGAGTGACGAAGCTGCTGAAGGGATTGGAAAACAAGAGTTATGAGGAGGGTCTGGGGGAAATGGGGCTGTTTAGTCCGGAGAAGAGGAGACTGAGGGAAGACCCTCATCTGTCTCTGTAACCGCCTTAAAGGAGGCTGCAGCAAGGAGGTGCTGGTCTCTTTTCTCAGGTGACAAGTGATGGGACGCAAGGCAATGGCTTCAAGTTGCACCAGGGGAGGTTTGGACTGGTCATGAGGAAGAATTTCTTCATGGAGAGGATGGTCAGGCACTGGGATGGGCTGCCCAGGGGGGTGGTGGAGTCCCTGTCCCTGGAGGTATTTAGGGTACGTGTAGATGTGGCACTGAGAGACATGGTTTGGTGATGGGATGGTCAGGTTGATGGTCAGACTTGGTGATCTTGAATATCTTTTCCAACCTAAACAAGTCTCTGATTTTAAAATTAATATAAAATGTTTCCGTCTGATTCATGTCAGCGGGACTTTGCTGGTTTGTCAGTTTAGAGAGAGATTTGGATGATCTCAAAAGAGAGGAAGGAAGGAAGCAAAGATGGATGGATGTATCACATTTTACAGGAACCTTTTTCTCTTCCTTATTTCTGACTTGACCACCCTCTCCAAACCAGGTGATAAATCTCCAATCACTCTTTGCAGAATTACGAAGCAATGCTATTTCGTAGAGAGAGCTGTGATTGTTCTTGGCACCTGTGGCTATAGGATATGTCAGGAATAGGAAACAGCTTTTACTTTAGATGTCTGAGTGATTTCTGAGCTCAGCAAACACATCAGCAATTGCTTCTATGCAGAGCACAACCCTCCTCTTGGGTTTCTCCTTTCCGGCTGATTCCTGCATCACTGATGCTTGGGTTGGCTCAGTGCTCCTTGCACTGACAGCAGGGCTTACACCACTTCACCCTGCCACGCTGCCTTGCATTGAGGTGCGTGTGGTCCCCACCATGACATTACAGCAGGGGTGCACAAAGGCATCGGAGGTGACGGCTGAGGCTGCTGCAGTGGATGTGTAACTGTAGCTGTTGATTAAAGCAGCCTCCCGTTCCCTGGGAGCCTGGAGCTGCACTGTTTCTTAGATGCATCAGTCTGACTCCTGATCAGAAGCGAAGCACAGATGTCTCTTGCATGGAGAGGTGGATAAGACACAGGGTGAGCCGTTGCCATCCCTTGTAGGCAAGGAGGGGGTCCAGGCATCGTCCCATTCCCCCCACAAGGGATGCGAGGCACTGCGTACAGCGGTGTCACCTCGCTGCTGCTTGCTGGACACAGCTGTCCTCGCTGGCTGATGCACCCTGCCCTGGGGGACACCTCAGCCACGTGCCGCAGCGGCTGAAGTGCTGCTGCTGTCCAAGTGATACCATGATATAATGTTTCCAAGTGATATCTCGGAAGACATGAGTGCACTGGCCAAGGAGACAGTTGTCCAGCATCCATCAGGACTGAGCCGTTGGTTTCACACCAGTAAACTTTTGTCATGTCAGTGTTAGGCCTTTGGTCTAGGTTCCCTTTCCAGTCACTGGAGAAAGATGGGCATTTCTGGGGCATTCATTGCCCTAACATCACGGGCATTCATTGCACCTAGCATCACACCTAGTCTAGGGTCAGATAAATTATTTTCTGGGGAGCACCTTGCTCTCTGAGCATCTCGCCTGCCTTTATAAGCATGCGAGAACATGAGTCCTGCCAACTTCTCCAGCAGTCTGAAAATCCCTCCCCGGATCTGCTTCATCTTTATGCCATAAATGAATGGGTTGAGCATGGGAGGGACTGTCAAATAGAAATCAGCCACCAGGACTTGGATGTGAGGTGCCAAGCTGAAAGAGAACATCTGGAGGTACATAGAGAGGAGGCCGCCTATGTAAAACAGGAGGATGATGCAAATGTGGGACCCGCAGGTGCTGAGGGCCTTGAGACGTGCCTCTTGGGATGGCAGCCTCAACACAGACCTGAGGATCATGCCGTAGGAGACAGTGATGAAGACAGAGTCTGTCCCAACCAACAGTGTTGCCACAATGATGCTGTAGAGGTCACTGACGGATGGGTCAGCACAGGCCAACTTCACCACGGCCATGTGCTCGCAGTAGGAGTGAGGGATGACTCGGGATTTGCAGTAGGGCAAGCTGGTGAGGAGGCACATTAAAGGTGTCATGACAGCAGCTCCCCTGGCCAGAGACAGCAGTCCTATCTGGGTGGTCCTTGAGATCGTTAGGATGGTGGAGTATCTCAGAGGGTTGCAGATGGCTATATACCGGTCAAAGGACATTGCCAGGAGCACCCCTGACTCCACTGCGGTGAACGTGTGGATGAAGAACATCTGGATGAAGCAGGCCTCAAAAACAATCTCTCTTGAATCCAACCAGAATATGCCCAGCAGTTTGGGAACTACAGCAGTTGAGAAAGTGAGGTCAATGACAGCCAACATGGAAATAAAATAGTACATAGGCTCATGGAGACTTTTGTTCAACCTCACAGCAAGAAGGATCATGATATTTCCCAGCAAGGTCATGACGTACATAAAGCAGAATGGGATGGAAAACCATATGTGGAGATCTTCAAGGCCAGGGATGCCCATCAGGAGAAAAGGCAAAGAATTGGTGTTGGTTTGGTTGGGGCTTGACATGGCATAGGTGGAACAAGTCAAATATTTGTTCCTGACTTTAGTTCCCTGTAACACAGTGACAGAAAGGTTGGGATTTTGCTACCTTCTTGGTTGTTCGTAAAACTGTGCGCACTACAGTTTTCAGTTGTCACGCAATATAGGGAGAAACTTTCAGCACCTGTAACCCACAGTCAGGCTTTTAAACTGTTGCTGTGGTCAGTGCTTTCCGCAGGAGTCACTGCCAGAGAGTCCAGCCTGTCCTATTGCTCACGTGGGGCCACCTTCCCTTCTGATTCCCCGTCCAGCCACTCTGCGTAACCTCTGGCTTTTGCAGCAAGTGTGTCTGTCTAAAGGCTGGCACCGCGGTGTCCTGCCCTGCCACGGCTTCCAGTCACTATTGCAGGGGGCAGTGGGAAAAGCGGGGCTTGATGACCCCATGGTCTTCGCCCCTGTCCAGCCCTCATGAGCAGTGCAATGGGTGGCTTCGGGGCTTGCAGCAAGGACCCCTGCTTGGAGACAGGACTGGGCATACAAGCCCGGGTCACTTTGGGTCATGCAGAAGCTCTGCCCGGACAACATGTCCGTGGTGAAACTGAGCTGAGAGAGAAACTGCAGCCAGGAAAATGATGTTTCAGTCAGCAGCCACTGCTACCCTCAGCCAAGGAAGGTACAATTAAAATGGTATGAATGGCCTGCACACTCCTCCACCCATGGGACTGCAGGCCAAAGCAATGAGGAATGTTGTCCTGTCTGATGTTCACATCACAGTGACACAGTATTCACTAAAGCATGCTTTTTGTGAAAGGTAATGCACTACTGCAGGCTCATTAGCATTTGGAGATAGAGAACCTCCATCCCTTGATTTTTGCCTCAAGTGCAACTTATCCTCATGGTTATAACCATGCACTTTTCTTCCCGTTGGGCATTGCCTGTCTACTCCTTCCAGCCACAGCTCCCTATTCTGCCTTCCTGTGCTTGGCCAGAGAGCCCTTTGTGGCAGAGTATTTTCACTGAAGGTGTGCACTTGCCACGACCAAGGAGTTATTCTTGATAAACTAAAGTCCCAGAGCACTGCAAGTTTCTCATCCCCAGCCACCTGTTCTATGACCTGCCTTATGAGAGGGTTCTTATCCACACATCTACATGATATCAATTTCCTATTTTTTTATATATAACCTCCTCTATTTCTGTTTTATGCATCCAAAATTGCACTAGCCCTTTGGGTCCCAGTGACACCTGTAAGTGTGCTGTCAGCTGCTTCCCAGAGCTTCTGTTTTCTAGGATGCAGTGCCCCCCCCGTGAAAACCTGCCTACTCTCCTCATCAGTTTATTTCAGGCAGTTCCTTTGAGTGATTGCATCCACCAATCTCTCTGGACTGCTGTGCATGACTTGTCTTTCCCCAGCACCATTTGAGACACAACTTGTACTGATTTTAGGACTACTGAGGAAAGTGGCACAGAATAAATTCTAGCCTAGAGCCAGCACTTGTGGAGTCCCTGCAGAAACACCCGTTTTGTGGTGGGCAGCTCCTCACAGGAAAGCAGCGTGGCAGAGGTGCAGTCTGTGTACCGTGCACACACACGTGTGCACATTGGTTAACCAAACTTGCCATCTCATCAGAAAATTAAATCAAGTTTGTTTGACAAGAGCTATCTCCTGTGAAGCCACATTGATTGCAATTAATTTAATTTGATTCCAGTCATGTAAATCTTTATTGACCAAATCTTCTGTTATCATCTTGGGCAGTCTGCTGGGCATTGACGTCAGGCTAAGTAATCTGCAGTTAATCACATTATCTTACTGTCTCACTAAAGTAATGGCCTGAGGAAGCGTGTCTGCAGTCATCGCGGCATGCCAGGACTAATAGAAGTTTGGCAGAGCAATCCAGAGACCTCCTTGGCCAACTCACAGACACCTTTTCCCTTGTGCCATTTACCCAGGACCGCTGTATTTGTTTTCTGTTCTTGACAGAAGCTGTTTAACATGCTTCTCATTTATTAATTAAGTAAATTACATTAAAAATAAAGAAATAAATCTCTGATTGCCTGTCTCTTGGGTAGGCATAGACCTCTCCCCTTCACGCGGAGGGGTAGTTGTCTTCATTTGCTTTTATCTGATTTCTCTACTTAATAGCTTCTAATTGCATGACATCCTGACCAGCTCTCCCATGCCACTTTTGCCCGTGGTGTTGTAGCTGCAGCTTCACGTGCCCCATTCACCTTCCTAACCAAAGCCGCCCCTTCTGCAGGCATGCAGAGGTGCAGGCTTGGCCATCAGCTGGACTTGTGCAAAGCACCTCTCAATGTTTTCTCTAATTTCTAATTTCTAATTTCTTTAATTTCTATTTTCACTCTGCCTTTAAGTTTCATCAGCTTTGAGAAATCAGAACTTTATGAAAAATCAGTACTGCAGGCTGAAATACATTGAGATCAATGCCACCAGTTCCTAGGCACCACCGACCTTTTTCCTGTAGTTTAATTCCTTTTCATCACAGTGAAGTCCCTCGTGCTGTTAATGAGTGCTGGATGCAGAATTCTTTGACTGAGAAATGGGCCCTGTGCTCTCCTGTGATGTTTTATGTCTGCCTTTCACATCTTCCAGACTGAGTTCTCCCCATCCCATCTCTTTCACTCCCTTCCTTCTCATCACAGACACCTCCAGGGCAGTGGGGAGCTGCCATGCAGGTTTATGGAGCATAAAGCATGCTCCAGACATACTTTCCTATAGAAATGAAGCCGGGTTATTGCTCCTGGCTTGAGCACAAATGTGAGCGCTGCCTGGTCTGGCCGCTAGCACAGGATTTAGGACACCTGTTCACATCCAAGGCAAGTTTCCAGCCCTGGAGCAGCTGCTGCCGTGGTCCATGCCCTGACCTGTGCGTGTGTAGCTGGCCCTGGAACTTTTGCTCCTCCTCCACAAATTGCACCCCAGTCGCATGGAACTTCCCCAAGTAAAGGTTTGTCCCCCAGTCCCTGCCTGCCTCTGAACTCAAGCTGCCCTCTCTTCAGGCTTGCCAGAGAACAAGCCTGTCCTCCTGCACCCTGCTTCAAGCCACAAGTGACCTGAGCCGGGTGGGGATCCCGGGCCACGGGGCTGCGTGCCCCCTTCGGCATCGCCAGCACACCCTGAGTAAGCTTCACCACATGTGACAGAACCCAGACTATTTTACCAAATCCTGTCCATCCGCAAGGCCCCCAGCTGTGTGCCCACGGCTTGCAAGTCAGATATCTCTTCCTGTATGCAAGCGATTAAGAATATTACCCATGGCTGAACATTTAGTTTGTTTTACAGAAAACGTGCATTTAGCTAATTAATGATTGGTTTATATAAACAGAAACAAACTGGCTTTTTTTTTTTTTCTTTTTCTCTTTTCATTTTTTTTTTCAGTGAACAAATGCTGGTTTTAGTTAAAAAGCTTGATACTTATTAGCTTACTCTTTTTTAAACTCAGAACATATTTTTAGCTAAAAAAATACTCAAAAAATCAGAATTCTGCAACCTTCAGTTTGTGTTTTCATTTAATAAGACACTTAAATTTTGAACAACTGATTTTTTAAAGAAAGTTTCCAGCAATTGCCTTTTTCCTAGCTGACTCAGCTTGTGAACATACACAGGCTGACTGCTCTCCCCCAGCCAGCCTCCAGTCCTTGGGCACCTGCAGCAGCCTGCTGTGCCCTGAGCCCGACACAACCCACCTCAGGTCAGTCCTCAGCCACATCCACCCACCTCATGCTCTGCTTGCAGGCATCTGCCACCCTGGGGGATGCTCAAGCCGAGGAAAGGATGCCTTCACGCGTGAGGGCAGAGCAGCACGGATGTACATAAATCACCCCAGCAGTTCTGCAGGAAAACTCCTCCTAGAAGGAGAGTCCCAAGAGCACGAGGCCTCTGCAGACAAATTCTGTAATAACCTCTGCAAAGGGGCTAGACAGTAACAGCCTTAGTCTCAAGTCAATTCTTTCCCATCTAATTTATTTTTCAAATGGCAGGTGCTAGGAGAGGACCGAGTGAGGCAGGAATAGGCTGCACGAGTTGTCTCCAGCAGAACAACAGATTTGTGTTTCTGCCTGGAGCACAAGAAAGTGCAGTTTTGTTTCTGGCTGCTGCTGGACGAGTAGCTGGAAGCATCTCCTGTCTCTCCCCAGGGACAGAACATCCACAGCTTCTCTGGGCTACCTGTGCCAGTGTCTCACCACCCTCTGAGTGAAGAACTTCTTCCCGACATCTAATCTAAATCTCCCCTCTTTTAGTTTAAAACCATTCCCCCTTGTCCTGTCATTATGTGATTGAGCAAAAAGTCGCTCTCCATCTTTCTTGTAAGTCCCTTTTAAGTATTGAAAAGGCACGATGAGGTCACCCCAGAGCCTTCTCTTTTTTAGGCTGAACAGCCCCAGCCATCTCAGCCTTTCCTCATAGGAGGTGCTCCAGCCCCTTGATCATCTTCATGGCCCTCCTCTGGACCTGCTCTAACAGCCCCACATCCTCCTTGAGCTGGGGGCCCCAGACCTGGACACAGTACTCTGGAGCCTCACCAGGACAGAGCAGAGGGGCACAATCCCCTCCCTCCCCTGCTGCCACACCTCTGTTGATGCAGCCCAGGACGCAGTTGGCCTTCTGGGCTGCAAGCGCACACTGCTGGCTTGTGTTGAGCTTTTCGTCCACCAGAACCCCCAAGTCCTTCTCTGCAGGGCTGCTCTCAGTGAGTTCTTCTCCTAGTCTGTGCTCATGTCTGGGATTGCCCTGGCCTGGGTGCAGCACCTTGCACTTGTCCTTGTTGAACCTCATTAGGTTCACATGGGTCCAATTCTCCAGCCTGTCCAGGTCCCTTTGGATGGCATCCCTTCCTTCTATTGTATCAACCACACCACTCAGCTTGGTGTCATCTGCAAATTTGCTGAGGGTGCACTTGATCCCACTGTCTATGTCATTGATAACGATATTAAACAGCACCAGTCCCAAGACAGACCCCTGCGGTACACCACTCATCACCGGCCTCTGCTTGGATGTAGAGCCATTGACCACCACTCTCTGGGTGGGACCTTCAAGCCAATTCCTTATCCACTGAATGGTCCACCCATCAAAACCATCTCTCTCCAATTTGGAGACCAGCATGTCATGTGGGACTGTGTCAAAGGCCTTACAGAAGGCCAGGTAGATGACATTGCTCAGTCTTTTCTTGTCAACTGATTCTGTCACTCCATTGTAGAAGGCCACCAGATCAGTCAGGCATGATTTGCCCTTGGTGAAGCCATGCTGGATGTCTCTGATCATCGCTTTGTCTTGCATGTGCCTTGACATTGCTTCCAGGAGGATCTGTTCCATGATCTTGCCAGGCACAGAGGTGAGGCTCACCAGTCTGCAGTTTTCTGGGTTCTCCTTTCTACCCTTTTTAAAAATAGGAGTGATGTTTCCTTTTTCCCAGTCACCAGGGATTTTGCCTGACTGCCAGAACTTTCCGAATATGATGGAGAGAGGTTTGGCAACTACATCAGCCTTCAGGACCCTGGGATGCATGTCATCAGGCCCCATAGACTTGTACGTGTTTATTTTCATCAGGTGGCCTCAAACCTGCTCTTCGCCTACAGTGGGTGGGACTTTGCTCCCCCAGCCTCCTTCTACAGGATCAGGGGAACGAAAGACTTGGGAAGCCTGACTGGCAGTGAAGACTGAGACAAAGAAGTTGTTGAGTACTTCAGCCTTCTCCATGTCTGTCGTTACCAGTTCACCCTTCCCATTCATCAGAGGGGCTACACTCTCCTCGGCCTCTCTTTTCTGAGCAATGTACCTATAGAATCCCTTCCCGTTATTCTTTGCATACTTTGCCAATGTCAGTTCCATCCACGCCTTGGAAATTCAGGATAGCAGAAACATTCTGACAACTGACTTTTTCAAGCTGTCAGGAAAAAGTGCAGCGGAAAATCAGAGAAACACCACAAAGACTGGAAAAAACATTTCTGACATGGGGAATAACATGCTTGAACCAGTTTTGATTTTGAATGTGTATCACTGACTTTAAAAATGATGTAGAAATGAGATTAAACAGAACATTTTGGGTGGGATTCATCTGACCAAACACAGGTGGCAAGTGTAGACATGGTGTCAGTCTATGGCTGGAGCTAGTCCTCTACATTGACTTCAGGATCCTAAAGACAAGCAGTGTGTGCTTTTCTTCTGAGTCCTTGCTTTAATGGAGCCAGCTTTCCCCAGCTTCACCCCTCTGCTCCTCCTCCACTCTCAGACCCAGCTGGGGTCATGGCTGCTGGCTCTGATGAAACTCCCCTCTCTTTGCAGACCACCATGAGCAACTGATACCACAAGGATCTCTGACACAGACATTCCTCTCCACTCCGTATCTCTACTTCATCACTCACACATCTTAAACATCCTAATGGGAACTGTCACTTATCCCTGCCAAAACCTCCTTGGCAAAGGCTCACCAGACTGCTGCTTTTTTTCCCAAAAGTTGGCTGTTTGTAGCTTAAGTCTTCCTGAATCTCAGAAGGCTCCAGCCAGAGCCCAGGAGTAACATCTCTGCTCCCTTATTGGAATGTCTGACGGTAAGGTATCATGGTGGTTTTACCCTGCAGGGCAGCTGAACTCCACCACGGCCGCTCTCTCACTCTGCCTCCTCAAAGGGAAAGTTGGGGGGAGATATGATGAAGAGGGCTCAAGGGCTGAGATAAGAACAGGGAGATCACTCACCAGTTATTGTCACGGGCAAAACAGACTCAGCATGGGGAGATTAGTATAATTTACTACCTATCACTAGCAGACTAGAACAGTGAGAAACTAAAAGCAAACCACAAACACCTTCCCCCCCATCCACCCTCTTCCACCTCCTCCCCCTGAGCAGTGCAGGGGAACGGGGAATGGGGGCTGCGGTCAGTCCCTGACGCTTTGTCTCCGCCGCTCCCTCACGGTCCCTCTCTGCCCCTGCTCCCCGTGGGGTCCCTCCCACAGGAGCCGTCCTTCCCGAGCTGAGCCTGCGGGGGCTGCCCAGAGGCAGCAGCTCCTCAAGAACTGCTCCCACACGGCTCCGTCCCATGGGGTCCATCCCCCAGGAGCAAACTGCTCCAGCACGGGTCCCCCACGGGCGGCAGCTCCCCCCAGACCCCTGCTCCTGCGTGGGCTCCTCTCCACGGGCTGCAGCTCCGGCCCGGGGCCTGCTCCTGCGAGGGGCTCTCCATGGGCCGCAGCCTCCTCCAGGCCACATCCACCTGCTCCACCGGGGGCTCCTCCACGGGGGGGCTGCAGCGTGGAGATCTGCTCCATGTGGGACCCATGGGTGCAGGGGGACAGCCTGCTCCACCAGGGGCCTCTCCATGGGCTGTAGGGGGACTGCTGCTGCGTGCCTGGAGTACCTCCTGCCCTCCTGCTGCACCCCTGCAGCCCCTCACTACCAAAACCTTGCCACATAAACTCTATACGGTTATAGGGATAAATGTTGTTAGTGCTGGTACTTTGGTATTTGCTATTGACATGTAGCTTCAGGTTCTCTGAGAGTGCAGCTCTCCCAAGGAAACTCCAGTACCAATTCAAATAGTGCCTGCAGAGTATCTCCTCATCCCAGCTCAGAGCTGGACTTCTCATCTGCTGATCCTAAGGTGTAAAGCCTCAGAATGACTCCTTGTGCCTGCAGTTTCCAGATGAAACCTGTTGCTGCTGGGGGACCTGACCTACCTGCGTCATTGCTGGCTGCATTCTGGCTTCAAGAGGTCTTCTGCACCCTGGGGAACCTCAACATGGTCAGGTGCTGTGACACCTGGATGGGGTCTGGATCCTGCTTGGACATAGCTTGCTTGCTCATAGAGGTCTCGGAGAAGTCTAAGAAGCAGCCGGTCTACTTGCAGCAGTAGTTAGCTAGGCTCGGGACACTCAGATCTATGTCATGCTGTCCTCCAGGCCTCTGAGGCATGATATATTTAGCTATTCACCAACTTGTGGTCATTACAGCAAGCAAACACTGAATTAGTAAGTATCCCCAAGCAGAGTCAATGTTTATTTTCACCACTAGAAGATATGGACACCTAGAAAAAGTAATAAATACCACGGTGAATCTCCCTGCTTTGGTTTCCTTACCCAGCTGGTGTGATCTGTTGGACTGACAGAAGAATGCTTTGAAGATTTCAGGATGTTTCTCTTCTTTGCCATATGCTTATAGAATTTCCTCCAGACCACAGGCATCTCCCTTCCCCAGCTGTTTCCAGCACTCTGCAAAATAGCTCACGAAAGAGAACTTTTAAGCGTAGAGTGACTCAACGATAAGCTTTCCTAGGTGATCAAATTATTCATCAAATACTCAGCTGCCATCATCACCCAGAAACCTGGACAAGCTGGTCTGCGCTCAGCAAGGGAAAACCTCTTGTACAAGAGAGGCACAGAGGGGAGATCCTCTGTGGCTAGAGCACCTGCAAAGTGTGACAGTCGTCTACTGCTAGCCCAATAGTCCAGAAGGGACTAAAAAAGACACCATAGATGAAAATTCCACATTTCAAATAGAATCTGTTTATTGACACAAATATACATGGATTTGTAAGCTGTTGCTTTAAATTATCATAGGGACATTCATGGCATTGGGAACAGCTCAAAACTCAAAGGTGGGTGCTTGCCTCTCTATCACCTGGTAAGAAAGAAGGGGAAATGGGATCCCGATATTTGCTTAAGATCCCAGTTCCAAATACGTCTTGTCACAGAGTAGGGTCTCATGCGGCCACTAATGCCAAGTCCTCTCCCATCCTCTCATTGCTTCTGTTCACTGTATACATTCACTGGGAATGAAATTGGTGCTGTCTTTGCATTGATGAACACACCTGGAAAATCACTGACTACTGTGTCAGGCATGAACCTTCCTGGAAAATAGCATTTTGAGCACTGCCTGATGGATCTGCTTGGTCCTCATGCTGTAAATTATGGGATTCAGCATGGCAGGGAGGATGAGGTAGAGATCGGCTAGCAGAACTTGTGCTCGCACAGATACACTGCTGCCAAACTGCTGTGCGTATATGGAGACCATCCCAGGGATGTAATACAGCATCATCACACAGATATGACATCCACAGGTGCGGAAGGCTTTACAGCATGATTTCTTCCCCAGGACAACTGTAAGGATCATCCCATAAGACACAGCAATGAATGCCATGTCCATCCCTACTATAAGAGAGGACATAGACACGCAGTAAAATCTAATAGGTCTGGGGTCTGCACATGCAAGCTTCACCACGGCCATGTGCTCGCAATACGAATGGGGAACCACAAGGGAACGGCAATAGGGGAGCTTTGTCACCATCCCTGCCAACGGGACTATGAAAAGGAGAGCTCTCACCACGATAGCCAGGCCTATTCGGGCAATTGTTTGGTGAGTCAAGATCCTTTGGTACCTGAGAGGGTGACAAATTGCAATGTAGCGGTCAAAAGCCATGGCCAGGAGCACTCCGGACTCCTCGGATGTTGCAGAGTGAACAAGGAACATCTGAACAAAACAGGCCACATAACCAGTCTCAGTAGAATTCAGCCAGAATATGCTCAGCATCTTTGGGATGATGGATGTCACCATCACCACATCGATGACTGCCAGCATGCCCAAGAAGCAATACATGGGGTCACGCAGGGACTTGTCCAGCCCAATGACAAGCAAAACTACACCATTTCCAACCAAAGCGATGATATATGCTGAGCAGAAAAGGATGCCCAGGCAGGTGGGGAAAGCTTCCAGGGTGGGGACACCCACAAGGATGAAAGAGGAGGAGCTGCCGTTGGGGTAGTTGAAGGGATCAGAAGCCATGCAGAAGAATCTTGTTTTTGTGCTTAAAAAAATGAAAAAGACACCTGTTTAGGATCACTGAGATGTCCAGAACTAAAGTTGAGAAGCTGAGTACAATGCATCAATGCATGTGCCAAATCAGGAACCCAAACTGTTGTTACAATGTGTGAGATGGGACCTCCACAGCGTAATGTGACAGGGTGGGGGGAACAGGGCAGAAATGCTGACTAAATCGAGCTGTTGTGACTTGCAGGTTACTTCAGATAAGTTCATGTTTCAAATTGTACCACCAGGGCTGAAAAAGGATCTTCTACAGTCCATTGTTTGCGAAAGACTTGTTTCTTCATGATGGCTGCTCACCACCACTCAGTTGAAATCTTGAAATAAGCTGTTACTTCCCTCAGGCAGCGCTTTTGCCTGAGCAGTCTTAGCTTCCCTGCAATGGGCTCAACACAGAAAGTTGCTCCAAATTTTTAAGGAAAAAAATGGTCTGAGAAAGTGCTCTGGCACATTAAGAAAGACCATGAAAATGTCTTTTCATAGAATCATAGAATCACAGAATCATAGAATCATAGAATCATAGAATAATAGAATCATAGAAACATAGAAACATGGAAACATAGAATAATAGAATCATAGAAATATAGAAACATGGAATCATAGAATAATAGAATCATAGAAACATAGAAACATAGAATCATAGAATGGTCTGGGATGGAAGGGACCTCAAAGATCATCCAGTTCCAACCCCCCTACCATAGGCAGGGATGCCACCCACCAGATCAGGTTGCCCAGGGCCTCATCCAGCCTGGCCTTGAACACCTCCAGGGATGGGGCATCCACAACCTGTCTGGGCAACCTGTGCCAGCACCTCACCACCCTCTGAGTGAAAAATTTCCTTCTAACCTCTAATCTAAATCTGCTCTCTTTCAGTTTAAAACCATTCTCCCTTGTCCTATGATTATCTACCTGAGTAAAGAGTCCTTCGCTATCCTTTTTATAAGACCCCTTTAAGTATTTAAAAGCTTCAGTTAGATCACCCCGGAGCCTTTTCTTCTGTAAGCTGAACAGCCTCAGCTCTCTCAGCCTGTCTTCACAGAAGAGGTGCTCCAGCCCCTTGATCATCTTTGTGGCCCTTTTGCTGCTTTGTCTTCTTTTTTCATTCACCCACGAATGAAGCCTGCAAAACTATTTTTTACTCTGTCAGGAGAAGCTTGAAGGTAATACAAACCCTCCAGAGAAAAATTCTGGAGATGAGAAGAGTCTGAGAACTGTGGGTAGGTTCATTAATTTAATGTTAGACACAGTCAGCATGGAAGCTGTGAGAAGCAGAAGCTAGACAAATTCAGAATAGAAAAAAGGAAGACATTGGAAGACAACTAAGGAAACATAGCACTTAAATTTTCAAAATAGGGAGTGGACTTTTGTAGGATAACTGTCATTTGAACAATGGCTTAACCCCAGGTGTTGCTGCTGGCACTGCTGGCTGAAAAGGCTGTTCAGGATGCAAGTGTTGGCCTAAATGTCTGTGAATCAGGATATTTTTGAGGTTGAAGTAGGGTCTAAATTCCTTTTTAATTACTGTACTTTATTGCACTGCACTGAGCTCTTGTGTTTGTGTAACCAGCAGCTGCAGGAGTCAGTTGTGACTCCAGATTTGCACAGAGAACAGTGAGGTTAACCAGCGGCTGCTTTCTCTGACCTGTAGACGCACATGCTGTCAGAGACACAGCCCAACCTTTCCGACCACCTTCTCTTGCAAAACATAGATGTCCACTCTTGCAAACATAGCTGTGGACCCTGGGATGGTGCAAGCCCCAGTTTAACACACCCACATTGCAGACTCAAGTGATGGTTCAGATACCTAAAGACAGGTGCTGAGAGCCATCTGAGACCCCCGGTGCCTACTCAGCCTCTATTCCCTTCACACCCAGCAGTGTGTGGGTCTCCTTCAATCCCAGGGTTGCGGTCTGCCTCTCCCACGTGGATACCTAGGGCATCTTGAGTGGCCCTAGGTTGGGTACCTAGGGCATCTTGAGTGGCTGTAGACACCCAAGTAAGGGGCAGTGGAATGGCACCCTGAGGGTCTGAGCCCCTGTTGCAGTCAGAGAAGAGCTACAGCATGGGCCCTACAGAGTAACTCACTCCCTGAATGTAGGGCCCTGCCCTAGGGTAAGTGGAAATTCTCTATAGGATCTGCTGACCACAGGGGCTAGGTCACCACTGTCTGTAGTCAATGATCGGGCAGTACGCATTCATGCACGCAAGTGCATCTGGACACCTACCTCTAGGCACTTACGTGTGTTTGAATCGGATTCCTTCGCCTGGAGCACAGAAGAGTTTTGCAGCCTAAGCAAAGGTTTCTGATCTGGGTCTGATGAGACGGATAAGCTCCGGTAGGACTGTCACCTGGAAGGTGGCAGCAGTACAGCTCCATGTATTGCAAAGTGCAGAAAGGCTGGAGTATTAATCTGTCCTTTGGAAGTCACCTAAGGGACACCAGATGGAGGTTGGGCTGTCTGTCCTGTGAGAAGATGGAAATTTTCAAGGCTGCTTCAGCTTCATGCATTAGCTCTCTCTTTTTGTGTCATACTGTTGGCGTCTTGGGGTCATGGCAGTCTCCAGAGCCTGCCAGGGCCCATGGGACCAACGCACAAAAAGTAACTAAGGAGTCCACAAGAGGAGAAAAATACCTTTGGTTTGCCACAGAGCAAGGTGCTTTGTAAACTCCAAGTTTCCATTCTTCCCTCTGCTCAGAACCACAACAGCAACCTTCTACATCTGTTGAATCCCCAGAAAGAGTTTGTGCAAGGATCTGTGCAGGGAGGTGGGATCTGACAGCAGGTCCTTAGCCCTGACTGCACCATGCAGTATGTAGGTGGGGAATGATGCTTACTCATCATAAGTAAGGAAACCACCTCATGGCAAACCTCCAGCAGGCATAGGGCCTACCTGTCTTTAAGGATCATTAATGGTATGCTAGTTTATTAGGGAATAACTCTTTCCTAATTTTTTTAGCTTATTTTCTAAAAAAACACTTTGGGGGAAGTGCAGATGAGAACCTATGTTTGACCAGAAATGGAGTACCATTAGAATGCCATTCTGAAGTAGAGCTGTCCTGTATTTTCCTGTCAGCCATATAAAGTTTTCCCAGTTGGTATAAGGCAAAGAGGTACACTTATTTTACTGTGGTGACTGGGCTGTGGTAGGGCCATGTAAGCATGACACCGAGAAGAAGGGTGGAAGAGTTGCAGAGAGCTCCCATCCTTACTCTGTCCCACTGGAATTCCTTGCTATTTGGTCCTTTCCCCCCACCCCCCCAAATCTGATAGGAGGGAACAGAACAGGATCTGTTCTGCACAGGGACTCGGCAGTGAGGAAAGTGAGATGGGGCAGGAAATGAAGACATGGTCATTTGTGGTGTGTGGAGAATGTCATTCCTACGTTTTTTTACCAGAAAGGGGAGGTTTTCCTGAAGTGGGGCTTTTGTTCTGCAGATGCATTCACTGCCCTGAGAGCACTCTGTCCTCACCCTCTCTGCCCTATCTCCATCTTTGCAAACAGCACGGTCCCAGCAGGATGTGTGTCCGTTCTCAGGGTGTGAGAGGGAGATCACAGAATCACAGAATCATGGAATGGTTTGGGTTGGAAGGGGCCTTAAAGATCACTTCATTCCAACCCCCTGCCCTGGGCAGGGACACCTCCCACCAGACCAGGTTGCTCAGGGCCTCATCCAACCTGGCCTTGAGCACTTCCAGGGATGGGGCATCCACAACCACTGGACAACCTGTTCCAGTGCCTCACTCTCATAGTAAAGAGTTTCTTCCTTATATCTAATCTAAAACCACCCTCTTTTAGTTTAAAACATTTACCCCTTGTCCTATCACCACACTCACTGACAGAGTCCCTCCCCAGCTTTCCTGTAGCTCCCTTTGGGTACTGGAAGTTTGTTACAAGGTCTTCTCCAGGCTGAACAACCCCAACTCCCTCAGCCTTTGTAGGAGAGGTGCTCCAGCCCACTAAGCATCCTTGCGGCCTCCTCTGGAACTTGTTCTAATACATCCATGTCATTCTTGTGCTGGGGTCCCAGAGCTGAACACAGGCTCCAGGTGGGGCCCCACAAGAGCAGAGCGGAGGGGCACAATCCCCTCTCTCACCCTGCTGCCACACTGCTGCTGGTGCAGCCCAGGATGCGGTTGGCTTTCTGGGCTGCGTCCGCACATTGCTGGCTCATGTCGAGCTTCTCGTCAACCAGTGCCCCCAGGTCCTTCTCATCAGGGCTGCTCTCAATCCGTCCTCCCCACTTGCTCCTCTTGAGACTAATTTTGTCTAAGTTTACTTCAGCTTCAAAGTCAGGCGTTGCCAATGAAACCCTCCTGAGCAAAGCAGGCATAGAGAAAGGGCTCAGCAGAGCCCCTCACTGGAGGGGATGGGAAGAGCTGCAAGAAGCCTGGCTGGGTGCCCTCAGGGAAGGGGAAAGTCGGGTGATATCCACGTCAGGATGCTACTGGGAGCATCCTACCTGTGCAGCATCAGGCGACATCAGTGGGGGCAGACCCTTTAACTGGAAAATAACCCCAGCCTGGCAGGCTGGACAGTGCACCTTGTGCCTCAGGCCAGGGCTGCAAGAAATTGGGTTGGAAGAGCCTGGCCTCCAAGTCAGGCAGGAGGATCGGTGGTGTGTTTGAGTTGTTGGTATCTGCTGATTGTACTGTTGGGGGTGTGTGATATGACCTGTGACTGTAGCCAGTCCAGAGGGCAGCAGGCTACAGAAGACACTCAAAAGAACCATGTTGACAACCACCAACTTGAATTTAGTGATTACCACAGCTCTTTGTTCTCCTTTGAAAACTGCTCCTTTGTTCTGCTTTGTTCTCCTCTCTAGCTTGGGCAGGATACGTTCAGGATCTCAGACTTCCTCAGAGTCTCAGTTACTAACCCTTCTCTGGCCCTTCCCTCCTCTGCAGAGATGGAAATCATCTGGCCAGGAAAACAGTTTACAAAACACTTCTAAAACTTTACTAGAGAGACCAGCTGGAAAGAAGCACCTCCACATTTTCAGTGGTCAGCAGCTTTCCCACTGTGCCAGGATCCAGAGCATAGCTGATTACTCACAATGGATTTCTATGCATAGCTCATCATGTCACTAAGACAGGACAGGCAAAAACCTGTTGAAGTGGTAATACACTTACATAATAAGAGCGATTGAGTGGTTTCCCATCTGCTGTGAAGGGGGCATTTACCTGGAAGATACATGGAAAATGAGTCATGCTATTGCACGGATCCCACTGGGGTTCCCCCGACCCCAATATGAAATATGCCCTGCTGAGACTCTGCCTAGGCTGCTGAACCTTTAGGGTTTATGGGTTGAACGTCTGATCTGTCTTGTTGGGCTTAACATATCTTGTTGGGCATTAACAAATCTTGATGGGTATCATCAGGCTCCTTCACAATTCTGAAATTGCCCCTTACCATTGTCATTCTAGGAAAAATACAAAGTCCCTGCCAGGGATTTCTGTGTCTTGATTTCCATGGGATGAAAGCATAAGAAGAGATGGGATGGAGGTCCATATGTGGTGTTAGGAAGTGAGTTTTCACCATAGTTAAAATCAGGTATATGTTTGCTGAAGAGGAGGAGCACAGCGCCTGTTCCCTGCTTCCCTACTTTAATCCACACTCCTGCTCCTCACCTTCAGTGCCAGAAAGTCACCCTCCTGCAGCTTTCTTGTGTTTGTGGCCCTTCATACCAGGAAATCTGCACAAAGTGAAGGAGGCTTGTTCAGCTGAACTCTGCAGCTGCTCTGCACATCCCAGTGCAAACAATTCCTGCTCTTCCTAAGGCAGCGCAGCACATGAGGGGTGAAGAAGTGATGAATTATCCTCATGGCAGTGCAGCATGAGCAGAATTACAAGATCTCCAAAGGGGAGAGCTAGTTTGCTAAAGTGCCATATGCATGGGCATAAGATCTCACAGGAATTCAGAGGCAAATACTTATGGAAAAATGGCACTTTTCAAAATCCCTGTAATGGTATTACAGGTACTTAAAGGCTTAAGAAAGAGACACAACAACATTGAAAATTAGGGAATCCCATTAAAATATTGGTAAAAAAAATGTAGAACATTTCAGGACTGACACTGTTTTGGAGTCTCTGATAAGAAAGGAATAAAAGCTTATGCAACACCACAGGGTTTCAGTGTGACTTACATGTCCTGTTCTCAAGTGAGCTGAGCTTTTGTTACTGCTGCAAACGCTTCAATAAGTGTTCAAGGCAGGATTGGGAGGAAAGAAAATCTGTTTAGGGCCAATATCTAGATGAGTGTGTGTGTAAATGTGCATACACGCACAACACCTGTGAACACACACACACACCCTACACAGCCAGGCACCAGGATCAGGCAGTTGCTAAAGACTAGGATCAATAAATGGAGAATTACAGATCAGGTGGAAAAGGTACATGTGGAAAGATGAACCCATTAACAGCCTTTCATTTCCGAAGTGGTAACAATCTTTTATCAAGAACTGTCATTAAGAGGAGAGTCATGAGGTGACACAGAGGAGGACCAATGGTTCAGATACATTTATATACCATTTGTCTTTCTGTTCTGAACAGGAATGTAGAATTGACTTCCTAAAGATAATCGGTTTCACCAGTGAAACTTTTCATGGTGCCTCTGGCTTTTAGCGTTTGGCCGAGGTGCTGAAGAGATCACCCTGCTTTTCTCATAAACCACTTTTAAAGATTTTCTTTGCCTCACCCCCCCCTTACCTTCCCCCAGTACTGCCATTGTCCTCTGGTGTGATCCCCATTCCTTCCCATGTGGCGTTAGCAATGGGCTTGGGTCAGGACACAGGCTGGATCTCCTTCTGCCAGAACAAGCTCAGCACCTGCTCCCGGATCACCTTGGTCCTCATCCCATAGATGAGTGGGTTGAGCATGGGAGGCACCAGCAGGTAGAGGTCAGCCATCAGGATGTGGAGGTGTACAGGGATGCTCTGG
The DNA here is from genome assembly GCF_013377495.2 of Cygnus atratus. Classification (NCBI taxonomy): domain Eukaryota; kingdom Metazoa; phylum Chordata; class Aves; order Anseriformes; family Anatidae; genus Cygnus; species Cygnus atratus. The sequence goes on from NC_066362.1 coordinate 208,399,642, forward strand.
CCCCAACGCTGAACACAGAAGGAGAAGAACCCAGGCACGTAGAAGAGCAGAATGACTCCAATGTGGGAACCACAGGTGAAGAAGGACTTCAGGTGAGCCTCTCTGGAGGAGAGGCCTAAAACCGCCCTCAGGATCAGCGCATAGGAGATGGCAATGAGGGTGGTGTCTAAGCCGACTATGAAGATGGCAGATGTGATCCCATAGATGCTGTTGGGCCGGATGTCCCCACAGGCCAGCTTCACTACTGACATGTGCTCGCAGTAGGAGTGGGGAATGACATGAGTGCCACAGTAGAACAGGCTGCTCACCATACATGTCAGAGGGGTCATGAGTCCAATGCCACGCACTGCAGCGGCCAAGCCCAGCTTGGCAATGGTGGGACCAGTCAGGATGGCAGAGTAGTGCAGGGGCTTGCAGATGGCCAAGTAACGGTCGAAGGCCATGGCAAGCAGGACCCCTGACTCCACTGCAGAGAAGCCGTGGATGAAGAACATCTGAACCACACAGCCCTCAAAGATGATCTCATGGTTTTGGAACCAGAAGATGCTCAGGAGCTTGGGCATGGTGGAAGTAACAAGCACCAGGTCAATGGCAGCCAGCATGGAGAAAAAGTAAAACAAGGGCTGATGGAGGCTTGAGTCTGCCCTAATCACCATGAGGACTGTGAAGTTCCCCAGCACTGCCATGATGTACATGATGCAGAATGGGAAGGCGATCCAGAAGTGAGCAGCCTCCAACCCGGGGATGCCTGTTAGGATGAAGGATGAGGGACTGGAGTGGTTTGGGTAGGACATGGTGCACAGCTGCACAGCTGGAAGGGAAGCCACAGGAACATCTGGCACAGAGGAGAGAAGAAAAACCTGTGGCAAAGCTCTTCCATGAACTCCAGCCACAGGTAGAACACGCCTGCCTGTCTTCTTGGGCACACAGGCCAGTGATCATATCCTCCTGCCTCTTATCCAGGTACACTCAGCCCCGTCATCTGCAAAATGCAAACACACATGGTCTTAGCCCCAACATTTGGGAGTTATCTGACCTCTCCTCCCATCCTGTGCTGGTCTTTGGCTGTTGTCCCCTCCCCTCCAGTCCATAGTTTGGGAGTTACGAACTAGATGTTAAATCCTTTCAGTTGCCTTTGGTACAAGAATCTAAGACAGGGAAGATCCAGAATACTCTGAGGATGCAGCTCAGCAGGACTTGTCACATTTGCAGGTTGTAAACCATATCTCCTTCTGGGTTGTTGTGCCCCATACGATTCCCACCTTGGGAAACTGCAGCAGATGCACATTTGCACTACCAGTGTTTGTTCCCCAGAGCACTTTTGCTCAGACCAGCACTGTCAGCTTTGGGGCTGTCCTTGCTGGAGCCAGAACTCTGAGCAGCCTTGCTCTAGTTGTCCCCCTCTGAACGGGCATCCCTTCTACAGGGTCCCTGTCTCCTCCATTAGGAAGGAAAGCCAGCACCATGAAGGCAATCTGTTGCAAAGTGGCCTGAGGCTGCAGTGCTAGTCCCTTCCAGCATCAGCCTTCACATGTAATGCTTTCCTCTTCAAGCCCTTGCTAAAGGAAAGAAGTGCTGTGAAACTTCCCTGTTTTTCAGGGAAGACAGATGCACAGAAGGGTTAAACTAGCCTGATGGCAGTATGGGAATCAGATGCAAGTTTCTTAAGCACTTGTACCTTCTGTTTTCCCCAACATACCATAGATTCAGACTTAATCTCCTTGGCTTTTCAGACATTTGACTTCCCTAACCCCTAAATAGTTTAATCTCTCTGCCAAACTGCTTTGAGCCCTCCACATGACACAAACCAACCAGCATCAATCTGTTTCCAGTCACTGCTATTTGCAATGTAAGGCCAAATACTGTGAAGCCATACTGTGAGAATGCTGTCATGGTAATATTATTCATAATAGTTTATTGCAGAGAGGACTCTGCTTGCCATGTAGTCAGCTACCTAGGCCATGAATTCAGGAGGCAGAGCCACAGCTGGCACAAGCTCTGCTTGGAAAAAGCACGTACTTACTCCCTCTTTTCACTCAGAAGTAATTAATCTGAAAATCCTGTGTACTGTTCTGGGCAGTGTTACTTGTAACTCATCTTGTATAATAAAGCTCTCCAGATCATTAAATATGCTATTAAGCAAGCATCAGACTCAGTTTTTCCCAGGAGTTGGTGCTTTAGTTTACCTTTTTCAAGTGTGTTTGCAGTCCTGTTCTCTTCGTGTGATTTGATTTCTTGATTACACACAAACACTCAAAGTACCAAGGAAGCAATGCCTTACCTTTAGCTCAGTCCGTCTGACCAGCCCCATCTGTGCCATGCAAAGAAACTGTCCTGACAGCACTTCGGTGTCATCTGTCTTACACCTGACCTCCTCTACATTTCATGCTTCCTCCTCTTGACAAGCTGGCAGTCACGGTGCCTCATGTAGTGCCTCAGAACCCTGACCAGGGACATTGGGACAGGGCTCTAGTGTCATGTTCCAGCCCTGCGCAGAGCATCACACCTGGAGCAGCTGTTCCTTCATCTCCTCAGCTCCAACTCAGCCTTGCACAGACTCTTTCACTACCACCAACTGCCAAGAATGACTGCAGTTGCAGCCTGTATGGAAATGCCACGTTAGGGAGATATTGCTGTCCTTTTGGCTATTTTTGAGTTGTACATGCAGCAGTGGTAATGGGAGCAGCACTCTGAGACTTGCTGCTGCTCAAGTGGAACAACACTTTCTGGTTTGTTGACACACTTCTGAACATTTGCTTTGTGCCTCATTGGCCTGAAAAGCTGATAGAGTTTTATTTCATGCAATTAGGTAGTTCAGTAATTTGTAAAGTGACAAGTTTTGTTCATTTCAGTAGTCATAGTCCAGCACATTTTCTATAAATGGGGAACATTACCTGTCAGCCTTACCTGGGTTGCTGTACTCCATAAGACTTGTTGCAAACTTACTGTATTTGTTTTTAAACAGTCAAACATTAAAATGCCCTTAGAGAATGAGATGCTCAGTATTGAACAAATCACAGCAGGAGTTGCAATGTTTGATTGTTGGCATACTGTCAAAGCTTCCCTGACCTTGTGAGGAAAGAATAGATCCTGGTACCTGAAGTTAAGATTTTAACTCTATCCTCACTCATTTTTGTCAGCTCTGCTTCTCTGCTGCTCAGCAATGATCATTAAATTTACCAGATTTATTGGACTTAACATTTCTGTATGGTTGTCAGGCACAGCCCGTCTGTCAGCCATGCAGTCTATGTAAAACTTATAGGCAACTCCTTTTGTATTAACAGCCACCCAGCTTTCCTGATCAGCTTACAGCCTGTTATGAATCAAAGATGTCTTGAACTTGGGGTTTTAAGAGACCTAGAGTAATCATCCAGTCCATATCATGTCCCCACTATAAGACCAAAAGTCATCTCTGATAGAAAAACATAAAACCTTATCTTCCATTGCAGAAACTCTGCACTTTCCCCAAAGCATCTGTTTCAGAACTTTTTCCTAGTGTCAAGCCAGTATCTCTACAGAGCTCATGACTTTTGTCCTTTCTGTAAGGGTGGAGAACAAATTATTACCTTCCTGGCGGTGTTTGACATCCTCTTCAGGTTTGCACAGGTGAAGAGGACAGGACTAGAGATATGATCAGATAATTGCAGATCTTCACAGATGACTGGATCACCAGATGTTACACCTATGTGTCTACAGTTTGTTTGAAGTTGGCTTAACTAATGAATAGCTTGCAGACAAATAATTAGCACTGTTGTAATGAACCCATGCAAGAAGGTAAACTGAGGTTGCAGATATATAACTGACAGTTTTCCAACACAATATTCACTTAAAGTAGGATATCTGGAAGTAATGAAGTAGATCATTAACCCAGTAAGAGACAAAGTCCACTTATATGTATTGGCATATCTGCAAGGTAGCTTTTAGGTTAGATTGGTTTATATTCACCTCAATTTTGCTAAGATTTGAACTTGGCTCAGAGCTTGGCACTATGCTTAAAAATACTGGTATAGCCCCAGGTTAAATGAAAAAAAAATCCTCCCAGCTCACCTGGATACTTTGGACGTGACCCTGTCTCTGCCTACATCACCCTCAAATACTGCTTTTGTTTCACAAGACTAAGCAAGTCCTCAGCCTTCCAAAAGGACCTGCATGCAAATATTTATGCATCTTAAGGGAACTGATCACTTTAATCACTCACTGCTGGGTCTTAAGAGACTGCAGTCATCACAGAGAAGAAGCTGCTGCCTGGGAATAGACAGGAATAGCAACGGTTTGTAAACAAATGTACTACTCCTCTTTCCTACTGCTTGGGTTATCTCTGTCTTGGTGTTAAGCAATGCAGAACAGCTTTTTAAGAGAGTGTTCCACAAAGAGGGAAGATTTTGACTTTGCATGGGCAAATACCCCACTGTGAGGACTAATTGTTCTAGTACACACAGTAGTGCATGTGTCCTTCAGGTGTATCTTGGTGGTGTAAAACTATCTGGGTTTGAATATAGCATCACTGCATACTTTTGGGGGCACAAGATGGCAGCATGGATTCTTAGAGCTCTATTTTGACGCCACCTATCATCAGAGGATCCTGAGGCATTCATGAATCATAGAATCACAGAATCATTAAATGGTTCGGGTTGGATGGGACCTTACAGACCACCCAGCCTCCCCCTGCCATGGGCAGGGCCCCCTGCCCCCAGCCCAGGCTGCCCCCCGCCCCCCCAACCTGGCCTTGGGCACTGCCAGGGCTGGGGCACCCCCAGCTTCTGGGGGCAGCCTGGGGTGCCAGGGCCTCACCGCCCTCAGAGGGAAGAACTTCTCCCTAATTTCTAATATAAATCTACCCTCTTTTAGCTTAAAGTCATTCCCCCTTGTCCTATCACTACACTCCCTGACAAAGAGTGATGTACTAGCAAGCAGAGTAATAAATCAACTTTACACATTAGAGGGGAGTTGCAGTGAAAGTGGCACAATCTGTGTATGTTTTGCAATGTCTAATGAACTTTTCTATTATTTTTTGAAAAGGAAGATGCTTAGGTATAGTTTTCAAAGGATACCTCTTGATATCAACCTCCCCACTTTCAACAGCACTACCCCGTCCATGTTTTCCTTGACTGGCATCCCTGGGCTGGAAGATATGTACCCTTGAATTTCCATCCCAATCAGCACAGTGTTCACCATATCCCTCCTTGATAAAGATGGAGCTGTATCTTCACAAGCCCATGTTTTATCTCTTCTCCATGTTAGCCTTCGTTAACTTGGTGTTGTTCCTGACCACTGTGCTCAAAATGCGGAGCTGCTTCTGGTTCAACACCAAGGACATCACCCTCAGTATCTGCCTTATCAGACTGCTGGCTCTGGTCAGGGCAGCTGGGATCATGTTGCCTCTGCTTTTCTCCTACACCACCTGCCATACTGCCTCACTCATGCCATCTCCCACAGCTACTGTGAACACACAGTGGTGGTGAAGCTGGCCTGTGCTAATACTGGATTCAATAACATCTATGGCAACATCATGGCTCCCCTTACCATGGGGCTGGATCTGCTGTCCATCAGGCTCTCCTACATCAGGATCCTGAGGACTGTGTTGGGCCTGGCATGCAGGGAAGAGAGACTGAATGCATTTGGGACCTGCATCTCCCACATCAGTGCCATCCTGGTCTTCGACACCTCCCACGGCTCTCTTGTGGGTAATTCACAGGTTTGGTTGTCATGTTGTCCCTCACATGCACATCCTGATGACCAGCTCTATTGTGTATGATGTCTAGACAAAGCAGATCTGTGACTGGGTGCTCATTGCATTTTTTTTCAGAAGAAATTCTAAATTTCAGGTGTCATGTGGTGTCAGTCCAAATTCAGCCAGGGCTTCATACTGGTCAGATCCCCAGAATGATTTGGGGCTCTCAAAAAGTTCCTCCAGATACTTCTTTCCTGAACAGACCCCAGTATCCCTCCAGTGCTGTAGTGTATTGGGTTTACATGACAAGGGGTTGGTAGCAGGTGGGCTGCAGGGGTGGTCTCTGTGAGAAGAGCCCAGAAACTGCCCCATGTCAGATCAGAGCCAGCTCCATCTGGCTCCAAAAGGACCTGCTGCTGGCCAGAGCCGAGCCATGAGTGACGCTGGTTGGGCCTCTAGGAGAGCAGATTGAAGAAAGGAGGAGGAAAAAAAACAAAAACAAAAACAACAACAACAAAAAAAAACTGCTGTGCTACAGCAGCTGGGAAAGAGGAGTGAGAAATGAGAGAGAAGCAGCCATGCAGCCCCCAAGGTGAGTGCAGCAGGAGGGCAGGAGGTGCTCCATGAACCAGAGCAGCAGTTCCCCTGCGGCCTGTGGAGAGGCCCCTGGTGGAGCAGGCTGTCCCCCTGCACCCATGGGTCCCACATGGAGCAGATCTCCACGCTGCAGCCCCCCTGTGGAGGAGCCCCCGGTGGAGCAGGTGGATGTGGCCTGGAGGAGGCTGCGGCCCATGGAGAGCCCCCCCAGGAGCAGGCCCCGGGCCGGAGCTGCAGCCCGTGGAGAGGAGCCCACGCAGGGGCAGGGGTCTGGGGGGAGCTGCCGCCCGTGGGGGACCCATGCTGGAGCAGTTTGCTCCTGGGGGATGGATGGACCCCGTGGTATGGAGCCGTGTGGGAGCAGTTCTTGAGGAGCTGCTGCCTGTGGGCAGCCCCCACAGGCTCAGTTCGGGAAGGACAGCATCCCGTGGGAGGGACCCCATGGGAAGCAGGTGGAGATGAAATGTTATGGACTGACCACAGCCCCCATTCCCCATTCCCCTGCACTTGCAGGGAGGAAGTAGAAGAGGGTAGATAGAGGGAAGATGTTTGTGGTTTGCTTTTAGTTTCTCACTGCTCTAGCTTGTTAGTAATAGGTAATAAATTATATTAATCTTCCTATGCTGAGTCTGTTTTGCCTGTGACGATAACTTGAGTGATCTCCCTGTTCTTATCTCAACCCTTTAGCTCTTTCCATCGTATTTTCTCCCTTTTTTGATTTGAGGAGGGGGAGTGAGATAGCAGCTGTGGTGGAGTTCAGCTGCACAGCAGGGTAAAACCACCACATACGGACACACACAGCCTCCTGAGGCATGGATAAGGTTCCTAAGGTATCCGTTGTTACTTGCTTCACTCTGGTTTTAGCGGAGTGTGAATGCTGACACATCCTTGGATGATGCAGCATGGGGCCCAGATGACCCATGTGCACTGTGCTGATCTGCATAAGCTGGACTTGGGTCTGCCTCAACCATTTCATCATGGACAACACTGTCAAGGCTCAGGCTTTGGATCCCAAAGCAGAGAGGTAAAAGGCAGACAGCATTGTGCTGTACAAAAAGGTTAGTGAAAACTGTCCTTTCAGCAACCACACAGCTCAGGAAACACCATTGTGGACCATGTACAACGTATTCACAGAAACTTGTATAGATTTCCATGCAACTGCACATGAAAATTGAAGCCCCTGATGGGCCACAGGAATTAACTCTGCAGCAAGTACATGATGCACTTCAAAGGGCTCCTGTCTCTTCTCCTGAATGTTTCCAAGTTCATGACTTGAGAAGAGCGAGATGCTCGTACATATGTCCTGAAAGCAGTAGCAATTCAGCTGATAGATGTCTACAGCAAGAAGTGAAGCCTACTTGGCAAACTGAGCAGAGTGCTAAACCCAGAGGTCAGCCTATGCAGAGCTGGAAAATTTTCAGAGCGTTCAGCTTTGACGTCATGGTGCTGATAGCAAACTGGATGTAAATAACATTTTTGTTTGAGCTCCACTGGCTGCTCTTCTTCTCTTTTTGTGTGCTGAGGAAATGAGCTGATGGTCTGCAGGTCCTATCCAAAGAGCTATTGATGCTGCTGGACAATTTAACTAAAGAAGGGGGGAAAGGGGGCTGAAACGGCTTGTGTTGCCAGGCAGCTGGGAGAGGAGTGAGGTTTGAGGTGCTGACACTTGCTGCCGGGAGAGGGTGTGAGAAAAATCTCAAATAATTTTCTTCAGACAGGATCTTCTGTGAAGCTATTTTATTCGCGATTGCAATGGCGGGCATCCTGTCAATTAGGAGCGCACTTTAGTAAACAAATCATAACCTTTTATTCCCTATTACCTGACGCCTGATCACCTCCCCTGTTTCCTCATTGGCTGAGTACTACAGGTTCACAAGCTACTTGACGCTCCTCTATACCATGTATGTACAATTTTTCTTTTTTTCAACCCTTTAATTTCTCCTTTCTTACGTTTTGAGAACTTGTGATCTTTGTTTTACTGTTCCCACACTGCTCATCCTGTTTTTCTCAAGCTTCTACCTTATTTTGGAAGAGTGAAGCCTTCTACCGTCCACTTATCTACTTAGCATTTCTCCTTATGACTACACAACTACCTTGGAATACAGAAAAGTAATTCTCTACTGCAAAATCACAACTTAGTTTCTCACAAGGGGGTGGGTGGTGGGTGATGCCCATTCCTCGACACATGGCGCTGGCACAGTGCGGACCAGATGGGAGCCCCGTGCCTGCTCCTAGGCTCTCGGACTCTTTACTCAAAGCCTTACCAATACTCTCCATGCTTCAGAGTATATTCTGTGCAGCAAGCTCATGTGCAAAGACCTACATGTTTCCTCTTACTCCCCTGCTCTGATGGGAAGACCGTGATGGTCTTTTGGGCCCTCGGTGTTTTCTGAGGAGGCTTTGTCCCTACTCAAGGGGACCATGCTCATGTGCCAGCTCTTTGCTGCAGTGGACTTTTAGCTCTTTGGTTCCTCTTAACTACCTCTGTTTAAGTATCGGATGGGTTGTGGTCTGAGGTTTTGGACCACATGGATTTTTGTTAATGCACTCAGCTGCATATCATCTGGTTTTTTTTAGTTGTATTTTTTCCTTGTGATTCTCCTCGAATGACCTACGCATAGGCTGTTGCCTGAGTTATTTATTGATGTGCTAGGCTGCCATAGATCTGATTCATAGGTCAGAGCTGCAAGTACAGCACAAACACTCCCCCTGTCCCAAATCCTATTGAATTAATGTGTCTACTTCCTTTATTTTCCCCAAGTCTTAGAATAAGAAATGCATTTTGTTGCATAGCTGGCACATTTATAAATCTGGGCTATTAAAACAGGAGATCCCTGTTCTCAGTGTCAAATGAATTTATGTGGCATGAGAACAAAGCCTGGCCTATTTTACTAGTACACCTGTAACTGTTGCATCCCTGAATCCATTTGCAGTCGGAGCTGAGGAGGTAACAAATCCCCACACCCACCAAGGTCATGTTGTACATGCTGGCTAATCTCCTGCTGCCATGAGGGTAACATGGAGTCTCTGCTTCCCCCAGGCTGTGCTCAGGAGTTCTCCCTCCAGCCCAGGTGCCACAGACAAGAAGAAGGAAAGAACAGCAATCTTTCATGCTAGTGGGAAGCTGTCAATTTAGTCGAGCAGGGAACTGAGCAGAGGCCTGTGCTGTTGGACGTACTGATCAGAGATTCAGGAAAGGATGTGAATGGAGATGTTACAAAGCTTTTTTTATGATACCACTATACCCAGAATAACAGTGACAAGGGATTACTGGAGAACTTTGCAATGTTGAGTGACAAAGTGATAACTGGACAGTAAAATTCAGTATAAATTCATTAAAACAGAGGCCCTCTGGCAAAACACAGCCTTAAATTGACATAAGCAATGTCATGGTATGAGCTGTCCATTCCCACTCAAAAATAGACATCCCAGAGTTATATCTGGTGAGTCCTTGAAAACATCAGGGTGGCACCCACTTACTCCTTCTCGCCAGACTTCTCTCCTCCCCTTGTTATCACCACAGCTTGCACTCAATCCCCTCAGCAAGGCAATGAGTCGTGCAGGTCAGGGTCAGTACAACGTGGTTTCTCTTTGCTATTCCTTCCTTCTGACTCTTTTCCTCTGGTCCAGAGTGGGCTGATCCTTTCTGAAGTGTACCTGCTCCAACGTGCTTACCCGCAGGCTGCAGTCCCTTCAGGGGAATACCTGCTTCACCATGGGCTTACCTGCAGCCTGTGGTTCCTTTGGGGAAGCACCTGCTCTGACATGGTTTTATTCACAGCTTGCAGTCCCCTCAGGGCACACCTGATCTGGTGTGGCTCCTCCACAGGCCACAGCCCCTTCTACTACCATGGAGCATCTCCTTTTTCTCTCACCCGGGTGTTCTCCTTGCTGTTCCTCACTCTTTTTGTTCTCACCTACCTGTCTCCAACGTTTTCTGCTCTTTCTTAAATACGTTTTCACAGAGGTGTGACAAACTCCTTCAATGGGCTCAGCTTTGGTGCAGGATGGGTCTGTTACTGTCTTGCCGGACCCACCTGTGTCCAGCACAGGGAAGTCCCTGACATTCTGCTCACAGAGGCCGCCCCTGCAGCCCCTTCCACCTCCCCTCTACTGAAACCTTACCACCTATACCCAGTACACCTTCCTGCAGTTATCTTGAGCTGGTATTTACAAATATTGTTTGTGCTGTGTGGGTAAAAAAAAGGAGACACAATGACAAAATAGTATTAGATGAAAGTGTTTTGTAACATCTGTCTCTTTTGGTGCTGTTCTAAGATGCACTGGGATGTACTGCAAGGAAAGGAACAAGTTCCAGCTAAATGTTACCTCCTGAAGGACTCCGACTATAGCCATAAAGCCATCCACCTGATGGGCTGCATAGCCTTTTACTACAGTACTAGCACTTATTGCACAAAGTATATTTGTTCTACAATTTCCAATCATAAATTATTATTTGTGTTATGATAGTGACTGAGAGCCAGCCAAGGGCTAAGGCAGCATGCTGTTTAGTAAAAAAGAGAAGCACATTCATCCCCAAATCTACCAACTTAAATCAAGAAAGATCAACAGCTGGGTGAAGTTCAATGGGCAGTTCTGACATTGGAAATATTCATTAAAATTAGGAACCTCCTCTTTATCTGTTTGGTCCTCCCCCAACAGATGATGGGGCACCAGGATGTACGTGTTCCCCATGGTGACAGAGGCCAGTGGAGCCAGGTCCTCCCCAGGCTTGTGCACCACAGACAGCCCAATCAGCAGCACATAGAAGGCCAGGACCACACAGATGTGGGTAACGTAGGTGCTGGACACCTTGCGCCTCTCCTTCCATGGTGACAACCACAAGACAGACTTGAGGATCAGGAGTTAGGAGAGGCAGATGAGGACGGCGTCCACCCCGTGACCAGCAGGAAGGCAGTGAGACCAGTTACAGTCCTTTGCATCATTGCCCTGCAACGAGGGGGTAGTTCATCCAGACTTCCTGCAATAATTCTGTTTTTGACCAAAGGCCAAACATCACAAACCTGCTCTAATGCACAAGTTCTGTATGCAGATCACACAATGCAGGCTGTGCTCTGAAACCCTGAAGAGGTTATGGCTCCATCATCTGTCCCTGGGGGTGTTCAAGGAAAGGCTGGATGTGGTGCTTAGGGACATAGTTTAGTGAGTGACATTGGTGGTAGGGGGATGGTTGGACCAGATGATCTTGGAGGTCTTTTCCAACCTTAATGATGCTATGATTTACACAGTGCATCAGCTGCCAGCTTCTCTTGCCGGTGAGGATCCCCCTCTAGCCACCCCCTGCCCCCCTGCGCCTCTGATTTAGCTGCCATCATGCCCTGCCCCCGCTGCAGAGCATCCTGCACATTCGCCTCCCCCTGGTGTCCCAGCTTGGCTGGGTTTGTGGCCCAGGGTAAGGACAAGCCCCCGTGGAAGTGCTCTGTCATTACCAGTGCACATCACAGTGGGAATACAGTAAGGGGCTGAAGCTAACGTAGAGTGAGTAAACAAACAAACAAACAAACAAATAAATAAATAAACCTGCTTCCCAATTTTTGCTGCTTTGTCTCTTTGCAGTGTTTTAAGTATCCAGCCCAGGATACTTCAGTATCCAGGACTTTCAGGCAACTTTCCCTCCTGAGACAATAAGGACAGAAACATCAGTCCTGCCACTGTCACCCCTCAAGTAGTTAAAACTGATTTGTACTGCAGGAGGCTCTGTTTTCACAGAATCAAAGAATTGAAGGGGTTGGAAGGGACCTCGAAAGATCATCGGGTCCAACCCCCCTGCCAAAGCAGGTTCCCTAGAGCAGGCTGCCCAGGTAGGCGTCCAGATGGGCCTTGAATATCTCCAGAGAAGGAGACTCCACAACCTCCCTGGGCAGCCTGTCCCAGTGCTCTGTCACCCCCACCAGGAAGAAGTTCTTTCACATGTTGGTGCGGAACTTCCTGTGCTCTATCTTGTGGCCATTACCTCTTGTCCTATCCCCACAAACCACTGAAAAGAGGTTGGCCAAATAAAAGTGGTTGGCCAAATAAAAGATGTTGGCCAAATGTTTTTTCTTTTTTTTGCCACTTTGTTTTGCCACAAAGCCACCTACAACCATCAGCAAGAGCATAGGCATCTCCATGAGAAATGGTGAGCAGATGAAGAAGATATGAGGGAAACAAGAACTGCAACTGATTTCCCTGTATTTAAACCAGAATATGCCCAGCACAGAGTCAGAGTCATGGACGAATGGCCAAGAAATAGCATTGGGCTTTAGTCCTGTCAGGTTGCATAAAGGATGAGGAGGTGTTGCCAAGAGTCACAGTGAAACAGATGGAGCAGAGGTGAGAAGTACCAACTCTGGGAAACCTGTCAGGGGGAAAAATGCAACCCCGAAGCTGATGTTCTTGAATGCTGACATGAGCTCCATGCAGATTTGCTTGAGCTCCTAAGCCCTAAAGCAAAGAAAGGTATTTATCAAATATGCTATTACAACTGGCAACAAGAATTTCTAGGCTCCGGTGAAGCACAGAGAAGCATCACAATCCTGCTCTGAATTCCTGTGTTCAGACCCTGGTTGGCTCAGATGCGGCCCTACCTCACTGAATAAAGTGGAAATATTTGCACTGACTTTTGCAAGAGAGAAAAAAGACCTCTGTATTTCAAAATCCCAGTACAACCCTTGAGAAACTTAGGTTGCTACCACTTGCAATAGTATTCACAGACTCATACTCCACTGTGCTGGGCACTGAACAGCTTCCACTGCTGAAAACATCTGCACTTCTGAAGGGCTCCTGATATGGTCTATCACAGATACAAACAGATGGTGTTTGTGGAGGAAGGAAGTGGCAATAAATAACTTTGTCCCATTGCAAGCAAAAGTTATCTTACACAGAACAGAAGTCTCAGGAAAGGATAAGGACCATAAATTTAAGTTCCATGGGGCTATGTAGGTAAGGATAAAAAATTGCCTTGCCAAGTCCAAAGTGAGCACGTTCCTGATTAGTCTAAATTTTGGAATTTTTCTGTTCATCGTACAGCTTCTGCATTTGGACATCTCCCACCCCCATGCTCTACAGCCAGGGCACAAGTGTGTTATGCCACCAACAAGAATATCTTTAACAGAAAATATATTCACAAAATGCTGTCTGGGAATAGCTTCTTTCCTCTCTGCTGCAGGCCCTTCCTCATGAGCAAAGTGGTCAGAGCCCTTCTCATACTATTTTGCATCATTTGAGCTGCAGAAAATGTTGGAGAGCCTGCTCTAACCCCCAGAAAACACCAGGAACTTCTGCTCAGCTTCAACTTTGCTCGCTGTGAGCTGAGCTACATCATGTCTGAAAGGTGACACAACCCCTGAGGCATGACCGTGCTCATCTGACATCTACGGCTTGTTAAGCTGCAGCAACTCAATGCCTGAGCTCAGGCTCCTGCTGTTCAGAGACACTTCAGGGCAAGTCTGGGACAAAACCTGACAATGACAAGTAAAGTGCTGCAGACAGCCAAGGGAATCACAGATAAAAACAGATTTCAGGAGCAGACAGAGGTCACGTGCTGGTGCTGGAGGAAATCCTGGATACCAAAACCCAACAGCTTCTCAAGGCACTGATAGACCTGCACTACCCAGGGTCAGTTCTGGCCACAGAATGGTGTCTTGGTGTATTCGGTTTACATGGCAAGGTTTTGATAGCAGGGATGCTGAGTCTATTGTCATTTACCCATGATAATATCTGGTGAGCGATCTCCCTGTTCTTATCTCAACCCTTTAGCCCTTTCCATCGCATCTTCTCCCGTTTTTGATTTGAGGAATGGAAGTGAGGTAGTGGCCGTGGTGGAGTTCAGCTGCCCAGCTGGGTAAAACCCCCACGCCTGGCTAGTCTCAGTGCTGCAGACATGGCACATGCCTCAGGCTGGCCTCTTTTATAGGACACCCCTGCCTGTCCCCCAGCGCACTGCACCAAGCTGGAATAACTCTGCTGCTGCAGCTGATTTTATTCGTGCGCACAGCTCCGCAGTGTGACACAAGTCGCTGTGCTCACCCCACCAAAATATTCACCTCCTGGACAGGCTTCTCAAATCCTGGGAGCGAGAAGCAGCTGAGCTGCCCAGCTCAAATGGCCAGCATCAGTGGCACAAGGTCCAGCTGGAGGCCGGTCACCAGTAGTCTGCAGAAGATATGTTACTGGGGATGTGGTTGATCATGCCCATTAGTATTCCTCCATCCTCCTGCTATTCTCATTTCTGGAGAGGGCTACTCTGCTTTAGGCAGCCCTCAGAACTCCCTCTTCCAGGATTATCCCAATCTCCTTTTGAACTCATTTAAGTAATTTGGATCTACAGCAACCTTCAGGAAGGAGTTCCTCTGACCCACCAGACACTGTGCAGAGGCCTTGTTTGGTGTGAGCCTCCCTATCAGCATCTGTGATCTCAGACCCTAAAGGGTCACAGTAGCAGCAGTGGGTAGGAGGACTGGAAGGAATGAGACAGCGGCTGATAGAAAGGGTTGGAAATATGAGAAATAATTATTCTTTGTGCTTCTAAAAAGGATAGAGACTGTACAGCTGTAGGACAAGAAATTCTGTGGTAGCTAGTGCCATAGTTAGGGTTGTATGTGCAATAGTCCAGGGTAGGATGGGAAGGAAATGTTCTACCTTGGTAAATTAGACGATGCATAAGCAGGGCCTTGGCAGCTGGGGCTTGGCCCAGCCAACTATCATGATGCATGGTACTGTCACCATCATGCCAGTATGTTAAACCTGAGAAACCATGGAAAGTGGTTAGAGGAGTTCCTGGTGATGGGAGGATGGTTTCTACACCCTCCTGGGCAGGAGGAGGACATAATTCCTCTCTTCCGACCCACCTCATTAAACAAGCACTCATAAAGAAGTGTACAGAGCCTGGGAGCAAGGACCCCTCCCACTGCTGCGCTATTTCCTCTCACCCCCATCTATCTGGGTTTGAGGTAGAGATGTGAGAAGGTGACCAGGTCCTGATGTTCACGCTGAGATGTGCTCAGCACCATCAGGCACTCATGGATGCAGGGGTTTGTCTATTTATCCTTTAGTTGTTCTCACGGAGGAAGGTGGAAGGCAGCAGCTGTGTCACGGTGAGGCACCAGCCCTGGTTTGTCGTGGCCACATCCCAGTGGGCAGCCACCAGCTCCTGGCAGCAGCGTGGTTATGTCACAACTGTGTCACCGTGGGCAGGACTGGTGACACGCAGCCTGGGACAGTTATAAAAAGGGCGATGCTGGCCCAAGCTGGCAGTCAGAAAGGTGGGTAAACGAGGGATGGGTTTGAGCAGGGAGGGAGCAGCAGACCTTGGTGGTGGACGGTGGCTGCCCCTTCCTCCCTTGGTTCTTCTCCTCTGCCTTGTAGCGAGACACCTGGACAGGGACACTGCAGGACCATGGGATGCTCCTGCCCTCACCCTGCTCCACCTCTCCACCAGAGAATGGTCAGTGCTCTACAGAACTGGTAAGACATTGCCAAGCTGTTCCCCATCGCAGTCCTATGGGACACTGGCAGCTCCCCACAGTTCCTCACCCCTCTTCCCTGCTTAGCTGAGCCCTGGCGATGCAGTGGCTGTGTCAGTGGGGTGGTGACAGGCACTAAAGGGACTGCACCAGCCCGTGCCAGCAGGGGAGCAGCCCAGTCAGAGAAGAGCAGGAGGAGGAACCAGGGAAGGCGGCTGCTCCTTGTTGCTTCCTCTGTGCATTACAGATGGACGCCCAGACATGGATGGGACCAGACCACCGAGCACCCCCATCCTTTGTCCCAGACAGCTGTCACTCTACAGGACAGATAAGAGCCAGGGGAGGGGGCTCCATGCTTCCCCGGTGGCCCCACGTGAGCTGGCACTGTCCCCAGTGATGCCATGACTGTGTCACAGCTGTCGGAACGCCAAGGGTCCGGGGGACATGGGGGGCCCTGGGTGGACAGCTGCATGACGCTGCTCCAGTGATCAATTCCCCCCGTCCTTGGCAGTCACAACTTGTACGGACACAACACCACACCACAGCCCTGCCAGTCTGCTGGAGTGTCGGAATTTGTGCAGCTGGCCTCAGGAGGAAGCCTGAGTGCACAGCCCCGGTCTGCACCACATCGTGCTTCTGCAGGATCCACATAGCCACGGACAAAGGGAGCTCCGCACCACTCACCATCTCTGTGTGAAACCTATCAGAGAAGCTAAAAAATAAAAAAAGTTTCTTAGTTTCTGATTATGCATGCATTGTCTGGCTTTTTTGGCTACTGCTTTCTGTCTTTCTAGGTAACCTTTTGCGGATTTTGCTTATTGTCTTTATTTTCTTACTACATCTGTCTAAATGTGCTATAACACACCTATAAAAATACATGCATAATGTGAGTCTTTGTATAAATGAGTGAGCTGCACAGAGCCCAAGGCTGAGCACTGCAGGGCTCCCCTAGGGCCAGCTGTGCTGGCCAGCGGAGAAGCCACCTCCTTTACACTGCCCCAGCTGTTGATTTCCCCGTTGGCAGCAGGATTTCTTGCTGGCAGCACTGGAGAAAACTATGTAAAGATCTGTAGCTTTTATAAACTCCTGCTGGATCAAAAGCATCAGCCCTGACTTCAGGCTGCTCTCCCACCCATGGGATGGTACCCACCCAGCAAATTCACTGCCGGCAGCCCGGGCTTTCCCACACACGTACACCCCAGAGCAAGGCTTGTCGGGCCCCAGCCCCACGTCATGCTGCCAGACTGCAAGGAGGCAATGTCCCCTCTGAGCCTAGAGCTGCAGCACACCTGCAGGAAGTAGGGCTTTCCTTTCCTGTTTTAGTAAGTCTTGATCTAGTAAAGGCAGGGAGCTATGCATACCTCGGATGAGGATGGGGAAGATGAAGATGTTACTTCCTCTGTCCCCAGACCATTTGGGCTCCTTCCAGGATCTCCAGAGCTCATGGCCTGGCTGCAAGCAGCCCAGCAGCCAGCCCTGGTGTCTCAGGGTGCGGTGCCATGCTGTGCACGGCTACTTTCTGTAGGCTTCTGAGGGGCAATGCTGGTTCCTGAAACACAAGCAAGATCTTCAGGGTTTTGAAGGCAGGATTTCTCTCCCTGTGGTCACATTCATTCCCCTTTAACTTCTTTCTGTGAAGACTGCGTTGCACAGAGAAATTTTGAGGTGTGCACTGAAAGAGAAGCTATTGGGGAAGGGCAGGGAACATTTTACTTTTGGAAGCATGAGTTTGTGCCTCATGCTGTGGTCTGCCACCCTTGAGCTGGTGCTGCTTTGCTGTTCTTGGGGCACAGAAATGTGCAGATGTCAGAGTGGGAAAAGAGCCCCGGGGGCTTCTGGGCTCTGCTGCAGCATGTGGTAGGTAGGTGGAAGCTCTGGGCTTGGGTGAAGAGCTTTGTGATGGAGCTGAATCACACTGATGCTGTTCTTCATGTGCCGATGTGTGAAATAATGAGCTCTGTGCTAAAGCCATAAGGAGATTCAGGATGGTTGGCATGTTTTTGGACAGGCTGTGGTCTCCCTGAGAGGTGCTGGCCCCCCCTCTGTGGGTGCTGTCCTTGCTTGGGTGCTTCATCCAGGGAAAAATATGGGCCGGCACTTTAGCATAGTTCTGCAAGAAGATGTTGCTAAGAGAAAGATCATGCTTCCTCCCACCCAGGCTCTCCTCCTGCCACACCACGTGCCTGTTACAGAAACTTGGCTGTGTACCGCCACTTTTGGGTTTGGGCCCAGCTGGCAAGGAGCCAACAGGCTTGTTCAATTTGGAGATCTGGGCTCAGCACAGCGGGTCAGACACCTCCAATTTGTGGCAGCTCCATGCACATTGGTGAAGCTCAGCTCTGAGCCCTGCAGAACAGGGTGAGGTATAAGCCTGATGTTCTCTGCCTTGGAGGGTTGCCCAGGTTTAGTTCCAGTCTGGCTCCATCTGCTAGAAACCAGCCATTAGATTGTGACAAAGAAGATGTAAAAATATTTTATAGCTATGAAGCACATCTCTGCCCTTACCAACAGCTTGGATAGGCTACTGTAAAATTGGCAGCCACAAATAATGCCATACATACGAGGATTATCTGATCTCTCAGTCTTTTTAGAGGATTGTTTTCTCTGAGGCTGGGAATAATCCTCCCAAAAGCGCAGTCCTGCAACTGTTTACCCAGCGCATGGAAATGCTGCCTGCCAGCCTTGGCCAGGAAGGGATGAAACGCTGTGTTCCCCGCTGACACGGCAGCAGCAGGGCTGTTAATGGCAGACTTTGTCAAGGAGATGTTCGTTCTGGGGTGTTGCTTGAGACCTGAAGCTGGTGCTTGGTTTTGCTTGTCACTCCTCTGCCAGCAGTAGCAGGTTGTCCTTCCTCAGTGAACCATCAGGGTGGAAGGGTGTGCAGGTACACCTGTCTCCAAAGAAAACAATTATGAACCAAATATTTAAAATCATGCAGCTGCCCTGGAAATGGGGAACAGGTTAGGAAAAACTTCATGCTTTGCGATGCTTTTCATGTGCTTTCTCTATTCAGGGCATTTCAGGATCCTCATATTTGAGTCTCTCTACGGTGAAGACAAATAAAAGGACTTGTTTAATTGTCAACACTGAGGCAGAAAGGGATTGAAGGGAACCATCAGTTACAGCAGCTAATTGACAAAATCATGAGTTGGCCAGAGGGAACGTGTGTTCTGCTGGACCATTGAACAGCTCCATCATTTACCAGTGTGGAACAAAACTGATGCTCAAGCCCCAAATATTCAGGTGGGAGTGTTGTAAATGACTGTTAAAAATGACTGCTTTTCACACTGGCTGTGCCAGCGTGAGTGATGAGGACTTTCTTTAAGTGGCTGCACTTGCGTGATTATACATGTGACTGCCCAACCCTCCTCCCTTCCCTTAACTTTTGAACCAGATCTTTCCAGACCAGGCTGGAGGACAGGGGGTTGAGCCACTTCATTTCTAAAGGCTTCACGAGAGTCAGCAGCCAGGGAAAGTCAGGCTTCCTCTTTGGTTTCCTTAATGGAAGGAACAGCTAACAAACCGTGGTCCATTGGAGGTCAGAGGGGCTGGGCTGATGAGGCACGTGGCAGGGGGTGACATCCCTGGGCCATTTGGTGCCGTTGGTTTGCTGGTCAACCCAGGTTGCTGGCAGCAGCTGGGGAGGGGTCAGCCCCAGCCAGAATTAAATGTGCCTTTATCTTCTCACATGCAGGTTTCACCTGGTGCGGTGCAGTGGGCTGTCGCGGGGGAGCGATGCATGGGACTGCTGAGGACTGATATGCTCACTGATGAGCATGGACCACCGTGGGCTTCCACCAGGCACTGTCCCTGAGGGTCCCACAGACACAGCTGTGCCCTGCTCTCCACCACGAGCTGAGCTCCTGCTCCTGCTGGGACACTGGGACATCGCCGCCTCCTGCGGCAAATGATGAGCAGGAGGTTGAGTCAGCCAGGGCAGCAGGAGGTCTCATCGCCCCTGGTCCGGGATTGCTCAAAGGAGATGAAGACGCTCATGTGGACCCAGTAGGGCATCCCAAATGCACAGAATGTGCTTGAAGTGATTTTTGCTAATGGGGGCAGGGGCACCGGTCACCGCAGAATGCACCAAGATGAAAATTTAGAGGAACACATTATTGTTCCTCAACATGCTGGTAGATGGCTGTGTGCCGCCTACCAGCACATCTATGGAAAAACGGGGCGTCCATTCCCATCCCTTTCACATCACCTTGGCTCCCATTTTTCTAAAATCCCTAGTTTCTATCCTGTCTCACAACCAGCAGACGAGCCTCAGAAAGCTTTGCTTTTTGCTACCCCTCCCTGTGCCTGAAGACACAGATTTTCTCAAGGCAACCCAGCTGGTGCAATTTCTGCCCACAGAAGAGGGACTGAGGCTATTCTATAAGGAGGAATATTTCAGAAAGTTTTCAGTGGACAAATACCCCTGGAAAACTGCTCATGCATGCACATGCCTGAAGACAGTACAATTTTGCCTTCAACATGCCTTTTTTACACTTTCTTTTCCTATACAAAGTGTGATACTTTTCCCAATTCAGAACCCCAGTTCTGATCCACACCAAGTGTCACCCTCTGGACCCGGTGCCCTTCCCTCCCCTTCACGGGGAGATTTGTCCATCATTTTGCCTAGATAGTGCTGTGGTGCTGACAGCCCCTGAAGGCAAGGAAACCAGCTGGGAGTGCGTGATGGGACCCAAGGGGTTTGGTCTGTCTGGGCTCAGTACTCCTCACCTGCCTAAGTGCCTGCCTGCAGCTGCTGCGTCTGCTGCTGGTGCCCATCCCACATCCTCTGCCGTGCCTGGGGTAAGTGCGGGTGGGCTGCCTGCAGGGGAGTGGAACAGAGGTATTCCTCCCATGCAGGGGCAATGGGTTTGAGGGCTTGAGTCAACGCAAGAAGTTACACAAGTCTCTGCTGGAAACAACAAGCCAGCATATCAGAGAAGTTCAAAGACTGCTTTACTTGCTAAACAATTGCTTTACTAAGAATTAGTCTTTTTCCTACGTATTCAGATGGGCTTGGTCTGACAACCAACTCTAAAAATTGACTTTGGTGAATAACTATAAATTTCCCTAATTTTCTCAGGTGTTATGTGAATAGGACAGATAAGTTTATTTCTACAGTGACTTTGCTCCCACTGGGGCCAAGAAAGGGCTTCAGCTCCATGGCTTTAGGTCCTTTATGCTCTCAGCTGCCCTTTTCATCACCCCAGTTCTCCCTCTCCCACACTGCTCGGTTCGGTTTCTGTCAGCTTTTTTCCTTCCTTCTGTGGGCAGTCAGCACTAACGTCTGTCCCTGTGTCTTCCCCTTAGCCAGGGAAGTGGGTGGTTGAACAGCTTCTCTGGGGCTGCCCTTGTGCTGCTGGATGCCATCAGCACTGTGGTGTGCAGAGCTGTTTGCAGGCACAGCTGCTGTCCTGTGCAGGCCTTCAGGCCTGACCCTTTGTCCATGTGAAATCTTGATTTATTTTTTTCTAATAGTAGATGAAGTCTCAGAGTGTGCTGGTGTGTGTGCAGACAAATTCTGGAATAAATAGTAATCATCAGCTCCTCAGTTACACAAAATGTATTTATTTCCAGCTGAATAGAGGTGCGTGCATGAGGCTGTGCTGTTGTGACCGCTGGCCGCTCAGCTGGTGCTTTTAAGATGCACTAAATTTAACTACATTTGCTGAGAAGCCTGCTTGGAATTTTTCTCTGGAAATTTCCCCCACCTGGCCTTGCTTCGTGCTGCTGAGCATGACCCATGCCCCGGGCCATGAAGCTGCCCCAGAAGGCAGCCTGCCTGGAGTGCTAAATGGGGACGCAGTGTTTGCTGTCTGGTTTTGCACTGTTTGCCATCGGGTTTTCTAATGGCCTCAGGCAGATGAAACACCACTTCGGGTTCTCGGTCATAGCTGAGCCTCTGAATCTCTTCCTTTCCATTTAACCTTTTTGTCAGCTGTAAAGCACAAATCCATTTTCCTTCCATCAGGGTTAGTTTGGTTAATTGACCTGCAGGTTTAGCTGATAAAGCTCCCTAAAACATCATACATTTTGCCGTGCTTAAACAAAAAGGGAAGAAATCAATACAGAGTCAATTATAATGGGGCTACTTCTCGTCTCAGAGTGAGATGTTATCTCTGGTGCCCTGGCTGCATTTGGTCCAGCACAAACATTGGCTGCAGAGCCCTGCCCCAGCTGCCCTGGCCACCCTGCTCTCACCCTGCCTGTGCTGCTGGGCAGCGTCTGGGCACCTCACAAAGGGCTGAGCACCAAATCTCCCCAAACCCGAGGCACTTAAAGGATGGGGGCTACAACTGGGGTGATGGTGGTGTAGGGGGGTATGACACACAGTAAATGCTGCTCTGCTCTCTCATCACTTGCTGCTGTACACAGCCCAGACACCAGTCCTGTGGCTGACCCACTGTGGCCTTGGTTGATGTGATGGATACGCATGAGGGCAACTGTGCAGATGTTTCTTGGCTCTCAGGAGCCTGTCCCCACCACGTTGTTATAGCTGGGGTGTGTGGGCTGTCCCATAGCAGGGCTGTCATTCCAGGATGATCTGTTATTTCAGACCCCTGGACCCTCGGTGCATGAGATGTCGGCTTCCAATAGGACTGGGTCCAGTCCCCTGACCTTCATCCTCACTGGGATTCCTGGTCTGCCGATGAGCAGCTACTGGATGGCATTGCCTCTCTGCTGTCTGTATCTCCTCATGGTCCTGGGGAACTGCACCTTGCTCTGCATGATAAAGATCGACCACAGCCTCCATACACCCATGTACTATTTCCTCTCCATGCTGGCCATGGCAGACCTGGGCTTATCTCTCACCACCCTGCCCACCATGTTGGCTGTTTTCTGGTTTAAGTCCACCTCCTTCCATTTTGAGGCATGCATTGTCCAGATGTACTTCATCCACTCCTTCTCTGAAATCGAGTCTGGGGTCCTGGTGGCCATGGCCTTCGACCGCTTCATTGCTATTTGCTACCCTTTGCGCTATGCTTCTGTCCTGACAAGCACCCTGATAATGAAGGCAGGAGCAGCGATCTTCATGCGGGGCATCTGTGTGGTGCTCCCTGTTGCTGTCCTCATAAAGAAGATGCCGTTTTGTAGGTCCCGTGTCCTGTCTCACTCCTTCTGCCTGCACCAGGACCTGCTGAGGCTGGTTTGCGGGGATGTCAGGGTCAACAGCTTGTATGGGCTGACCATGGTGATACTCACCAAGGGCCTGGACTCCCTGACTATCCTCCTGTCTTACATGATGATCACCAGGGCTATCTTGAGCATCATCTCCCAGGAAGCACGAGCCAAAGCCTTTAGCACGTGCATCTCCCACCTCTGCGCCATCCTGATCTTCTACATCCCACTCATTGGCCTGTCCATCACGCACAGGTTTGGGAAGCACCTGCCCCCCCTCACTCACACACTCATGGCCGATGCCTATCTCCTGGTGCCGCCGGTCCTGAACCCGCTCGTGTACAGCTGGAAAACCAAGCAGATCCGCAGGAGGATCCTCATCCTCCTCTGTCAGAGAAGGAGCCAGCAGCATGTCTAGCCCTGGAGAGACAACGTGCCAAGGTCAGTCTCCTCCTCCCTTTCCTCTCTAGGTAGGTTGCTCACAGGCAATACCCTGTCTCGGAGAAAAATCATTCACGTTGCGTCGCTTCCCAGGAGAAACCAGTCACCCCTTCTGCAGTACAGCTCTTTTCCTTCCCATGGAGGGATGGATTATGGCAATTCACTTTATTCCACCTCCCGTTTCGGGATGTTCCACTTCTCAGCAACTCTGCAAGAGGGCAGAGCTGGCACAGACATGTGATGAATCTGTCCCTGTTCCTGCAGGCAGGGAGAGAGGACTGCTGAGAGCAGGCTCTGGTCCAGGGACTCACTGCTAATGGCAGCTTTGGTCCCTGAAGAAATACAGTGTTACCACTTGTGCTTTTAATTACAAATGTCCCTACATCCTTTGATTGTATTAAACTCTCAGTTCCCAGGGTTGTGTGATCACATGCGACTCCTCAGCTTTTGCTATACAAATAATGTGATTCACATCTTCACAGTTATGAAGTTTTAACTCCAACTGCTGCCTGTACATCTGCTAGTGAGGGAATTAACAGGAGACAGAGCCTTCAGCTCTGGGAAGATGGCCATGAGCATCCACCAAGTTTTACCTTTCCTTTTTTCACTTTGGTGCATCCCATTACGCCACACTCACATGCAGCTTCTCTCCTCTTGCAGTCAGCAGTTCCAGCACAGCATGCAGCGGGGCTACGATACTGCAAAATGGCCCAGGCTAGCTGCAGCTCTGATGGCCAGGATTCAGGTGTCAAAAGAAGATCAAGCCTTCACAATCAGTGTTCCCAAAGGGCTGACTGGCATCACCCAGACAAAACTATGAGCTGTAGACAGCTTGTTTCCACGTTCCTGCCGAAACTGGCAAGCTGCTTTGATCTGCCAGCAAGATGTTGGAAGCTGGGGACCTAACCATGGAGACCTGTACTCTCAGCAGTGTTACACTGTGCAAACATCACATGCAAGTTGTTGTGTGGACACTAGAACAAGCACTTTAACATGTGTTTGGGTGTTTTGCTGATTGTAGTGAGTGAGTCAGACTGGGGATGCTGTGGGGAAGAGCAAACGCTGCTGTACTCAGCTTGTGGATGGTACAGAGCAGTTCCTGGAGGTGCAGAATAATTGCCTGGGCTGCTTTGAGGTTTATGCATCTGATGTTTGTCAGCTGTTAACAAATCTGGTGGCTGTTGTGAACCTTTTGCCCCACAGAGAAAATCCACAACTGGGCTAAACTAAGAGCACCTCATTTGTTTCAGCCAAGCCATGCTGATTGACACTGGGGCTCTGAGTCACGCAGCCCAAAGCAGTGCCTGCCTCTCCTTCCAAGGACAGGCGTGATACAGCAATTTGTCTGTCCTGTGTTAAATGGGACTTCCCAGCCCTCCTGGAGATGGCCTTTCACTCATGAACAGAGTGCAGCTAATGCACTGCAGTTCTGAAAGGTCTGTGTGCTGAGTACTGGGATTTGTAGTAATATTAGTTTGTATTTATTCTATGTTTGTATTTATTCAAAAATCATCTCACTCACTTTCCGGAGTATCTTGGCCAGGTACCCTGAGCCTACCCTGAGGCTTGCGTTAGCAAAACATGCAGCTCCCCTAAACCCGCCTGTTCTCCAGCTGGCTGTGAGTCACAGCGATTTGCTGGCTTCATTTAATAATTGACAGGACCACGCGTCTTCCCAGCGTTCGCTGTTTGCTTTTCTATGTTTGACTTTCCATTAATGGCGCCAAAAGTAATAATGTACATTCCAATTTTTCTACAAGTGCTTTCCACCTGTCGATTCCTTTCTCTTATCTGCATTTGCTCAGCCCTGTACTTACATATTTGTGAATATATATTATTCACAAAATTCTCTCTTGCCAGCAGAAAGTGTAAATTGTCATCTTCACACCAGCACCTCCTATGTCAGGTAAGTACAGTAGCTCTGATAATGCTATAAAGGGATGTGAAAATAAATCATGTCCAATTGCTGCCTCGCTTGCTTCTTATTCTGGTCAACATCTGTGTTTTTTCCAATCTCGCATTTTAATTGGGTCAGCAAATTTCCGACTGAAATAGCTAACCACACACAACCCTTGCAGTGGACTCAGCTGGTTTTGTATCAACAAATTTCACAGAGAATTTCTTCCAAGAAAGGGAGAAGACTCTACAGCAGCACCCCTTTCTTGCTGGTACAACTTCATCTGCTCTGCAGGACACAAAAATAGGCCCCAGATGAACTCAAAGGGGGCCATAAACAACCTCTGAAACTGGGACAGTTTTGGGATACTCTAACGCATACCAGTGAGATATTTGGGAGATCTTTCATTTTATTATTTTTGGTAGCAGCCATACAAGTCTTCTGTTTATGTATCATGGGATTTCATGGTTCTGAGGTCCTGTTTAGTTTCAGGGGACTTTATAGTAAATCAACATGAATGGAGTGATCCTGAGAAGGGTTACATGCTCACTGGGAAGAAGTTTGGTTTTTCTTTGGAATTGGACATGGGCTCATCTTCTGACCTAGTTTTAAGCCACAAAGTCCTCTGTTTACACCTCTATATCCGTATGTTTGCACATTGCCAGACAGAGCAGCTTTTAGCTCCAGCAAACAGATTTCATACATCAATCTCAGCCTTGAGAATGAAGTAGATCATGGCTGAGGCTAAAATGAATTGAACATTTTAAGTATACAACACAGGAGCACCGTAACAGGAAATACAGCTTTTCAAAGTGCTGAGAAAAAATTCTAAAAATCTAGCTTCTCTTAATGAAGTTCCCCTAGATCCAGCTCTGCATTCAGTGTCCCAGTGGTGGTGGGTGAGTCAGTGCAGTCCGTGGAGCTGTGGAGCATCTCTGCTCTAAGGTGAGCTGAGCTGCTCAGTAAGGTCAGGCAAGAAAACCTCAAAGTAAATCTCACCGTTGAATCCACATCCGACATAGGGAACCCTTCATCTTATATTTCACCCTCTGCATCCGACCCACTGGGGTGTTGAGGAGCTTTCTAGGTCATGTATCAGCTCTTGATCCACAGGTATCCCTCAAGAAGCTGAAGTCTATTAGTTGGTGGTGGGCTGTGCTGGGCAGGTTTCAGGATTTGCAGAATAATCCTAATCTCCAGCCGTGGGAGAAGGTGAGGCAGCGTGGCTGCCAGTGTCCCTGATTGTGACGGACCTGGACAGCCCATGCCTGGGAGCCGCTGCCGCTGTCCCCTGTCCTCCTCCTCCTCCTCTCGGCACCTCAGCTGCGTCTCTTGGCTGTACCACTGGGAAAGGTTCTTGCAGAGAAAGGGAGTCATTCCCTCTCAAAGTTGATCGATTTCAGAAAGCCGTGATCCTGCCTCGGTGACCAGACATCCTCTACAAGTCCCTTTTGACCAAACTGTCTGTGACTTCTGTGACTAGCATAGGACAGGCAGTGTAAAACTGGAGCATCATGGCTTTCATGATCTTTAGGGCAGTTGATAGGCGTTCGTCTCTGCTTCAGCTGCAGGGCACTGCATTGCTGACTTGGGGCTGTAGTATCCAGAAACAAGAGTTCAGCAAACAGCATCTTTTCAATCATCAGATATCCATCCTGATAGGCAGGAAAAATAATTGCAAATGCGTGACCAGCAACAAGATTCTGACCACTCAGCCTCAGTAACTCAGATTTCGATTATGAAATCTGCTTGATTCTTATCCCAGTGCCTTTGGACAGCAGAGCCATCTGATAACATCTCTCAATTGCCAGACTGAATTTCCACTGGCTTGATGATGTCACAGTGATTTAATTTGAGAAGTGATAGCAGTTAGCAACGTAACCTTGTTACTATCTCACCTCATAGCTCTGCTTTCATTTCCTCAGTGCTCTTACTGAGATACCAGTGGTGATATCTTCTTAAAATCATGGCATAAATCTGACAGCTGCTCTGCTTTTTAGGAGACAGTGTTAACCCAGCTGACCAGGTGCAGCCTTCCCCTTGGCACAAACACTGGGAGACACAACATTTTAGCACGAACCAGAAGACCTTGCTGTTGCTGTTGTGGTGCAACCCAGTGCTCTGCTCTGTAATGCAGAGAAATTGCAGCAGACTGATAACGGTGAATCAACACATTCGACCTTATCAGAATGGAACTGTTTCAACCTACAGAATACAAAATATGTCAGCGAGATCAGAACCTGAAAAATTTTCAACCTTTGGAAAATCGTATCAGAGAATTTTGGCCTATCTAAACCTTGCATTACAAAGACAAATGTGAAATACCTGTGGCACACATGCATCTTGATCCAGATGGGGCCAGACAACCTGGAAACCTTCTGTGTTAATTAATTCGCACAACTCTTCTTTTTCTTCCTGAGAAGGAAGTGCTCATATAAGGCAGGCCATGGCTGTTTCTGCCCCCAGCAAGTGCTTAGATTTATTTAACCCCATTTTAGACACTTGGTGAAAGTTTCCCATAAGAGTGCAGGTGCCTGAGCCTCCCTTTGTCACCTCTAGCAAGAGACGGGCAGCTCACACATATGGGCAGGAGACGTTTTGTCTCTGCTGGTGACACAGGGGAAAAGGAAAGCTGCTCTTCTAATAAAGATCATGCTGCTATGTGTAACAAGCCTTTCTTCCCACACTGGTGTTTTCCCCTGGTTATTTGAATTTTGCTGTCCTAAATGGCTGTAGGTGCTTTCTGTGCTGCTTTGGCGATCGAATGGTCTCTCTGCAGCTCACACAGTGCCTCTCCTTCTGCTGGCCATTCCTGCTGCAGCAGTGCTGCAGAAGAGGAGCATGAGGAGGTAGGAACTGTGCCTGTAAGGAGACCGCTAGGGAGCAACGCTCGACTGACAGCCGCAGCATGCACCACTAAGTTTTGGGAGCAGGCAATGCTACTCTCTTTGAGATCACACATAGGCAGTGCCTGGGGCAGCAGGTTTCTCAGTTTTGCCTCAACATTCCTTCCAATCAGGGCAAACTCATTGTATCCCAGCCCTAATTTACAGCCCTCAGATAATGTCAGTCTGCTGGTGGAGGTTTGCTGTACATGATGCTGCCTTAGTTTGTGTTTCACCAAATTGTATGCAGGTCATGTTGGCCTACATTCACGTCTCAGTTGCCTGTGACTCACCTCTGTCCACCAGCTTCACTTAATATGGGAAAATGAGATACAGGGCTCTGCAGTGTTTGCAGATTTCTCTCAGACTGTTTGATTTTCCACCCCACACATTAAAAGCAGAGAGTTTGCTGTCTTTGTGACAGAACTCCCTGTCCTTTCTGCATTTTCTGAATCCCCTCATTGTATTATTTACCTGATGTACCTAGTCAGGCATTAAATATGTCAATGTTTGCCCATACAAGAGCCCATTCACTTCTGCAGGATGGAGCACCAGTGACCAAGGATCTCCTGTGTGTCACTCATGGCAGCACAGGAAATTGGTTGGCACAACTTCACTTTATCCAGGGCTTTTGTGATTATTTCAATTAAAGACACTGGTTTTGTGCTGAAACAGTCCAGGTGGTTTGGCCTCTGAACAAATTGCAGTTGTACAGGCTTAAAAGCACTTTGTACAGGCTTAACTGCTCTGTTTCCTGTGTAAGACCATGCTGGAAAGGCACTGTGTGCCTCTGTAATTCCTTCCAGGCTCTGTGTTGAGGTCACCTAGCTGTTCATAAGGTGGTGAAGTTAAAGTGGGCCAGGTTTAGGGTGGATAATAGAGCTAGAGACTGTGATGCTCCAGAAGATAGCTGACTTTTATTAGCAGGCACTGAATAAGGATTTTCTTTGCACATATCTCAGGATTTCACAGACAGAAGCATGTCTTTCACTGCTTCCCAGAATTTATATTTTGGGTGCAAATTCACAGAAACCTGTCAGTCTTCTGGAAAACTGTGTGATCAACAAGATAATGGACACTAAATACAGAAACACAGATGTATTACAGAACCTGGGAGAGGCTGGGAGGTTTTTAATCACAGCTACTTCACAATGCTTTTCTGGCAGGGCATTCAGCATAGGGCCAGAGCCAGTAAGGGTTTCTGCAGTTCTGGAAGTTGCCCAGAAGCCCTGTGCTGAAATACCTGAACAGAGCCACAACTGTGCTTCATCTTCTCTTGATCCTGTATTTTGCAGTTCAGACTGCAAGAAGTCTTGCAGTCAGCTTAGGTATCTTAAACATAACTTGCAGGAGACCCACTGTGTGGAGCCCTTTCCATCGTATTTTCTCCCCCTTTCCCTTTGAGGAGGGGGAGTGAGAGAGTGGCTGTGGTGGAGCTCGGCTGCCCACCACAGTAAAACCACCACAACCTTTTAAGCCAGGACTGTAGGCCTGACCCCACCAGTTCCACCACCTTCAACCCTCAACATGCACACAGCAGGGACCAGCAACAACTGCTGGCTGCAAGGAGCTGCTGGATCTCAGGTGTTTAACCCATTGTACCTGCCCTGGATGGTTACCTGGTCCTACCTGGTCATCCACAGAGCTCAGCAGCAGAGGGATTCCCCCCTAGCAATATGGCCTAGGAGAGCTGCCAGGTCCTTTGGGGGATCCTTCTTTAGAGCAGTTGGGCTGAGTCCAGGACCTGCTGAGCTCTTCTCTTCAGTGTTATCTTTGGCCCCAGTAGATGTCTGACTTCAAAAAACATTGCATCACTGCTTGGAGCTGCTGGTGTGAGAGCAGTCAGCTTCTCCTTTGGTGGCAAGCGAGAGGACAGCCTGCCAACAAGGAGAAGACTTCCCTCTTGTGCTGCAATCTCTCTTTCTGGGCAGTTGGGATATTTTTGTCCAGCTCAACACAGCCACTGTTGCCAAAGAAAGCAGTGTATGATCAAACAGACTGTATTTTTGAAGGTTTCCGAAGCAGAGGATGAGGGACATGCCCTGTCTTCCTTCCTCCCCCTCTGCAAGGGGATTTCCAAGGTCCGGAGCCACATTCAGGGACACTGCTGGTTTGGAGGGACATGGAACCTCCACAGTAGCATAATTTTCTCTGGGTTTGAGCACTGCAGCCTCAGCTATCAGTTCAGATCTGTGCATGGGCAGGGCTCCCTCTCAGTTTGTGACCCATCAGTGAAGAGTTCCTCAACAGGAGAAAAGAATAAAGCCAAATTGGTGCTAACATGGTGATTTCGGGTAGCAATGGTGCTCCTGTTCTCCTGGATCTTATTAAACCCTCTCCTTATTCTTTCTTTGCATATCTCCAATGAGCATTAACTTCCTGAGTGTTACAAGTGTTATTCCTGTGTTGAACAGGGTCTTCTAAAGGCTTTTGCGTGGGAGGGCCAAGCCCCCTCCTTTCCCTTTCCTCCTTGCCATCCCTTCTCACAGTCCATCCCTAATCAAATACTGAACTCTGGCCTATACAGTAAATATGATTAGGCTGGCTGAGGCTCAAACTGTAAACATTTCCAGCAATAGATTGATGCTGTGCCAAGTGGTGGCTGTGTTCCCCCTCATCAGTGGTTCTGGGAAAGCTTATTTTTGTTGTTGTTTTTAATGGGAAAATAGATGAACATATCTTTAAATCCTTCCCTATATACATGCAGTACCTATGCCGCTGGGAGAAGGAATTAAGCAGCAAACTAGCAAGTACAACTGGGTGACAGCACACTATACAAAGATCTGCAGGGCACATGGGTGATTCTTGAGACACAAATCAGAGGGAATCAAGATTGTGAGCATATCTAGTGCAAGATGAATCAATCTTACACTGCACAGTAGGCATGTTGTGGAGTTACTTCAAGTCTGTTGATTCAAATAATATCAGTGTTGGGTGTTTTATTGTGGCTGCTGGAAGCCTGAGCACTTTTCCTCATTCAGCCCTGGGTCTGCTGGATAACCCTGAGCAGTCATTTTCATCTCCAAGCCATCTCCAGAAGACCCTGTGCAACCCTTTTTAATGTGCCAATGCTACCAAGCTGCCTGGCACGCAGGTCTTGAGAGGACTTTCAAGCCCTACATTCACGCCAGAAGTAGGTCATCATGTCAGTATATGCAGGGTAGGCAATGAGGGGAAATTTTCTCCTTGGCAGTTCCTAGGGGTGATGCTGAAGTTTGCAAACTGGATCATTGCTTCCTCCTGCAAAGCAGGGCTTGCTCAACACAGTTTGTCTACACCTTCCCAGTGAGGGAGGCTGAGCTAACAGCACTGAAAATGGCCTGGCATGTACAGTAAATGATGGTAGAGTCCAGGGGAAAGAAACTAAAGGTGCTAGGGTGCATGAAAGATGAGTGTGTGCGTGCAGCTGGGCTATAGGGAGAGCATGGAGAGATACTGTGTCATTTCCACAGATTGGATCAGTCCAAAGAGAGTCAAGGTTATGCTTTTTCTTGAGAACTGTGGAGAAACAGGTCTGGAAGGGCCCTTGTGAGGGTAGCTCATCTGCGCCTTTGCCCAGAGACAGGATCGGCTCAGCTGAAACCATTTCTGAAATGTATTCAGGAAAACCATTTGTGGTGGCGAGTCCATGCCCATGCCCACCTGCTCACCTGTTTCAATGTGCACTCCTTGCCTAACGTCGGGTTTTCTTCCTGCCAGCTCAGCCCATGACACTTTGCCTTAGCCCTGCAGGCATGTTATTGCCATCTCTTTGCAGCATCTTTTTACACTGCTGCAGGACACTCCTCTCCCTTCTGCTCCAGGGCAGCCTCCTGCTTTCACTCTGCACGGTGGCATCTCAGCTGCTCTGAATCCCTCACACCATGTTTGAGTTTTGTGCTTGTTATGGCCAGCACCCATGCAGCTGTCAATTTCCAGTGTAAAGATGTTCTCTGGCTATAGCTGGTTTGCACTGGAAAACATAAGAACTATTCTACTGGATGAAACTAACGGTCCCTTCAGTCTGTTATCCTGCCTTGAAGAATGGCCGTTAATGGGCATTTAGGAAGGTTATTTGCAGTTGATCCTTCCCTTGGCACTTAACACAGTGTCTAGCAATCAGCGTAGAAGCTTCCCAGGAAGGCCACACCTTGGCCATCATGTTTAATAAAAATCATTGAATTTCTCATGCATTAATATGTTTAATACTTTTTTGAACACACACACATATAGATATATATATATATACTTTTGGCTCCCACATCATCCAGTGTCAATGAATGGAATCATTCCAGATTTATCTTCTCTCCCCTTTTCGTTATCTTATGGACCTTTCTTGTATTGCCTTATTGTCTCTTCTCAAGGCTGAAGTGTCCTTGTCCAATAATCCTGTTTCTGGAGGGATCTATTCCACACCTCTAGCCATGCTCACTCCAAAATATTGTTTAGCTTTCATAGCTCCTCTTCCTCTCTTTTTTTTTTTTTATGTGAGACATCTAGAAATAACAAAATTATGTCAGGACCAGGTGGATGAGTGTCATGAAGACTCAGTGTATTCAGCCACAAGTCTGGCTGTGAGGTTTAACAACCAGATAGGAGCAGCCAAGTGCCTTAAGCCTGTGCTTGTAAATTATCTGCTCTTTGGTGCTGGAGCCAGCTGGCACCAGGAGGTCTGTGATCAGGCTAGCAAACCCCTTGGCCTCTAAAAAGAGGTGGCCACATGCAAACTGCCCATGGAGGTTCCTGAACCCCTGCCTGGGAGTTGCTGAAGTGCTGTTGGCTCAGGTCGGCACCATACCAGGGAGCACTACGAAAATTTACTGGTGTTGATAGTGGGCAGTGCCCCAGTAAGGTCTAATTTCCTACTACAGAAGTATCTCTTAGGTCCAGCGACTGGATTTACCATAGACACCTCATACAAGAATGAGAAAAACCATCAGATTTGCCCTTGTATACCTTGGTCTGGCAGCCACAGAAATAGGGGTTAATAGCAATTTCCACCTCACAGCTGAGGTGGTAAAGATAAATTTATTACCACGAGACATCTAGATACAACAGACTTCTGGGACATCTGAGAGGATATCTGCTAATGTGTCTGTGTTTGGCTTTGTAATATTGAGTTTGTTTTTATTGTGCAACATATGATTTTAATTAAACATTTCATGTCTCACTGGTTATGAAGAGAGGACAGCCAGCACCATTTCACCTCTGTTATTCCCTTGGAGAAATGCTGCAAGCACACTCCTTGCAAAATTTATTATTATTTGCATTACAGACCCATTCTCACAATAAAAATTGTGTGTATTGTCAGCATGCTGCAGCATTGCCAGCCATAAATCACAGGGAGCTATAAACATGTCGCCCAATAAACTATCAGGAGAAAATCATGCCTGCTGGGAGAGCATCATAAATGGAAAAGATCGTTTACTTCACACACTATTTTCACTTGTACGTCTCATGCTGTTTACGCACGGGGAGCTTGGGCTCCGGCGGCTCCCGATTGATTGGCTGCAAGGCCAGGACGGGCCAGTCCTCGGGGCGCCTTATAAACGCTGCCCTCCCCATGCTGCGTGTGGACACGGGCTCTTCCTCTGCATCACAGGTCGTAAGGCACACGGGCCCCGCTGCTGCGCCTGGTAAGTTCCCTGGGCAATTAGCATCCTCTTCATCACAAACACATTGCACTCCCTCATTTTCTAGTGCAGCGGCTGTGGTTTATGGGGCAGGAGCCCTTGTGGGTGGGGACGTGTGCCTCCAAAGCGCTGTCGGGGATGTCCACAGCACTGCAGGGGCCCCGTGGGGCTGGGAGCGCTGGGTGGGATGGGTGGCTGCAATGTCAGCACTGCTGGGGAGTGCTGGCATGCAGCAGAGCTGAGATACCGCTGGGGATGACCCAGCCATTGTGGCACCGCTCGCTGAAGAGTGATGGGCTTCGTGCACGGAGTGCTGCACTCCCACCATCTGATGGCCCAGCTCAGCTGGTGGGAATGGTATGTTCCTGTTCTTGCCTTTAAAGTCAACAGGAATTTGGCTTTGGGGGTGCTGTGTCCCCAGAGTCCCTTTGCTAAGTGTCCTTTGCTGAGCGGCTGACCCTCCATTCAGATGCT
Organism: Cygnus atratus; assembly: GCF_013377495.2. Lineage (NCBI taxonomy): Eukaryota > Metazoa > Chordata > Aves > Anseriformes > Anatidae > Cygnus > Cygnus atratus. Next base: position 208,433,799 of record NC_066362.1, read on the forward strand.
CAAAACCAAATGTCTTGGTCTCATCCTTCCCCAGCCCCTGCACTTGCCTAGGCTGAGGAGATGCCCTTAAAGCACCAAGACTTTGTTGAAGCTCCTGCATGAGAATCAAGGTCAGACACAGACAAGAAGGTGGCCTTTGAGTGACGGAGAGTGAAGGAGGGTGGTGCAGCTGGATCGTGCCCTGAGCAGGAGCACAGTTTTCTGTTGCTCCTAGGCTGGCTGTGAATGCTGCTCAGGTGCTGCCATTAATCTTTAAATTCATACCCTCCGGTATGGGCATTGGCTTCCTTGTCAGGGCTGCAGTGTGAAAAGTGCAATTGCTTCCCCTGTGATAGTCAGCTGGGACATGTAACATGTGTGTGTTATATGATATCTATACACATGTAATATACATATTATGTACATAAATGTACATAAACATGCATGCATGCTTTTATATTTTATATAAGTATTTTACGCATTTATACATATTTATTTACTTGTATACATACATATATACAAGCATAAAACATGGAGGGGAAAAAATGCTTGGAATGAGATCCCTCTCTGTAACCCGTAGGAGCACACAGCAAAGCAGACACAGCTCAGAGAATAGCAGAGCTGGTAAAGCCAATTTCTTTTAGTGTTGTGTAGCATAGTAGGAGTTGCCAAAGTCAGTTCTGCAAGGAGGCTTTCTTGCAGGAGAAGAATCCCTGACAGATCTGTTTGGTCATTACCAGTCCTTTCTTTCCCAGTGTGCACTGTCTTTCCTCTTTATCTACTTCCATAACTCTGGAAAACTGTTGAATCTCAATATCTCTGAGGGTCCTGGATATCTACTATATGATGCTCTAGAGGACACAGTTAGACAGACATAGATGCATGCGTACACTTTTATTTTGGATTTTTTTTTACCCAGTCTCCAGGTGAGACCAAATTGCATGAGTCTGCAGATTAATTCTCACTGATCGGATGCTGTGGCATCAGCAGAAAGAGACAGGTCTTACCTTAGGGGAGGGCAAAGCTGCCAACTGGGACCCAAGGTTCCTCTGCACAGCTTCCTTTGCCAACCTATACCACTGTTGATGTGGTAAGGAAAGCACCAGCTGCCCTGTGGCGGGCAGCTTCACCCACGTCT